>NC_090925.1:808165356-808798867 GCF_040938575.1 Ambystoma mexicanum | reverse complement strand
TCCTGTACCTTAAAGCACATTATCTAATGTTTCTCTTAAACAATCATGACAAGAGTCCACATTGAAAGTACTCAAATTCCAATTATAAGTACTAACATTCCATAGGTGTTCAATGTTCAATGTTCTCATAAAAAGTATTCAACGCATAGCTATTCAAGTAGTCTTATTTTTCCCTGTACTGACCCACTGCCATTCAAGCTCTTTTCTCTACTGGTACATCAATTTCCATGATTAACATATTATGGTCACTCAAACTGATCATCTTTACATACCATTTTTTACAAAAGGAATACAAAGCCTGGTCCGCAAATACATAGTTGATAATGGACTGCAAATTCCCATTTTTCCAAGTGCATTGCGGGGGCAGTCTCGAGGTTTATGGCCATTGAGCCTTCTCAGACACAGGGAGGCTAACATTTGAGTCCACATTCTCCCATAAATCACCTTCCTAAATCCCATTCCCACAATAACCCACCCTCATTCTCCTAATCATAACAATCCACCATGCAATCAGCATTGAAATCACCCGCCAAGATATTATGTGTATTACCTTTCTGATCGAGCCAGTTCTGTATCTGAATTTCTAGCTGGCTTAGAAATTATTTCATCATTCCAATACATATTTATAATGAGACAATTCCAATAAGTACCTTCCACACACATAGGGAGAGAGACTGCTAAAACGCCGCCCCTCTGAATGTCCACCTCCTTTGCAACAATAAGCAGGTTGTTAGTTTAATGGCAATCATCAACCCACCAGTTGGGCGACCAAGGGAGCCCATAGGCAAATTCTGAGAAAAAAAACAGATATTCATCAATCAGGGGTGGCCTTAACAGCCAAGTTACCTGAATCAATTTAATGCTAACATTCTTTAAATATCTCCCCGGTCACATTCAGACAGTAAGCAGTTTTGGCCTCTAGAATTCTAAGAAATTAAACTCATATATTCATACAAACGTGTTACATCAAAGAGAGGGGTTAACACCCCGTTTATTTAAGGCTGCTCTGATCCAGGACCAGTCCACATTATCCGTTTCTTGGAATCCCACAATGGGAGCCCATGTTTCCTTTGTTCCCAGATGCACCTTTCTGGGTACAAAAGCCTTACTCCCCTGATTTCTGGATTCCTTTTTACTAGGGCCTGCTCCATCACACCCCAAGTGTGATACTGACACCCCAAAGTAATTGAGGGAATCGACTTAACTCAATATTAAATCAGTTACAATCTCAGATACTGTCATCACTGCAACTGTCATTTCTATCCTCATTCACAAATTCTATCCTCTCAATATCCCTTATGTTAATAGGTTTCAGCCAAGATATCTTGGCAAATTAAGCCAAGATGTTACCTCGATTCAATGGAAAAGGGCCACGACTAGGACCTTTGTATAATCAGACTTCCTGGAACATCCCCAGTGTTTGGTAACTTACTAGTGAGACTAGACCAACTCACGCTAAACTTAGGATTCAAGGAGCATTTTCTCTCTCTGTTGAGCAGGCCCCTTTTAAGATGCTTCTAGGAGGGGAATCATCAGGGCCAGCAATGTGCTCCCCGCTACTGGGTTGATTACTTTTCACAATCTTCATGTACTTATCACCAAGAGCATAAGATAACCTCCTCAAGCTCTCCATTCCCTCGATTCTACTAGGTCCACCATCAGAATTAATAGAGGGCCACCTCCCCTCCTCCCTATCAAATTGGGTCGGCTTCATGCTGTTGCCCATACATTGTATCTCAATGCTTGTATTACACTCCTGAACCAAATCACCAACTTTCCCTTCTCCAGGTTCTTGCAATAAATGGTAGGCTCCATTTCCATTCTGCATTATCCCCACTTTATTTAGGGATTGCTCAAAATGATACTTATGTTCCTTGAACTGGCTTTCCAAAATGAGGGCAAGATCAGCCTGAAGCCTTCCCCCAGTTCAGAAATAAGAGACATAATGTCCACACCTCCACCAGTGGCCTGTTCACCAGCCATCACCGGAGCGGTAGCTAGAACCATACTGGGGCCCCACTGGGACCCGCACCCATGTCAATGTCATTCAAGAGGTCCACATTCGGCACATATACATTCTTGAACAACCGCCTTGATGAGTTAGAATTCCCCTTTTTTGATTTTTGGTTCTTAATTTTTCTGAGGTGTTTCCCACCAACTTTAGTAGCCTGGGCTATAAAAAGGCCCCTAGCATCCCCTATCTTATTCAGAGGCATATCCTTTTCTGCAATATCGTTATCTCAGTCACCTCGGGTAGTGTAAGAGGAATGACCTTGGTATTATTACCCCAGAGCTTCCGGGTTCCACTTGAAACACATGGCACTGCGCCAGCTGATCTCTTAACACCAGCCTATCAGCTGCAAGAAGATGTTGCAGTACATTCAATACATCTGTAAGGGTAGGACTAGCCATGATTTCAACAATAGGAAGAGAGGAGGGCTCTGTGCCCCAGGTTGGGCCTTCCAAGTTCTCATCTTTACCCAAATTAAAATGATCAACCATATCTCCCACTAGATGCTTACCCAGGCCTCCCATAGCAAGCCTATCAACACACGTCACCACTTTCTGTAATTGTAAAGAATGAGCAGCCACCTTCTCAAAACTCTTCTCATATAAAACTACAGCATTTCGAGAGGACCCCATTCAGGGCCCCAATTTCTGAAGCATTCTGGTCACGACCCTATATTCAGTGCAAAAGGGAGGAAAGACCCCTCTGATCCTCCTGCAATGAGGAGTCTAAAAAAGAGCTCTCTGTGTGACTATCCTCAGTCACAAGTTCCTTAAATATAGGTGGGGTGTCAATATATCTATTGGTGTTATTGCCCTCTGTCAAGCTGGTAGTAATATCCAGCAGGTCCTCATACAAAATCAAGGGCTCCAAAGATTCCCTTAATGGTTCCAAGTCTTTTGTTGTAGTTCTTACCAATGGTCCAAAAAAAGTGAGTTATTTTTGGACCCACTGTTTTTTTCAAATGGTTAATGGGGATATCAATCACCCCACTTAGTGACAGAACACCTTCCTCCACTAGAGACACTGGTAAAGGTAGTGCTCTGGCCCGATCCATATGATGTCTCAAATCACTCTCAACTCCCCGCGGCGGAAAAGCAGCGACTACGCAGCGGGGCGTAAGCAAGGGAAGAATCTAAGGGCCAATGTGGGCAAAGTTCTCACGAACAATGAATCTCTCACCTGCCTTATGCTGGTTACGGTGCCCCACCGCCCAAACACCAAAACACTCTGACTACAGCGGAGCGAGCTGAGTGTAGCAGAGTACTTGAAGGTGCAGCCCATGCTCCAAGCAAAAGCAATAAAAGACAGACCACCAAGCCCTGTAGAAAATTCAGTGTTGCTCTACCAAAACACTATGCTACATGATATTTATTTTTGTTAAGAAAAAAGAAAAGGTGATTGAGAACTGTCCCACTATCTTGAAGCTCCAAACCTCTTCTCAATTGCACTGTCAGAGTGCTCGAAAAGAGGGCACGCTTTACTGTAGACTTCCTTGTGGAGACGTGGACACAGGATTGTATTCCACAATACGGTGAACGTGTGGAGACTGTTACGCTCACCTGGTATCCACGGGGACGCCACTCAGCCCTGGTTGCTTGATTCGTGCCCTGGACCCCTTCCCGAGTGGTACCTTCGATGGAAGTTGGGACTGAAAGCCCAAGAGGACTGGGTTTAAGATCAGGTACAGTCTCCTCCCACCTGCCTTGGGTTCGAACCAATGGCCCTCTCCTCACCTTGTTGGCGTGCTCTCCGTCCTGCCTTCTTTGCAGGGATGCGTAGTCTTCTGCGGGCTTGAGCGACCAAGTTACTTCACTGGTGCGAGCCTATTCAAGTGTCTCTAAAGGTAGGCCTTATTGCAGCAGTCTTTATGTTACTGTCCTTGCCTTCCTTTCTTTGTGGTTAATGTCTTTTCTTTGCCCCCTTAGGTGAGCAGAGGTTCGGCGTGTCATGCTGCTTGGGTTGAGCTCCTGCCAGAATGGAAGGCACAAGAAGTGCACTACGATTTGGTAGGTAACGCGCTAAGTGTGGCGCTGTTTTGTCTTTCACTTGCTAACCTATACTCTTTCTTCCTCTTCAGGTCGCAATGGTCTTCTCTGGTGTGCGAGGTGTTCCGGAATGATGCCAACCTACAGATGCCGACCCCGGTGAGGTTCTCGTAATGACTGAGGCTTACGCCATAAGTAACCTGTTCTAACGTTGCCTTTCTCTCTCTCCCTTCAGGTTGCTTCGTTCCGATGCATTTGCAGTGTCCTGAAGATGATGATGACTGGATGGATGACCGCGAGCAGCAGAAGCATGGACGAGCGTCGGGTAGACGCAGGATGGAATTCTCAGGTAAGAGTTTAATAATGTTCTTTGTCTCCTCTGCAGGTCCGTTGTTTCAATGATTGCCGGTATCAGGACACTGGACAGGGTGAGCATCATGCTGCTGGCTGCAGAATAACGTGAAGCGTGTTCTTTAGCTTGGGTGTGGTCTAAATATCCTTCTAGAAAAGTAGTCCAGGTAAAGTAGCCCCAGGCTACCACACCCCAATACACTACCGCACAGTCTGGTTCTAGGAACTAGACTTTGTGGATGCCTCCATGTTGGCTGCAGGCCCCAAAGAAAAGTAGTCCCTTCAAGGATGTTTCCCATTCTGAACATGAGCCTGGCGCCAAAGGCGCCAGGAC
Source organism: Ambystoma mexicanum (assembly GCF_040938575.1). Lineage (NCBI taxonomy): Eukaryota > Metazoa > Chordata > Amphibia > Caudata > Ambystomatidae > Ambystoma > Ambystoma mexicanum. The sequence goes on along the minus strand of NC_090925.1, from coordinate 808,794,186 downwards.
TGACTCCAAGAGAGTCCTGGAAGGTAGTGCAAGGCTCCTGAGGCCCCAATGAAACCCCGAATCCTGACCCCACCTGGCATGTGGACATGCCAGTGGGGGTTTGGGTCAAGGGTCGTGACAAGACTGCCCTTCAAAAGTGCTTGAGCGATTTTTGGATCTTTTCCCCTCCAAATCTAGGAACAGATGGCTAAGTCTCGAAGAAGACCTGCCGCAAACCAGACCAGGAACTGCGCACACTTGTAGAGCTCAAGATAGCCGTGGATGAACAGATAAAAAATGGACTAAACTCAACAAGGTGTGTCAGTGAAGACATGAATCCTCTCACAAGCCCCACACTACGCCACACCAGAGCTCTGAAAATTGTTCCCAATAAATCTTAAGGGTGTTTTCAGTCACACTCTCCCTACTAAGTATCTAAATTCATGAACTCCAAGAATTCTCTACATATAACACATTAATTAGTAGTTGTTAATCTCCCACCAGGGAAATTTGGATAACATTCCACAAAGTGGTTTCTCTTCCAGGTAAAAGTTGTTACTCATCTGTTGCTAGGTTCAAACTTCAGAGTTGCTGAGCCTGGTAACCTCAGAGATGAAAGGCTCAAATAGGCCCCTTGTAGGACCTGCACTAAAGATGGGCCTGCTCCCTGTAATGCTTCAGATTATAGGGGTTTATAGTGTGCTCCTCGGTTTCATATGACCTCAAAAAGTATAACCTCAAGCCGGCATCCTGACCAACTCCTTCATCTTGGAAAGGAAAAGGTCTGACTTCCCGAAAAATGTAGTTTCATTAAGGAAATCCTACCACATCCTTCTCCCGAATCTGGAAAGTGGCAGCATCAGTACGCTTTTTCCTAGAGACAGGTTTCAGGGGATTTTTCCTGTGAAATTGGGCAACCAACTGGCATACTCCTAAGACCCCTCCTCTGGTCCAACACCCTCCCAGTCAATCAAGTTTTGCAGACCACCCCAGTGCCCTTTTTAATTTAGAATGGTCTGCACTTCATTTTCCACTCCCTCACCTTCAACCTCTACAGGATGAGACTGCGCTACCCTAATCCCTTCACAGCAAAGCTTCAGTAAGTGTACATGAAAAGTTGGTTGGACTGTAATTCTAGAGGGTAAATTCAGCTTCACAGCCATTGTGGACACAATCTTCTCAGTGCCAAATGGCCCAATAAAATGTTGACCAAACCCCACTCGACTTGATAATTGGCAACTGGTCTATGTGAACGATCAGTGAACCTCTTTCAGGTTTTTGTTACTATGTGGTAGTTCAAGTACTGCATGTTATAGGTTCTCATGCAAAGGTTGAAGCCTCAAGTTGATGTCTAGTTGATGATACCCATGAGCAATAAAAAGGGGGACGTGTTGATGAAATGTTTTTTTTAATTTGTATAGCAAAGTGCATCCAACCAAACCGAATCTACCTAGCTTCTCCTAGATTGAAGGTAACATCCCAAATACTTTTCCAGTTCTTGAATCACCCTTTCCGTTCGGCCATTAGATTGCGGGTGGTAGACCCAGTACTTTACAAAGTGCCTACCAAAACATAGAAACAAACTGAGTTTCCCGATCTGAAATTAATTGCATAGGCACACCTTGCAATTTAACAACATTCTGCAAGAATCCCTGGGCCAGATTAGTAGCAGTAACTGGTCCCCTGATGGGAATTAAATGTCCAGCCTTGGAAAGGAGATTAGCAACTACTAGAATAGCTGAACAGACTTTATCCTTTGGGTGATCTACAATGAAGATCATGTTTGTGTCGTTGCCCGCAAATACACACACTTTTCTTCATAACCAAGCGGTTCTCCAAATTTGGAGCCAATTTATTTGCTTCCTGGTACCTGCTAAAATAAGTCCTGAGTCTTGCCATCCAATCTCTTGGGCTTAATAGGGATTACAAAGTAATACCTGGTGAAGAATAAGGACTAGCAGGGATGTCTGGGGATAAGGGTCATTGCAGACTATCAAAAACAGGAGCTTCTGGTCAAGACTGTCACCATACTTTGCCCTCCAAACAGATGGTGGCTCAATTTCTGGCCTGCAGCTTTTATGGCCAGCAACTCCCAAACCAAGATGGTGTAATTAATGTTTGGTTGATGACAGTTTCTTGAAAAATTAAACCACAGGATAGAGATGTCCTGACTCCGGATAACATTGAGATAGCACTGCACAAAAAAGCTTGATTTGAAACATCTACCTGTACAAAGAACAGTTGTCCTACATCCGAAGAATAAGTATGGAAATGGAGGAAAATCTAGTCTTAAGTTGTTAAAAGGCATCCTCAGCTTCTTGGGACCAAGCAAACTTAACTTCCTTCTTCAGCAAGCTGGTAATTAGCGCAATTATTTGAGCGAAGCATTGAATGAACCGCCTCTTGAAATGTGTTATTCCCCAAAAACTTTGTATCTCTTTCACAGAGGTGGGAGTGGGCGACTTTTTCACTTCTTGTACCTTACAGAAACCCATTTCAAGACCTCAAGGGGAAATCACAAATCCCAGAATCCCCACCACCTCTGTATGAAATCCACTCTTTTCTAATTTAGTGATTAGGTAATTCTCTCATATGTTTTTGTAAGATATGTCTCGTGTGGCCCTGATGCTGTTTGATATTCTTGGAGTAAATTAGGATATCATCTATAACTGCAAAGAAATCTAAAACCTCCATGTGGACCTTGTTTATAAATAATTGGCATGCTGCTGGAGTGTTCCACAAAACTAAAAGCATGATCTGATATTTAAAGATGCCAAATTGGATCCTAAAAGTGGTCTTCTACTCATTTCAGCTCTTGCACAAACTACATGATCAGCCCCCTGCAAGGCTAACTTGGTAAATATTGTCGTTCCCTGGATCTGATTCAACAGGATAGAAATCAGAGGTAGTGGATATCAGTTCTTCATCGAGATATTATTCAAGTGTCTATAGTTTATACTACTGTACAATGTTCCATCTTTCTTAAACAGAAAAAACAGTGTAGAAGCTGTGGGTGACTGAGAGTGCCTGATAAACCCTCAGGGTAGATTTTCTTACAGATAATTTTTTAGATGTTCATTTTCCTTCTCCGTCAAAGTGTAGATTTAACTGCAAGGAACTGGGAATCCAGCTTCAAATTCGATCTTAGTTATACTCACTGTGAGGAAGGAATGTCCCAGCTTTGTTTTAATGTTTTAATCGAAGACATCACAAGGTATGAAGTGATAATCGCGGCAAAAATGTCGTCTGTACAAAAAATGGTGCCAAAAATGCTGTGGTTTGACCTGTTAAAGGTGTACCCCATTTCACCATTTAATGGGTCCAGGGGTTGCGGGGGTGTCCCCCGCATCCTTTACATGGATTGCGGCGGCAAAACCACAGCCTTTTTGCCACGATATTTTGTGTCCACTGCCATTTCTGCCACGATTTTAACACATGGAACCCCACACAAAAGTCTTGATAACAAGCTGGCAACTCACCCACCACTGTTCCTATTAAATATTGAAATATAAGTAATGTCCCTTTTGCAAGACACCCTCCTCCCTCTACTTGTGGCTGATTTCCAAATACAGTAGTTTACTCATTCAGGCAAATCTCCTTGCAGCACATGTACAGGACTTCATGGTCTATCTCTGCAATCTAGAGTGGGATTATGAAGCATCAGCCAGGGCATTCCCAAAAGGACCCTCAACTGAGGGCATTGGTCAATTCGAACACTGCCTCTTCCCAGTGCTCCCCATGAATCAATAAGAACAAAGGAAGTGTCTTGTGCATAATTCACCCCAAGGATTTCTGTCCCCTTTAACTGTCCTAATCTACTCCATCTGCTCTGTCAGTTTAACTTGGATCCTCGTAGCCTTTGCAAATCACCAGTTTACAAAATTGCCATTCTCACCTGAAACGAGAATCCCCATCGCAAGGCATTTAAATTCCCTATCTCAATACAAGGATATCTTCAGGGTCATATGAGGGAAGAGTGTTGGCTACTTGCTGACTCGTTTAGAAACGAATTAAACCTCCTTGAGCAATGGGGACAATGTCCAAGAAAGTGCCCTCCTTTACCACAAAAAAGACGCAGGTTATTCTTGTTTCACTTTTTCCTCTCTTCTCTAGTCAGTGGGGAATGTAGTTTGAGACGAACCTCTGGATATCTAGAATGCCTGCTACTAGACTCTGCCTTGGGCATATCCTACCTTTGCCAGAGCCTGCTTTTGGGCAAACCTCATCTGCGCTCATTTCAGCATTTACCTAACCCCCACACATTTGCATTACCAGGTTGATTAATCCCTCACTAGTGAATGGTCCATTTACTGGCCAGGCATCCTGCAACTCATCGCTCACCGTCGAATGATACAAAGGGAAGCCCTCTTCTCGTCAGCCAACCACTACTAACACCAGTGCGTTCAAGTGGGTTATGTAATTAATCAGATCCCTGCTCCCCTGTTTAAGATCCTGAAGCTCCCCATCCATTCCTTGAGAGATTTGGCAAAGCTCAAACATTCTCTTGAATGGTCTGAAAAGGAGTTAAGTCCCACAAGGCCAGATTGTTTGAAAAAGATTGTGTCGCCAGAAAGTTCAGATAAAGTAAGTCACTTTAGGGGCCAATGTGGAAAGCCTCAGGTCAAAAAAGAAAATGGAGATTACATTGAGTTAAATAAATCTGGAATCTTTTGGGATCTCCCCACAACGCTCGAAGTACCAAAGGAGTCCCCAAATGAATGGTTTCTAAGCACTTAGATGACTTAGCCTCATGCTCCCCAATTCTCCTTGATGCAACTTTGTTAGGACCTGGTATGGCAAACACTGAATGCAGTTCCAGAGGTTCTAGAGAATCCCTCATTGCCATTGGTGTCCGCCCCATGACCTTTGCACTTAACTCCTCTAGTTTTTCACTAAAGGCCTGGTTCTACCTACAAGTCTCAGTCAATTTCTCTCTCAAACATGTTATAATTTCTCCCAAAATACATATGGTGGGTTAGTTGGGAGCTTGGGAAGGGCGCATACTCCGAGAACAGCACAGAATGTGTGGGCCAAGTCTCTTGAACTAGTAAGAAGTACAATTTGGTAAATCAGAGTCCACTGTTTTAGAACTTATCCCTGCAATGTTCTACGAGAATATTAACATATGACAATGCCCTCAGCCCAGTCTGTCAAAACTATCAGTGTAAATAGAGTATAGGCACCTCTTGGCCATCTTTATGTAGGTCCAGGTTTGGTTGTATGTTATTTAATAGTACTAGGTTCTTGATCTATGTTTATGACAGCCTCATGATTATCCACTTCATTCACTAGTAAATTAGCTCACTATAGAATAGTTAATATCTAATAGAACATTACTTTATTTAAATATGGAGTGGGAATCAAATGCTTAACACCTGTGCCATAAACGTACATTCTTTTGACTAGAAGATGAAGACTATCAATCGAGTATGATGACATTTCAGCGGGAACAGAGTACCCATAGCCCTTCAACCGCTTTTCCTCATACCACCAACAACCATCTACTCTCTTGTATTTCTTAGTGTGTACATTATCAAAGTAGATCAGACATAAGGGACAGAGGCTGGGATGCTGAGCAGGGTGTGTTAGGTGTGGGGTCTGGGCATGAATGTCATATGCTTGGACCTCTTTTATTTGTACCCGGATATGTGCTGCACGGCCTCCAATCAGGGAGATTACAAATAAGACTGGTTGGGAAGGTTAAAGGACTAGTTATTTTATTTACTAAGGTAACACGATCCTCTAAATAACGAGTTGTATGATTGTGTAGGCCTTACAAGCAAATCCCAGAAAATCCCAGAAAAGGAACAGCAGTTTCCAAGATAGTGCCCGACTCAAAGCTACCTGTGTGCCCAGGTGGCAATAATTAACTATGCAGGATAACAATGGATGCAAAGGAAAATAATGTGAATTATATATGTGATTATCTGCTCTTTGCTCACTAATCAAACTTAATGTTACCTTCTACATTATCCAAAGTAAGTACAAACCTGCTTATGATCTTTCCCATCACTGACAGTTGTTGGCAAGACCGTATTCTGCTAGCCTTTTATCCTACTCGCTCCACTCATCTTTCTATCTTCCTAGATACCACTAGTCCCTACTCTTCACAATCAGATCCCCTTGTTTACACTCACTCTCTTTAGCTCACCTTTTCCATTCATCTCCCTAGCTTACCACACCACCAACCACCACCTCTTTCATGGCCATGCCTCCAATTTTCCAAGCCCAACCCACCTATTCACCCCATATCGTACCGCAACCACTATTGCTAAACATCCCATCTTAGCCTGCCCCGCAATCCTTCACTACATTCCTACACACCACCTGCACCCTAACACCTACTGCCACACCCACTCCCCCAACCTTTAACCCTCTCTCCTCCCTTTACCCTACAGCACCATCATTACCACCATTGTCCTCCCATTCCATCCCTCTGTCAACACTTCATCTCCTCTTTCACACATCCCTCTCCCTACCTCAACTCTTCTTTCCCTATCCACCCTTCCCCACCCACTGCCTCTTGCACCAACACCTCCTCCACGCTCATCCTCCATAACCGATATCCAATCACTACTCTCCCTAGATTATGCATGCCATCTGCTGTTGGCTAAAACCACAGTTTATCAACCATAGTCTGATATGATTTCTGCTTGTAGTCAGTCCAGGGTCCCATAATACACACTTTGCGGTCATGTATTATAATTGCCATGTGTATTTGGATATATCTTATTTATTTTTTGCTTTATTTTATTTATTTTGTATCTTCATCTCTCCTGAGCATGTGCAGCAGGCCTGGTTTTTGGCACAACAGTCTGCTACTCACAGTTTTACCTTCTTTCTATGGGGTATATAATCACATAACGTCAAGGGAGAAACCCCTATGTGTGTCTCTATATTATGCCATTTAATATGCATTTTATATTATCTGGTTGTCCATTTTACAAAGCACATTGGTGCAGATTGTTTATTGTGCCATATGATGCATTATTATGCGTTGTTAGGCTGTGTTAGCCTATACTATGAGGTGTTAGGTTGTTCAATTAAAGGGTCCAAACTCGCTGACCACAATCTGCAGTCAGTTGGCCAAGACCCCCCTTCCCACTGTCCAGTGACACCTCATAAACACTCCAATCACTCCTCTATCACTCATGCTTACAAATGCTTTCATAAAATAAAGCCAACCAACCACCCACTCCATAATGCCAACCTTGGAAGTGATGTACAGATGATGCCCCAAGGCTCCTCCCCATTCCTCGCCTCTGTCAAAATGACAGTAACATGGCCCTGGGGAAAGAACCAGACCAGGGTTTACATGAAGATTCGGTCACAGGCATCGATGGTTTGTGAGTTTGCCTAGCTAAAAGAACAGGCATTAGCAAAAACAACAATGTTGGCTTTTGTGTAGGCATGGACAGGCATTTGCCAGGCCCTCCCATAACGGCACTATCTGGCCATGACATAGCAACAACTGGAAAATTGTGTGATTACCTATGCATATGATAGCAACGTAACAAATGCCCAATACCTACGCACGGGCCAAAACTGTAGGCATTGTCAGTGCTTGTTTTTATCAGGGCTTTAATGCAAAGAATAGATATAAATCAAGTGACTGAAGGCAAACCTGTCAAGACTTTTTTTCAGTACCCTAATGGTGCACTTACAGCTGCAATTAAGCCATTAGCTCTCTGCCAACTGCTTAGAAATAGCACTTTTTGATGTTACTGCTTGAATGTGTATTCTAACAATCATTGCAAAAGAGATTAAAGTAGAATTTTTTAATGAAATTATTATAATAAAATTCTGCCAACCAGACTATCTACCCAACTTCTCCCCACCTTCAAGGAACACCTCAAACATTTTGATAGCTCTTGATTTACACATTCATTTTGACTGTTGGTTTGTGGGTGATAACCCCAGGGCACCTGCACCTTAATTCTCAACTGCTTTCGAAATGTTTGCCAAACCTAAGAGACAGGCTGAGACTGTCTGCAACTGAGACCCTCTTCTGCTGGAAACTTTAAAATCTGGGAGACTCTGCAACCTCACTACACTCTGCAGGACATTAATGCTAAACGTTCTGCCGTACCTGCACCTTGCATGGGGATAAAATGCCTTCCTTTGTCAATAATCCACCACAACCAGTATTTCTGTACATCCCAGGTCTAACTGAAAATCTAGTCTAAAGTCCATTGACGGAGTCGGGTGGTACTGAGTCAGATTTTGCGCTCAGACATATTTCACAAGTCTTCATGAATTTTAAAGAGGCCACCTGCATTGTTTCAGACCAAAACCCTCTCCTTAACAGCTTTAAAGTACTGCAATAACGTGGGTGAACTGCTAACCTGATTCATGACATTCCTTTAAGGCTGCTTGTGGCAAATTCGCTACAAGAAGGTAGAGTCTTTAATCTGCATACAGGAGCCCATCCGTTATCTTTCACTCAAGATTCTGATTGGCCCAGTATGCATTTGTGTCCCAGACATCACCCACCAAACCTACAGATGCAGGTCCTAGGCTTCCCTCCTTCCTCCTATCACAAAGTGGTCTTATGGAATCAGAGGTCCAACCATCTCTCGATCATTCCTTTCACTTCCAGGAAGCTGATCTGATAAAGTATCTGCCCTCCCATTGAAACACCCCAGCCTGTAGGTAATTACAAATTCATGTTCTGCAAAAAACAAAGACCAACATAATTGTTGAGGCCTGAGTAACTCTGAAGAGTTGTATTGCAAATCTTCCCACACTCTGTAAACTAGACACTGGTGAACATGGCACAAGTATAAGCACTCATCCATCTGTGTAGCTTTAAACACACATATAGACTTAGTAAGGATTCTCCTGAAGAGTGCTTAGAAGACAAGAAGCAGAAACAAGTCTGTGGGTAGCAAAAGGATAATAAAACATGTTTGTTAGTACCCGGCGAGAGTCGAGCAGAATGCAACACGCATTCTGATTGGCTCTCGCCGGGTCCTTACCCGGCAGAGAATCCTTCGATTCTCAGCCGGGATTCCAGCCACCTTGTCATCAGCGGGGGCGTGGCAGCCCCTCAGCCAATGGGTAGGCTCCAAGCGTGGCCATCCTCGCTCCAAGCCTCCCCACGGCTGAGAGGCTGCATTTGCCCCCCGCCGGGGACTCGGGTAAGCTTTTTTTTTTTTTTTTTTTTTCTTCCCTCCCTCCTCACTGCCCTCCCCACCCCACTTACCTGCTTGCTCCTGCGTCCCTGGTGGGGGACGATAGCAGCCTCCAGCAGTCTGGAGACTCGGAGCGGGGCCATCTCCGCTCCGCGCCTCCACACAGCTGGAAGCTTCCATCGTCCCCTGCCGGAGACACAAGTACGTTTTATTTTTTTTTTCCTTCTCTTCTCCTCCCTCCCAAACCCACTTACCTTCTGCTTCTTTTTCTTTTTCGGGAGCGGACGCGCTGGGAACACTTCTGTTCCAGCGCGTCCGCTCCCGATGGCCGCCATGGAAAGGGAAAACGGACTCCGTTTTCCCTTCGCATGGCGGCCATTCTCTTGGCTGTTTCTTTTTTTTTTTTTTGAAACGCTGCAGCATTTCGGGACAGGAAAAAAAATGCTTTTAGTGCCCCAGTCACGCACATAATGCGGGCCGGGGTACTAATAGCAATATGACCCTCGCGGCGGGGGCATTACCGACTCAGGTAATGCCCCGGGGCCTTCGTTAACTATGGGCCCCGGGGCATTACCTGAGTCGGTAATGCCCCCGCCGCGAGGGTCATATTGCTTAATATAAAAGTCCGCCTTGGGAAGGTGACAAATGGTCTATAAAATGCCAAACATAGGCAGATGCTATATTGTCTACAGGAAAACAACATCATGGAACTAATCATCTTTTATTTCAGACAGCGACTGCATCAAGAGTTCTCTTTGCCAAATGGAGATACAAATACTTATCTTTGGCCCTGGAACCCTTTACAAGGATTTCCAGGGTGAAGTTTCCAAGGTGGAGTTTATCATAGGGGCACTCTAGGTGGCCACTGAAAGACACAAAGCTGGCGCTGAAGTGTCAGGAGAACCGAGACAGTGGAAACAAGAGCTGTGGATGAACGGCGTGCCAACTGTCAGCGGACATATAATCAGATAGATGAGGAGAAAGCCCATCGCCTGCCCATGCCTCGCTAAGCATGTTGGCCTCAATGGTGGTATGAAACACAAGGCTCATACAGAATCTTCAGTAAGATGGCTGCATGCTTTGGGTTCTAGACAATATAGTTTTGGGGCTAATTTTTGTGCATCTCCAGGATTCATGAGCCCAACAATGCAGGGAGTGCCCGCCCATTATCAAAGCACTTCCAGCTGTCATCCATTGTACACATACAGAGCCCTACAGGCCTAATCCTGACTTCTCATTCTCCCCCATGCCAGCAATTCTGACAATATCATGCCAGCAGCCACACTTGCATATTGGGGTAAAGTCAGGGGTGGACTGGCCTATAGGGAACTCTGCAGATTTCCCAGTATGCCTCTGCACCCTGGGCCTCTTTTGTGTGATGACCTATTTTATTTCCAAATGTCATCATGGAGCCTGGGCCACCTTTCTACAAATAGAACTCTATATCGTAGCCTATGCAGGGTGTGCAGAGATCGGTTTGTTTTGTTAATGTAACCATAAAAAAGAGGCCTAAGCTTCAGACACCCACTAAGCAATTTCAAGACATCCCAGTAGGTCAGTCAACAACTGGCCTGAAGGGTCTAGTGCAGCCCTGCAGCAAAATGCAAAAGAAGTAGAGTGGGGTCTAAGGGAATCAGATGTTTCCTGCTCCAATGCATTACTCTTATCAATCTTCTTTCATTCACCTTGTTCAAATGCCCTCATCTGGTCAGACAATGCCTATGAACTCCCGGCTTTAGGCATGTGAGCATGTAGCATGCATCATGCTTGAGTCACTCCTTGCATAGGGCCGCACAAACATCTGCTGAGTTCATGGCAATCCCCCCCTCCCCCTCCCCCTCCAGGGAAACGTGGCTTAGATCTGATGGGCCGAAGTGCTCCTCTCTAGGTCCCTCCAGTTCCATGGCCCACTTACGGGACGACTTAAGTCCAGACCTCTATAAAGTCTGGCCTTGGAATGCTGCATTGTCCCTCCTCCACACACCTCTTATTTAGAAATCCAAACCCGCTGCGTCACATGCATTCAGCTTCACCATCTGACTCAGCAGCAGCACGCATCTGCCATTTTCGAAATCTAAATATGGCATGGTGTGCTTCCATATGCCTCTTCTTAACCACGACACCCATTTAATAATCAGCTCTGCTTCTAAAAATACAGATCTGTCAGTGAGTGTGCAAGCCCCTGTCTCTTATGACCAGATCAGGACCCCTCGGAAATAAAGCCAACACTGGAACTATGTGAGATGTACACGCCTATTTCCCAAACTAGCTTCATGCACCCCAGTTTTACTTTTTTCATATGTTTGAAAGGTGTTCCTGTGATTCTCCCAAACCACAGGCATTGTTAAAAGATTACATACATCCGGGATAGCGACATGGTCTCTCCTTTCTGCTCTATGTGCTTTTGTAGCACATCACTTTAAAGCACACATTTTAGTTGAGATATTGTTGAACGGTGCTTACAATTCTTACGTGCTCTGCCCATATGTAGGAAAGTAGTAGAACTGGCATTTACACGTAAGAACAAGTTACTCAATGGGAAACTTAAGTCTTAGACACTCATCACCTTTTTCATACTACCACCCAACACTTGCTCTCCTTTAATTCAGCCTGTGAGGCAGAGCACTGAGCAGAGTGTTTCGGTTGTGGGGACTGGGCATGGGTGTCACATACGTGGACCTTTTCAGGACATGCTGTCTCATGTGCTGCAGGGCATATAGAAAGGGAGACTAGAGATAAGTGTTTCAGGACAAAGAATGTTAAAGGGGTGGTTATCTTATTTACTATGGTAAAGCAGCCTTCTCAATAACCAGCTATATGATTTTTCATTAGTGGCATGCATTCTATTCATGGGCCACCGCAATCTGCGTTGCATTTATGTGTAATGAAATTCAAGGTAAGACACTGTGGTGCAGTGTTGCACAATATAGCACTGTGTGGTAATAATTCGTTGTGATACATTGTAATGCAAGATGATTTAGTGCTGTGCACTGCAAAGTTATATGATTCAAACAAGAGTAAGGATATGCTGTATTATAACTGTACTTGTGAATTGAGGACCTGCCTCTTTCAGTCAGCCTGTACTGCTGTTCTCCCGACTGAGCACTAACTTCCCATGGACACTTATTACAGCACCACTCAGGCTTACATGAGATAATGGTACAATGCAGCTGCACACACACGAGGCACAAATAGCATCTGGCATAACCATGCACACAACACAGCCATACACATTCCAACCAGACCTACCGCTGACAGTTAACGACAAGGAATTAATGTATTTATTTTTATAACGCGCTGAATACCATACCTGAGTTTGGTTTCTAAGCGCGGATATGGGTTTCAAACATCTCCTGCTCTGCATGGTCTTGCTTCCAAGACCAGTGCGTTGCCCCTGTGCTATCCTCCATTCACTGCTATGCGCAATAATACATTGTAGCATTTGGCGTGCAATGTTATGTTGTATCTCAGTAGTGGTTTTATCTAAGCACATTGGTACATTGTGCCAAGATATGTCTTGTTAGGCTTTGTCAGGCCATATTATGAGATAAAATGTTATTGTATAACAGAGTGCGCATTCATGGTCCACAATTTGTAGTCAATTGGCCAGGGCCTCCCTTCTGACTGCCCACCACTACTTCAGAGACACCCAAATGACTCCAGCTCATATACCCTTACATAGGGTCATGATTTGATGAGGCCAGAGATGAGCCATGAATTAGCAAGCGATAGTCATCTTCACATGTTACATCGCAACACTGCACATAACATTTGCAGCTTTACCATGCAGACATGTATCGTTAAGGAACAGCTCCCTAGTTCTGCTAAATCGGTATACCATTCAGAATGGGCTGTTAAAGTAATGTCCATTTTAACAACAAAACCGTGCCAAAAGATAGCAGTCCTTAGTCCTTTTTATCATACAATGTTCATGTGCAGTCCTGTTAAAATCAGAACATTGCCAGCTTGCATACCCAGTTTGTCAGAAGCTGCAAGCCATACTGGCCGTAGATGGGTACTTCACAAACAACATGAATGCTTAATCATCTCTCTAATGTCATGCATGTTTGTACCGTCACACACGCATCTCTGTTTTCAAGTCATCAGTGCCAACTGCCCCCTTTTCTTTTGTGACATCAGTTACCAGGAGCCACATTTCCTATCCAGACACACGCCTGGTGCGTTAGTTAAACAGAAAATGCAGCTCTCATTTCAGTTGAAGTGGATTTTATACAAAATATACAGGGACCATTAGCAGCACACTCTGCCTAAAAGATGTTTGTGTAGTGGGGGATTGTACCACACACATAATAGGGAGCCAATGAGTAGGCGAGCACACAATATTCTCATATATCTTTACTGAATACTTGACCCACTTCCTACCTATCTCCAGGGCTGCTTATACGGGTCCAAGATCACCCCGGTGAGACTAGCTGGGACTTGGGAAAGGGAGGAAAAGATTAGGACAGGATTTTCCACAAATACCCCCCAGGAAGGAAGGCAATAGGTTAAAGTAACTGCCACACAAACGGAATGGCGGACAAAGGAATGCTGCTGTACGGTTCGTTTAGTTCTTATGTGCTTACTTATACTTTTCACATCAAGTACACCAGCAGGGTTTTGAGGGTTTTTTATTTTTTTTAATTTTTTTTTTTTAAAGGGGGGAAACCACAAGACAACACCATTTACAATTAACTTAACCCTAAGCAGCTCTGTATCTAAATATAGTCCTTTTAAAATAGTGAAAAAGGCTTTAAAAAGTATACACAAAGTCCATACAGTGCACTGTACAAAACCTGTATATAAAAACGCCTTACTTCAGAGACAGCCTAGCGAGGGCTGTAACGTTGGGCCCCCCTCTGTCGGGAGTGCCAGTGATTAGTGTGCCCAGGGCTGCAGTGGTGTAAGCAAGGTTGCCTGAGAGGACTGTGCTGTTGGGTGCTCCCCTGACTATCAGGGCAGTGAAATTATGGAGGCCTGGGCAGCATTAGTGAATGGTGCCATGCAGGGTGCCTCGCAACCCTTAGGGGGTTGAAACCGTTAGACCTTGCCCTCCGCTCTCTGCTGGAGAATGCATGGGCAAACCGGGAGAGCTGCTCCCTCAAGTGGTCCTTGACCCTCTCCGAGATCATGGAGTCTCCAAGTCTAAGGTCTTTGGCTCCACCGCTGTCTCAGATGGGCTGGTGGCGACACTTGCTGGGGCTTCAGAAGCAGTCAGGTGGAACTGTGTTATGATGGTGCATCCTGGTAAGCGGATGGTCCTATTGGTTATATTAATGACCGGTACCTTGGAGGACTGCAGGGCCAGTCCATCCGTTGTCAACAGGGTCCGCTGTACCAGTGAACCCCATGGGAGTTCCCCATATTGTGGTGCTTCCATCACCAGACTTCTTGATTGTTGCTCCCCGTGGAGTCGAACTCTGCCAGGAACCATCACTGTGGCATGTGCCGGGATTGTAATCTGCCCAAACCAAGTGGTGTGAACATCTCCAATGGGTCCATCGGGTGGAGCTCTGGACTGGATCACTATCTGCAAGTACGCCTGTTGGCACGTGGGGTGCATGGACAGTGTTGCAGGATCTCACTCCGACTGCTGCAGACCAGAGCCAGGGTGTTTATAGAAGTACTAACTGCAGCTGCGTTGCATGGAATCTGCACTCTGACATGCATATACCCAAGATATTTACAAGCCTTGTCTCCCATGCCAAGAAGGCTCAGTCCAGCAAATGGATCCAATGGGATATGCCCTGGGTGTTTTATGTACAACGGCTCATAAACAATGGTCACCTGTGAGCTGCTATCCAGAAGCACTTGTGCCTGTCGTCCAGTGATCGAAATATTCATGGTGGCTGAGGGTCCTACAAGCCTGTCAGCATTGCCCATGATGTTTGGGTTCTGCGCTTGCTGGCAGTTTGACTACAGGTGATCTTGCTCTTGAATGGACTAGCCATTCTGGCTGGATGCTGGTTCCCCGACGACTTGCCCACCAGTGGTGTTGCTGCAGCCTTGGGTCTATCTGGTGGTGCAGACCAGTTGTGCATAGTAATATTGAGGATTCTGGTGCTCTGCTTCCTGGTCCTCGAGGGCATTTCCCATTTTCGCGTGTGTTGGAGTGTTCAAGGTCTGGAACCGTGCCATGACTTGGATAAAATTTGGTGGGTTCATGCACATATGGAAGGTCTGGCCCTCCTGTTCACACCTGTGGCAGAACTGACAAGGCTGGAGTGGTGTGGTACAATGTTGGTTCACATGGGGGGGGTCCCATAGCTCTTGAGCGTGCCGGAAGAGCTAGTGTTTTCTCTCTCAGGATGGTGGTGTAGAGCCTCTTCAGCGCTCTGGTGGCCCGGATGTCATTTTAAGTGATGGCTTGGCTGGCACCCGCTGCAGCTGCATGGCCTGGAGGGTTTTGCACAACTCCTACACTTGATGACTCCAGAGCAGTTGACTTGGCATACTGTATACTGCGTCCTCCATGACTCCTTCCAGAGTATGCACCTCTCAGACCAGTTCAGAGTTGTAGATGCAGTAGCAATTTGGCTCTGCGCATGACGTGTTGAAGCCTGACCATGCTTATGCTGTTCTGCTCAATTCCCTTCCATTGTAAAGCCATTGTAAAGAGTCGGCTCGGTACTAGCCAGATATTCTGGGAGTCGCTCACCCTGTTGGAGGTGGGTGGCATTATATTTCACCAACAGCTCTGCACCAGAATCAATGGCTTCAAACACTCCATCAGTGTGTACATAATGTCCTTTTTTGTGGGGTCTGAATGCGTGGCACAGACCGCCTGGATGACTCTCAAATCGGGACAGTGCAGACTCTCAATGATGCAACACCTCTTCTCCTGGTCTGCAGCTCTCCAGACGTGTATCATCTGGTTTGTCTGGTCTGCCCAAAGTTGGTATTCTTCTTCACCCCTCGGGGTTGGTTTCCCCCTAGAGAAGGGACACAGGCGGACATAGGGGCCATGCTCAGATGGTGTTGCAACAAGTCCTTGAAGGCATACGCCATGGAGGAAGCAAGCAGTTCGGTGCCTCTATCCTCCGGTGTAGCACTGGTACACGCACTAGACCCTGGTCAAATCGGGGTGCTTACGGGTGCATACATGATGGCACCTACAGTAGGCACTGCATTATGACTGGCTGCAGTGCTGGGTAAGGCAGGATTTGGTCTAAGGGTGGCCAAGCATGAGGGTCCTTTACACTTAATTGCCGCAAGGGGTTACATTTGCATTTAGGTACCATTTTTAAGTAATGTATTTGTGATATATCAATCATGTGGAAGCAAGTAATGATATAAGAAAGACCCATTCAAGAAAAAGTGATAGAGCATTTAGATTAGTATAAAAACACATAGTTTTACATGGTTGGATCTAATTAGACCACAACAGTGGTGTGTGGCCCAGTGCAGATAGAAGAAATGTTTAAAATAACTGACAAATTATTGAAAATAGAAAAGAGGCATTGAGGAGTGTAAGAAAGGTATGGCATCAAAGTAAGACGGACACAAGTGATCACAGTTCAAGGGTGTTTATTAAATTGTAAATTGGGTGAGATAAACGCCTAATCTAAATCTAAAATGGGAGCAAGCTACAACCATCAAATAATAATAATACCGTCCAAGTGGAGTCTAGTCAAATAAAAGGGCATATACTAGGAAACCTATTGCCAATTCTTACTGCTATGTTACAAAATAGTGTGAGATAATGTTCATAAGAAAAGAAAGAAGTGTTCACAAAATTATAAGTCAGGATGTTATGGCCGGGGTCTCCCTTCCCCACGTTTTTAGCACGGGACAAGGTGGGACTCTCAAGTACAGCACACTCCTGTGCTTCTCCGGCACAAGCTTACAGTTCCTTTTGTCAGTATCTGGGCCTACTGTGCCCAAGTCTCTTCTCATGCAAAGTCTCTTGCTTCAAAGGGCCTGATACGCCAAAACAACAAAACAAAAGTTCCTTCTGTTAACCTTTATGTCGGGTGATTACCCTTAACCCTTGGATCCCTCTCAACCGGGCTCCGATCCTTCTCTGTTGTAAGCCTCCCTCAGTCGGGCTCGGACAAACCACTCACTGTGGACATCCCTCAGTCGGGTTCATACTTGCCATCACAATGTTGCTCACTTAGCTTTTTCACAACTTTACTTTAGCCATCCCTCAGTCGGGTTTACTACTGCCTGTCAATCACAATCTTCTTCAGAAAGCAGGGCTTCACTTCCCCAAGCTTTCTCTTGGCATCCCTCTGTCGGGTTAATATTTGCCACAGTTCACATTTCAACAAAAAGTCCTTCTAGACCCCGTAGGTTCTTCCATTTACCTAAATCCGGGTCTCTAAAGCCCCAGTCAGGTTTTGCACAGTTGTAATGTTCCAAAAGTCTTCATGTCTCTTAAACAACCCCTTCGGTTAAGTGAGGTCCCCCTCATCCGGTCTCAGACCTTACAAGCACTAGCCAATCTTTAAACAGAGACTTCTAAACTTCTAAAGGGCAATCTCGTCTCGCTGGGTCACTCTGTTGGCCTACGGCAAGTTCAGGCTTCATACCTTCACAGTTCGCATGCGTTCCCCTCAGCTGGGCACAAACGGCTGTTTCACAATATCAAAAGTTCTGTTGTGTCAAGGACTTTCGCTTCACCCTTGTAGGACCACCTTAACACCTTATAACGACCTCCCCTATAGCCTCTTGGTACTTGTAGTTTTCTTTAGATAAGTTACAATGTTCAACACAGTCTCTCTTTTCAGGAGAGGGGTTGCCAGTCAGAGACCTTCGACTGAGAGCACACGTGGTGCTGGGCACCTCAATCTCTGGTACCAAGTTTGTTCACAAAAGACCTTTTTGTCTATTCATCTTTTTAATGTTGCCACTGCAACCTTGTGCCTAACACAGTCCGTTCGACTATCTGGTTCTTCCGACTCACTGGTTGTGATTAACTCGTTCGTTGTTCCTTTGCCGCTGGAGTCAAGGAAGGTACCACAATGGCAACCACATCTGCCCACTCTGGCTATCAGTGCGCAAGGGTGCCATGTACTGCTGATATCAGTCACACGACTTTCCAGCTGCGATTCCCGGTCTTATGTCACTTTCATCAGAGGCTTTGCAGGTCTGGGTGGAAAAGAGCAACTCCCTTCTTCACATACTTTCTGGTCATGCCGCCTTTCTCCTCCATTTGAACTGCCGTCCTGGAATAGCTGCTTCCTCGTGTGTTCAGCCTTGCTCGGAGTGTGCTCTTGTGCTCTGCCTTCTATCCCTATGGGGAAGGGAACGGGTAGTCAAGTGTGAGTGGTTGTCGGTAATTGCCGGACTGTACCTGACCCTCACTTTTTGCAGTTTTTATATGCGCTCAATAAATCATTTATTGCTTAGAACATTTGTTTTTGACCAAATACAGTTGGATTCAAAGGTGCATTTGATCTTTTTTATATTTTTTGTTTGGGATTCCCACTGATTCTCTGCCAGGAAATGAAAGTGTGGGTCGACCTCAGGTATGTGTCTTTTTCAAAATGACTCAGTATGTTACTTTTTCTCATCTTCTGTGACTGCGTGGTTTGAACCCACTTTCACCACCCTCTATGGTGTGCCATATTTAGGCAGTGTGAAGGTTTCTCTTCCTTTTTACCCTATCCCCTACCTTGAAGGCTGTACTTCTTACAGATGTCTTCTTGTCATAGACAAACTTCCTGGTTCTTGTTTTCTTTTGCACTCTTCACAGTATGTCTTCCAAGAATACTGTTTTGTCTGCTATTATGTGTGGTAGCCATGGTGTAAGCAAGGCTTACCATACGCGTTTTGCCATCAACTGAAACAGAGGACTCCTGTGATGGAGATGGGTGCCAGTCAATATGCTGCAATGGTTTCCATGGCTATCTTATTTGTCTCCTTGTTGGATGATGTACCCAGCTGTAGGCTGCTCTTAAGCAACCTGTTTGCCCTTTCTCCCTACCCGTTGGCTTGGAGGTGGTATAAAGGTGCATTGTGCTAGATTTTGCCGTTGGCTGCTAAAGGTTCTGTTAGATGTGATTACCTAGGTTGCTGCCTTGGACTATGTGGCTGCCTTGGACTACATGCACATAGTTACTCCAGTGTTTACTGTATCATAGTTACTGTTGCCATGCATCTTATGATGGGTCTCAAGTTGTGGAATGAGAACTCGGACAGATGTGGAATTCCATGCTGGATCAGTTGATGGCTGATTCCCTGACAAGGTTTGTCATACCTTTTGAGCTCAATAAACCAGCTCTTCTTGTGTACCCAGGCTCTGTGTGCATTATTCCTCAATCTTAACAAATTGGCAGGGAGGATGGCATGCAGATGACAACCCCCGGTGGCCCTGCGTGGAGCTGAGAGAGGAGTGGCAGCTGATGTATCGAGGTCGGACACCGTGTGAAACACAAAGCAGGTTTATTTATATACATTCATAGACCCGGCGCCGTCATTACTTAGAATAACAAGGATACAACAGCAGCTTTGAGGGGCCCAGAGTGAGCAGTGTGATTTAAACCACAAGACCAGAGGATTGTTTGCGAGTTTGCGTGATTTCTAGTGCAGAGGCAGACTCATGTGTTTGCTGGCTTAGCCACGGACTTTGGGCATTTGTAGAAATTAGGGACATTTGGAATGTATTGAAGGCCAGCGGGAGTGCCTGCGAGTGAAGCAGACGCAGATCAGAGGTGTTTTGACCTGCTTTCGAGTGCAGACGTTTGTTTGCCCGGCAAGGTGTTTTGACCCGCTTTCGAGTGCGGATGTTAGTTTTCCCAGCGACATTTGCCAAACACGTTGGTGAGGGGGCCTTACCTTGTATTGTTTTGAAGGCGCCAGCGATCAGAGTTTCCCAGGCAACCCAAGTGTCTCAGCAGGGCTCGAGAACCGGAGTGCGCGCAGCCTAGCGGGAAGAGGGAAGCTGTGGATGGGAGTGTGCACGGCTTCAAAGGAAGAGGAAAGCACCTTGCAGCGTACGCAGTGTCATGGCCACTGCCCTGGGCGTCATAGCAACCCATTGAAGGACGCTGTGTGGCGGCCGGCTGCACACCTGTTTCCTTTCCCCCCTCACTTTGTCGTAACGCTGGTAATAAGACAAACCTTCAGGTCAACAGATGTTCTTTAATATTACCTGCGCCGGTATGCGCTGCCCAATCCGTACAGCAAACGGTGAGTGGGGCAAATGATATGTGTCTGCCGCACCTAAGCTGCTGATCGCTGAGTACTGGGCAGACCTGTGGATGCAGTCTCTAGGCAAATGATGCGTGTCTGCCACGCCTAAGCTGCTGACCACTGAGTGCAGTGCATGACAATGAATGCAGGCCCTGCTTCAGACTTCTTAGCTGTGTAATTGTCGTAGCAAATCAGTACCCGCTGTTGCCATTCGTTTTGGGGAAGTGTGCCAAATCGTGAATTTCACAAGGAAGATGGCGAACATTCCTGCTCCAGTAGTTTTCTTGGCAAGCCCAGGGGAGCCCAGGATATGTTGGTCAGACTGGAGGGAGCGGTTTGTCAAGTACGCCCTAGCCATGTTTGGAGTGAATTACTCCAATGAAAGGAAGGAAGTCTTGTTGTTCCATTGGACAGGATGTGCTAAGGAAATTGCCAGAACCGAGTGATCTGGGTGATGCCGGTCCATATGAGGGAACATTTGCATAATTAGATAAACATTACCAGGTGGTAGAGAACATCATTTTGGAAAGATACAAGTTTGCCACCAGGGAGCAGAAACCTGGTAAAAAGCATAGAGGAGATAATAACCGCCCTCAGAGGCCTAGTGGTGTAGGGTAGATTCACGCATTGCCATGATGAACACTTAAGAGATCAGCTAATGATAAAATGTATGAGTGATAATATCAGGAAGGAGTTGTGGAAGGAACGCAACCCCACATTAGATATGGTCGTGGAAATAGCGAAAACTGTGGAACATACAGAAAGGTGCATTAAATCCCCCCAGCTGGATAGGGGCAGTGAAGATGGGTCTGACAAAATAAAGCTGGAAGAGGGGGTTGTACACAAAGTTTCTAAATCTGTACAAAAACAATTTGCCAGTGGCATGTTGTGGAAAACTGAAAAACCGGACAGGAAGGGAGAAGATCGCAATGAGAGAAAATTTAACAGTAGCAGAGTTGCTGGTCACCAGTGGGTTTCCTCAAAGGAAGCAAAGGTTTCCTCAAGGGGTGTGGGGTATTCAAGGGATGTCATAGGAGTATCTGGTAAAAGATGTTTTAGGTGTGGGAGTATCTCACACCTGGCATTTGACAAAGAATGTTTAGCAGTTCACATAGTGTGTCATGAGTGTGGCAGAAAAGGGCACCTCGCTCAATGCTGTAGACATTTCAACTTTGGAGCTGGTCAGGCTCATGAGATTAGTACGAGTTACGATGATGATGATGATGATTTTCGGGAGGTTGGGAGGGAGGTGGTGAATTCTGCGAATGCTGTTGATGGAAAGGTAAGGAGGCACAAGCCTTATGCGGTGGTAATGATTTGAGGTGTGCCTGGGTCGATGTGATTGATAGTGGTGCGGACTACACCTTGATCAGTGTGCTGTTGGCGAAAGAGACATTTCAGTGCTGCACGGTATGGGAGGATGGGGTAAGAGCAAATGATTATGGAGATGTACCAATTGAGATTCTAGGAAGTTTTAAAGGAGAGTTACAGTTCTAAGGGAGAAAGTCCATAGTCACCATATATGTAGCAAACAGAGGTGGTGAACTTCTCTCCTGGAGTGATCAGGTGGAGCTGAAGATTAAATTGGATGCTAGTCATCCTGATCAGGTGTTGACGGTGAAGGAAGCTGAGGTAAAACATGACAGTGGGAAGTGTTTGAGGGGTTTTGTACACAAAATCCGATTGAGGAAAGGAGAAGAGCCTAAAGTAGCAAAACTGTGCACTATTCCTTTGGCATATCGGAAGGAAGTGGAGAGTGAATTGAAGAAAATAGAGAGTGATGGAGTCATTGAGAGGATACAAACGTCAGAATGGGTCAGTCCAATTGTTGTCGTAAGAAAATCTAATGGTTCGATCAGATTGTGTATTGACTTGAGACATGTGAATAGCATGGTGATAGCGGACAAGTTTCCGTTACCGAGAATCGATTACTTGATTGTAGGAGTTTCTGGAGCAAAAGTGTTTTCTATGGTCTATCTTAAATCAGCTTACCTAAATTGAATTGCACGAGGAGTCAAGAGATCATACAGCCTTCATCACCCCGATAGGTCTATTTAGGTGCAAAAGGATGTGGTTTGGACTAGTTTCTGCAGCAAGTGTTTTCATGTACAAATTGCTAGGAGGTGAGTGTGGAGTGATGTGCTATCAGGATGACGAGTTGGTGTGTAGGCGCAATGAAGTTGCGCATGAGAGACTAAAAAGGGTATTGACAATTCTGAGTGAAGCAGGTTTGACAATAGCCATGGAAAAATGCACATTCAAGGCTGACAAAGTTGTCTATCTTGGTCATGAAATCTCGGGTGAGGGTGTGATACCCAAAGAAGATGCCATATAAACAATAAGATGTATGAGGGTGCCCAAATGCAAGGGTGATGTGCTGTCATTTTTAGGCTTGGTAGAATTTTATGGAAAGTTCATAAAAGGGCTCTCAGATAAAGTTAGGAAATGAGGGGGATGAGAAGTGCATTTCAGAATTTGAGGATATCAAAAGAGCGGTATCTAATGCGCCCATTTTAAAGGCTTTTCAGGAAGACAAACAAACTTTGATATTTGTGGACGCCAGTGAGTATGGCTTAGGTGCCGTATCCATGCAAGAGGACAATTTAGGATTACACAGTGTCATTTGCGTCTAGATCTTTGAAAGATGCAGAATGTAGATATTCTGTTGTGGAAAAGGAGGCTTTAGTTTGTGTGTGGGGTGTGGAAAAACATAAGAGGTATTTGTGGGCAAGGGAATTCATCATCTGTATGGATCACAAACCGTTGGTTAGTATTTTCTCTAAGGGGGGGATTGGAAGGAGTCTCCAGGGGCATCATGAAGTGGGTAAGTGCATTACAAGGGTTACAGTTTTCCATAGTTCATGTGCGTGGTGAAAATAATGTTGTGGCAGATGCTTTGTCTAGATAGTGGAGCAGGGTAAGGTGAATACAGGGCAGTTAATTCAGGAGGAGAATGAAGTAGGGGTGAATTTTCAGGTGCACCGCAGTTTAAAGAAAGACAAATGGGATGCGGCGTGTCTGGAAGAGGTGTTATGTCAAAGGTTGTTTGCAATGGTTATTGTGAATCACATCAAGAAGAAAGAATCTGCCATGGAAGGGTATGGCAGGGTAAAAAAATGAGCTCTGGGTGCAGAGGAATTATTTATATAGAGGACATCAGTTGGTGGTGCCATCCAAGATGAGAAAGGCAGTAGTGGACTTGGCACATGTTGGACATTTGGGGGTTGTCAGGACGAAAGGACTTGTGAGAGAGTTTTGGTGGCCTGGTGTAGACAAGGATGTGGAAGAGCAGGTGATGATGTGTATGGAGCGTGTAGAGGGTGATAAAGGACTCACTGTGCAGAAAGTCCCGATGGTAGTGAGGAAATCTCCAAGAATACTGTGAGATGAAGTGGCGTTTGCTCTTTTGGGTCCGTTTAACATCAGAGGGGGCAAGGATGTTTATCGTTTGGTTGTAGTTGATTTGTTGTCAATATGGCCTGAGGTATGTATTTTAAAAGACAATTCAAGTAACAGTATCATTCGTTTTTTTGGAACAATTATTTTGGAGCAAAGGTTTCCCTAAGAAATGTCTCTCGGACAACAGATCGCAGTTAGTTTCAAGGGAGTTCAGGAATTTCTTGGACAAATATGGTGTGGTCAACACAGCTTTATACCACCCCCAGAGTAATGGGTGTGTAGAAAGCTTTAATAGGACGCTGATGGAGGCCATCAGGATAGCAGTGGCTATAGGTGGGGATTGAGTACGCACTGTGATGGAAAGAACCTTTCAGTATAGATTAGCACCCCCAGTGTTACCGTAGTGTCACCGTTTGAGGTTTTACGAGGGAGAAAACCCAACTCGCACCTGTGTCCTAGGTGGATAGAGATATTGAGATGTGTGGGATTGGATGCTTGACAGAGAAGATGCATCTAAGTGATGTCAAAGCTAAGGCACTGTATGATCATAGAAATAGTTGAAGGAGTTTCAAAGTAAAAGAAGGTGACTGGATAAAAGTGAAGTTACCCACTAAAGTATGGAAGGGTTCTGCCTTGTACTCAGAACCCAAGGAAGTGGTCAAGGATTTGGGTTCTTCCATCCTGGTCAAAGGAGGAGGTGTGTGGAACAAAGAAAGTGTGGCTGTTCTTAGGATGAATCATTTCTGTTCAAATCAAGAGGATGAAGTGTGAGGTTCGCGCCTCGCCCTGGGTGTTTGTATGCTAAAAAAAAAAAAAGAATTGTAGAATATGAAGGAAAGGAGGTGTTGGAAGTGGTTACCTAGGTTGCTGCCTTAGACTATGTGGCAGATGTGGAGTGTACCCAGGCTCCATGTGCATTATTCCTCAATTTTAACAGGTTCCTTCATGTCTGTAAAGACCAACTGAACTATTTGTCAGATACCATATGTCTTGGTCATTCTTCCCTCTGAAACATTTTCAGAAGGACCTTGATGAGTGTGGTTGGCATGATGTTAGATATGAATGTGGGGTTTATCCATTAGGAGAAGTATTTGATCAAGACCACTCCAAAGCGATCTTCCTCACCCATGTTGTCCAGAGGGCCAATAAAGTCCAGCCCAAACGTTTCCCATGATGCTGATGGTGATTCACTGGTTTGGATGGGGGCTGCCTTGTCAGTATCCTACTGTTACTGTTTAGACATTTGTAGCACTCTGTAACGCTCACCTGATTCTCGCAGAGGCGCCGGTCTTGACTGGGCGACTACCGTATCTTCAAAGGTGATGTGCAGCACCCGGTTGGCTCTTTGGGCTGGACCTCTGTGCCCTGTATGCCTGACGTGCAGAGTAAGATGTCTGCAGATAGAAAATACGGGGTTAATGAACTGGGGTTATTGGGGTGTCCCTATCTCTTTCCTCTTCTCCTCTCCTGTAGACCCCCACAGGTTAACGCTCTCACCTTAGGTAAGTGAATGCCGAGCTCTCCATCTGCCTCGGGGCAGGGTGCTGTAACCAGTTTCTTCACTGGATAGGTAGCGCAGGCCTCTTGACTCCAGAGGACTGCTGTCCGTCGTTTACTGCACGAACGGTAAGTTTCGAGTAACTCAAATGTCTTTAAAGTCTTTAATAATGATGTCTCTTGTTTTGCAGGGTTCCGGCGATGGCGGATGACGGGCTGAAGTGAGTTGAAGATGGAGCCCGTGTGATGAATAGAAGCGCCTGGAAGCACGTAAGTAAGCGCTTGTTGCCAGCTTCACGATGCGCTCTAACTGTCTTTTTATTTTGCAGGTACAAGTTCGGAGCGGCTGCAGGGTGCCGGGATACCCACTGGGTTAGATATGGAAAGGAGTAATGGCACGTGAGTATTAAAGTTCCCCAATGTCTTTAAACGCACCTTGTTTTGTCTTTCAGATGCGGGATGCAGCGCTGACGGCCTCCGGAGCGTGCGAAGAGTTGGTAAGCCTTTGCCTTTCAGATGCCGGAATGCTAACCTGTTCTTTCTTGTCTTTATAGGTGTTGCTGAAGACTGGATTCAGGATGGTAAGCCTTTTTCCTTAGGCCCAGGACCGGATGCAGAAGACACGATGAGCGTTCTGCTGCAGAGGGTGCAGAATAACGCAAAGCAAGATTCATCCACCGGGTGTGGTTTAAATAGCCTCCTGTAGTGCTTAGGTGTCTCCTTCCACAGCCACGCCTAAGTAAGAAAAGAGTTCCTGGTAAGAAAAGAGTTCCTGCCTTCCAGAAGAGCTCCAGTGTTCTGAATCTAGGGAGTGGCTCCAGCCCCACCCAACAGGAAAAGTAGTTCCAAACAGAAGAGGATCAGAGGCTCAACTGGCAGGCAAGTAAGCAGCATGGTATGCTGCAGGTAAGTTCACCCAAGCATTATGAGCCCGGCGCTTCCAGCGCTGGGACTGGGCATATTTATGAGCCTGGTGCCACTGGCGCCAGGACTGGGTCCAAAAGGTCCCAATTGGGACTGGTTGGCACTCGGAACCTGGGTTATGGATCTGCTTCCAAGGGAGTTGGGAAAACCCTGACCTTTTGGAAGCAGAGATCATGACACACTCGACCTGGTCCTTCATATATGTCATGTAATGTGGCTAGGATGCATTCATCCTCTAGGAACCATCCAGCAGGTCCCAGTGGATGAAGTAGCCTGGGCATGCAGTCACCTTGTCTATTGCTCCAGCCAGGAACGTGCAGCATGTCAGATGCATCATTTTGCAGTTTGGCTGTAAACCTCACCAGTTTTGGGAAAGACATCTTAGTGCAACACAGGTTTAGCAAACAGACCAGGGGCTTTTGGTCCGTATCATGGTGAGGCTTTCTTCCCCATATGCATGTGCATAATCCTTCAGTTTCCCATACAAAGGCTAAGAATTCCTTTTCCATCACAAAGTAGTGCCTCTCTGCTCCTGGTAGGGACTTGAATGCAAATGCCACAATGTTCTCTTTGTCTTTCAGTTTTTGTGTGGTGGTGGAATCCAAACCACAGGCACTGGCATCAATAGTGATGACGGTTCTGAGCCTAGTGTTCAATGGTGGCAGGCAGGGAGCTAGTCACATGTTCATTGTCCAGGAGGAATCACTTTGAGTGGGGCCACACGCATATTCCTGTCCCTTCATATGAAGAATTCTGAGGAGCTCTACCTTCCCAGAGAACCTAGGCACAAATGTAATATAATATTCTGATAGGCCCAAGAACAATTTTAGTTCCTTTTTGTGGCTAGGAGTTAGGGAGTTAGTGAAGGTGCTTAGGAGTTGTGTTTTAGCTTGATACCGTGGTCTGACATGGGATAACCTAGATATTTTACTTTCTCAGTTTGGAAAGTACATTTCTCTTTGTACAGGTTTACCCCTGCTGAGCTGGGTGTCTGCCAGACAGTGTTGCAGGCAGCATTGCAGTCTTCATTCAACATCCCATATACTAATATGTTACCCTGAAAGTAGGCAAACATTTTGGGGAAATCCCCCAGTAGGGAGTCTATCATTCCCTGAAAGACTGAGGCTGCAGAACACAGTCTAAATTGCATATACTTGAATCTTCCGAATAATGTTTTTGAACACTGTTAAGGATTTAGAGGAGTTATTGGGTTTTATCTCATGGTAGATGACCTTTATGTAAAGATTAGTAAATACTTTTGCATCCCATAACAATAAGATGACCTTGGAGATGATCGGCAGTGGAATCTGTCTGTCAGTATTTGTTTGTTGATGTTTTGCAGGTATACGCAAAGACGTAGCTGTTGTGATGATATTTCTTTGGTAGCACTACTAGTCTCAGCCATTTAGTTGCCTTGACTGTCTCGGTTTCCTTAGTTTCGTAGTTTCTTCAGTAGAGTCTCGAGCCCATCTCTTTCGGTGGTGAGGGCTGGCCTTACTTGTGATTTACTTGACATACTCCTGGGCACAACTTGTTTCTGTGCTTGTACTTCTTAATGCTGCCCATCATTTTTGAAAAACACTATCTTGTGATTCTTAAGTATGGTTTTCAGGTTATCTGCTTGTAAGGACGGGACTTACTCCTCACTGTTGAGATCTAGGAAAATGTCTAATTTTGCTTAGTCACATCATCTTAGTGTGCCGGGCCCATGTCCGCCAAGTATAGGCATGTTCACACTGTACAACCTTTGCAGCTAATGTTGCACTTCTTTTATACAAAGATTGTCACTCATGATCACCATAGGCCAAGGGTGGAAGGGCAATTTCTTTACTTGTGCAGCACCTCTGGCAACCATTTCCTCATATGTCTGGCATGGAATAACTTTCAAAACCAGAGTCAACCTTAGACATCTTGGTGTTCTTCCTGCAGTATGGTTTGACCATTTGTTTTAATAATTTTATTGCAATTTTTTCAGTATGATACATTTATCCATAAAGATATGGACCATAAAACATGCATATAGCCATGATTGAGTAATTAGTTAATAATACATATTGTGAAGACGTACATGAATTTATAACAAAAATCTTTCAGTATTCTTAATAGGGGAAGGCAAAAGAACCCATAGTGGCACAAGGAAAAGATGGACACAGGAGCAATAATACAATTATTATTTAATTTTAAACATGTTTAAGGTGGTTTTGGAACATTAATACATCTGCGTTGCTTACATTAAAAGCAAGACTAATTTGAGTTATTCAAAAAGTCTGTGAAAAGAGACCATTTTTAACCAAATCTATCATACTCTTCCAGACATACCATCATTCCGAAGCCCTTAAGAAGGAGATTTCAGCACCGAAATCGGGAGAATGCATTTTCCCCATAGGAATGCATTGGGGATATTGTTATTTTAGGCGGGAGACAGTAAAAAATAGCACTGTTTTTAATGAAAAAATCGGGAGTCTCCCGCCTAAATCGGGAGGGTTGGCATGTATGCTCTTCTACAAAATTAGAACAGAATTTTTCAAGCTGATGACTGGAACACCCATTGTTCCACCCTAAAGAAATGGATACATTGTTAAAAGATTTCCAATTAAGAGTAATTACATAAATTCAATTCAATAAATAAATTGCACACATTTAAATATTCAGCATCAGTAATCTATATATATCAATCAGGAGGGCTAAATATAAGTGATATCGATAAATGAGCTGAAAATCTGAAAATCTTCTGCATATGTAACCAGAAAACATCAACAGTTAAGCTAAAGTTAAGGTACGAGATAAGAACATGAAATATTAAATGGTATACCCTGCTATATTTAAGGTGATTCAAGATGGACATATACACTCCTTCGCAGATCATAAATCAGCTGAGGCTTTTTTTTAGCTGATCTTGATTTGGACCCTATGGAAGGCACGTCATCGGAGTCGGATCATACAAATGCTGCAAAGAAGAAAAAAGATATGACTGCTTAATTTTTTGTTCTTATTGTTTGAACCCGGATGAAATCTTCGTTTGTTTTTGTTCTTTTTGATATTTATTTGTTTTTTTTTTATTCTGCTCTACTATATTCCCTATATTAATATAGGGAAAAGA
This sequence comes from Ambystoma mexicanum, assembly GCF_040938575.1. NCBI lineage: Eukaryota > Metazoa > Chordata > Amphibia > Caudata > Ambystomatidae > Ambystoma > Ambystoma mexicanum. The sequence goes on along the minus strand of NC_090925.1, from coordinate 808,765,014 downwards.
TGGCTGCCAAGAAAAGTTTGTTAGATTAAACGTTTTCAAGCTAGTGTTGTTGTTTTTCAAGTTCTGCAGCCCACTGCATAGAGGAAAGCACCTGTGGACATAATGAAATAGCTTTGTATCGGCGCGGGTTGCAAGGTCTGGAAATTCAATGGACGTGATGGTGGATGTAGATGATTGTAGCTCGGGAGACATTTGCAGTGTGAACTCTACAGTTGCATGAGTGTCTGGAGGCCTGATTTGTATGCTGACGGCAGGAATATGGCAGCGTTCTATGGTATTGTTTACAAACTCTTACGACTGACGCAAGAGAAGAGGAAAGAAGGCAGAGATAGGTGGGCTGGATCGTGCCGTGGAGTCTCCATATCAGAGAAGTTTAATTTAAATACATGCCGTAAAAGTTGGAGCGGGGCTGCCGGACGAAATTAAATGTATTCTGCCAGCCTGAGATCACCAGTGGGGCTATGAGGCTCCCTCTCTGCAGTAGCGACTCTGACTCCAGGTCGGAAGGTTGTGTGTTCAGATCACGGCGGGCTCATATTTGCTTTTCCCACTCTGAAATATACGATTGTTCTTCAGTATTCGTTATTTCAGCCTGACTGCATTTTATGAACTCTTGGCCTATTGTTTCTGGTGTTTCATATGATGGATTTGCAGCGGGGAAGTAACATATTGATAGACACCATTGTAAGACATGGTCAATGTTTACAGCAGGCTAACCTATATGATACGAGTACCGCAGTTTGAGTTTACCTGTGTTGTTACTACAAATTGGTCTCTGCCCTGCTGGCGGCTCTGGAACTACGGCAGAGATTATTTAGGGACCAGCAATGGGCAAGAAGATGTTCCCATACTCCCTTCCTCCCTCCTTCCCTCCCAGCTGGAGCATGATTATATGGTCACACGCATCACTCAGGAGGCACAGGCCCTCCACAGTGGTAAGAGAAGGAATTACATTCCACCTCCTGGTTTGTGAATCTGTATAATGTGAGTCCACTTTTATTGGTAGCCACAGTACCGAGTCTTGATTCTGGAGTAAATGCATATTGTTTTGATGTTATGAGCTAATATGGGCACTAGCTCTAGACGAGGGATCTGGAATAAGCTTAGTACATCATCAGAGGTGGGTATGTGGCATGGACTCTTGGACAGTTTTTGTTTTTTTGCTACTGACCTCAAGTGAGGTTGACAGGCAGTTTGGATGGAAGTTATATGTCCAAAATTCGAAAGAATATTTGTGGATAAGTTGGTCTTGTGCCACTATGATCACTACACGGAGCAGTAGGTGTCTCTACCTTACCTTCCTACATCGCTATTCTCTATGGGGGGGGGGGGGGAACGTTTAGTGTGAAGGCACTAAATATGACTCTGCATCTGCATGGAGATCCTGAGTGTACTGTCATCAGTAATACACGTAAATGGAATCTATTGGTGGAAAACGAAATACTACGTTACTGGGAGTAAAAGATGACTTACGATATATGGCTCTTCGCATACTAAGCTCCTCATGAAGCGAACTTGTTAACATGCTACAGTGAGACTCACTGATTATGCTGCAATGTGTACTACCTAATCAAATAATTCATCAAAGTATATGTTGTGGGGTGATGCTTTTTGGACATTTGCAGATGTTTTCTGTTACTGTTTACACAATTTATTATGACTGATCGGAGTGTGAAGCAGATGGATTGTGTAGTACGCTGAATGCTAATACCAAATGATCAGGTGCTCTGTATCTTAGGGATGGTAATGGTAGTATTGTAGATTTCGTTCTTATTTGTTGTGGGCTACATTGCAGCAATTGATGTGGCATGATTAGTTTTGGGACAATTGGCATTTCATGGGGCATTTCTATGAAAGCATGATGTCACATGGGGCAGATCAGGGGTGATGGATGTGGTGGGGGCAGGTCACTGGGATCTAGAATGTTGCATGGGACGGATTTAAGAGTAGTGAGAGAGATGGAAGAATTCAGGAGGTAATGTGATATGGCTTTAAGCAGTTGTACTTGAAATCTGAGGGACATGATATAGGCTAGTATTAGAGCTGATTCAGTTTCATATGAACATTCAAATGTGGCTTGAACAATATGGGTCAGCTCTATTTAATTATTTATATGATTCCGTCATAATGACCTATGCATGCAATCATCGCAGCTCTCTTTTTGTATCATTTTATCCTCCCTATGATATGTTGTTAGTGTGAACATATACAGTATGAGCATTACTGGGAAGTTTAAGTATTTGCAGAGCCATGTTAATTTTTGAGATTACGTGTTACAATGTTTGATTTTCGCCCTGACTAATGTTGATAGTTTTGTTGATCTATGGGGGATGTATAAGGTTTATCAGTCATCTGTGATACTTGACTGTTTGGATACTACATATGTATATGCATGACACCAGAAGTTGAAAGGATTATATTTGCATAAGGAAGGAAATGAATGAGACTGAAGGTGCAGATCTGTGCATGCGTGCTTTCTTTTAGGCAGCTGCGGTCATTTTAAAAATTCTAAGATATGGTTCTTTGATAATTGTCTAGATTGATATTGAAATTTGATACTGGTAAAAGAACATTAATATATAACTGTTATGTAAGTGTATTCTATAGGGGAGATGAATACTGGAGTGGGAGAACTGGGAAATGTTAACGAAGACGGATTTAAGTTCGATCTGGAAGGGAGAAAGCTGGGTATGTTTAGGCTTGAAGATGAGGTATAGTGTATATAGTATTTAATGCTTAGAATATTCTTATGATTAGATGAAAGGGAACTAGTGATTATGTCATGCGGAATTGTGAGAGGGTTATTGTAGGTGAGAGGTTAGGTGACCTATTTCAGTTAGGCAGTGTTATATTAGGAATGACTGTGCAGTTTAGATACTATGAGTCTTTACTTAAGATTGCTTCTGGTTGGTTCTCTATGATAGGCTGATAGATGCAAGTTTTAGTTGATTCTATAATGTAGGCTAGTTACTTCGGTGTCTTGGGGTGTAATTAATGTCTTAGATAGGAGGGAATGTAAATATTGTGATCAAATGGAAAAAATTTGATTCAAGTTGAATAGTAGTTAGTTGAGGATACTTTGTGGGAAGATTGGTTAGATACAGAATGAAATGGAATTGTATGGGATGAAGGGAATAATTATTGACAGAAGGTTAAAATATTGGGCATTGGTAACTGGTGGGTATAGTTCGGGATACTATAGGTCATGTAAATAAGAACTTATGATATGTCTGATGGGCATTAGACTACATTGTTGGATCTATGCTTAAATTAATTATTAACTATGAGTATATCCTTTTGTGGTGTACTGTTTCATGTGTTTCTTTTCCCCCTGATTTATCTGATTTTTATATGGTGGACTACATTTTTGTAAAAATTGGGATATTATATACTCTGTTCTCTATTACTAAAATGGAAACTACAATTTGGTATGATAGAATGTTTGTTTCATGGAATGTGAAGGGTGTGAATTGTATAGTTACAAGTAGGAAAGTATTAGCAAGAATTTGGAGCAGTGGAGGTGATATAGTGTTTCTTCAGGAGACCCATATGACTGAACAATCGGATACATTTTTAGTTAATTCTAGGTATACACAGACAGTGTCTAATTGTTATGACTCTATGTGAGGATACGCCTCGGCTAGAGCAGTGGCGTGCATCAATCGGGCCCCGACTAGAGCCGCAGCATGCATCAAACGCGCCTCGGCTAGAGCCGCAGCGTGCATCAAACGCGCCTCGGCTAGAGCCGCGGCGAGGACCAAACACACCCGATCCCAAGAACACTGGGGTCCTTAGTGACGGGACCTCCCGGCAGGTCCCGTCCATTAACTTAGTTACGGAAGCGGGAAGGGGAGCCGCTGCCAAGAGTCGCGGTGACACCGCACATTGCTTACCTGGTTTTCGAGCCGGCCCGGATGGGGGTATGCCGTGCTCGCCGCAGCTCCTGGATGCAGGGGAGAAGCGACCGACCCATCACCGCCGTGCTCCTCGTGGCGACCCCGGGGCTACCCGTAGCGGGAGGAAAACTCCCAGCATCCGGCCATGCCCATACTTGGCGCGGCCACGGACAAGTGACCGACGCGAGTGTCATACATTACAACAAGGACGGGAATGGCAGCACGCCGGGACGGCGTCCTTTAAGGGAGGCGGGATAAAGCCTCAAGAGCCAATAGGAAGGGGGCTGGGCTGGACGCTCAATGATTGGTGGGGGCCTGAACACATCTGTTATGATTAAAGAGCGCCAAGCCGTTCTGATGGGTTGTTCTCTTTTCACAGGATACAGAGAAGAGAGAGGAGGTAGAATCGGAGTGGTGGGCCTATCCGGATACTAAAAGAGAGCACCAAGTTGGGACGAAGGCCAACATACTCTGGGAAGCCAAGACACCGGTGAAGCAAACCAGAAGTACTTGTTTATTTTATTTTCCTTAAAGAAAACTACTGCCTTACTAAAGAAAATAAATAGTCTTTCAGCATTCGCCTGTCTCCCGAGTGTAATTCATCACACTCTACATCGAGAGGAGTGAGTATTTTTGTCATGAACCGGCGTCTACGTCCTTTCTGGACCTCCTGGTCCCTGACTCGCAGGGGATTGCATGCAGTTATCCTTCCAACATGGCCGCCCGGAACAGAATGCAACGGATCAGTCTATGCGTTCCACGCTGCTCATCCTGCAAAAGAGACACGCCGCCGCGGCTCTGCGCGTCTCCATGCTACTGCTACCTGTAGTGGGACATGCTTAGCCGGAGTTCGATCGGGGCTCTCGCTTGATTCCTTGTTCCCAGTCCCTTGAATTTCCTCCTGTTCCCTTTCCTCCCCAATCTCCTGGAAAAACATCTGCGCTCGATTAATGGTCCTCCGTGCCTCCGAGCGTACCTTAATTACTTCCTGGAATTACCCTGGACTTTTGGAACGCTCCTGGAAACTGAACCGCTACTCTCACGCTGGACGCCGAAGATCGGCGTTCGGGTCTATACAAATCCCGAACCGTAAAGAAGAAGAAATCCCAGAAGGTCACAAGTACATATCAGAAACAGGTGAGAAGGGGAGAGACTTGTGACAATTTTGTTCCGAAGGGGACTGGCAGTGACAATTGTAATAGTAAAGGATGATGAGGGCTGAATCTTACTGGTAGATATAATACATAATGGGGAAAGGATGACTATAGGGTCTATTTATGCTTCAAATGCGCAATTTTTCAATACATTAAGTAATTTGTTGAAGGAAATGGGAGGGGAACATATGAATTTAGGGGGACCTTTTAATACTATACTTGATAGTAAACTTGATAGGAAATCTAATTGTAGGTGTAGTGGTGAAGGAATAAGGAGTATGTTTCTTGAATTTACAAGGAAAATATAACTTAGTGGATATATAGCGAGAAGTGCATCATATGGAAACATCATTTACTTTTTATTTGCCGGTGCATGAATCATATTCGCGTATAGATTATATTCTTATGACTAACCGATTAGTTAATAATGTATTGAGTTCAGAAATTAAGGAAAGGGGGATTTCTGATCATTCGCTTATTGATATGAAGATGTCAGACGTGAGTTTGAGAGCTACAAAGAAAGGATGGAAGTTACAAGCAGGAATGTTATAAGATCCAAAATTCACTACGGGATTGGAGACGTTCATTAGTAAATATTTTGAAGAAATTATGGATACAGCTGAAATTAAAGTAGTTTGGGATTGTTTTAAGGTGGTGATGAGAGGCGAACTGATTAGTAGATCGGCTACTACTAGAAGGATGAACTTTGAAAAAATTAAGAAGATGGAGGAGGAAATAAGGGACCTGCAGAGATTATGTGCTATTTCTAATAATTAAAAGAATAGAAACAAATTAAGATTTTTGCAAGGAGAGATGAACAAATTGGATACAATGGCAGAGAAAGGGATATTTTATGGTAAACAAAAATTCTGGGAGTCTGGGGATAAAAATTGGCGATTTTTGGCGAACAGGTTAAAAGGTATGGTGGAAGAATCATGTGTTACGTCTCTACTAACAGATGAAGGGAACATACTACTTAAAAACACTGAGATATGTGATGGTTTTTGGGAATTTTATTCGCAATTATATAGAGAAGACAATTTCCAGAGGGATGAGGATCTGAGAGCATTTTTTGATAAAGTCAAGCTTTAAAAGTTATATTCAGAGGGTTTTCATAAGGTGGAAGCTGATATTGAAGTATGTGAAGTAGTTGAGGCAATAAAACATCTTAATGTGGGGAAGTCACCAGGGCCAGATGGGTTGATATCAGAGTTGTATCAATTGGTTGCAGATCAGCTGGCTCCAGTATTATGCAAAAGTATTTAATAATGTTTTATTTTCAGGGACTCTGTGTGAATCAATGAAAGAGGCTTTAATAACGGTCATTCCAAAGCAAGATAAAGATAGTCGGAAGTTTGAGAACTATAGGCAGATATCATTGTTAAATGTAGATTTAAAATTATTTACGAAGATATGGTCAAATAGATTATATAGCTATATGGGATACCTGATTGATAGATCACAAGTAGGCTTCATTACCGGAAGATATGAAGTTAGAATAATAGTAATGATTCAGATGCCCTGATTGTTTTATTTTGATGGAGAGAAGGCTTTTGATAGGGTCAATTGGACATTTCTAGATTACAAATTGCGCGAAATGGGATTTGGTCCTAGGTTTCTTTGTGCGGTTCATTGCATACATTTGGATATATCTGCAAAAGTGTGAGTTAATGGAATGATATCAAGGGCGTTTTCTTTATCCAAAGGTACTAGGCAAGGGTGCCCATTGTAAAGACTGGAGGGGGGTGTCTGTACTTCTGCTCTCGATATGGTAGAGGAGGGGCACAGAGGAGCCCAGCCAAGATTCTCTATTGTGGTAGCAATAGACGATCAATCAAGGCCTAGCTTCTCAGGAGGTGATGTAGGCTGGTTCTTAAGTACAGTGTAGTCCCCAAACCCCCACAAAGGAATGTCCACACACTGTATTACTGAAAACAGTCTTTATATAATTAATATTCAAAGGTATGTACACAATCACAATAACGCACTTTGTACTCGGAAATCAACAATGATAAATATATACAATTCTAAAGTGGTACCACCAATGTTATCAAATCTCATTAAAGTGCATCCACTGTACGGTTAAAATGTCACACAGATCAATAACGAGGAAACCAGCAATAGAGATAGGAAGGAACATAAGATGGTTGAAACAGTAGGCAGAATGCTGGCCTCTACCGATAGACACAGTTCTGTGTGGAGATCCACCCACCTGGGCAACCTGTAAAATAAAGATATATAGCACAAGCCCAGTCCATATATTGTTCAATAGCCTTATTTCCTCCTATAATGTTTTCCCTCCCAATGTACCTGGTGGAGTAGAGTTCTTCGAAGACGCGTCGTAGGATTCTTCTTGAATGACTCCCTTTAAAGCAGGAGCCACGGATCATTGAGAGGCGTCGAAGAAGGTGAACTTGTCATCGGCGGCGATGAGAAGTTCAAGGGTGCCGAGACCCCGATGTCGATCCAGGCGGCGCTCGTCGGAGACGTCCTACGAGGATGAGGTGTGCGGGGCACCTCGGCGATGGATTGTTCAGGACCGCAAAGAGTTTCAGAAGAACTGTGGCCCAACAAGGGCATCGAGTCGTCAAAGTCTTTGTGGCCTTCAGGTGGCGGGGAAACCCACCGGCGGATTCTCCTCGGCGCGTTGGTCGTCCTCGCCTTTCTTCGACGGGACAAAGCGGTCGACGTTGCGGACAAGGGAGTCCTTGGATCCAAATGTTCTTAGGCAAAGGAGCGGGTGGCTCTGGTCGTCGGCGGCACGGTGTCAAGTGGTCCCCACGGCTGGGCAACACAACTTCGACGGGCCTCCAGCAGTTACACAAACCTGCGAACCCTGGTCGACGGCAACAGACTTTGACAGCGGCGAAGTCCGGGTGCTTTGCTTCGTTCTCCTCAGCGGTCCCGTCTTGGGTCGGCAGCCTTTCGAGGGTCTGACTTCCAGGGAGCTTTGGCGAAGGTTAGCGGTGCTCGATGGTCCCTCGGAGCACGGGAAGAGGGCGCCTTACCAGGTCCTCTCTCGGATCAGTCCTTGACTAATTCGGCAGCTTTCGGATCAGGTCGAAGCAAATGCAACAGCAAGTCTTCGTCTTCCAGCTGGGCGTCGAGGATCAGCAGTTCCAGTTACTCTTCAAGTGTAGACACAGCTTCTGAACACTTCTGAACAATTTCAGTGGTGAGGTCCCCAGATATACTATCTTGTCTCTCCACACTGCTGGGTCACTCTCAGCAGCCAATCATACAGAAGGGCATTCATGCAGTCAGTTAGCCAATCAGGCACACAGTGCATTCAGGCCATCCTCCTCCCTCTCAGACACTCACAACAAGGAATGTGGATTGGGACAAGTACCCCAGCCATTCAACACTACACACTGCATTCAGGCCAGTTTCGGGCATGGCTGTCTCAGTCTTTGTGTCTCATACCAGAAACCAGACAGCCACAACAAGAAGTGCACATTGGTCACACACTCCATTCACCCAGGTCCCACCCACAGGGCGTACCCACAACATACAGTCACTGGGAAGGCTCCAGTCAGTCTGGACTGGACTTCACAACAACACCATATATGGAACTTCCACCCAACAGCCAGTCAGGGGGAAGGGACAGAGTCAGGGCTTCCCAGGACTTTGGGAAAACAAGGTAATAGGTAATAGAAAGCAAGAGGCCACAGGGGCCATCTTGTTTTCCATCAGGAATCAACTGATTCCAATGGCAGGGCCTGGGGATCCCCAAAATGGAGGATACTCAGCGCACCTGTCAAAGTCAGCATGGAGCTGCCACCAGCCCATACCCTGCTCTGCGGGCCACCCACCGGTGCCCAAAAACATACACTAGGGGCACATGGTTGTACCCCCACCCACGGGTGCCGTAAGGGTATCCCACGGGTCGGTTCACCAAACCAAAAGAGAGAGCTGCACCGCCAGGAGTCCCACATGAACTCCTGTGCAGAAAATATGACAGAACACACAATAAAAAGGCAGTAAAGGACAACGATACGGAGGCCCTGTCCCTCCGATGCATTTCCTGCATCACACCCATTATCACTTTTTTATTTGATTTAGCACTAGAACCCTTGGCTGCGTATGTTAGGCAAAACAATGAAAAAAAAGGGATTTGAGTAGCTAATACAGAGCTGAAGATATTGACTTACGCAGATGACATGAATATACTTCTCTCAAATCCTTTGGAATGTGGTTTGGTTCTGAAAACAATGTTGGAAGAAGTGGGACGGTTATCAGGTCATAGGATTAATTGGGCTAAAACTGAGATGTTTCCACTCTCCAGTGTATACGATAAGAAAGTGTTGGAATTGTGGGAGTGTAAGTGATCTCCAAATGGAGTAAAGTATTTGGGGGTTCATGCTATGAGAGATTTGAAGGACATTGTGAGGTTTAATATTGATAAGGTTTTAAGCAAAATCTCAGCGGTCGTTAAAAAATGAGAAAGGCTAACTCTAACATTGTGGGCTAAAATAAATGCAATCAAGATGGTACTATTGCCTAAAGATTTATGTTATTCAGTCACTCCCTTTATTAATTGCGAAAAATAATTTGAAAAGAATTGATAAGGTTTTTCAGGCTTTCTTATGGGGAATTGGAAAAAGGCCATGTTTTCCTAGATATATTTTGTTGCGCAAGGTACACGATGTTGGGTTTGGGTATCCAGATCTTTTTAAATACTATCAGGGCTTTCTTATCAAAAAAGGCTCACATTATTTTAGTTAGTTAGGTGATAGGAGCCTGATTTGGTTAGAAATGGAGAAGGAAGTATGTAGACCTATGCTTTGGATAGCATAGGCACAATGGACCAAGTCTCAAGGAAATCATTGGGGTTCAGCCAATTGTGGCGACTAAGAATGCTCTAGTGGCATGGTTTAAAGAGAACAATCAATATTTTGGGGTTAGTTATGACGCTTCCATATGGTATAAAAAAGCTATACAGCTACAAAACAGATGTCTACATTGGCAGAGTTGGATTATGAACGGTATACTTAAGGTAAGCGATGCTTTGGATGGACTTAGGACCTTGAGTTTTGAGGAATTAAGGAACAAATATAACTTGAATAAAAGAGTATTGAATCATTACACAGAGTTACCGAATCTTATATGTCAGATAATATGTATGATTGATAGAGATTTGGAGGAGAAGCCAGAGCTTTGCAAATTATTTGATGGAGTAGAACATGGGGTGTCTAATGAAATGAAATGTATGGATATGGGACAAGAAAAAACAGATTTGTGGTTTAGATTGAGGGATGTGTGGTTCAATGATATTGGTCTGCAGATATCTGAAGAGGAGTGGGAAGATTTATCTAGAGTTGGGTCAGATAAAAATTGGATATGAATTTAAGGCTCATAAAACAAAAAATCATTGGGATATTGTACAGGACACCGGGGAGAATGCATACACTTCATTTATTGGCTAATGATACGTGTTGGGGCTATACAGGGAACAGAGGTTGTTTCTTACATCTGCTTTGGGACTGTCCAAGAGTGAAAGATTTCTGGAAGGAAATATAAGCCAGGATAGATATTACTTTAAATATAGTTATTCCTAGGTCGGCTGCGAATATGATTTTACTGATGCGTAGAGGAAGATGTCCAGTTACAAGGGAATTTGATTTATGGGTTGATAAAGCTTTGATGGTTGCTATTAAGCTGATTTTAAGAGTTTGGAAGAGTAGAAAAAAGCCTGCTGTGGAGGACTGGTTAGTTGAAATGCAAATTCTGTCTAAAAATGAGAAGATGTCATTAAAAAATAAGAATCGTTTAGATATTGATCTTCTGTAATGGAGTCCATTTAATGAGTTATATGGTTAGGGTTTTTTTTCTCTCTATTTCTCTCTCTATTTCCTTTGAGGGCTTGTCTTAATGTTTTGTGTTTCGTTTTTTGTTTTTTATCATCATTTTCTTCTATACAGTGGATTAGATGCATTGTAAATATTTTTTGGCTCTGAGTTTACTGAATACTGATTTGGGAGATTATCTGAACTGATACTGATTGTGTAACGTATTGGTATTTAATGACATTTGTAGTATATAATCTGTATCTGTAATCCATATGTATTTGTGATGTGTATATAATGTAAAATGAATAAACACATTTAAAAAAAAAAACTGAAAAAAAGATCATGTGTAAAATATTAGCATTAGGGGATTGGCAAGACCAATACCAATGTAGTATTTGAAAACAGAATCTAGACGTTCTTACTGGTGAAAGATAAGCTTGATGCATCATTTTAAAAAACATAGATTGTGTAAAGTTAGCCACTGTTTAGAATTTAAAACATTTTAACAAATGTGCTCCCATTATTTTAAGGACATGGAGACATTTCTGATCGCTCCCGTTCATTTTCTATTGTGGGAATCAGTACTAGTATTGTTTGTAAAAGAGTATAACATAGCTGATTTGATATAGGTTTGGCCAAGAGAGATTGGACACATTCATAGGGAAATGTCAGTGTGTACGAAGAAGGAACACTGATAATAGAGTTAATATTGTTATAACAAATCACATCAGAATCATCAAGGTTATGCAGGTCAACGAATGGGATGGCCGTCTTCACTTACTACAGTAAGCAAGGGGTCCACGTCTGGTTTCCCCTGGTCAAGATCATTGTTCTTGGAGAGGCACAGCTCCACATCACTGATGAGGCCCAACTAAGCCAAAACACGTGTCTGGGGTTGCTGTTGGTGTAACGCTCACCTGACTCCCACGGAGGCGCTGGCCTGGTTTGCGCTGCTGTGACCTCTTCTAAGGTGATGCGCAGGGTTCGGAAGACGGACTGGACCGGGCCCCCAAATCTGGCTTGTCTGGCTCGCAGAAGTATCCTTCTGTAGGCGAAAATAGGGGATTAACTGTCTGCGGGGTAATGCAATCGGCCTCCCACTTTCCCCTCTCACCCTCCTCGAAACCCTTCTGTGATTCCCCGTAGCGTCTCACCTTAGGGTCTGGAAGGACAAGCTCTCCATCCTGCTTCTGATGCAGGGGCGCGTTGGTATCCAGTTACTTCACTGGATTTTCGGATTGGTGAGAACCAAACTTGCTTGGCTTCCAGGTAAGTTTTCTGATAAGAGGTTCCCCTTGTGTCCATGCATTAATGTACTAATGCTAGTGTCTTTTTCCCCATAGGGGCCGGGGGGACGGAATGCCGGGGAACAGGCACCGACCCGAAATGAGAGGTGAAATCCTTGTAGAAATCAGGTAAGTCTTTAATGAGCTTTTTTTGGTAATGCCTTTTCATTCGCTCATTAACGCTAATGTCCTTTTTTCCGCTTAGGGGCCGGGGTCCGGAAATGCCAGGATGCGGCGCGGACCCGAAATGAAGAGGGAATGAATCAACAGGTAAGTCTTAACATGGAGATTTAGCTTTCCTTATTCCCTTCTCTCTCTCACCTTTTGTTCTTGCCTTTTTCTCCTAGGTGCTTGGGCGTGGCTGCGAATCCGGATGATCGCTGCTGAACATGGAGGCGCCCTGTAAAGGTGAGTGGAATGCGGCGCTGCAGCGATCAACGCGATGAGCTTTTAAATAAAAGTCTTCCTTTTCAGGATTGTCGGCGAGATGTCTCCGGGATGCGGATTTAGCAGTTAAGGACTTTTCCTTCTTCTGTTCTCTTCTTCTCTTCCTTTGCAAGTGATCCAGGATGCTGGCAGGCGTGGCAGAAGTCAGGATGCAGGAGCAGACACGGTGAGCGTCCAGCTGCTAGATGCAGAACAACACGAAGCACGTGTGGCTGTTCGGGTGGGGTTTAAATAGCCTTGGAAGAAGTTCCAGGTATGTATCCTTCCTCCAATCAGGTATTTATCCTTCCCTGACCACGCCCGGATGGTAAATTAGTCCCACAGGTAAAGTAGTTCCTTTCAGGCCTCAAGGAGGCCGGGATCCTGCAGCATGGTCTGCATCAGGTAAGTGCACCCAAGCACTCTCATAATGAGCCTGGTGCCTATGGCGCCAGGACTGATGTCTTTTATGAGCCTGGCGCCATAGGCGCCAGGACACTGTCCAAAGGGCCCCTATATGGGATTGCTGGGTCTTTACTTGGGGACTGGATGTCCGCTTTCGGGGATGCAGGGCTTGAACCGGCTCCCCGGGAGCAGGCATCATGACAGTTGGTACTCTTGTTCAGAGGAGAATTGCCTAGCATTTTGGTGCTGGACTGCAACTCGGCTGTCACAGGAGTCAGTAATATCCTCTTCTTCGAAAAAAGATTCCGTCTCGCCACCCTCCTCTACCTCCTTACCTTCGTCCTTCTTCTTGGGCCTCCTTTTCTCTCCACTTCCGAGTCTCTCCTTTTTTTTGTGGAGATAAGGATGTCCATGGAAGGACGCCACCGTGCCACCTTAAAGGTGGGGCGATGAACAATCCTCCGTGAACGCCAGAAGAGGGGAAAAAGCCGGCGGCACAAAAAACCCCTATGAGACTTTCACAAGGTGGTTGTGGAGCAGTCTTGGGTAAGCAGGTAAGCTAGATAATGTGAGTTGAAGCTGACGGCAATCCCAAGGCAGGCTGAGGTCTGGTACACTGGCTGGTTGGAGAGTACAAGGCGAATGGCAAAAGGCAGTCGAAAAGGCAGGCTGAAGTCAAGAACACTGGCTGGTTGGTAAGTTGAAGGCTAATGGCAAAAGGCAGTCCAAAAGGCAAGCTGAGGTCTCGCACATGGGCTGGTGGGAGTGTAATGGCGAAGAACAAGAAGCAGACAGAGCAAGAGGAAAGGAAGGACCCGGAAAACAGGGGAGAGAGAGGGAGCGAGAAGGAGAGAGAGAGCGTAGCAAAGAAAAGGGGGAGCGGGCGGAAGAAAAGAAAGAAACCCCAAAGAAAACGGGAGGAGAGTGAGGAGGAAACAGGAAGGACGCGGGGCTCCGAACGAAGGAAAACGCGAGCAGCAACAACACAGACAAGTAACCAGGAAACGTTGCAACGCGCCCGTAACCTGGAAGTGACTGTAGAAGTACTTTCGGTTACGCGTGCGAAACAAAAGATCTAGACCTGTACGAGCCGCAAGGAAAGACGTGATGGAACATACTATGGCGGACCACAGCGCTAGCGGTTCCCCATCTGCCACCTTCTCCGAAACATGACATCGGCAGGACAAAGACTGATATGCAGGGATATTTCTCCTTTGTGAAAGGGGCAGTGAGCTAAAGACTTAGTTGGGACTCTCATGGGGGCTATCCACCCAGGAACGGGTCAATGGGCTGTGTTCGTGCCAATAGAGTGACTCCCAGAACCCACCTTGTTTTGCATATTAAGTAACATTGGGTCTCACTCAAAGTTACCCGGGGAATCCAGACTTGGACCCCTTGCTCACTGTTCTTAGAGAGGCACAGCTCCACTAGGCTGAAGCACGTGTCTGCGGTTGCTGTTGGTACTCTTGTTCAGAGGAGAATTGCCTAGCATTTTGGTGCTGGACGGCCCCTGGGCAGGACAAAGACTGATATGCAGGGATATTTCTCTTTTGTGAAAGGGATAGTGAGTTAAAGACTTGGTTGAGAGACTCTTGGGGACCATCCACCCAAGAACAGGTCAATGGAGCGTGTTCGTGTCGGTAGAGGGACAAACAGAACCCCCCCTTGTTTTGCATATTATGTAACTTTGGGTCTCACCCTAAGTTACCAGGGGAACCCAGACATGGACCCCTTGCTCACTGTTCTTAGAGAGGCACAGCTCCACCTCACTGATGAGGCCTGACAAGTCCAAAACACATGTCTGGGGTTGCTGTTGGTACTCTTGTGCTTAGCATCTCGGTACTGGACTGCCCTGGGCAGGACAAAAACTGATATGCAGGGAACCTTCTCCTCTGTGAAGGGGACAGTGAGCTTAAGACTTGGTTGAGGCTCTTCCATAGGCCATCCACCGAAGAACACCTGAATGGGCCCTGTTTGTGCCGGTAGAGGGACTCCTAGAACCCCCCCCCCCTGTTTTGAACTCCATTGCTGGTTAGGCATAAATCTGTCTAGTTGTTTTTTAAAAAGTGGGCAGAGTGGTGTGCCCTCTACGAAAATATTTGTTATATCTCCCAAGTAGATTTCCTGGCACAAAGCTTTTAATTTCTGAAAATCCATCGTCTTGAAAATAAAGATTCAGATCTAGATTCCTTTTTTTAAACATCCATCAATTATATAAGAGGAGTGAGTAGGTCGTTTTGAATTTGGGCAGGGTAAGAGAACATGATTTGCAAAGGTTGGCGTCTTTAGGATAGTGTAGATTTGTTTTTCAGTGTTTTCCGACAAATAAATCTGAGAACTAGTTTTTTATGAGTTGCAAAAGAGTAAATACTTTACAAATATACAATTTTGAGATGTTGCAAGCACAGTAAATGCAAGTTGGAGGAAGCAAAGTATTTTAAGTTAATTTAGGAAGCAATCTGTGAATGTTTATTATGAAAAAATACAAGGATTGCTTCCACAAGTCACCCACAAGGTGTGTGCATGTGTTATTGGGGGACTATTAGCTTTTGGGGATGATGGATTAGCTTTAAAAACTTTTTTTTTGCTAATGAACGTAAAACAAAGCTCGAGTGGTGCCAAGGCATGTTTTCAAAAGTCATTATTTTGATTGGATAAGCGTGTCCCGTGTTTTAACAGTGTAGATCTTTCTCACTTTTCTCAGCACGTCAGCAGTGAAGATTTCTCCATTTCCACATCACCCATTCGCGTCTCAGTATCCCAATAGTATCTTTCTTATCCCAGTAACACATTAGTAATCCTACCTTTACCGCCTCCTTCATCGTCCTTGTCCCAGTACCCTATTAGAAATCCATTACATTACCCCATTCTCCTCTTCCTCATCCTAGTACTCCATTACCCCACCTGTCTCATACTTCTCCCAGTACTACATTACCTCCATATCCCTCTTCTTTGTCCCAGTACCCCAATAGAAATCCCTTGCATATTTGCCACTTCACTCTTCAGTAACCCATTAGAAATCCTACCTTTACTGCCACCTCCCTCTTCCCAGTACCCTATGAGAAAGCGATTACATTACCCCCTCTTCCACGTCCCAGTATTCCATTCCCCCCTCCTCCTCCTTCCTCATCCCAGTACCCAACCGTAGTCTGTTGCATTACCCCACCTCCCTCTTCCTCATCCAAGTACACCAATATTATTCTGCTGCATATCCCCACCTCGCTTTTCCTCATCAAAGGTACCCCAGCAGTGAGCCATTGCATTACCCCCCCTCCCACTTCCTCATTTCAGTACTCCATTACCCCCACCCCCTCTTACTTGCCCCATTACCCCATTGGTAATATGTTACATTATTGCCACCTCATTCGCCCTCTTACCTGTACTCCATTACCTCTTCTTCCCTCCTCCTTGTCCCAGTACACCATTACCCCTACTTCCCTCTTTCTTGTCCCAGACCCTTATTAGTAATTCATTAAATTTGCCACTGTCTTCCATGTCCCAGTACCCCATTAGTATACTTAAAATACCACCACCTCCCTCTTCCTTGTACCAGTAGGCCATTACCCCTCCTCCCTCTTCCTCATCCCGGTCCTGCATTATCCTCATTTCCCTCTTCCTCCTATCAGTACCCCATTCATAATCTTGTTCATTGCCCCCACCACCACATTCCTTGTCCCAGTACTATATTAGTAATCTTTGCATTACCCTCGCCTCCCAGCTCCGCTAACCAGCACTCTAATAGTAATCTGTAGCTTTACCTATATCCCTCTTGCTCATCCCATTAAGCTATTGCCATCTCTGTCTTCCTCGTACCAGTAGTCCATTACCCTTGTTTCCCTCTTCCTCGGCCAATTATCTCATTAGTAATCCATTACATTACCCCACCTCCCTCTTCTTCATCCCCATACCCTAATAGTAATCTGTTGCATTACCCTCCTCTCTCCAACGTCCCAGTACCCCATTAGTAATCCGTTACATTACTGCCACCACAATTTTTCTCATTCCAGAATCCCATTAGTAATGCATTAAATTACCCCCAACACCCTCTTCCTCATCCCAGTACTCCATTACCCGCACCTCTCACTTCCTCATCTCAGTACTCCATTAACCCCAGCTTCTTCTTCCTCCTCCTTGTACCCCATTTGTAAACCATTAAATTGCCCTTACCTCCCTCTTCCTCATCCCAGTACTCTATTATTGATCTATTGTATTATCCCCACCTCCCTTGTATTTGTCTCAGTACTCCATTATTATCACCTCCCTCTTCCTCATCGCAGCACCACATTCATAATCCAGTGCCTTGTCCCCAATACCATATACCTTGTCACAGTACTACATTTGTAACATGTGGCATTACCCCTACATCCTTCATCATCCTCCCATTACCTTGTTAGTAATGTGGTGCATTTTCATCATCTCCCTTTTCTTGTACAAGTGCTCCATTACCCTGCTTCCCTACTCTTTGTCCCAGTACCTCATTAGTAATCCATTGCATTTCCCCCACCCCCTCTTCCGCATCCCAGTACCCCAAGAGTAAGCAGATGTGTTAACCCAACCTCCCTCTTTCTCGTCCGAGTAACCCAATAGTAATGTATTACATTACTGGTAAATGCCTCTTCCTCATCCCAGTACTCCATTATTCCTACCTCTCTCTTCCTCAACACTCTACTCCATTAGTAATCCATTACATTACTGCCACCATCCTCTTCCCAGTGCCCCACTAGTAATCTGTTGCATTACTCCCATTTATCTCCCTCGTCTCAGTTACCCAATAGTAATATGTTCCATTACCCCATGTCCTTATTCCTTAACCTGCTACCCCATTAGTAATATGTTACATTATCACCACCTCACTCTTTCTCCTGTTTACTCCATTACCCCTGCTTCCATCCTCCGTGTCCCAGTACTCAATTACCCCAACTTCCTTCTTCCTCCTCCCAGTAACCTATAAGTAAAGTATTACATTCCCACTCTCCATCTTCCTTGTCCAAATACCCCAAATACCCCATTATTAATCCATCAAAATACCCCAACCTCCCTCCTCATCCCAGTACTCCTTTACCCACACCTCTCTCTTCCTCCACCCAGTACTTCATTCATAATACGGTGTATTTCCTCCACCACCATATTTCTTGTTCTAGTACCACCTGTTGCATTACCCCCACCCCCACTTCCACGTCCCATTACGCCGTTAGTTATGCATTACATTATCGCCATCATCCTCATACCAGTACTCCATTACCTGTCGCCTTCCTCTGGTCCCAGTAAACTATTGCTCATCTGTTGCATTACCCATACTCCCTCTTCCTCCTCCAAGTTCCTCATTAGAAATCCATAGAATTACCACATCCACCATTTTCCTTATCATTGTACCCCATTACCCCAAAACTCTCTTCTGCATCTTACTACTCCATTATAACCGCCTCATTCTTCCGCTTTGCAGTACCCCATAAAGATCCATTGCATTACCCTGCTTCACTCTTCCTCATCCTAGAACCCCATTAGTAATTGCTTGCATTACCCCACTTTCCTCTTTCTCCTCCCAGTACACCATTAGCTATGTTTAAGTACCGCCACCTCACTCTTCCTTGCCCAGCAAACCATTACCCCACCTTCCTCCTCTTCATCCCAGAACCTTATTAGTAATGTCTTGCATTACCCCACCTTCCTTTTCCTTGTCCCGATACCCCATTAGTAATCTGTTTCATTATCACCACATCACTCTTCCTTGTCCCAGCACCCCATTACCCCACCTCTCTTCTTCGTCCTATTTCTCCATTACCCCATCTCACATTTGATTGTCCCAATACCCCATTAGTAATCTGTTGCATTTCCCCACCTCCCTGTTGCTCATCCCAGTACAACATTAGTAATCCACTGCATTACCACGACAACCCACACAACCCTTTCCTGACGATGTTAGACTGAAAAGAACTGTAGTTTTCATGCGTTATATCTGCCACTGTTTTGCTGTTTATCCCATGTTAACTCATGTGAGCCTTTATTGCTCTAAAGACTGGTCTTACGCATTTCTTTTCACTATTAAACATGAGTTACTTACCTACTCTAGTAGAACATCATCACACTGAACTAAATACAAGTAAAGCATTTTATTTTCGATAACACACAACATGGACAATCTTTTTCTGAATACAATGAGGTGTTTTATTGTGTTTGTAATGCCAGACATAACGTTCAAAGAGATGTGCCTATGCTGCTTGACCATAGCTATAGCTACACGAGGTGACCAGAGGATATTGGAAGGGGGGCAAAGCTTGCTTAGGTTGGTCAGGTACATCCCCAGGCAGTGAACACAGTGCCTGAAGAGATTCCGTCCAACACTATCTTGCGTACAAGTAAGGTTTCCTATAAAGTATACGTCCTATGAGAAGGCAACGGTAAACACATATTCATCCCTGGATTTTTGTTCTAATTAAGTGCTTGATAGCAATGAACTAGACATCAAACAGTGACCTGAGCTTCGTATATAATATGTGTTTAGTTGAAAGCAGGGCCTTGCAACCGCTGTGCTGAAACAAAGCAGGTGCTGAGGGTTCCAAGTTCATAATTCCTTGGCTTCTCCTGTGTGGCATGCCAGGTAAAGGCCTGTCACTTAGCACCTGGTTGGAAACAAGGTTTTTGGGCATACCTGAGAATTCTCAGGCTGTGAAAAGAAACTACCCAGTGGGGCTATATAACAAACAACTGGATCTACTGTATAACTATTTGCACACTACACAATACAAAGTTTGCTGGAACAGGTGCAGGCAGATGAAGACCAACTAATAAAGAACCCAAGGAAAATTCTCACTAAAATTAAAGAACTTTAATGGATAACAACCTTGGAGATAGCAGGAAAGAACAAATTAACCTTACACCTACACCAAATATGAGGAAACTTAATGAACTACAAGAATATATAAAGAAGTTTCCATCCAGGAAGGGGAGAGATACACTGTTAAGGGCCCGGTTGAAAATACTCCCGACTAACAAGATCTTGGCCATTAGAGATCAGTCAGAAAACAATTCTTGTCGATTTTGTGACAAGAAAATGACTCCTAAAAATGTGCCGCAAACCAACATATAAGAACCCGATATCTAAGATCAACCTTCACAGACTTTACCATCTCGGAAGAAGAAACAAGTTGGTTTCGTCTGATCGGCGGCGACAAGACCCAATGGCAAATCGCTACCTACAAAATACTGGAAGCGATAATATGGCCGACGTAGGCACATTTTAGAGAGTTTTTTTCTTTTTAAAGAGTTGAACTCAAGACAGAAATTTTAAACTTTGTAAAAATCTTTTTTTGATTAAATACAAAAAAAAATTTAAAAAAAGAAATGAAAAGAAAATGTTGGATTGTGAAAAGCAAATATTTAGAGGATAATTGCATCTGGGGCCAGCTGCACCATGTTGTAATGGCCCCCTGTGCTGCAGGCCATTGCCACATGGTTCAGCACAAGGCTGCATGGTTCAGTCCATGGCCAAAGCCATTATTGCCATTAGTACCCATCTGGTGCTGGCAAAATGGTGCTTAGTGGAAAAAAGAGTGGAAAAAGCATGATCCGGTAAGCAGGCACACATGAGACAAAGTCCCATGATGGGCAGATGGCACAGGAGCAAGGAGCTGGAGTATGCCGAGGTGGAAGGTGGGGAGAGGAGGGGGAGCCGTGAGCAAAAGATAAGAAAATGGCAGGGACATGGCGAGGCATAGAGAATGAAAATGGTTGGCGGGAAGCAGAACACATGGTAAGCAGACGTGTCCTGGCAGAGACTGCCCGAGTTCTCCATGATCTCGTTGGTCTCCCAGTCTCCCAGAGTACAAGTTACCTGCATGACCTTTAGACTTTAGATCCATGTTTGGCTGAATGTTGCATGATACAGGACGGTAAAAGAAATGGATATTGGTTGACATGGATATTGTCTGATCGGCCTTGTAACCAGTTCAGATCCTTAGAGATGAGCAATAGCACTTGCCACCCAACCTCCTTCTGTCTGAAACTAGTGGGAGGGAATTAGAGAAATACACGTGTGACAAATGTAAATCCTCCCACACAATTTTATTATTTTCTGTTTTATTTAACTTGCACAAAAAGCAACATTTTGTCGAAAGGAAGATTTTCCCCATATCTTCCTCTCAAAAATGTTCAATTCTCTGAAAAATGTACGGTGTCAAACGTTTGTGCACTAAATATGTGTGAAAGTTTGATGCTTACTGTTTTGAACATTATTCTGAAGAAAGACTGGAATTTACTTTTTTTAATTAAATTACATTCTAAACATTAAGAAGCTTTCTGTCTGCCCTTGTTCTGTCCTCAGCCTGACCTGACGCGCCTCTCCATCTCGGTTTATGTGGAAAGTATTCAATCTGCTCAAGGGCTGCGAGCCCATGCACCCCGCGGGCCCCCAGGACTCTTTTTGATAGCATCACCTTTTGCCAGAGTGTTGGACCCCATTAGGTTTTTTGCAGGTCCATTGACTCTGGATCCGGTCCAGTTTTCTCAGAGAGATGGCTTCTCTAGACCTCTTTCACAGAGTGACAGGGCTCCACTTGCCGACACACCAGCCCATAAGAACTCCCTTGTGCCTTAATTTTAAGGTCAGTTTTGAGGAGTTTGCAATTGAAGCCTGAACTTCCAGCTGGACGGGCAAGAGATTTGATAATCAGTACGTGGGACGAATGCTTGTTGTCGTCAGCATCTGCAAGCCCAAAAATTGAAAATCATAAAGTAATGTGGCTGGCATATGCCGATAACTTCCTTTTATTTTATTGCACTCAAAAAGGTCTAAAAAGTCTGATCAATGCTTTTTCTAATTTTGCAACGGTTCGTAGTCAATCCATTTAAGACAAAAGTTATTCATTGTGCAATGCAGAAATGTGACCCCATGTTTAGCTGGAGTTTGGAAATGGAGCTAATTGAGTTGGTCGATCATTTTACTTATTTGGGCTTTCCTATTCAGAAATAATCACAAAAACAGCTCACTAGAGAACAGCTTAAAATATGCATGGTTACCTTGTTAAATCAGTTACGTCAAATTGATTTCAAATATCGTAAATATTCATTGCACCCGTACTCAAATTCTTCAAAGGCAAGGTGGTTCCTAAAATTCTCTATGGGATCGAATTGACTGACTTTTGGATTCTGGATTACATATCCGTCCTGGAGGGAATAATGTGGGGAAAGATTCTTCAGGTTCCTAACAATGTGTCCATTTCAGCCATAAGGTACAAGTTTGGAACTTCATCCCTAAAAGTTAGGGCGTGTTGGAGGCATTTAAGCTTGTACAGAAAAATAGTCCGCCCTACCAAGAAATCCCTGTTTCTCGATATGAAAACTATTTTGCAAACATTGGGGGACAGGTATATTAATGCTTTTTCATTATATACCCTGTGACAACTTAAAATGGTTGGGTCAACAGTTGTGGACCTGGTTACCAACCCATGTAAAGTAAAGAGGTTGTTATATTTACATGACTGATCCAACACTGTGTACTCTATGCATTCTTATCGATCTCAAAA
This sequence comes from Ambystoma mexicanum, assembly GCF_040938575.1. Lineage (NCBI taxonomy): Eukaryota > Metazoa > Chordata > Amphibia > Caudata > Ambystomatidae > Ambystoma > Ambystoma mexicanum. The sequence continues at coordinate 808,742,537 of NC_090925.1, read as the reverse complement.
TCATCTGATCTGGGATTATAAAAGTTGGGGACTTTAGCTCTGTATCTCTTCTATTCGGATATGAAAGTAAGAGGAGGTTTCTTGCTTTTTTGCTGGAATTGAACTTTAACCAAATAAGTATTGATTTGATACGGTATATTGGGCCCGGATCAAAGATATTGACGATTTTATAAGGGGGAACATCACAAGTAAACATTAAGACACCTTGTAACAACATGTGCTGTGATCCATGGGAAAAGGTGGAACTGTTTTAATAAATATGGTGATTTGTTTTTTGTAGGGGATAAACAAACTATCTGGCAATATTGTCTGTCAGAGAGAACTACCGCAATTGTATTGGCTGTGATTGGTTGTTGGGATTCTTGGAAATTGGTAGAGGCCTACCCACTTCATAATGCACTTTAATCTGGTTCTTGGATATGGTTGACCATCATGTCATGTAAATTACTGTGATATTGTTAGGCACTGGTCAAATTCAGTATCGTCAGTTGGTCGATTTACTGGAAAAGAATTGTCAGAAGAGGTGTGACCACTGACTTAAGGTTCTTTAAATAACTACTTTAGCATATGCAAAATTGTTTAGCAGGTCAAGTATATGATTCGTTTTCGGCACATTGGCTGAGACGGAGTATGTAAGGATGAAATGTATACTGACTTTTTACTAGGAGTGGATTTTTATTATATAAATGTGTAGTAAATCAATTCATGTGATTTAATATTTTTTAAATGATTGTTAAAAGTTTCATATGTTTTAATTATGTGGATGAATTTAATGTGATTGTTTAAAATGTGTTAAACATGTGTTAAAGGTTAATGTTTTAACCAAATAACAATAAATACATTTAAACAAATAATCAGTACATCAGGACATGCATTGTGTCGATATTCAGGCCAGTGATGTAGATCGGCAGAAACTCAGATCTGTCTGTCTCAGCATCACTTTAGTGGTTGGACTTGGGAAGTTCTTCACCTCTATCCATGCTATTTTGACTGGTCAATCTTCTGAAGTTAGAATCCATCTGGGTCTTGACTCGAAACTACTACCAGCACCTGAAAGTAGAGTTGGCCAGGCATGGTGTTATCCCCAGTCTCTGATGTCTACTACTTGGTATCACGCGCCGTGTCCCTTGGCGCTTATGGTCTTCTTGGCGACTCCTTCGCCGCCATTAGAATTTTCCACCATGCTCCGCTCCTTCCGGGAGCGTGGGTCTAGTCTTTCTGTCCCTTTGTTTACTTCCCCTTTATAGCTCTGCCTTTTCTTTCTCACGGTGTGCTGCAACCCCTTTTGCTTGCACTCCTCTTTTGGGCTTAGAAGCTGCTTTCTTCCTTGTTCACTAGCTGTTTTGCTCCCTCCCTGCTCACCCTCTACCATCTCTTCCTGCTACTCTCTCTCTTGTATCTGCCTTTTTTTCCCCTTTCTGCTGGCACGAACCTCTTTTCGTACCGGTTCCGACTTATTCTGCCTTTTTCTTTGCCGGGTTTCTTCCCCGTCTTTCGCCTAAAACTTTCCAATCCTTACCTTCTTTCCGGAACTCTTCCTCTGTAACCTTGCTATTCCACTCTGTTGTGATTTAATCCTCTTGGATCATTGGACTTTTGGAAGCCCATCTCTACCGAAGATTTCTCAAGACAGTTTCCTGCCATCTTACTGCCCAAACTCACGAGAGGTTTTTTCCGCAAACTGCTTTTTCCTCTCTTGGGCTCTCTCGGGAGGGGGTCCTTTGTTCGCCTTCTTCAGAAAGGCTGCAGAGTGGCTTCTACTCGAGGGAGAGTTTACCTCTATGAAAAGAAGCACAAAGATCATACAGGTGAGGAGGGGGACATTTCTTTGAGCGACGACCCTGAATCCAGTTCTGCAAATAGCATTCTTGGCAGTTTGCAAAGCTAACAAGTACAAACCAATATGGCCACCGCTGAGCAATTACAAGAAGTAGTAAACGCTCTACAAGGACTGACCCAGGAAGTACAGGCTTTGAAGACTGAGAATGCCACTCTCTGGCAAATGGTGACCAACAGGGATCAGCCCCGCACTGTGCCCCCACCTATGGCACTTAACTCAGGCAAATATGATGGGTCACCTCGCAAATTCAAAGATTTCATGGAAGCCTGTATCATTCACTTTTTTTTTCATCCACAATCATATGCTTCAGATCAGGCCCCCATTGGTTTCCTGGTCTCAAATCTGATGGGAAATGCTCTTGCTTGGGCTACTCCTTTGGTGACGAGTGCTTGTCCACTGCTTCAGGATTACAGTGCCTTTTACAACTTAGTTTAAGGCAACTTTTGAGAGGCAGGAATCGGCTCAGGTGGCCAGCGAGGAACTGTTGGACATTAGGCGGGGCTCCTCTAACTTATTGACCTACATCTCCCATTTTAAGCGAGTGGCAGCCGAGACCGAATGGCCAGAAACTGCCCAGTATACTATCTTCAGAAGAGGACTTCGTGAAGAACTGAAGGATGAGCTGCCACGATTGCCGAGACTGGTTACTTTCACCAAATTACTCTCCACGACACTTCAGGTGGATTGCAGACTCAGTGAGAGACGTTCCGAACGACGAAGAGGATGCGGTCTGCCCTTCCTTCCAAATACCCCTAGTCATCCCTCCTCACCTGTTTAAACCAAGGATGAGCCCATGCAGATAGGCACCAAAAGAGGGCCATTAAGCGCTGAAGAACAAAAGAGACGTAGGGACAACAGTCTCTGCAAATACTGTGGATCTAGCAGACATATGCTCCGTGACTGTCCAGAAGTCACTCCTCGCCAGTCGGGAAACGACCGCCCTCGGAACTAATGGATACTAGTCTCTGAAGAAGTTCTTCCAGTCCCTTCGTAACTATGTCAGTCACCACTGCTATTCCTACAGATGACAATCGACTCATATGGTGGTGGGCATCCAACTTCAAGACAAGAAAAGAACCATCGAGGCATTGGCTCTGGTTGATTGTGGAGCAGCTGGGTGCTTCATGAACAATATCTGGGCCAAGAAGATGGGCATCGATATCATGGAAAGGGAAGAGGATCAAAAGGTTGAAGGAGTTGATGGTGAACCTCTGAGCTCTGGTCTCATCACCCATAGCACTGTATCCCTCACTATGACCATCATGAAACACACAGAGTCAATCCAGTTTGATCTCATCAGAGCCGCTCATTTTTCGGTGATATTAGGAGTGTCTTGGCTCAGAAGACATTATCCTGTAATTGATTGGGCCAATAACCAAATGGCTTTCACCTCTGCATACTGTAACAAGACTTGTCTCGGAGGTATACCTTGGGCATTCATGTTGTTCCCACCTTTCTTGGGGATTTCTCTGAGGTTTTTTGTGATAAGAATCCTCAAGAGTTACTGCCACACCGTCCAGAGGACTATGCCATTCAGCTAGTACCTGAAATATTGGTACCTTTTGGACGAATGTTTTCTCTATCCCTAAAGGAGAAGGAGGTGTTGAGGCAGTACCTGGATGCCAGTCTACACAACGGCCTTATCCAACCTTCGCGATCTCCTGCAGGGGCCTCATTGTTTTTTGTTCCAAAGAAAGACACACAGGAACTCAGGCCCTGTATCGATTACCGCGGCCTCAACAGAGTTAACATCCAGGACCGGTATCCTTTACTCCTCATCAAAGACATCCTGGAGGCTGTTAAGGGGGCTGTTGTATTCTCTAAGCTAGATCTTCGCAGAGCTTATCACCTTCTGCGAGTTCGTGCGGGGCATGAATGGAAGACTGCTTTCCATACCCCGTATGGACACTTCGAGTACTGTCATGCATTTTGGATTGGTCAACGCACCAGCCATTTGCCAAAGAATTACGGACCGCCATTTTCTGACATGCTTTTTCACAATATTATCTTCTATTTAGATGACATCTTGGTTTAGTCTTCCTCCCACAAAGACCATCAACACCATCTTTGCCAGGTAGTCCAACGCCTTCGTGAAAACCATCTTTTGGTCAACCCCAATAAATGTGTTTTCCAAGCCACCTCTGTTCCATATTTTGGTTTCATACTCCAGTTCCGGCATTCAGATGGACCCTCACAAGGTTACAGCCATCCTGGATTGACCCACGGCCAAGTCAGTTAAGGATGTACAGCGTTTCCTGGGCTTGACAAATTTCTACCGCAAATTCATATCAGGATTTTCCGGAATGGTGTTACCAATCACATCCCTGCTAAAGAAGATAGCTGCTCCTTTTTCTTAGGCCAAACAGGCGGATAAGGCTTTTTCTCTGCTAAAAAGCTTATTTTGCTCCGCTCCCATCTTGCATCAGCCTAATCAGGAACGTCCTTTTGTGGTTGAAACAGATGCTTCCGCTGCTGCCATCGGCGCCGTCTTGTTACAGGAACACCAGGGAATTGAACTTATCTTTCCAGGACCCTTACACCCAGCCAAATCAACTACTCAGTGCTCGAGAAGGAGCTTCTCGCGATGAAGATAGCTTGCAAGGAGTGGCGTCACCTACTTCAGGGAGCCACTCATCCTTTCGTTTTGAGGACTGATCATAAAAATCTCAAGGCTATACAACCGATGGTATGTATCAATTCCCGCCAAGCTAGGTGGGTGCATTTCTTTGCTCAATATGATTTCTCCATTACCTATCTGCCTGGTTCTAAGAATGTATTGGCTGATGCCCTTTCCCGGATACCCTGTCAGGACCTCTCGTCTGATCACCTTCCAGAACTTATGTTCTCTGGCAACAAGATCATAAATCTGGTTTCTACTTTTCTCCAAAAGATGAGGAACGCCACAGCACTTACTCCTGCACCATCATCTCTTACTTCCAGAGATGTCATCAATAGACGAGACAGACTTATCTTTGCCAATCAACGCTTGTTCCTTCCTGATTCTTTCTCTAGGCGGAAGTCTCTGGAATGGTACCACGACAGTACGATAGCAGGACATCGAGGAGCATCCAACACAGCAGAACTACTCAAACGTCAGTTTTGGTGGCCCGGATTGGGTATGGACACTGCTAGCTACGTTTGGGGTTGTCCGGTGTGTTGTAAATCTAAATACAACACACAAAAACATATTGGCCTTTTACAGCATGATGTTCTACCTTTAAGACCTTGGATGACTATTACTACTGTTTTCATAGTAGAACTGCCGCCATCAGAGGGATGTATCTGCATTATGGTGACCGTTGACACTTTTTCTAAGATGGCACATTTATCACCTTTACCTGGAATACCTACTGCGGCAAAGATGGCAACTGTTTTCATCAAAGAAATATTTCGTCTTCATTGACTTCCTGAAAAGATTATTTCTGACCGAGGAAGTCAATACACCTCACGCTTTTGGAAGGTTCTATGCACCAAACTGGGGGTTCAAAGAGCTCTGTCATCAGGTTTTCATCCACAGACTAACGGCCAGACCGAGAGGTTAAATGCCTCATTGGAACAGTACCTCAGGTGCTTTATTAACCATCAGCAGGATAATTGGGTATCCTTGTTATCTACCGCCGAATATTCCTATATCAATTCTAGACATAGCGCTGCCCGACTCAGTCCTTTTTTCTGTACCTATGAGTTCCACACTCATTCCTTTATACCCAGAGACTTCCAAGCCACTACCATCCCTTCAGTGGATGCTCTTTTGGCTGACATCTCTGATGCACATAAAACTGCCTCCAGAAGCCTTCAAGAGGCTCGCAGACGCTATGATGCCCTCGTGAATCCTCATAGCTGATCTTCTCCCGAATGGCAGAAAGGTACCAAGGTCTGGCTTTCTACCAAGTATCTTCCTCGATGGTTACGTCAGTCCAAGCTGTCTTCTAGGTATTTGGGGCCATACCTGATTTGGGAACGTATCAACCCAGTGGCTTGCAGATTGAAACTACCTGTTCATATGAAACACATTCATCCTGTGTTTCATTCATCCTTGCTCAAAGAACATCTGACGGATGCTTTTTCCCGTCCAGTTCTGAAACCATCTTTTCCTGCCAGGGTGTCCTCCGAAGAATAAGAGATGGCGGGTTTGCAAGACTCCAGATACAGAAGAGGATGTCTTGAGTACCTCGTTCATTGGAAAGGTTATCCACACTCGGAGGACTCTTGGGAACCATCCTCACACCTACATGCCCAGGAGATGGTCAGGAGATTCCACCGGTGTCACCCAGGCAAACTAGGTGGATCTCGCTTGGGAAGGGGGTATACTGTCACGCACCGTGTCCCTTGGCGCTTATGGTCTTCTTGGCGACTCCTTCGCTGCCATTAGAATGTTCCACCACGCTCCCTTCCTTCCGGGAGCGCGGGTCTAGTCTTTCTGTCCCTTTGTTTACTTCCCCTTTATAGCTCCGCCTTTTCTTTCTCATGGTGCGTTACAACCCCTTTTGCTTGTGCTACGCTTTTGGGCTTAGACACTGCTTTCTTCCTTGTTTGCTAGCTGTTTTGCTCCCTCCCTGCTCACCCTCTACGTCTCTTCCTGCTACTCTCTCTCCTTTTTGTATCCGCCTTTTTTGTCCCCTTTCTGCTGGAACAAACCTCTTTTTGTACCGGTTCCGACTTATTCTGCCTTTTTCTTTGCCGAGTTTCTTCCTGGTCTTTCGCCTAAAACTTTCCAATCCTTATCTTCCTTCCGGAACTCTTCCTCTGAACCGGCAGACTGCTATTGTGTGTCCGCCTCCTTTTGGTTTCCTATTTCATTACCGGCTATCGGTTTTACTCCGTTTACACTCTGTGTCTTGAGTCCTTCTTTTCTGTCCATCCATACCCTTCGGGTATGCCCTATCTTTCCTTCCTTTCTATTTCCATTATTTACACTCCCGTTACCCTTCCAGAGTTACAGTACTTACCATCTTACCATCTCCTGGAGAACAGAGGCACCTTGCCATTCCACTCTGTTGTGATTTAATCCTCTTGGATCATTGGACTTTTGGAAGCCCATCTCTACCGAAGATTTCTGAAGACCGTTTCCTGCCATCTTACTGCCCAAACTCGCGAGAGGTTTTTTCCGCAAACTGCTTTTTCCTCTCTTGTGCTCTTACTCGCCTTCTTCAGAAAGGCTGGAGAGTGGCTTCTCCTCGAGGGAGACTTTAACTCTACGAAAAAAAGCACAAGATCAAAGGAGGAAGGGTAAAAGACCAGAGACTTCATCCAAGGATACAGGTGAGGAGAAGGTGGGCATTTCTTTGAGCGACAACCTTAAATCCAGGTCTGCAAATAGCATTCTTGACACTTGGTTCCAAATTCGGTTCTCCTAGTAGGAGACTGGATCCCCTGTAGTGCAGATGGGATCCTATTGGGGGCTGTTCTACATTGGCTAGGCCTCCAATCCCACTTCTCTCTCCATTTCTCTGTCACATAAGGGCTAGGTTCACAGACCAAAGAAACCAAGAAAACTGAAGTTTAAGGTGGTTAATTGGGGAACAAGGACATTGTAGGGTGTGGTAGGTCAGACAGAGGAAGTGGACCCAGGAGCATATTTCACACTCTTTTATTGAAGAAAATAAAGAAAACCTGTTCTAGTCCCTACTTCTAAGATGAGTTCCCTATGCTACAAAATAACAAAAAGGTGCTTGTCAAGATGTCTCACAACTAAAATCGGTCCTCCATCCCAAACTTAAGCTAACCGAATGCTATGCTCCTGTATGGAAAAGAAGATAGAAAGAAAGAACCTAAGCTACGTCTTAGTTAAGGGTTACTTCACCCTGGATTTTGAAATGTCTCTTGTGTTGCAGAAATCAAAGAATGTCTAAAATAAAAGAAATTGTCTCTCAAACTGTCTTCTTGTGATGTTCAAAAACAATGTCCTCACCATTGGATTTTATCCCTTCTCCAGGGCTATGCAGTTTGCCACTGGGGATCTGGGTATCCCCTAGTCCAAGAATATTAAGTGGTAGAAAAAACCTATAAGAAAAGGAAATGGGGTTCATCAAGGAAAGTTTTCCATAATGGGAATGAGTTGCTTACATTATTTACGTTTCATTTAGAGTGGGAGTATTTACAGTGGAATTAAAATATTTAATAGTTTGCGATGAATTCTCTAAAAATGTATGATCTTCCTGTACTGCTAATCTCTGTCAGCAATGCCTTAGACATCTGCACATAGCTAAAGGTGTCTTTAACTTGCATTTTTCCAACAGGAATCTTATGAAGAAGCTTACATCAAATTTGACCAGCTTGCTTTTTTGGTGGCATACTCAGTAACAGGCATTTTACTGCCAGCACTCACCCTATTTCAAGACTGAATGGGAAAAAAAACATGACCTATCACATCATCGGATGGACCTTGAATGTGCAAAGGACAGTGATGTGCAGGAGATTGACCCACCGGCACAGCCGTTTGCTTTTGAAAACACAAACTCAGCCACAGAGGCGTCAGCTAGAGTCACATAATGAATTGCAGAGTGAAATCGAAAAAGGGGAGACCTTTGCCCACTCAGTTATATTCTAGTCGGTTTGTAAAGACCCAGAAGTATGTTTACCTTCAGAGACTTCACTCTCTACTGTATCATCTTCAGAATCGGAAGAGTCCTTTGATGAGGAAACCCCCGGTCATCCAACCAAAGGAGACCGTCAAGGTTTAAACATTTTCTCTGCGGAACTCTTGGAATGCTTCCTCTGCAAACCTCTATCTAGAATATGCACGCCGTTTGACTGTCCCATGTAGGACAAACAATATGAAAGGTAATTATCTCAGATATTGTGCAAATATTTTTTTCTTTTCACGTTGCCTCGCAGAAAGCCATATTGTTATTGTAAGAAATATGGAAATAATTGGCTGTTTTCCATCAATTGATAACTATGGCATTAATTTTGTTGCGGATACTGTTTTGAACTGTCTTTTTGAACACTATGGATCTGACTCTGAGGTTTACAAAACCTTTACTGAGGGCAATAATATGTTTGTCAAATTGTTAATTGACTTAATAATAGACAAAATGTCATCCACCTTTTCTTTTGAAAGAGTTGCTTCCATAGAGGTAGCACTCATTTCACCCGCAGCTCTGAAGACTGATTTTATGATCCTGAAGATTTAAAAGGATGCTAGGAAGGGAAAGACTCATTGCGAGTTTACCTCAATACAGTCTGTTGGCATATGGTTACATTTCCACCTCCCAAAGATTGTTTCAAACATGCTGTGTCAGTTCTCCAATATCAGTCAAGACTCTGAAAGCCAACCGAATGTATCAGAGGACGATTATGCTCACCTCTCTCATCCACTGAGGGACAAAATAATGAAGTGTATCACTAGTGGATCAACATGGATCATAAATAGATTCATCCTGAACACACGTCTACACGATCAAAGACACGTTGCGGCTGTTGCTAATGAAGTTTCTTTGCAGCTCCTGCAGTTTGTGCACACGCCAGAAGCAGTGGCATAATCTTTGCCCACTGGCAAAGAATTTGCTGGTGCTGTATTGGCCCAAGCAATCATTTCAGATATATACCCTTATTTACAGCCTCCAGTGCCTTGCAAGGTACTCACCTACTATTGCTACTATTATTGTTTTTATTATTTTTATAATAATTGATATTATAAATGATATTATGATTCTCCAATCAGAAGCAGAGGTAGCTACATGAAATCCAAAAGAAACATATACAAGAACTAAAGGCATCACAGGGAACTAAAGATATAAATGCAGAACAATGCACTCTAGAAAAACCATGCATTGGTCTTGCAGCTATTCGAGGAAGGGAAACGCTAGAGTAATTTGTATTTCTGATATGGAAATCAAATAGGAGTTTTTCTGTAGTAATCTCCTTTTTATGGGTGGCAGATCTGATGCGAGGTGAAATGATTCTGGGAGGGCATTGGCAGAACTAAAGGGAAGGGAAGGGAGATGAGGTGATTCTGGGAGGGGATTTAAACTAAGTGATGACCTAGAGCAAGGACAGATCACATGGAACACATACAAAATGTGCAAACTCCTCTTGCTTTGAGCAGAGAAATTGGGGGATGTTTATCTGGTGGAAATCTGGTGCTGACAGAACCACTCATTTATCCATAAAGGTTATTCCAGGATTATTGACTTAATAATCACCCCCTAAATCATACTTGAAAGACAACACAGGCAGAAATACAACCCTAAAGAGAAAGCATCCCATTTAGATGGGTGAAAGAAAAGCAGAGGCATTGCAAACCGTGGTGCATTCAACAACTTTCCACTTAGACACCCTGGGGAAGATTTGCAAAACCTTGTTTTGGTGCAAGTGGGGAGATGTGAGAGAGGACCATCCCAATCCATAAAGGGCATCTAAAGGAGCACATCTGAAATTCGCTCATTCAGAGGCCCTTTTCAACCCTTGTGCATTTGTGCAAATTAGGGGGCACTTCTGCACATTTATTAACCCTTCCTGAATTCACAAATGTGATACACTTTGAACTGTGCAGAAATGAGCGTCGTCCCCCTGCTCCTGTTGTCGAACAGCCACAGCGAGAGGCACAAATAATGATGGGGTCATTACTGATCCTGTCATGATTTCTTCTTCGAGTGACAGCTGTGCTTTAAACTGTGGCTGTCACCCTTGAATTCCTATCGCGTCTAGACACACTTGTGTACAGGCAGGTTATAAATGCCATATCATATCATATCCACAAAATAGGGATGGAAAGGTTTTTTGTTTCCAAGCATTTTACAGGGATGGTGTGGGGACGTCACGTGATCGCGGGAGTGCGGTCTCGTGAGATCTCAGCATAACGGGATCTTGCGGACATGCGCTCCGTGGGATAACGTTGCCGCGAGACGTTGGCAGAGCGCCATACGAAAGACTGCAGACAGTGCTGCTCCTGATAAGGAGCCACCATAATTGAGGCCCAGAGGAGCCTATTGCACAGCTTTGAGGGCATAGATCCAATGCCACAGGAGGACTCGTGGGGGCCCTGGAAGCTTACAGCATGCCATCCATGTGCACACCCTGCCTCCAGTGAAGCAACTGGGAGGCCCAGACCGATACTGTGAGTAGCTGCCCCTACCCTGCACAAGGACATTTCCTGCCCACCAGTTTGTCTTTTTTAAATAAAGGCAGTTAAAACCTATCTAAGCGTCCTGTCGTACTTAGAGGCCACCACATAACTGGTGACAAGGATACCAATAGACTCACTAACCCACCATGCAAGGTGCCATACCGCCCCCTGCGTTTCTCCCCTCACCTGGGACCCCGGCAATTCCGTGGATGCAGTGGGAACCCCTTTTCTCCACGTATCTGGAGGCTGTAGGCGTCACGGAATATGCCCCCGCCAGGAAGAAGGCGATGCTGTTGAACGTGATGGGGGTTGAAGGACAGCACATTTTTGCTAGCTTAACAGCCATACCAGTGGCCGATGACGACGTCTACAAGAAGGCTGCACGTCGCATTGTGAAGAGGTTCACCAATAAGGAGAACGTGGTGCTACACAGGCTGAGGTTCTACACTTGTAAACAAGAAGGGAGCGAACCCGTGGACGACTATATCACCAGTCGTTCACACTAACTCCAGGAAAGTGCAGGACAAGCTCATCCAAGAAAAGGAAGTGACCCTCGACGAGGCCATCCAAATTGCCAGGGTGGAGGAAGAAACCTCCAGCAGGCGCAAAGAGGCGGGAAGTCATCTGCCCGTATCCGAACTTACGGCGCTGCAATGGAGAGGGCGCAGAGACAAGCAGTCCCGTGACAGCCCCAGAGACAAAGGCCCCAGGCAAAGGGATGTGCCGAAATGCAACAGATGCGCCAGCACCAAGCACATGGCGAATGATTGTGACTGCCCCACCAGGAATAAGGAGTGCTCCAAGTGCGGACGCATTGGTCACGTGGCCCCGGCATGCACGTGGCGGGGAAAAAAACATTTCCCGTGTCGACAGCGACCGCGCTTCAAGTGATGATGGCGAGCTACAGGACAGACCCATGGTCATCATGGTCAACGCCCTCCATCCCAGGAGAGAAAAGCCCCACTGCACCATTAAAGTGGACGGCATGGAAACACGTGTCATGGCAGACTCAGGATCAGACCTCACAATCCTTCCCATCGACACATATAAGGAGATGATGGGACAAGCTCAAGTGGAAATCAGAACGACCAGGCAAAAACCGACAGTCTTCGAAGGTGAAACCGTCAACCTACTGTGCTACATCAGAGCCTGGATTGAATTCAAGGGGAGGTCTGCCACCACCAAGGTGTACTTCTCACCCAAAGGCCCAGCCGTGCTCAGATGGGATGATCAACAGTAACTCAGTATTAAACTGGACCCCAGCACTCCGGAACAGGTACTCATGGTCTCCTTGGGAGCAGCGCAAAATTTCAAGGAGATTTTCGCAAGCCTGTTTTCCAAGAACCCGGGGAAAGTGAGGAACTTTGTTCACAAGATCCGCTTGAAACCCAAAGCGGTGCCTGTGAAACACAAAGTTAGAGCAGTACCCGCCACGGCGAGACCTGCGTTAGATGCCCACCTTCGGAAAATGGTTAAAGAAGGAACCATCGAGACAGTGGAATCCTCAGAGTGGCTGAGTCCAGTGGCCTAGTTAAAAAGAAATCCAGTAACGACCTCAGAATATGCATCGACCTGAGATGTCTGAATCTAGAGGTTGTCACTGATAGCTTTCCGCTCCCCAGCATTAGCAAAATTGTCCTCATGATGAAAGAGGCGGCAATCTTTTCAAAGCTGCACATGTGTGATGCCTATCACCAGATTCCTCTACACAAATCCTCACTCCCCCTTACGGCGTTCATCACTCCTTTCGGCACTTTTCAATACACCCGGATGCCATTTGGGATATCTTCGGCAGCCTTCACATTCCAGAGGATGATGAACACCCTACTCAAAGGACTCACAAATGTTTCATTCTTTCAGGACGACATCCTCGTGTATGCCAAGGACGACGAGACCCATGACAAAGCACTCAGGGCAGTCCTGAGCAAGCTTCAAGAGGCAGGCATTCATCTACGCCACGAGAAATGCGTTTTTGGAGTGAGCAAGGTAGAATACCTTGGGTACTGCATCTCAAGCGAAGGGGTGAGCCCCAAGAAGAACCTAATGGAGGCCATAACAGACGCCCCACCCCTGATGTCCAGAGAAGAACTACGCTTGTTCCTGGGCCTAGCCGAGTACTCCGCAAAGTTGGTCCCAAGGTTCTCCGAAACCACATCCCCCATGAGAGAACTTCTGAAGAAGGGGGCATCCTACTCCTGGGGGCCAGAGCAAAATGAAGCCTTCACTGAAATCAAAAGAAGGATTCTAGATGCACCATGCCTGAAACAGTTCAACCCTGAATGGGACACCTGTATCACAACGGACGCCAGCGCGTACAGGCTGGGGGCCACTCTGACCCAGAAGAAGGGCGACACTGAAAATATCATTTCATTTGCATCAAAAGCCCTATCGTCAGCGGTGAAGAATTACTCCACCGTAGAACCGTAGAGAAAGAAATGTTGGCATGTGCCTGGACCGTCGACTACTCCAGATCTTACGTTTGGGGCACGAAATTTAGACTAGTCACCGACCACAAACCCCTCATTCACATGTTGAGCCCGGGCGGCACCAAGACTGCCACCCCCGAGACTGGCCAGGATCGCCGCAAAACTTCAGGAGTACACATACGAGATACCCCACATTGCCGGCTGGAAAAACGCGCAAGCGGACTGCATGTCCAGGCTCCTGAACCCAAACGCCCCTGGGACCACATTCTTGGAAGATTAATGTGTTGTAGCCTCTGTAAGTGACTTGAACGGCGAGTACATGGACCTGAGTGAGCGCCACTGGCAGGATGAGTTCGAGCAGGATGATGCCCTATGGCGCCTAGCAGCTTGGGTCCGCGGAGGGTGGCCTGACTAAAGAGCAATACCTGAAGGCCTACGTCCATACTGGAAGGTGAACGATGAAATCACCACCATGAACGGTCTCCTTCTGAGAGGCGACTAATTGATCCCATCCAGCGGAATTTGCAAAGTGATACTGTGCAGAGGACACTCAGGCCATTTGGGATGCAACATGACCAGACGCAGGATACACGACACCTACTGGTGGGCAGGCATTGATCAAGATATACGACAAATGGTCGAAAGGTGCCATGAGTGCACAAACAGTGACAAGCGCTTGGCTGTGATCAAGCCCCCATGCTGCCCACCGAAGTCCCCAAAGGGGTGTGGCGCAAACTAGGGTTGGATTTCATCGGGCCTCTGGACAGCAGGCCCCCAGAACATAAATACGGGATAGTCGCGGTCGACTATTTCTCCAAGTGGGTCGAAGTTGACTTCACCTCAGACATAATCACAAGCACAGTCATCGAAGCACTCACCACCATATTCCAGCGCGAAGGTCTCCCAGAGGAAATTGTGACGGACAATGGAGTCTAGTTGGTCTCTCGAGAAATGGAGAAATTCCTTAAACTCAACAACATTCGACAGCGGAGAGCAAGTCTCTACCACCCACAGGCCAAAGGCCTGGTCGAGCGGGCGAACCGCTTCATCAAAGGGGCGCTGCAACTAGCACATGCCTCGGGCCTAAACCCGTACAAGACGGTCATGGAGGCTGTCGCAGCCCACCGCATCACTCCCAACGCCGTCACCGGCGTTTCACCATTCCATCTGCTAAGGGGGAGAAGGGCAGCATCCACACTGGTACCAACTTGGCTCCATCAAGTGAGGGCTGATGAAGATGTGGACATGGAAGACATAGTTTTTCGCATGCAGCGTAACAAAGAAGCCATGAAGGCTCAAGGGTACACGCGTCGGGCCACTCACCACACAGCATTTAACAAAAGTGACCTGGTAAAGATACGCCTTCCCCACAAAGACACTTTAACTGGCTCCAGATACAGCAGCTCCATAGAAGTAATTCCGAAAGGGTCAAACCACATTTGCACCAGCGACGGAAGGAAATGGAATCTAGAAAGGATGCCCATGTACCACAGAAAAGAATCTATTGAACAGCCACACTGGGAAACCGGAGAAGATCAAGACCAACAAGAGCCACCCGAAAGCCCTCGCCAGTCAGGAAGAGATGCCTCGGAGTCACCCTACGGCGACAAGCTCTCAAGCGCCAACTCCCCAACCCCACTCAGGGAGTCACAGCGAAGGGCAAGACGAGGAGAACCAGAACCACCCGCATCTCCCCAAGAGTGCTCCCGCAACCCTGCCATGCTTCCAAATCAAGGCAGACCACAGAGAGAGAAAAGGAAACCAAGCAAGTTTGCAGACTTTGTCATGGAATGACCATCTATCCTTTTCCCAGCAAAGAAGGTGTGTGGGGACGTCACATGATCGCAGGAGTGCGGTCTCGCGAGATCTCGGCATAACGGGATCTCACGGACCCACGCTCCGCGGGATAACGTTGCCGCGAGAAGTTGGCAGAGCGCCAGACGAAAGGCTGTAGACGGCGCTGCTCCTGATGAGGAGCCACCATAATTGAGGCCCAGAGGAGCCTATTGCAGCACATCTTTCAGGGCATAAATCCAATGCCACAGGAGGCCTCATGGGGGCCCTGGAAGCTTACAGCGTGCCATCCATGTGCACACCCTGCCTCCAGTGAAGCAACTGGGAGGCCCAGACTGATACTGTGAGTAGCTGCCCCTGCCCCTCACAAGGAAATTTCCTGCCCACCAGTTTGTCTTTTAAATAAAGGCAGTTAAAACCTATCTAAGTGTCCTGTCGTCCTTAGAGGCCACTACAGACGGGTCCTATAAGGGCCTGTTTCTGTAAAATGCACTTCCAGCACCCACAGAGCTGCAGGGAGCACATCATACATTAATGGTGGGCATGCGCTCTCAACACTAATGTAGGCAAGCGGGCTAGACAGCGCATCCTTGCACTACTTTCAAGCCACTCCTGAAATTTGAACGTGACCTTTGAAAATAATGTAATGTGATAGGGCCGAAGGAGGACTCGGACAGTACGGTGTGATAGTTTTTTGTATTTATCTCCACCTTCAAAAAGGACTCATCTTTCCCTAGACCTATAACTCCAAGCCCTACACTATAACAGAAATAAGTACAAAATGTCTAGACAGAATGTCAGGATGTCTAGACAGAAATTAAGTCCTTGTTCTGTAATCCTACAAGCTGCTGGGAATGGCTCATTGAAAGGGATGGCTACTGACTTCTGACCCCCAACCCTGTGTTTCTTTACCATAGGCCCCTGACTATATTTACAGTTCCAAGCATACAGTTCATTTTGTGCTGAGTGCCATGCTGTCACTCCGGTCAGGCCTCTTTCCTTCTCTTCTGGATATAGGTTACTCTTGGTCCTTCTCCCTTTGGGGAGACTCATCTTTCTTGATCCCAAGTCTGGGGTCTTCTTAGTCTCTTCCCCACTCTGGGACTCCACTCCTTCTCACTCCCAACTGTGGGGTTCTTTCACCTTCCCCCAACTCTTTGGCATTCCCCCTTCTCACACCCCACTGTCAGGTTTCATCCTTTGTTCCCCACTCTGGGGGTCTTTCTCATTCCGCACTCTGGGGTTTCTTCTTTCTCTCCCCACTCTGGGATTTCTTTCGGCCTCTCACAACTCTGGAGCTTTCCTACTTCTTTCTCCCCACCTGGGAGATTTCTCAGCCTCCTTGCATTCTGGGGCTTTTCTTCTTCTCACTACCCATGCAAGAGCTTCTCTTCCTTCTTTCTGCCCACTCTGGAGTTTCTCCGGGCCCCATACTCTATTGTCTCTTTCCTCCTTGGGGTTTCCCTCTTTCTCACTTCCCTCTTTTTTCCCCCTGACTAAGGGGTTTGTCTCTTCCTCTCTCCCACGGGGTTTCTCTGGTTTCTCCCCACTCCTGGGAATCTCCATTGTCTCCGCAATCTGGCATTTGCCTTTCCCTCTCCCCACTCGGGGGTTTCTCTGTTCTCTCCTACTCAGTGATTCTTCTCTCTCTCTTGCACACCTTACAGCCCGGCTCCCGTTCCCTGGACCCACAGCAGATCTGCTTGCTTTGAGCACCACTCCTTAGCAGGGGTGTGGAGACTTTCCAGGTCTCCACTTGCTGCACAGCTGCTTATGTAACTCGTTAACAAGATTCTGGGTGACCGTCTCTGACTCTTCTCTCTTGCTTGTTCGAGGTGGGGGCCAGTAGGTGGTTTCTCTGTGGGGCTTTTTTGCGGCCCCTGAGGTACTCTGTTCTCATTCGTGTGGTTCTGTCTCACCAACCAATCCCTTGGGATCTGTCATCCAGGTGGCCGGGGCACAGCCATCACTATTAGATCCAGGCCCCGGTGGTGGACCAGTGCAGGAGGATCATCTGGATGAGGGGTCCCTGGGGCGTGCGAGTGCGGTACCCGGAGGAGAGACGCGGGATCCCCTTTCCCATTTTCTTATAAACCCTCCGTGTTCCATGTACTATCTAGGAACTTTACCTCCCCCTTTCCTACAAACACACACTCTGCTGCACGGACAAAGCGCTTTAGGAAAAGACAGACTCACACACATCCAGTCCGTTCTTTTACGAGTCAAAGATTAATAGTATGGTGGCTCTAACAAAGCCAGCAAAACTTTAACCTCATTTCTGAAACACAAGAACGAGAAAGCAAAGATCACTGCTATTATGATTTCAGAGAGTAAATTTATAGCAGGGAAATATGACATTTCCCAAACCTCCTTTGGCTTGTATGCCAACCTCCTTCCACATACATTACCACTCCAATTGATAATGTTTTACAATATGTCTGAAAAGTCATTAATCCGACACTTCATTATTGATGAAGTTAAGCAATCGATCAGTGCCCTTAAAGTGGGTAAGGTAAAGACTTGATAATATATCCATTGATTTTTGTAATGCTTTTAGTAATATTCTGTCTCCTCACTTGCTTGAACTGTAGTTCTATTTTATATGTTTATGTGTGCACCTCAGATCTTTCTCTGAAGCCCTTTTTGTCCTTTTTCACAAACCTGACAAAAATCCCCTACTCGTTAAGAACTATTGACCCATTTTGGATGCTAAAATGTATGCTAAAATTATTTCTCAACGCCTTGACAGACGTATGACATTCATTAATTATGAGGACCAGACTGGCTTCATCAAATGCTGTTTTTCCTATTGTAATACGCACATTATTTGTAATAGTCTAACTCATTATAAAAGTGTTTTTGGTCCTTCAGTTTTAGTCACCCTTGGTGCTGAAAAGCCCTTTGATCGGGTTCCTTATGTCTAAAGCCTTTAAATAGCATGCTGTTGCCCTCATTTTCCTTGCTTTAATGAACTTTATTCTTCTCCCTTTGCTCATATTTTCATGAATGGCTGTATGTACATTCTCTCTTTCCTGCCTAAGGGACACTCAACCAGGATATCTGCCTAACTCCACCTAAGGGACAGGGCAAGTGGGATTCCCCTTGGGGTGAGCCCACCCCATTCGAAGACAGCCAATTCCAACATAGGGATATTTGTTATCCTCCCTTATCCCAAAATGATAAGTTTTGTTGGTTAAATGGTAATTGACTGATAACTGATTTACAAAAGTATATACAAATGGATGACGCGTCTTCTGACCCTTTAACCACGGCCCGTTTTAGGATAGACTATAAAGATATGTTCCACATGGAGGAAAGGGAGACGAGCCACCTGCAGAGCAGCAGAGGCTGGCAAGACCTCGTCCACAGAGGTGTGCGCATGAGAGGCAGACTGATGCCTGGTGTGGTGCTCCCCAGAGCAGAGAGGCCCGCGGAACGGCAAGCTGCCAATGGGCGCGGAAGGCAGGAACACTCTAGAGACAAACGGTGGGCCAGGAGCCAAAGACCACCAAAATGCAAGGGGCCAGAAAGAGAGAGAGACCCTGACATTAACTGGGTCAATGAGAAGCCGTCGACACTGGCTCCAAAGCCTTCCATTTGCCGAAGGAGCACTGCAATGGAGAGCAAGGTACACAGTGGCTCCGGGAGATTGCTGAGAGGAAGGACAGCCATACCTTTGTCCTTCTTCTTCAGGTAGGGCCTGTAGGAAAGCTTCAGCGAACATGGGATCGTTTCGCTGGCAAATGCTAAATCGGGGAGGAGGGTGGTCTCATCATTCCTGAGGTTCTGGATGTGTAAGGTTGTATCCGCTTCCCCAAAGCCCTGATTCCCTCTTTCTGTCTCCTCAACCTGGTTTACTTCTTCACACCATGGGAACACTGCTTTTCCAAGAATCCCATGGGCTATCTTTTCTCTGGGTTTTATTTCAAACAGCTTTTCCCCATGGTTCTGGATAAACACCTTTACGTCCCCTGTAAATTCTGGGTCTAAGGCTCCAGCCAATATGTTTACACCAAACTTCCAGGCTAGGCCAGACTTCGGAGCCAACCTCATGTAACAACCAGGGGGGTATCAGGACCAAGTCGGTGGGAACTAGTCCTCTTTTTCCTGGAGGGATCGTGACCTCCCTACTGCTGCAAATGTCCAATCCGATTGACTTTCTTGTGGCAACTGAGGGATCAGAGGCTTGACTACTACGTTTCTGAAATTTTAGGGTCCCCCAATTTTTCTCAATTGGGTCACATCCCACTCTGACACCATATGTAATGAAGGCATGGTTATCAGACGTATGACAGACACAAGGATACCAATCCAAGGGTGTTTATTGAACAGTATATGGGTGAGAAAAACGCCTAATATAAACTTAAATCTAAGATGGGAGCAAGCTACAACCATCAAAGTAAAGAAAACGCTGTCCTAGAGCTGTTGTGTCAAAACAAAAATGGCCTATACTGATAAACCTATTGCCAAATCCAAACTCTGTATAACAAAAGGGCGTGGGACAATGATAGGTATAACAAAAAGAGTATAGTGCAAAATAAAATGTCCAAAAGGGTTTCGGTAGTTCAGGACTGCTGAACGAGTGCCCTCCCTTCCCCACGTTACATCACGGGGCAGGGCTGAACAGTGGCATGACTGTGAGCACCCCTTGAGTCTATTGGCATGAGAAAGCAGTTTCTTCAGAAAAGGCAGGATCCCTCAAATCAATGGGCCTCATTACGACCCTGGCGTTAACCATGGCGCTACGCCGGTAAATTGCCAACTCCGCCATGGTGAATGGCGGAATTACCGCCCCATTCCAAGGTTGGCGGGCGGTAATTCCCCATTCACCATTGGCCCTTCCCCGATCCCATTTTTGCCCCCATAGGGCTCAATGGGAATGGGGAAGGCGCTAATTACGGCACCGTAAATTACAGTGCCGTAATTAGCTCCTAGGTCCCTTTGCGGGTTGGTTTTTTAACGCCTGCTAAAAGCTGGCGTTAAAGTGCAACCCGCAAGGGGACCTCGTAATCAGGTGTTAAGGGTTTAACGGCACCGACACATTTTACGGCGCGGTTAACCCCTTAACGCCTGGGTTGTAATGAGGCCCAATGTCTTTTGCTTGGCATCACACAACTTTTCCCAAGCTCTCACCATGCAGGATTCCTCTTGTCCCTGGCTTTCCCTTGATACCCCTTGTTGGGTTCACCTTCATCTTTACACCACTTTTCAGTCGCTTTATCAAAATGCAGGATTCATTTTCCCTTGCTTTCACTTGGCATCTCTCCATTGGGTTCACTGAAGCCTTTAAATCACAGTTTAGTTAACTTTACCAGTTATACTAGCTCATAACACTCAGGAGCTCTCAATGTCTTTTTAAACAAACACTTGGTGCACTTTCACTGATTCACTCTGGTCCCCCTTCTCTGGGCTCAGACCTTCCTCTGTAGGCAGTTCTGGCTTCCCTTGATCGGGTATGAGCCTTCAAACCGCTAGCATAGCACGTGTTACTTTGCAATCTGTCACGCTTTCACTTCAAAGTACTTGCCAGTTCAATACAAAGACTTCCGATAAATGATAGCGTCTCGCCGGGTCATTCTGTTATATTGTCGCAAGTGCTTTTACTTTCAACAATCAGGCTTCTCTTTCTCACGGCTTCCGTCGTACGTGCAGCCCTCAATACTGTATACAGTTCAAAGGTTTATACTGGCCTCCTCTCATGAGGCCTTCTGGTATCTGCAGTTCTTAATTAGCAACAGTTCTTAATTAGCAACACAGAGCTAATAATTCCTTAGGTTGGCTTTATACTTCATTTCACCTTATGTCAATGAATTTTGACTTTACACTCGTAAGACCACTTTGACTATTTGTCTCCTTTATCGGTTACGCTCTCAAGTGCTTCCGATTTCTTTGGCGGCTTCTCTCACATGCACAATCTCAGCATTCTTCATTTTTGCTACAATGTGCTTTCGCTCGTGGTTTCCCTACAACCCAACCAGTACTTCAAACGTTAATTTTCTTTTCATTTATCAACACAAACCGGTCTCCCATTTCACTCACCGGCAGCGGCTGATACAGTTTATCAAGTCAAGACCACACACCGCATATGAAGGAGGTACTGCTGTGACCTTCTGCAGTAGCAGGGAGTTGTCCCTTTGGGATTCTGCAGCAACCGTCACCCCACAGCTGGTTGGACCACAGCCTTTCAGTCGCCTCCTGGTTCCGTCTGCTCTGCTTCCATGGTCGCGTCACCTTCCTGGGGATTTCCTGCCCTTCCGTTCTGCTGGTTTTGCTCACTTCAGTTGCCTTTCTCGCCTTGCTCTCCGGGTATTACTCATAGAGGTTTCATTACTAAGGTTATTATTAAAGAATTCAGAAATCAAGTCATTAATGTTCTGACTGAATATATGGTATTTCAAAAGAACAGAGTTAAATCTCCAGCTATTGATAATCATGAGAGAAGTGTCCCATTGAGCGGCGGAGCAAACTTGTGCATGGTTACAAACGGTCATTGAATTTATTTGGGACGAGTTAAGGGCAGATATCGGGGATGTATTAACAAAAATATAATCAACATGTAAAGAACAGAAATGTGCCAGGCAAGGCGTATTCTTTTGGATCACAATTATTATTATTTATTAATGTGATACAGTTTTATACAAAATGTAAAAAACTTTACGCATAATTACATTAAACAATTAAAATGTAGTAGAGTATTCAATATACAGGATATATAAAACCATTATAAACCTAAGATTCACCACAAATCAATCGATCAGGGCAGAGAAAGATAAATAAATCAAATCCTTAATAGAACCTGATACAAGACATAGGGCAATCCTTATACTCCTATCAGTGTGGCTAGTTATCTTCCATATTAACATTGTTCAGCCGTTTGCTAAAGGTAAAATCCTTTGTACGTCTGGGTGGCCACCCTTGTGCTTGTTTTCAAATAAGTGGTGGCCTCACGCCATACCTGGAAAAGTGCTAGGTGCAGATTGGGGTTTAAGGTATTAATCAACTGATTCCAAAAATCTGAGTGTTCGATATATTCAGTGTTATGAACGAACTCCTTCAGATATTTCAATACCTTTCTGTAGCAGCCAAACCCATCGCTGAACCTCGGGCTGCCAAAACTGGTAAGTGATTGAAGCGTAAAAGTAGTATGAAACGCCTCAATTGTTCCGACGGGCAAAGATTTAGGTATGGTTGTGGCTTCATATAGGTATAGAGTATAAACG
Organism: Ambystoma mexicanum; assembly: GCF_040938575.1. Lineage (NCBI taxonomy): Eukaryota > Metazoa > Chordata > Amphibia > Caudata > Ambystomatidae > Ambystoma > Ambystoma mexicanum. Next base: position 808,720,187 of record NC_090925.1, on the reverse strand, counting down.
TGATGAAACTATAGCTTTTCAGGCTTCTGAGGTGGGTAAAATTAATCTCCCAGTCCCACAAATTTAAGCGACTACGCCTGCGGTAATCAGATGTACATTTTCCCTGCCCCACTCCGGGGACCAACTGATTTCTTCAATCAGAATGTTGGTCTGGGTTTCTAGTTTTACCTGTCTACCCGCAATAGTGTCCTCTTTGATGGTCATGAGGAGCCTATTTGTAGGTTTGTTGTTAAGCCTGATGTAAAATTCCATCCTTTTCCTCAGAACCATAGCCTTAAGGGAAGAGATACCTAACTCTAGCCTAATCATGGCCATAGGGATGCATTGGGGGAGACCGAGAACTTTTCTCCAAAACTTCCCCTGCACGAGTTGTAGCCATCCTAGATTCATATTAATCGGGGACTCTAATCCGTACGTAACCATAGGAGCCAGGCATTGCAAATATAACTGGCGTGCAGCCCAGATTGAGAAGCCACACTGCTCACACGTAAACTTATATATTAATGCTGTAAGTTGGGCGGCTTTTGTTCTACGTTCCTGAATACACGTGTGGTAATTTACTTTGTCAAACTCCACACCTAGGTATTTATACGAGGAAGTATATTCAATTTCAATTGGGCCCACCATCATACGAGGCCTGGCAACCCTTCCTGCAGTATATAATACCAATTTGGTTTTGCTGTGGTTAATGATAAGTTCATTGGATTCTGCATATCGCCATAACTGGTTTGTAGACCTTAGTATTCCACTAAAAGTGTGATCTAGTATCACCAGGTCCTCCGCATAAGCCAGTATGGGACAATGGTAGGAGCCTATCTTAGGGGGACAGTTGTTAATCCCCAAAAAGCATTTAGGCACGTCAGACACAAATAGGTTATATAGAGTGGGGGCCATCACACATCCCTGGTTTACCCCTCGCATCAGAGAGATGGGGTTTAGTCACCGCACCCCGATTATCCAGCCTAACTTGTACAGTATTGTTAGTGTGTAGTAGCTCAAGGTAATATAGCAGAGGCTCAGGGCAGCCCAGTTTCCTCAATTTTTCCCATAAAAGGGAACGATTTACTGAATCAAAGGCGGCCCTGAAATCTACAAAGAGTGCATATAGTGGTGGATTAGCGTGTACCAGGGCCTTATTTCTTAGTGCATTCATAATAGATTATGTGAGGTGGAATAGCCAGCCCTAAAACCACATTGAAATTGGTCCAAGATACCTGCCCCCCTCAGTCCATTTTTGTAATTCATTGAGAATGAGAGCAGCAAACATCTTCCCGGAACAATCCAACATAGATAACAGCCGATAGTTCTCTGGTTCGGTCCTGCTACCTTTTTTTAAAAACTGGTATAATGATGGCCGCCTGCCAAGATATTGGTATACGACCTTCAAACATGATTTTATCAAACTAAATTTTAAGTAGATTGGCCCAGAAGGAAGGGTTGTTTCTCATCACCACATTCGAGAGCCCATTTGGTCCTGGGGCTTGTGAGGTGTTTAGTTCCTTAATCCTGCATTGTAGGTCCTCAATGGAGACATGAAAGGGGGGAGTAGGGGGTTTTGAAAAGGTGGGAGAGTAGATCTTATTGCTGATCCCAGCGTTTCGCTTTTCCAGATGGGAAATCAATTTATCACAGCCAATAGGAATCACCATATTAATGGTCTTCTTACCTTTCACCTCCCCTAATATGGACCAAATTTTGCGGGAGTTCTTATTACATAAAGATCTAACTGTGAACTGCCATCTCTCCAATTTCCTGTGTCTTTTGTGTATTTTTAGCCATTTTTGATAAGCAGCCTTCAGCTTTCTTATTTTAATGGCTTTGACATCTGTAGGGTGTAGGCCCTTTCTGATGGCACGTATATCACCTCTGAGCTTACGTTTCCTGTCTCTGATGGTACGGTCATAGATTGCCTCTTGCGGCACCTTTCCTGCCATCGACTGCATTTTGCAGGAACCGTGCAAACCGGAGAAATTGCTGATCCATCCGTCTATTTGTTCAAGTGACATCTGCGTGAATAGCTTAAACTGTTCGAGCCCCCATTCACCCGATGCCTTAGATGCCTTCAGCACATTTTTTGCCGACCAGGATATGCGATTTAAAGAGTGGTTAATTGTAAGCTCGCCTAAATTGACCATCCCCTCCCTCGGAATGCAAGACCCCAAATTTAATATCAGGGGTTCGTGATCGCTCCATTCACATTCCCTCACCACCATATCATCAACAAAAGTTGCAATCTCAGCACTCGTAAAGATATAGTCGAGGGTGCTCCCACTCCTCCCATTCTTCCAAGTAAATTTTGCAGGTCTATCACTTCTTGTTCTGCCATTGATTATTTCAAGGTCCCAGCAGTCGAAGAAGCCACTCCAGCATTCCCCCTCATTATCGGTGTTTACCTGTTTCCAGTGGCTGTTACTGGCTAGATTCCGGTTATTGGTAGTGCCCCCCCCCCCCCCCTCCCACAATTTATCCGGCAATTTAAATCCCCAGCAACAATGACAAAATATTTATCATTTGTTAACCTCCAATTACTCAGAAGATCATGTAAGGCATCTTGTATGTGGTCTCTGTTTTGCCCCCGGGGGGTTGTATATGTTTATTAGCAGCACTTCTTCCCAAGCATCTCTTATTCTAAGGGACATGGCTGCAGGGCATATATGACTGCTTTCCACTGGAATCATTTTACTTTTAATTTTATTTGACACACCAATAGCTAAACCCCCATAGGGGCGCCCCCTTGTTCCTTTCTTAGCCAAGGTGTGGTAGATTGAGTAACCATCCATGGCCGTAGGCTGCAACAGCCAAGACTCTTGTAACAAAATAATAGGGTGGCTATTAATGAGTGCCAGTGATCCCTTATCAGTAAGAAAATGTTGGTGACCGTGAGTATTCCAGCTTAGTAAGGAATAATCTCATGGTTGTTGTAGGACCAGTGGTAGTGAGTCAGCCAACCATTTCAAAGTATTTTGTATGTCCGTCATCTGAACTTTCTTCCCCAATGGTTGGGCACGTCTGCCACCACTAATCTTTGATGGAACATGATCACCTCTTGGGAGGTGGGGGTCTTCCTTCTCTTTACTGGCATCCACCGCTATCCCAACCTGCATAAGGCTTTTTTTGTAAGTTCGAATCAGTTTGGCCGCTGCCATGACACAACAATGGAGGGCTGTAACATTAGGGTTACATACTGTGAGTGGTTCCACAAAAGAAAAGTCTTCAGAGCGTATAACACATAACTGTGGGATCAGATGTAGTTTTGTCAAGACCTCAGATCTTCTCAGCCACTTGTCCCTTTTCTTCTGATTTAAGTTTTTAATAATGTAGATTTTACTTACGTTGGGGTCGTCAATATCCATTACCTCCATGGAATCATGGTGTTCATCTTCCTCGGTTCTCACGTTCCCGGATAGGGTAGAGCATTTTGAAGAATCATCAGTCGAATTAATTGAGAGATCAGATTCTGGATCTTCCAGGATCGTGCTGGTAGCTTCCTGTGGTATGTCCGGAATAATCCAGCTCGTTAAGATCCCTGCACCCTTATTTGCACGCTTCTTTGTTTTCCAGCCCCTTTTTTTAGCTTTTTTGGATCGAACAGGAGCATTAGTGGCTGGTAAGGGGGAAGCTATCTCAACCACCACATTTTTTGCGGCCTCTCGTCTTAGTTGTCGACGTTGTTTTTTAGTTAAAGGTGCTTCCACAGCGATCTCCTTAGGTTCCACCAAGTTTTCCACTTCAAGCGGGGCCACTGGGTCCCGATCCCCCTTCAGTGTCGGCAATTTTTGCGGTATTTGATCCATACTTTCAATAGGGTTAGGGAGCCCTAGCTGGATTATAGAATTGGTATGGATCCTCCCACACAGCTTTGAAAGGATTTTCAAGGCAAATTGGACGGAGGCCATTGAGGCTTGTAATTCAACAATTGCTGCATTATTTAAACTCTGTAACGTTGCTCGGTCCTCTATCAGTATGTTGCAAATCTTCAGTGTCAATATAAAGATTTGGGGAAGCCGATAATCGCCCTGCAGTTGGTACTACTGGTGAAATGGGGGTAGGGTGTATAGAATGGATGCCAGGCAGGTTTGAGGTAGAATTGCCTGTTTGTTTACGGCTAAGTGGGACCAAGGATCTCTGTTGATCATTCTGAGCCTCATTCAAGATTTGTGCTTCTACCACTATTGGGGTATCCTTTCGAGGGGTAAAAGGTTTGTTGAAAAAGGCCATTGATTTTTGGATTGACAGACACAGGTCAAGAAGTGAGTTGTTATCAATGTCATTCAAATTAGTAGAATCAAGAGCCTCACTGTTATGTGGGGGTGGGGGTGCTGAATTGCAGTCATCAATTGTCGATTTATCAGTAAAAGAAGATACTTTGGTGCTATTTTTCCCAAACATAGCCGGGATCGTGCCTTTCTCAGGAGCACCATCTGCTCCATTTTGTTTGTCCTTCTTGGAGCTTTTAGATGGAAATTTGTCCGTTTTCCCAGCGTTGCCTTTACGCAGATCGTACCAGGCTTTGACAGGCTTTGGTTTAGCCATTTTGCTAGGATTGCCCTTTATCCGTACTATTCCTCACTGTAAGCAATAAAATTTTGAGGGGTAGTGTATTACACACTATTATGCTCTCTCACCTGTGTAAGGACCACGCCTACTCAATGCGTTGTAAGGCTCCGGTGGGGCATAGAAGAATCCGGGGGATCAAAGAGGGAGGCCTCTACAGTCTCCCAACCGGTATTTTGCACCTCCAGCACGTAAAAATCACGTGATAGATCACGTGTGCAGGACAGGCCCCGCCTCCAGGAAGCGCACGGCCACCAGCAAGAGCCACTTGTCGGCTCGCAATGCTGGCCTTTGAAGTGATGCCAACGAACGTTTTCACAGAAAGATTGGTTTTCAGGTAACACACAATCACAGGATCACAATTATAAAATCGCACGATGTTAACAAGATTTGGTTCTATCAAAGTTAAAAGCTTGTGTGATTTTGTAGTGGCATTTCGATCTAAGGCTAAATCGTAGCTTTGATTATGAGATTATGATCACCATAGAAATTGATAATTAAAGTTAAAATTATTAATCTTCTGTTTGATGTCATTCCATATATATATATATATATATATATATATATATATATATATATATATATATATATATATATATATATATATATATATATATATATATATATATATATATATATATATATATATATATATATATATATATATATTTGCTTTGTACCTCGGCACAAAGCTTTCGGAGTGCACTCCAGAAAACGGACCCACGTGGAGATTCCACACTGGACCCAGAGTTCCAAAAAGACCAACAATGCTCCAAGCATCCAAAATATACTTTAAGTAATTCGATGCCATGGACAGAAAAAAAGTGAACGGTAACGACGCGTTTCGCAGCAAAACTGACCGCTTGATCACAAATTAGGGTACAGAAACAAAAGGACATTTAAACCTCCGTGCTCTCTATGGTATGCAAGGATAGAGTGACGTGCACAATTGAGAGCATGTATTTGCACAAAATCTGCCATGTTTAAGCATGTTATAAAACCAAGTGGGTCGTGTAAAATACACTAAAATGCATAAAACACATTTGTTAAACACATCAAATTGGCTGGCGATGTTTTTCTTTTCTCAGCATATAAACCATACACAGTAAACATTATTATGTCCTCCATTTGCACGTACTACGCATATTAGTTAATGTCATGTTGAAATTTCCGCATATTGAACCTGCTCCTAATATGGAGCTAGTAGCTCGCCATATATATCAATGCGGACATTGCAGACTCTGTATTTACATGTATTCACTATATAGTAAGTGCGCAGACAAATGGCCAGTAAATTTCAAGATGAGTGTCGTAAACCAGGTAAATTCACAAGGTAACAATAGTTGTTCCTAAAATTCAAAAGTGGGTTTCTGAGAACAATATCACAATGTAATATGTGTCATTTGTTGGAATATTCGTCCAAAAGATTCCCTTTGATCTAGGCAACCTGTTTAAAGTGCAAATGCCTTTAGACTGCCTATGAAATTAAGCCTGAGTAAGCCTATTACTAATAAAGTGCTAGTGCATGAAAAAAGCAGTTTTTTTAGACATACCACATATAAAAGCGCGGAAAGTGCAAGTGCCTCTGTGCAAAATTGCAAAAGCTTACCGTAATGGGTAAGGTGCAAATAGCAATATAGCAGCATAAGGTATCCTATACAAAGGTATATAAAGTGCTTAGTGCATACAGTGCCTAGATATTTAATCAAAGAAAGTCCACACTATCATATGAATAATAGTACAATTAAACACTTAAAAAAACATGGCTACGACAATGGATAAAACCTTAGTGGTAAAAACACAGAAAATTATATACTGGCCATATGTGCATTAGAAAAAAGAACATAATAAGTACACTATATAAAAATGCAACCGCAGGTTTAACTAATGTTCCTAAATAACACAGCAATGGAATTGCTTACCCTATGTAAGAAAAAAGCAAAATTTTAAAATTAGATAGCTAGAGGTAGAAAAAGTCTAAAATTCATTCAATTACTGTCATAAAAATATTGAATTGATGTACTCTATGTCCTACAAGCTAATGTGAAAAACAGAGAGGTGGTGTGAACAAAGTATATCATAGAAACCTGTGTGTATATATATATATATATATATATATATATATATATGGTAGCGTCCATGTAGTTATGGTTAAATTGGTGTTTCCATAGGAAGAGCATTTTTTGGGTGGCTTATAACTTCGCTCCCTCTGGACGAATCCTCACCAAACTTTGCAAAAAAAGTATATGGGCCACTCTGAATTTTTTGCAAAGTTTGGAGAGGTTTGGTCCAGGGGGGGCAAAGTTATAGGGGGGGGTCCCAAAACTTTTGTTTTTTCCCACAGATATAATGGGAAAAAACTTTGCGCACGCCTATAGCCCAAACCGCTGGACGGATTTACACCAAATTTGCCGCAGGAGTGGGGGCTTGGTCCCGAAAGCGTGCTTTTGCAAATTTGGTGTAAATCCGTCCAGTAGTTTTTTTTTAAAATGACCAAAATGTAAGGCAAAAAAATTAGTGATATCTCCGTTCGCTCCGCGGACGGACTTCCCGGTTCGCTCCGCGGACAGTCCCCTGATTGGCCAAGCGGCTTGCGCAATGTCCGCGGACATGCAACGTGTTTGCTGATTGGACGGCGTGGTGCGTGAAGCGCGTCAGATTTTCTGTGGCGCCCGCCATCTTGCATTCACCGCCAACCGCGGACAGCATGGTGAAACTTGGATTAAAAATTGTATTTAGTGGAGTGTGTTGGTGTGTAAGAGTGTTTGGGGAGGGTGGGGGAGTATGAGATAGGTTCAATGTTCAGTTTTTTTTTATGTGCTAGACACTTTTTTTGTGTTCGATTTGTCTGCAGACAACACGGCTGTTCTGAAATTTTCTGTATAAACTAAATGGTGGGGTGTTCTGAGGACAGAGTATGTGTCCGTTTTGTTCGCAAGCAAGCTAAAATTGAGCTAAGAACACTCGCTGTGTCCTTAAATGTTCGTACATAAACAAAATGGGGGTGTCCTGAGGACGCTGTCCATATTGTACTCTGGCAAGTTGAATGTGTTCTAAGAACACTCGCGGTGTCCTGAAATGCTCTGATTACTTACCAGTAATCTTCATTACTCCTAGTCCTACTCTTCCTCGTCACAGTACTGACGACCCTCCTCACCCTCCCTGCGGGGAAGGTCCTATGCTCCGGCTTGGTAATATGAAACTGAGTGATGTGGGGGAGGAGTTATATGAATTTAAAGAAATAGAAGGTCCTGTGTCGGAGGCAGGGGCCTCATGAAGTAAGTACTGGGACGAGGAAGAGTGGACGTGGAGGTAATGTTTGCAATTAAACAAAATAGGGGTGTTCTGAGAACGCTGTTCGTATTGTTCGTTGTCAGGTTGAAAGTGTTCCAAGAACCCTCCTTATGTCCATTGACATTACAATTTCCTATGGGCCTTACCCGACTTTTTGTCCACTAAACAAAACGATAAATCAGGCTGCTGTGCGCCGACATTATGTGATAATCCTATCACTTGCCCCATCGACCTGGCTGACCTGCTTTTGCGACACTAAATCATATCTCCCGCCGCTAAGCCTGACATATCAAAGCATTCATATTCCCTGTCTCTCTCCGTGACGTCACAGGGTGCGTAGCCAAACGCGTCCAGTCGTCTCCAGTCCTACGCGACTTTACACAGAACCCGGAAAACAACACAGATCATCTCACAACACAGCGCGCCACAATTCGAAATATGAAACTGTGATTTAAAAGCAAACAGCAAGATTGTACATTTCGTAAAGTACTTTTATTTGACATCAAATGTTTAGAGAATATTCAGCGATTTGCATTTGTCTTTGCTGTCGATCCGCAAAAGTTCATCTTGAGTCACATGCTGTTCCTTTGCGGTACACAGGGTGTTGGTTTATGATAAAAGAAGCACTATGGTCGCACTGATAATCGGAAGGCTGTTCCAACAACGAGGCATTAGACCACCATAATGGTTGGTATGTTGCTTCTAGCCGCTAGTACCGCGTAAGGGCGGTCAATTGTCCCATAAAATGGTGAGGGTCATGAAGTTGTTTATAAGTAGCTGCACCTGGCAGTTAAAAAATCCGTCAGCCGGGGTCTGAAAATCGTGGCATTGACAGTAGGGATGGATGTACCTGTTTTAAAAACATAAATTAGTCTCACGAGCCGATCTTTATTAAAAATATTCATTTTATTTATTAGGGCGTGAAACTATTTGCTAGCGAGGATAGTGCAACGGAGTATGTTAACTTATTCCCAATAACCCACCCTCTCTCCTCTGCCTTTTTCAGAGCCGTCTGAGCGCCAGGGGACCACTTCGGCAGTGATAGTGTGCGGTACAAAACAATATGCCACATTGAACGAACAAGTACAACTTAACCGGGCTTTAACGCCACGCTATTGTTATTATATTCCGGTATAAAATAATCTAAATGGTTACTTACATTATATTGGCATTTTCCATTCTCTACGCGTAATGTAGTCCCTAAATGCGACTCCGTCTGTGCCAACAATCTTTCTCATAGTGATATAATATATAAAAGCGGTTTAGTTTCAGAAATGTCATCCTTCAAAAGAAGTCTTGGCACGACCCCTGTCTGTCAAGGTCAAAAAACAATAGAACCTTATAGTGCGAGTTGTGGACCACTCCGGCCCGCGAGCAAAAAATGGAAGCAGCTGACCTTCACTGTGAACGAGCATAAATTCTTAATTTGCAACATTGTGTAAAGCCATCCCTGAGAAATTGCTTTTCTTTGTATATACAAATATCTTTGTATATTGTTTGCGTGCTAATGAAAAAAGTTTGTTAAAGGGAGTTTATGGTTAACTTGCACTACTAAAAACCTATGAAATTCAGCGAAAAAACTGTGTTAAAGGGACGTTATGGTTCCAAGTAAAACCGAAAAACCCGGTTTCAAGGTTGTGTCGTATATGTTTCATATGATATGACTGGACCATAAGTGAATTATTCTAAGAACATACTTGAAGGATAAGTCTACGAATATAGTAATTTACAATTTTTAGTTCCCGACTGTTACTGAAGAAAATCATGTGGTCTAGATATGTCAGGAAAGGAAAAAAGGGGGAGTCAGACATGTGATGTCATCAGTGATGTCATCAATGACATTTGTGATGTCATCTTTGATGTCCTGGGCATTAGGCTTAGCAGTGCACGTTGGTGGCGCGAGTTATGGTTGCTTAGCTTACTTAATTTCAGGGGGTTTTCGGTTTTACTTGGAACCATAACGTCCCTTTAACAAAGTTTTTTCACTGAATTTCATAGGTTTTTAGTTGTATGTATGTGTATATATATAACAATGGTGACAACAATATTGTTAATAAGAGCCTCAAGGATAGTCCACAACCCTTTGCTGTCTCTGTTAGGGTGTCGATAATCTCAAGAACTGGGGTTCAGACTGGTCTACAGGCTTCTTAGTTTGATGGTAAGGGTCTGGCTGTGGGAATTCATCCTAAGGCTGGTGATGGACTACAGAGCCTCAGGCATCCTCCCAGTCTCTCCTCTGTATCACAGAGCGGTGGGTTGCACCTATTTCCAAGGGTCATCCCTGTTCCATCACTCAGTCTCCAATATTAGTCACTGCCATCTCCATGTCAAATTAGCACTAAGAGGAATTTTTGGGTCATGTCGCATGAGACTCTAGAGATCAAAAGAATGGCGTTTTGTGATGTCGGGCCACTCTCTATCCAATGTCTTAAATGCCCTCTATGCACTTTAATCCTCATTAGGCACTCTCCAAAATGCATTTATTTCAGCCAGAACTAATCTCCACTTTGTCTTGAGCAGTGTCTCTCTGGGGAAATCGAGCACAAACACCTTTTTGTCGTGGGTGACCGAATACGAAGAAGGGATGTTGGATAATGGAGGAAAATACTGGCTCAAAGTTCAGAGGTCTTCTTGTATTTTAGGGGGCTTACATAACCTTTTTTGGATTTTGTAGAGGTAATATTACCTTGTACACTTAACAGAGATCAAGACAGTTGGGGTGGAGGTTTGGCAGATGTTACAAACCTGGTCATCTGTGCCACCCAGAGGCAGGTTTACTCGATGCAAGGATAACCTGAGGCTGGAGTATATACAAAAAAGTGACGAAAGATGTCAAGTTCTGGGATCAACCTGAGAACTTATTGGCATGGCTTATAAAGAAGTAGGAAAACACAAAAATGGTTGGTGAATGTATAGAGCATAAGGCTGAGGTAGTAGGGTGAGATAACCATGATCGTAACCTTAACTTTCTTTTAATTTGAAACGTAAATGTAAATGGAAAATAAAGGAACATTCACGTTTTGACTCAACTGACTAAACCTATTCCAATAACAAATACCTCAGATGGTCCTCGCTTTTGAAACATCTCCCAGAGCTAATTCTTTAGGAAACTATTGCTTCCCTTTGTCTTCTTTTTTCTGTAACACTGGTGAAAGATTATCAAATGCTTATTTGACCATCTGTATGCCTCTGCATGTAAAATACTTGTTACATTCCTCTCAAACTAACCCTCAACTGAATAGCAGAATACATTCCACTCCTTGCAGGATGATGCTCATTGTTCCAGTTGTGAGTTACTTCCTCTAACCGATGGTTCTCATATTCTGTCGCCTGTTTTACCTTTCTAGTGACCAACAGTAATTAATGACTGTATAACAGCTATGTTTCTATTTCCATAGATTCTGTGACATCTGCTTCTGTACACCAGATTGAGGGATGTCTTTCCAAAACAAATCCAGCACCGACAGCCGGGCGCATATCCATTAGAAAGAGGATTACTGCTGCCTTTTCGAAACTGTGTTCCTGCAGAAGACCAAGCACACATTCAGACAATGAATCAAATTAATTTGTTTATATGGCCAAGCAATAATTTGAAAAATTGGTGAAACTAATGTATTTGGATTATTATCTAGCTATAAGTTTTGCTTGGTGTAGGTCATTAGAGATTTTTCTTGATTTGGACTTGTGCATTAAAATGCAATTCTCTTCTATTTAGGAGATGTGTATAGTTCTTAAATACAATAAAATATTGTACATTTACCAGACATCTCTTGTGTTTGATTAGTGTTTGTATAGTTGTAAAATAAAATTGACTTTTTAAAAGGTACTGTTTCATGGAATAAACAATAAGAGATAAATCAATTCAACAAGCCAATTGAATACCTTGAGAGAAGAAGGAATTCATTTGGGTCCATCTTCCTGTAGGTAGCACAGATTTTAGAACTCAGAAGTAGAAAAGGTCAACAGATTTTAGTTGATAATATACATACACCCATCCAGTTACATTCCACAATCATTTTGTTTTATTCTCCGTGAAAGAAATCCATGATCTTGGTCCAAGGGGAAAGCTCTGTCATATGGCTGAGTGCAGTCTACAAAAGCCCCTAAAACAAACCTGGGAAAAACTGATTTATTTTAAAATACAAAACAACTGCTCATCAGGCAAAACCCAAGAAAAGAAAAATGTCAGGACAGTCTTTTCCAACAGTTGCGCCAGCTCAAAGGTCTCCTTCTTAAGTTTCCAAGAATTAACTTTGAGAAACAGATTCATCATGCGTCACACAGGAGCTAATAGTAAAGCTACCCAGAACCCCAGCAAAACCACACAGCCAAGGCACAGTGAAGTAAAGCATAGTGAAGGGCCTGAACCACCAACAGAAACGTACAACGTGCAGAAGGCAATAGAATGGGATGGCCAGCTGGTTGGAAGTCCCAGATGGGTGCAGTGTGGTCAGCAGGTTACTGGGGCTGTGGAAACAAAAGGGAGTCCATTGTACCAGGGTGGTGACCTCCTTTGCTTCCCATAATTTTTTGGGTCTTAATGCTGCTGTACTTATCAAGAGAGGCAGTTTCGATTGGTGGTCCAGGAAGGCAAAACAGGGTGCCAGGCGTATGGATTCTTCAAGAGGGTATGTTGTTCAATAGGGAAGGGCACAAGGAGGCAGAGAAACAGAAGATACTACATTGAGCTGAGGTAAGGTATTAAGTTGGAGCTAGGCATATTTAATACAGGGATAAAGGGCCTTGGGTCAGTGCTTACAGGCATTCACACAGGTTTGGGGGCAGACACATGCTATAGCAGAAGGCTCCATCACAGGTAGGTTTGAATACCAGGAAAATCTGCCAATGAGTGGATTCAGGCAGTACAAAAGAAAGTTATGCAGCTAGGGTGGCAATTGCCATGTCAGGATCAGCCACTGACAAGAAGCAGGACCAAGGCAGGAGAACCTGAATAACAGTGGCTACATATGCCAGGAGCATCTGCCAGAAGGTGGACCTAGTGTGCAAAGGAGAAGCAGAAAATGACGTCCACTTATGCCAAGAATGACTGGCGAAGCAGAATAAGGAAAGGGGAGGAAGTGTATCCAGACGCATTATCTGCTTGTACCAGGAACAACTGCTGTGGAAACAGTCAGTAGAACAAATGGAGACCAAAGGCTCCAATGCTCCAGGAATTACTGTGTTGCTAGGAACACAAGATCATTCCCATAGCTCTTAACTTGTCACCTCCATTCAATTGGGCCCTTATTTCTACTCTGAATACCTCCTCTCCAAACCTGCTCTGACCCTGACCCTCTTTGGTGCCACAGCATTCCCTTGTTCCTCCTCCCACAGTGGTTTCAATCCTTTCTAGCTGGGGCCTAAACCTTATCACTTTGCTGGGTGATGTTTGCTCTCTAATTCCTTCAAGCTCCTGCTAATCAGTAGTTCACTAGTTTTGGATGCCTCCTCCTGATTCTGAGCCTACTTCTGCCATTTCCCTACTGCCACCACCTGTCCTACAAGTTCCTGACGTTAGCCCCTGCCAACACCTGATACTCTCCTCCTATCACCACCTACTGCTGTTCACCACCAATCACCCCACCCACCCTGGTGTTCACCTTCTGCCACCTCCTGAAACTCCCTGCCTGGCATCTACTGATGTTCCTTCTCCCCCTCTTGTTTCCAGTCTCTATGGCTATTTCCTCCTTCACTCCAGCCTCTATCTCTCACTTTCTTCCTATATCGCTACATTGCTCCAAACTTCGACCACAACCTGCTTAAAACACCCAAACTACTAACCCTTTCTTCATGTGGGCATTATAAACCCAGGCCTCCCATTGGGCTGAGCTTTGGACACAGCACCTTACCCAAGCGGAGAAATCAATGTTGGCTTGTAATTGTGTACCCGCATTGGTGTTCATGTTTCAGCTGTAAGGCATTATTTCCTGTTTTTTGTGGACCCAGGCTCTGAGAGCCTGTTCTGCCGTCTGGGAATTCCAGTTTCCCTCTTACTGTGCCCATACTTGGTGCTCTTAGATCAGAGCTCTGGTGCTCCCTGGCCTTACCACAGCAGCGTTGCACACATGTTTCTTGTTGAGTATTTGCTGGAATGGTGTGTTCACTGTGGTAGCGGTGTGTTTCAGATTGCTGCCTGCACACTCGGGATTACACCCCTACTCACATTTTTGCTAGATCTGAGGTGCCCATAGTACATAGTTTTTCTTTCCAAGCCTTCTTATTTAAAGGACTAATAGTGGTCTGAATGTGGATGACCATTTGCCAGTGACAGGGACTAAGTATGGTTGATCAATGGATCCTCCCCATACCACCACCTTGACCATCATCCACTAGATGGGTCGCAGTCATCCATTCTTCTTGGGAATTAGAAAATAAGGAGAGTACCAACCTTGATTCCTCTCTGCTGCAGGCACGCTCTATCGCACCTTTCTCCAACAGGGTGAGAATCTCCTGTCAGAGGAGCAGATCCAGAGCTTTCAAGGTTTGGCTTCCTGTAGGTCAATCTGGGGGTCTTTTTAGGAAAGGGAGGCAGTAGCCATGAACCACTGTCTGCAGTGCCCAAGCATCAGTGGTTATACCATGCCAGCTCTCCAAATGCTGAGTCAGCCTGCCCCGGAACAGGCCTGTGAACCCAGAACTCAAAGGGGTTTTGGGGTTGTTGCTGAGGCAGAGGGCAAAGAAGCAGAGGCTGAGCGAGGCACCTTACCTCCTCCTCCTTGTGAACCACAAGGTGCTCTTCTCTGACCTCTCTGTGTAAACGGACTTCTTACCCTTGCTATTGAGCAATAAAAACGAAAAGGCTGACTGCATCAATTATGTGATGACGGTTGCGATTGTTGAGGCTGGCGTATCGCTGCTCCCAACAACTTAGCTGCCACCTTGGATGCCTGTAATTTCTCGAAGCTCTCGACGGCCTTGGAACCAAAGAGCTGGGAGCCAAACGGCATGGCTAATAGCCTGGACTGGACGTCATATGCAAAACCTGACTTTCTCAGCCATGCAAATCTCCTGGAGACAGCACTTGCTGTCATGACTCTGATACGCAGTCTGAGTAATCTCATCCAGATTGGAGAGACTGGCACATGGCATCTTTGCAATCTTGAACAAGGTTTAAAAAACATTCTCTCGTCCCCTTTAGGGATGTGCTTCGCTGCCAAAGCCGCTACATCCCACAAGGTGTGTGCGTACTCGGCAAGAGCGCAAGTCGCATTAATGGCCTTCAAGGCCATACTGCCTGCGAAGAACACTCTCTTCCCCAAGGCGTCAAACCTCTTAGCATACCTATCTGGAGGGATAGTTTGGTATGCTGCCACCTTAGAGGTTGAAGTGGCTGCCTGAACCACCAGGCTCTCCGGGGGTAGGGTGTTTTGAATGAAATCTTGGATCAATTGTGGCAGGACTGCATGTACTTGCCAGATCTTTGTTAACAGCCGGTGTAGTATCTGGTTTCAACCAGTTTTCTAATACCCTCATTATTAAAGCTGTGTGAAAGGGCAACACAGGCTCCCTCAGGGACCTCTATCCAGGATGTCTGTGAGATCATACTTCTCAAAAGATAGCCTATGGTCTGCCCCAGCCCAGATACTCCATGACTTTTCCCGTGACCGACCTAATGGAGGGGTCAGCATGTCCACCAAAATCTGGAGTGGCAGAATTATGTTTCTGGTTAGATGTCCAAGCCACTAGCATCCCTCAGATTGTCCACAGGATGTTACATTCTGGATTAATCTGAGATTAATTCTTCAGGCACATTAGGAGTGCCAAACCCCGAGCCAAAAGGCACATCTTTCTCTTCCGCCTCTACCTCAAAAATCAACCCCATGATGGCCCTAAAGAAGTTTGGCCATGGGAAATTCTTGAAAGACTTTGAATAATCTTTCGAAGACTTTGAGAGCATCGGAGGTGCTGGGGGTGTCAATGGTTTTGACAGTTTAGAGGGCACCACTGGCCTCAACAGACCTGGTGCCCGCTTCTTCAAAGGAGTCCAGGAGGAAGGTTTTGGCTTCACTCTATGATGGAAGTCGAAGATACTTACTCCTAGGTGCGTGACTTGTGGTCTTTGAATATGCCTTGCCAGCCTTCTTAGGTGCAGTGAGGTCTGAAGCCTTCTTGAGTACCGCCAAAGGGGCAGTTGGCGCTGCCTTCTTAAACACCTCCAGCATTTGGAGACAAACATTTTTCCAGTCAGCTTGAGAAGCCGACTTGCTGGGAAGCTTAGCCGCATTCTGTCAGGTGAGGAGTCTGTCGAAGGTGATTGCACGCAATGGCAACGTTTCTTCATTTATTTTTTTTATTTTACGCAAGGACAACGAGGACGAGTGATGAGATCTAGATCTTGAGCACTTTGAATCTTTAGAGTGCTTCTTCACAGAGGAAATCGTCCTGAATTCATCCAACAACCTCCTTTTGGAAGGGGTTGAAGGAGATTTAGAAAAGGGCCTACCGGCAGCAAGATTCCCCTTTCTCTCCCTCAAGGCCAAGAGTTTTTAGTTTGGTTTGAGCCTATGCACATGAATGCAGCCTACATAGGTGAGCATGGCCTAATGGAATCTTATGATTTTATGAGCACAACTCAGTAAAAATAGAATTGTTTCAGAATATTTTATATTTTCCATTTTCAGAGATTTGAATTTACATTCTAAATGAACATTTATGCTGATGATACTGGAAAACAAATTACAAATAACTACTGGAATTGTCCTGGAAGTACAAACATGTTTGTAAAAAATGTTTGGGAATTATGCGATTGTGCCTGTCTAGTCTATTGAAAGATATGGTAGAAGCGCCCTTGAGAAAGGACAAATGAATGACCAAAACGCATTGGGTATCTTAAATGTCAAATGCTAATAGATCACTCTTAAGCCTTTGTGTTGAATCGTTAGTGATTGCCCCACAAACCCTTGGCCTGGGACTTTCCTCATGTGGAATGCAGACTCTTCCTGATCCCAGTCCTAGGGGTGGTGTTCTGTGGGAGGATCACATAGGGGGTAAACAAGTCAGGAGGAAAAAGAAGCCCCTCTGTTTAATTTCCCCTAAAACCCTAATCACTTAATGTGTTATTGCAAAGCAGAAAGGGTTAAAAAACAAAATGTGTTGATAGGGACTTCAAGTCCCTATATTTTCCCTCCGTATTGGGATGAGGAAGAGGGATGCTTAATATAGATGATCAATGTAGATGACCTGCACCTGAGGGAGATTGAGAGGCTTAAAACTCCCCCTCATGTGCAGGCATTAGGAAGAGGAGAGTAGAAAGCAGCACAGTATGCTTTTGCAGCTGAAAGTGAAGCTAAATACGAGAGAAGGTGCCAGGCCCACTGTAACTCCAAAAGCAGTGACAAGCTCTTAGAGGGTCTTTGCCTCAAGTTATCCCTGTTGCTGAGGTTGTGCAGCAGGAAGCGTGAGAAAAGGATGCTTGCCCAGTGAAGACTTGTTGTGCAGAGGTTGCAAAGCGGTAAGCAGAAGTAGCGAGGGAAGTGTGCCCTCTTTAGAAGTTTCCGGTAGCACGGTTGCACCTGACTCTTCCCCGAGCAGAGGAAGCTCCATTTTCAAGTGGCATGAGCAGAAGTGGACCAGAGGAAGTTGTTCACCAGATCGCGAGGAGCCACAACGACAGAAGACCTAAGAGCACAAAGCAGAGCGTGGGCAAGTAACTTACCTAGTGAGTTCACAGCTTGCATGTGACTCTGGAGCGCTACAACATTGTCCACGTGGATGTTGCCTCATTGGCACTTTCACTTGCGTGTGAGTGAAAGAAGCAGCAATTACACTTTTGAACAATGAGCTAGTTATACTTATTGAGTCAAAGTGACTGCAAGCATGTGAGTATGTGGTAGGCCCAAAAACCCAGTGGGAAAGCTTCAGAAAAAACTAAATCTGACAAGCATTACCCAAGCATTACCCAAGCCAAGAGTATTTAAAAACTCAGCAATGCCAATGCAACAAACCTTGCTCAATGCGAGAGGGTAATATTGGGAAACACACCAGTTGTAAGACTTGCTGCTCATGTGTTGTGAAATACAGATCATCATGTGAAATACACACATATTGCCAGAGCCAAGACAAAAGTAGAGTAAGACCATATCCTGGTCCCTATTTGGTTGTTGGTGAAAAGGGGAAAGAAAGGTGGCAAACAGGCTGCCCTTCTGGAGAAGGTTATCCAGAGCAAGAGGAGCATAGTTGCAAGGGTCCTAAAGAGCACTAATGGGATTCCTTGTTTCCCCCGAAATTGGTTTAAAGTTTGATGCCAAAGAAATCTTGTGAAGTTGATGTTGTTCTAAATTGGAAGTCACCACGGAAGCACACTTTGTTCTTTTGTGAAATATTAAGCGGGCAGGAGAGTATACCTGCATGGCAACTTGTGTTAATTGTGACATTGAAAGAAGAATTGTGTAAACCTGCTGTGGAGGAGTTACATTTCTTCAGAAATCTAGGTTTGTGGCAAATCATTCTGACAAAGACAATTGTTGTTTACTTGAAGAAGACACATTTGAAACTTGTTGTTACCAGGAGGAGTAAGAACCTACTATTTCTTTTGGTACATTATTGAGGGAACTGAACTTTTTGTTATCAAATTTAAATCTCCCAGAATTGTGTTGGAACATTGTGGTAAACAAGGATTTCCTCATTTCTTTTGACCTGTGGAGCAACACCTTGCTCAGATCTGGGGAAAGTAAATTCACCCAGGTTATGAGGAGAGACATTGAATATATTGTGAATTCGATTGCATGCTATAAATATATTTGTTGAATTGAACTTGTTACTTTATTGAATGTACAAGTGTGAGGGACAAATATCCTTTTTTTAGCATGTTTCCTTTAGTTTATTTTAGGCAGGGACATCCTCGTCAAGGCAGGGGTAGTGAGGCGTTCATTCAATCTTTTGTTTTAATAAAATGGCTAATCCTGCAAACTCTTTACAAAGTTGTCCACCTCGTATTTCTGACGCTCGCACCATAAATAGTTAAATAGAAGTGTCGGAAGGAAGTGAAGCAAACTGTCTGGAACACTTTTTGTATATGCCTTAATGTGTGCTTTATTTTGAAAAGAGAAACAACATATGTGTGTGTGGAATGCACAAATGTTAAATTGAAGATCACCAAATATTGTCTGTAAGAATGCAATGTTTTAAAGTCCAATATATATTTTGACAAAAAACATTTTTGAATCATTGAATGTGAAGGGTATCAATTTATTTAAATTCAGTGAAGGGTTTATCCCTAAAGGAGTGCAATTGAGTGAATCGTATTCTTCAACGAGTCCTTGTTTTGTTTTAATTTAGTCATACAGGAATTGTATGTCACAGGCTGCAATCATGGGTAAACGTTGTTTCATCTGAAAAACCTTTACCATTAAACAATTTGAAATTGTTAGGACCCACACAAGGAGACCTGGGTTCCGAGCCTATGGGCAGTTGAGCACATCGTGTAGACGTAGAGTTCTTCCCTACAATACAACTCCCAAAAGTACGCAAGGACTATTTGGAAGGAGGATTGCCTGGAAGATGGATACCGCCCGGGACGCAGCTGGCTACAAAGAAAGACACAATGTCAGGTTTCAGATTGACAAGCAGTACAACAAGAGAAACAATTCCACTAGAAACTCCCATGTGGATGAATCTTTCTAATGCCAATGTATGGAAACAACAAACTGGGCGTAATCCTGTAGAAGAAACCATAAAAGGTTATCAACAAGTGCAGTGGGTTAAATGCACTAGAATAACAGTGATACAAACAGAAGATCTTACCTAGAATGTAATGGCAGAGCGGGGTATACATTAGAATGGAGGTTGGCAACAGTTCTCAGAAATATTAGGAATTCAATGAGGTGAATAATCCAAGGATCAGCAAAGCCAAACCTAACCCAGCCGGCACGCGGACGCCTAGAGTGGGCTAAAGGAAGGAAACACAAGGGACTGTTCCAAAAGGCAGCAGATGTTCCAAGTATCAACGTAGTCCAAACGTGAAGCAGGAGCGGTGTCAGAGAGGGTTCCGTGGTCAGCAACGTTCCAGGCAGAAGTAGCAGTCAGGATGTGAGGCAAGAGAGGAGTGTTTGTAACGTTCTGAAATCGGCAGCGTTCTTGGCAAAGCAGCAAACAGGACGTGAGACAAGAGAAGAGTGGTAAAGGCGTTCCGAGTTCGGGAATATCAACAGGAGCCAAAACGAAGTCGAGTAACAAGCCAAGCATAGCGCAGGAGAAATCCAAAAGCACAAATCGGTCGAAACACAAAACAAGATGCGTAGTACAAAGAGCTCAAGAACAAGATTCAGAAGCAGCATCTGTTTCATGGGCGGTGCTTATATGGAACTGAATAGCATGTCTCATACGGCGGGACGCTGAAAATGCCGGAGCCTGGCGCGTTGGTGTTCCAGCAACCGTTTCCATGAAAACCCCCAGCATTGTCTGAGTGAATGGAAACGCAATGGAAAAGTGTGCCTGTGTGACATGCTTGATTTAGGGGCTGTAACAGACAGAGATGTGGACAAAGGGGTACTTAAACGGGAGAAAACACAAGCTGCTGCATATTTGCATGTCATTAGAGATGAACCACAACAGGATTTCCTGACAGAAATACATTGTCTACACATTACCCAATTCTTGATTACCAAATCCTGCAATGATTCAGACAAAATTGCTCATTTGTAGTGCTAGTTATTTATGTGAATGTAATTAATTTCCATTCCTACATATTTGACTTAAACAGGTGGAGTTTGTACGTCTTGTAGCTTAATCTGTGCTTTCATTCCAATTAATTAAAGCTTCCAAAAAATGTACAACCTTTTTTATGTTTCCAGAGTGCTGAAAGAATTGGTAAAGAAGAAACTAGAACCCAGGGATATATACTTGGAGGCTGTACTTTCTAGACTAAGAACAAAAAAACAGATGACCACAATGTACAGTCCATATGTCTTATTGTTTAGACATGGGGCAAGATTCCTATTGGAAGTGCTTTAAACCTTTGATGTATGTAGACCTATTTAGTTTCAGTAAAATATTATAATGGCGCTGAGATGCATCATTCTCCAGATGAGTTGTGTTATTCATGTATTCCAGTAATGTTCACTAGAGATACCATCAAATATGGAAATCTTAAACATTCCACAAGACAATATTTTGGGATAAATCAATACTGCCCACGTTGGGACTCTCAAGCCTTCAATAACGCCTGTTAAAGGGTGTCAATTTTAACTGCCCACAATAAACACCAGTGGCAATGTTATTAACATTAATTAACAGTCTGGTTATGGTGTCTGTCATATTTCTTTGGTTGGTTATTGTGCCATGCATTTGATGGAGACATGTTCTGGGATCTCTAGTAAAAAAAAAACAAGCAGCCCCTAGCCTTCCTCTTCCATGGTAAAGGGTCCACTACGGTGGCAGGCAGTGCCCTAGCACAGAGCATAGCACAGGTGGTAACTGGGTGAACTTCAACCCGTGCAACAATCTGGAGGCACATGCAGTGTGGCAGCAATTGTTGCATTAAGGGAATGATGCTAAGAGTCACAGGATAGGACCAACAAGACGTGCACTACAGTTCTAGCAGGTGAAGAATTAAGCAGCCTGAGGTTGATAGAGGACTAGCTATCATGTAGGTGGTTGAGGGTGCTTGAGCCTTCCCCACCCACTCTTACTGAGCCCATAGTTGACAGTGATATGCTGCACTACAGAGGAATAGCATCCTTTGAGCCCCAGGGACAATCCTAGTGGATGGTCTGTGCCATCCATTGTTGAAACTGCAAAAAGGGCCCACTGGTTCTGGATCTGACTTCTTCAGGCACAGGCAATCTCAAGAGGTCTGAGATCTCCCAGAAAGTGACCGGCCTGCCGCATGAAGCATGTGAAGTGTCCCCAAGCAGAGAGCCCAATTCTGTTATTCATGAACAAGTTGTCACAAGTCTCTCCCTTTCTCACCTGTTTCTCTTTACTTGCAACCTTCTTGGAAGTGACTTCCTTCTTTCCTACTGTCCAGGATTTATACAGGCCAGTGCGCGGGTCTTCGGATTCCAGCGTGAGGTTTATGAGTTTCCTTCGCTGGGTAGCGTTCAAACATCCAGGACTGGGAACCAGGAATGAAGCCGTGTCCGGGCTCCGAGGTACGGAAGCGTCGTAGGACCGAGCACAGAAAGGATCCAGGAATGAAGCGCGGAAGTAGGTAAGGAAAGGAAAGGGAACGAACGGGAATATAATCGGGAAGATGAGAACAAGGACTTGGAAGAGAGCACCGAGCGGACTCCGGCAACACACGTCTAACTACTCCAAGCAGTAGCATTGAGACGCGCAGAGCCGCTGTGGCGTGGCTGTTTAGTAGGAAGTTGAACGTAACACGCAAGGGCTGGTAAGCAGCGTTTCGAAACTGATGGCCATGTTGGAAGGATCACGGAGTTCAGACCACGATACATCATGGACCACAAAGTCCCGAATGGACGTAATCGGCAGTTTATGACAGTATGCCTCCTCCTAAGCCCCGCACCTCCTGGTTTGCCTGCGTGGATATGATGATATCTTTGTATCAATCGGGGGGGATTCATGTTTGAGACGGGTTCCCAAGTGCGTTCACTGGGAGGATATCCTTTCCATTCGACCAAATACTGGAGTTGACCTCGTCTGTACCTGGAGTCACATATCCCAGAGACCTCGAATTAAAGTTGGTTATTGACAATTACTGGAGTAGGTCTTGGAGCAGTTCGAGTGGATTGGACAAATGGTTTTAACACAGAAGTGTGGAAGACTGGATGAATCCTTTTCCATGACTCTGGAAGTTGGAGTCGAAAGGCCACTGGATTAATAATTTCCTTTATGGAGAAAGGTCCATAATACCTGGGAGCCAGTTTATTTGGTCGTAGATGCCGGGGAAGGAGTTTCGAAGACAGCCAAACCCTATCTCCCACTGCATAAGAAGGACTAGGCCTCCTTTTGGTGTCTGCATATAGTTTGATATCTTTTCTGGCCTTTTCCAGGCGTTCCTTGGCATCCTTGTGTACGTGTGTAGTGTTTCAATCCAGGAATTGACCGCAGGAACTGGGGTAGGATGTGGAAGAACAGATGGTAGAGAGAACTGAAGGGTGAAATCCTTGGCTGCAAAAGAATGGACTGGTCTTGATAGCTGAATGATCCGAATTGTTGTAAGCGAATTCAGCTACTGGAACCAAGAGTGACCAATCATCCTGGACTTTGGTGGCAAAGCAACAAAGGTACTGTTCTAGGGTCTGGTTGACTCGTTCAGTTTCTCCATTTGTTTATTGCTCCATTGGTCTGTGGATGATACCCCGAGGACAATGTGCGCTGGATCCCCAATATTTGACATAGTTGTTTCCAAAACTGGGATATGTACTGGGGCCCTTTGTCGGAAATGATTTTGGAAGATAGTCCATGAAGCCTGAATACATGTTTCAGAAAAATCCCAGCCAATTCAGATGAGGATGGTAGCTTGAACAAAGGTGTAAAGTGAGCCATATGTGTAAACAAATCGATGGTAACCATTATGGTCGTGTATCCTCTGGATGGGGGTAATTCCAAAATAAAATCTGTGGCGATGATTTCCCAAGGTCGTGTCGGTATTGCTGGTTGGTGTAAAAGACCCGCTGGTCTTCTGTTATCATATTTATTCTGATTGCACACTGCACAGGATTGGACATAGGTTCTTACATCATCTTTCATCCTTGGCCACCAAAACTGCCTCTGTATAAGACGGAGGGTGTTGGTGATTCCACAGTGTCCTGAATGGAGGGTATCATGGCATAGATTCATGATTTTATGTCTCAGCTCTTGTGTGGGAATAGCCAGCCGTGTTTCCTTGAAAAGATATCCGCCCTTCAACATGAGATTCCTTAGATTGCCTCCTTTATATTCCTTCCAAAGTTTAGAAGAAGGTGTCTTGGCTCGAATATCCTCCAGGAGAGTAATGGCTTGAGCTACGAACACTGTGTTAGGAAACATCTTGGGGAAGGTCCGGGCTTCAAGGGGTTCATAATCAGGACGTCTGGGCAAGACATCAGCTATGAGGTTATGTATTCCAGGAAAGTGGTGGATTTGAAATTGATATTGGGCAAAAAAGAAGGCCAAACAAATTCTGCATTCCAAGGACTGTAGGATTTGTAGGTTTCAGTGATCTGTGCGAACTTGTACCGGGTGTTTGGCACCCAAAAGGAGATGACGCCAGTCGGTGAAGGTGTGTCGGATAGCTAATAGTTCCTTCTCCAGGACGGAATAATGAGTCTCACTAGGAGTCAAGGTACGGGATAGGTATGCAATAGGATGCTCCATCTTATCCTCACGTTTTTGTTTTAACACTGTTCCAATGGCATAGTCAGATGCATCTGTCTCTACTAAAAAGGGTCGATCTATATCAGATTGAGCTAGGATTGGAGCACAAGTGAATTCCAGTTTCAGTTGTTGAAAGGCCTTCTCTTGGGTCGCAGACCAATGGAATGGAGTGTCTTTCTTTAAGAGCGTTACAATGGGATGTACTATGTCAGAAAACGTGGGTATGAATTTCCTGTAAAAATTAGCAAGTCCCAGGAAGGATTGGATCTATTTTACTGAAGTGGGGGCGGGCCAAGACAGGATAGAATCAACCTTGGATGGATCCATACCGATACCTTTGGAACTAAGCACAAAGCCAAGATAATGAATGGTTGATACAATGAAAAGGCATTTTTTAGGCTTGACCAGGAGCTTGTGTTCACGTAGACATTGTAAAACTGCTTGTGCATGTTCTTGATGGGCCTGAGGTTCTTTGGAGTAAATTAGAATATCGTCCAGATAGACTATGACAATAAGGAACAGCATGTCAGAAAATACCCGATCCATGAAGCGTTGAAATACTGCAAGGGCATTGGAGAGACCAAAAGGCATCACCAGCTACTCAAAGTGGCCAAAGGGAGCACTGAAGGCAGTTTTCCACTCATCGCCTTCTCTTATATGAATGAGGTGGTAAGCACACCTGAGATCGAGTTTAGTGAAAATGACAGCACCTCTCACTGCCTCCAGAATGTCTGAAATAAGTGGTAATGGATAGAGGTCTTTGAGTGTGCATTGGTTTAAGCTACGGTAATCCAGACAAGGTCGAAATTCCTTAGTGTCTTTTTTAGGAACGAAAAAGAGAGAGGCACCGGCTGGAGACTTGGAAGGTCGGATAGTGCCATTTGTCAAATTGGTGTCCATATACTCTCGAAGGGCTTTCTTCTCGGGTTCAGACAAACATTCTCCTGAAGGGAATTACCGCAGCTGGGTCTGTATCAATGGCACAATCCTCGGGTCTATGAGGTGGAAATGCTTGAACAATGGCTGTTGAAAACACATCTGAGTAAGCTTGATATGCCTGAGGAATCTGGACAATGTTGGATACAGTTACAAATGGTTGCTTGGGCTCCTGGAAGTCCGCTGAAGGACTTTGCAATGTTGCAAGAGATAAACAATGGGACATACAATGTTCTGAACCGAGAAACATGGACCCTGCTGCCCAATTGATGTATGGATTGTGTTTCTGTAGCCAAGGCATGCCTAAAACCATGGGGTAGTGGGCAGATTTTATGATGTCAAATCTAATAATTTCTTGATGGTTGTTTATCGAAAGTAGAATCTCCTTGGTTTGATGAGTTATGGGTCCAGAAGACAAGGGTCTGCCATCAATGGCTTCAACAGGTTGCATTATCTCTTTGGTTTCCCGGGGAATGTGAAGGCTGACGGCCCAATCAAGAATCTATGAAAATGCCCATGGCTCCGCAGTCCACTAAGGCCAGGATGGGGTAGGATTCTTTTTTGGAAGGTGACAGAAATGGCTGTAGAATCACAAGATTGTTCTGTCCTGGGGATTTCAAGGAAGGAATAGATGAGGAGCAAACATCTTTCTCCCGAAACTGTGCTCCACTTAGAATCAGGAGATGGCGTTTCCCGAAACGCTGAGGCGGCGCTATAGGACACTCTCTTACAAGGGGTTTGTCAGAGGCACAGTACATGCACAGTCCTTATTAATCCGATAGATCCTTTCTTGGGGAGAAATTGGTCCTCGGAAGACGCCTAGTTGCATGGGTTCTGGATCTGAGGCTTGTGATGCAGCGGTTTCTTTTTGGCAAGGGTAACCTGTGGCTGCCTTTGGGGATGCTGACTTAGACTTCCTTTTCTCTGCCTTTCTTTCCTGGATCCGGAAGTCAGTCTGTAGGGAGAGGTCCATGAGAGCTTGAAAGAAGCTTGGGCGAGCTACCCTAGCTAATTCATCTTTTATCTCGTCATTCAGACCTCTTTGAAAGAGGGTGAAGCTGGCTTCTTAGGAACAATCGGCTTCTTTTACTAGCTGTTTAAAGCGAGTCACATATGTGAGCATATCCTGGGTTCCTTGTTTGAATTCAAGGAGTATTTCTTGTGCACTGTAAACGAGTTCTGGGCGATCAAACATGGCCTTAAGGGCTTCCACAAAGCCATTGTAATCATCCAGGAGAGCATCACCCGCATTGACTAGGGGAGATGCCCAGGTTAAGGCATTGCCTGTGAGATGAGATAGCATAAATCCCACCTTTGCTCTTGGGGTGGAAAAATAGTACGGTTTGAAGGTAAATTGTACCAAACAAGAATCAAGGAAGGCACGTAGGGTTTTTGATGAGCCATCATATTTGGTCACTACTCCTCCCAACAGGACACTTTCTTTGGCTGCAGAGTCACGAGATAAGATTAACTGCTTTAATGCCGCGTTTTCAGCCTTGAGGTTCTGGACTTCAGTGGTTAATTCTTGCATACCTCACATGAGGTCTTGAACTGCGGCTTCCATAGCTGCCTTTCTATCAGGTTTGAGGTGTCTCAATCTGTCACAAGTCTCTCCCCTTTTCACTGTTTCTCTTTACTTTCGACCTTCTTGGAAGTGGCTTCCTTCTTTCGTACTGTCCGGGATTTATACAGGCCCGTGCACGGGTCTTCGGATTCCAGCGTGAGGTTTATGAGTTTCCTTCGCTGGGTAGCGTTCAAACATCCAGGACTGGGAACCAGGAATGAAGCAGTGTCCGGGCTCCAAGGTACGGAAGCGTCGTAGGACCGAGCACAAAAAGCATCCAGGAATGAAGCGTGGAAGTAGGTAAGGAAAGGAAAGGGAACGAACGGGAATATAATCAGGAAGATGAGAACAAGGACTTGGAAGAGAGCACCGAGCGGACTCCGGCAACACACGTCTAACTACTCCAAGCAGTAGCGTTGAGACGCGCAGAGCCGCAGGGGCGTGGCTTTTTAGTAGAAAGTTGAACGTAATGTGCAAGGGCTGGTAAGCAGTGTTTCGAAACTGGCGGCCATGTTGGAAGGATCACGGAGTTCAGACCACGATACATCATGGACCACGAAGTCCAGAATGGACATAATCGGCGGTTCATGACACAAGTTGCGCACAAAACAATGGATGAGTGGGAGCCTCATTCTCTACGATGGGACTAGGCCTTAACGATCTTGCCAAGTAGGTAACATAAGTAGAATGCTCTCAAGTGAAAGTTTGGGAGATGATGCAAAGGTCAGAGAGATTTCTTTGGATATGGAGGTCCTTTGAGAATCCACCTCAAAATGTTCTGTACTGCACTGCCAGCATTTTTGTGGAGGCCACTCTTCAATTTGTTTTGGTGGAAACATTGGCACGAGAAGCAGACATAAGAGGGCTTATGTTCTCGCCCGAGGACAGGATGAGGAAGCTGAGAGTTTTCCTAACTGTTGTTCTATGCAACAATGTCCTTGGTGACTTGGATTCTTATCCATTATTTACTGACAAATGTTACAGATGGACGAAGCTGGATGCCAGGGATGGTCAGGACTCTGAATGTATAATAATGTTGATTCTCGAAGCTCCTTGCCTGCTTTTGGGTGTAGCTTCTGAACAGTCTAAAGATGTTTCCATATTCTGTGAAGACTTGGGACTTGCATAACATTTCAGGGCAATTTGTGGAACACATGGTCAAGCCACAAGGGTATTTTGGTGCTATAGATATATAACTGATGTTTGTTGCTAGCCATCTCAATGGTACTCATGTTATCAAACTCAGAATGATGAAGGGCTTAGTTGACCTGGTGTGATTCGAACTTGTGACAGTGAGGTCAAACACAGACTCCTGTAGTGGACGCATTAGTCCATGGAGTCACACACCAAGCACACCTAACCTTCTCTGAGAGG
Source organism: Ambystoma mexicanum (assembly GCF_040938575.1). NCBI lineage: Eukaryota > Metazoa > Chordata > Amphibia > Caudata > Ambystomatidae > Ambystoma > Ambystoma mexicanum. Next base: position 808,692,205 of record NC_090925.1, on the reverse strand, counting down.
GACATTATTTTTAGAGGGTGGGTTTGTAGTTGTCCTACTTGTCTTTTTCCTTCACCTTTCTCTCCTTCCACTTCTTACATCATCGCAGAGTAATTCAAAATGGGACATACTACAATACGAATGGCACTCCATTGGTTTACTCGTGAATGTGTCTTCAATATTCCTGATCTTTTGTATGTACACAAACTTTGAAAAAAACACTTTTAAAATACTTCAATGGAAAAGAATAATATTTGTTATTAATTTGTCTTTTAATTCATTTGTCTGATAGTGTTTTCAAATCCCATTTTTAAAAAAAATACACACTTGTGCTATCGAACGTAATGCTACCTGTTAACATTACAATTACAGGTAACCTGAGTGGATGTGGAAAACGTAGTAGCTGATGAAGTTATTGCGAAGTGCCTACAATCCCATGACAAAGTATTTGATCTGGTCAGGGACAACATAAAGAAAAGGGCACAAAAAATAAAGCCAAAAAAGGAAACCACCAATTAGAAATTATGTCACTGATTATGATATGGGATAAAGTTTTGATGCAAAATGTATGTTCTAGGCAAAGGAACGGGGGCAAGTTAGACGACCGTCTGCTTGGTCCATTTGCAGTGCTTAAAGTAACTGGAAAGTCAGTTGATGTTCAAAATGAAAATGGAAAGAAAATAGAGAAAGTGAATTTGGATCGCTTATAGAAACTTTACAGAGCAGATATCCAAATAGCTCAAAATCTAGGTGGAAACATTGACTAATTCCAAAGTATGTGATGACAAGCCTCATACTTCACAAAGTGCTGTCATTGGCCATTACAAGGTCAAACTAGAACCCAACTTATACTGACACCTACCCATTCAACTCCAGTGACAACAGTTTTCAGCAAGAATCGTAGTGAACACAAAGTGGAATGCAGGTCTCTAGCAGTAAACTTTTGGTATTGAAAAGAAACCAGTCATGAAATGAAATAATTTCATCAATTTACAGGTATCAATGATGCATGCAATGACGTTGCAGGGCAAATATTACCCTGCAACGTCATTCCATGCACTGGTCTCTCCCGGTAATAACATCATGCTAATACCGGGCTCGTAATACCGGACCCGGAAGTAACATCATCACGTTGGAACGGGAAATGCACCGGCAGCCATCTTTAAAACACAATCCATTGCAATCTTCTAAAACCACCAGTTGTGTTCAGGAGAGACCAGTGCATGGAATGACGTTGCATGTCAAATATTGATTTTAAAAATCGGGGCATACAAAATTTGAGACACAGACCTTCAATGCCTCAAACGTGGCAAGGAGCTGGAAAGTCAGGAATTTTCGAACATCAATAAAGCACTTTATTTTTACAACTGTTCAATAAATACCAACACTAAGGGCCTCATTACGAGGAGCGCGGTAAAAACGGGGTCATTACCGGCATGGAGGAACTAGCGGGTCCGTGCTCGTATGATGCCACTAATAGTGGATGATTACGAATGCGCGAGCACGTGCGAACCCTCATGCCGGTAATGGCCATACCGGCATGCCGCTAAAGGCCTTCCAACCCCCCGATAGCACCATCATGGGACCCGCCGATACCGCCTCCGCCTAGGAGGCACCTCTTAATACTGAACCGGTAATAACATCATGCTAATACCGGGCTCGTAATACCGGACCCGGAAGTAACATCATCACGTTGGAACGGGAAATGCACCGGCAGCCATCTTTAAAACACAATCCATTGCAATCCTCTAAAACCACCAGTTGTGTTCAGGAGAGACCAGTGCTAATCCCTTCACCATGTCAAAGGCTACCAGGAAAACAACCCCCCGCCTGCGCAAAAAGCGTTTTTCAGACGATGAACTGAACCTGCTGGTGGACACCCTTGCCGCCTATGCAGAGGAGATCAACCTGCAGAACCTGAAAAGGGAGGTGCAGCAGTGCAAAAAGGAGATCTGGGAGGAGGTAGCCCGCAAGGTCTCGGCAGTCGACACCACCCCACAGACAGTGAAAGACTGTAAAAAGAGGTGGGATGACCTCCGCCTCAGGGTACGGAATATCCTGGCCAGCAATAGGAGGGAGGCCATGGCCACAGGCGGGGGTCCCCACTCACCTGCCAAACTGTCACACTGGGAGGAGACATGCAGCACGTTTATACAGATGGAGTCGATCGAGGGCTTCGGGGAGATGGAGACGGGTGCCGCAACATCTGGAGATGGAGGTGAGTGACCCTGCAGATCCCAGTAGGGGAAACCATGACGTAGCACAAGTGATGTCGAAGAGAGTTTAGGCAAGGCAATGAATGTCCCAACACACACATAGACATCCTTGTCCAGATGAAGGCCCAAACCCTGCCACACTGAAATGCATGCTGAGTGCCAATCCCATTACCAACACACAGCCAACACACACAGACCGTGCCCATGAATACATCACACAAACCCCAATACAACGGCATGCCACCTGCCATGCAGCAAATGCCAAAATGGCCCCTTCATACTACCCTATGTGACACACCTGTAAGATATGAATGCATGATAAATGAAATACTCCACAGCACCATATGATGCATCTTGCATGTAACACTATCACTGATGCCCTGCATCTCTTCTACCCACCCCAGGCACCGATGGAGAAGATGCCAGTGAGGGACCAACCACAAGGGCATCCACGTCCCGGCCGAAGACAACGTCCACTGACAAATCCACCTCCGGGGCAGCCTCGCAGCCCACACCAACACCCAGGGTGAGTGGCCAGGCCATGGCCGCACATGAGGGCCCCACATCAACGCCTGACACCGTGGACACAGAGCTGGCTACACCAGTGGAAGGCAAGGCAGTTGCCCCACTGAGCAACATAGATACTGCAGTGGAGGAGGTTGTGGACCAGGATGGACTGACCCATGTGCCATGTCCACACTCCTCAAGCCCTGTGTCCACCCCCAACCCCACACTCTGCTCTCACCCACCTGCAGCAGTGCGGATCCTTTGCTGCACGATTTGGACCTCAGCAGCCTCCCCGAGGACAGCACTGCCAATGAAGGCCCGGTCGCAGCACTCTCGACCACTGCTGCTCCCACCACCAACCTTGAGGCATGGCTAGCGAGGGTGGAGGCTAGACAGGACTCTATGTTGGACCTTCTACGACAATATGTTGTGGATGGGGAGGACACCAGGCGTGAGATTGCCCAGGCCATAGCGGCGACCACAGCCGCCGTCAATGCCTCTGCATTGATGATGCGAGACAGTCTGGGGGCCATCACCCAGGTCCTAACCTCTATCCTGCTGCACATGCAGCAGCTGCAACCCGCACGAGCCGTGCAAATCACCACGGCTTCCACCCCATCCACCACACCCGCTTCCTCTGCACCCACTTCCTCTGCACCCTCCAGCCCTGTGCGTCCAACAAGACTGAGTGCGAGGCACTCAGAAATGTTGCCCCCGGACAACAAGAAATCCAGTATATAGTGGGGGAGAACAATGGGAGTGGGTCAGATGGTGTTGGCGGCGTATGGGTGTATTAGGGGGAGTTCACTGGGGGGTTTTGGGAGTTCAATGGGGGGTTTTGAGAGTTGATTGGGGGGTTTTGGGAGTTCAATGGGGGGTTTTGGGAGTTCATTGAGGGGTAGGGGGTTGCACTTGCTGCAGTTGATATCAATACACCCGTTGTGTTAAAAATCATTCAATGCCAGGACATTGTTCATTTCGTGTGCATCTATTTAATTTATGACGGTGCACAGTGCCCAACTCCCCACATTCCCTGTGTTCATGTCCACATGGACACAGTGTACAATGTGTCACTGACACATATCTATCAACGTCCCTGTGGGTCAGATGTATTCGTCAATCAGTGATTGGCGTACTGCACGGCCATCCTGTGCATCACGTACTGGCAGGGGTGCTGTTTCTCCTCCGTCTTCATCCTCATCATCCTCACCCGGTGCATGCATGTCAATGTCAGGTGGCAGTGGTACATTTCTCCGGACACACATGTTGTGCAGCATGACACAGGCCATGGTTATCTTTGCCACCTTCTCAGGCGTATAAAGGAGTGCTCCACCAGGCCTACTTAGGCAGCGGAACCGCACCTTCAACAGGCCAAAGGTCTGCTCAATCACAACACGGGTACGGGTATGTACCCGATTGTACTCCTCTTCATGGCTGTTCTGCGGGTTCTGCACAAGTAGCCACGGCTTCAATGGATATCCTCCATCACCTGCAAGCGAATACAAATAGGTCTATGTGAGTCACTCTGTGCTGCCACCTTCAGGATTCACAGTCATGGCCGCAGCTATTTGCTGTCGACATGCACATGTCCCTGTGCGTATGCACAAATATTGTTTAGATGCATTCTATACTGCAATAGGGTGTGGTAGTCTGGATGGCGTTGTACGGATGATGCAGGGTGAATTCTTACATGCTGATGAGGATGTACTGTGGTTGCAGGACGATGTTTTACCTCCCATTTTTGCTGTGTATACTACACTGTGCATGGTCACACTAGCCACATTGGCACAGTTGCAATCATGTTTAGTCATGCACTGCTTGACATACCCATGGTGGCCAGGTTGTGCGTCTTACATGTTGTCATTGATATACGTAATTGGTCCAATGTTTGTTTGTTTCATTTATTTAATATAGCGCTCCAGACCCAGGGGTAAATGGGCACTTAAGGACAGGTTACATAATTACAGTATATATAGCAGTTATACAGTTGTGGCGGTAATATGCCATATATGGTATGTACAGGCAGGTAGTAAGATTTCACGGTTAAACATTTCAGAGTATGTACAATATATACAGTTAGTAATGAGCTTAGTCTGTCTGAGGATTGCCTTCTCCAGAAGCCAACTAATGACTAGTTTTCTGAACAGTTGGAAGGATTTGGTCAATTTAATATTCAGCGGCAGGGTGTTCCAGAGTTGAGGGGCAAGGACAGTGAAGCTCGAGCCCCCCGCTCTTTTGGCAGTGAATCTAGGCACGGTGAGACAGAGAGTATTGGAGGATCTAGTGATTCTTGTGTTTGGTGTTAAAGTGAGTTTGTTGGTGAGATACTGGGGGGCTAGGTGGTTTAGGGCTTTATAGGTAAGGCAGAGGGTTTTTAAGTCGATTTTATTGTTGAATGGATAACCATTTGCAAGATATTCTTATGTGGGAGATGTGCTATCTCCTGGGAATATTTAAAGTTGCTCTCAGCGCATTATTTTGGAGGATCTGAAGTTTATTGATTATAGCTTGGTTGGCACCAAGGTAGAGGCTGTTGCAGTAGTCAAGCTTCGATTGTATGAGGGCCCTAGGAAGAATGAGGCAGCTGTTGGTAGATAGAAAAGGTCTGCAGGCCCTGATTAGTTTTCCAGTGTAGGCGGTGGCTGAGGCGGTCATATTAACTTGTTTGGAGAGGTTGGTATTGGCGTTGAGGTAGAAGCCTAAGGTTTTCACATTATTCACAACTGGTATGATGTTGCCATCTATGATGAAGTTGGAGTAATCGGGGCTGAGTTTCTGTAGGTTATTGGGGGATCCGACTAGGTGGAGCTCGGTCTTCTCATCATTCAGGCAGAGGCTGTGTATGGCCATCCATGTCTGAATGATGGCGAAGATTTTGTTAATCCTGGTGGCGTCTGTGTTGTAGTTGCCAGTGATGGTGAGGAGTATCTGGGTGTCATCTGCGTAGCTGGTGTAGGTGACACCCAGATGGTCCAGCTTGTCAAAGAGAGGCTTTGTAAAGATGTTATAGAGGGTGGGGTAGACGCAGGACCATTGTGGTACACCATAGGTGATGGGGATGGGGTCTGCTGCAGCCACAGATGAGAAAACCCTCATGGTTCTGTTGGCTAGGAAGGATTGTATCCACCTGACAGCAGAGGGGGATAAGTGGGCAGCAGAAGAGAGGTGGTTGCAGAGTATTTTGTGGTCAACCAGGTCAAAAGTTGACCACAATGTGTGCCTGTGATGTGTTATGTTGGGGTTGGGAGGTTCAGGCCAGGAGTGTTTAGCTCTGCGTGCATTCTCCACTCACCATCCATTCCCACCCAGGTGGAGTATGCTCCCCCCATTCCCACCCAGGTGGAGTATGCTTCCCCCCCCATTCCCACCCAGGTAGAATATGCTTCCCCCCCCATTCCCACCCAGGTGGAGTATGCTTCCCCCCCCCCCCTATTCCCAACCAGGTGGAGTATGCATCCCAACACATCACTACCCCGATACACTGCCATCGGCCAGTCAGGCAACTCACCAAGCAGCCAGGCACGTCGTCCAGCATGTCGCTCCATGTGACGGGGTTGTGTGGCGTTACGCAGCTCCATGACATCATGTGTCAATCCGGGATATCGGGCGCAGCAAGGTGTGATGATCTTGCTGGAGCCACATACCATCTGCACATTGATTGAGTGGTATTGCTTGCGATTGAGGAACACCGCCTCTACGGCATTGGGGACTACCAATTCCACATGGGTGCAGTACAGGGCACCAACACAATTGGGCATGCCTGCTAGTGCATGGAAGCCTACTTTGGTGTCGGCTATCTCCTGGGCAGTCCGTGGTAGGGATATGTGGGTGCTAGCGTGCTTCAGGAGGGCATCCAGCACTTGGTTCAGCATGCGTGAAACCAGTGGTTGTGAAATGCCATGCAGCTGCCCCACTGTGTGCTGGTAGGTGCCTGTGGCCAGGAAGTGGAGCACAGACACCACCTTTAGTAGCGGGGGAATGGCAGTGCGTATTTCTATGAGGCTGACGATGTCGTTGTGTATCATGTCCACAATGGTGGTGATGGTGTCCCGGTCCAACTGGTACAGGCTGTGGATCTGCTCAGGGGTTAGATTGAATGGACTGGGTCTGATGAGAGGGATTGGTGGCTGCCTACAAGGTACTACTGGCTGCACTTGTGGTAATTGCTGGGCCTGTCTCACCCTCCTTCTCCTCCTGCGTCTCCTCTGTGCTGCCTGTTGTTGCTGCTGTAGTTGTTGTTGTAGTTACTGTTGTTGCTGTAGTTGTAGCAGTATTGGCATGTCCTCCAGCCCCATGATTGCAACAGCTAGTGGTATCATTTTGGTGTAGGAAGGGGTGTGGTGTGTGGGTGTACTCCTTTTATACTTGGCCAGGCTCCATTGACTCCATCTGTGGTGATTGTGTGCACCTGTGGCAGTTGGCTTGATTGCAGATTGCTGTTTATGGGTGGTCCGCGATGCCTGTATGGCCGCCATCGTGCAGGCCCTAATTAATGCCTTTGGGATGCTGGTAATAGCATGCCCGCGTGGGTTGTGATGTCCTCCTATTACCCGCATCCCGGTATTTACTCCACGAAGGGGTGCGCGTACGTGCGCATGCCAGTATGAGGGTGCATGGTACGGGCAGTGGCGGTATTGGCGGGTTGTCGGGTCGTAATGCCCCAGACCTGTTAACGATGCCGTTATTACCATTCCGCTTTCATTTTTTCATTACCTCCATTCTCGTAATGACGCCCTAAGTCTTCAGAGGAATAGAGCAACAAAGCGAAGTGTCCTTATGTCATTCCATCAAGGTGTTAAATGTTTTATTTTTGACTCATTTAATAAAAGTGCTTACTGTTCTATAAAACTATTGCATACTTTGTGTTTAGTTTTCTTTGATACGTTACTACAAAAGTATTATTTATTTAGGAGGTTGTATTTGGTATGTGGGTTGACTTTCTTACAGCAATGCAACGTTTATAGATTAAGATGCATTATAAGTGTCTCCTGTAATCAGGCTAGGAATGCATGGTACAATTAAATGGCAAATCAGTGACAGAAGGGTGAATATATTTTTAATATACAGTCTATTAATTTCAACGAAAATATTTGTATGGAAAAGTGTCATTCATAAGCACATTACTGCATGTCACATAATCTACCATAATTTACTTTTACAGCTGTTTAACGCTTACCTGTTCCCCCAAGTCACAAAACACAACACTCAATCAGCACATAAAGCCTGCCTGATTGACAGCTTTGCCATGAACAAAATTTGGGAAGGGATTCCACTGGTCATGAGGAAGTAGACATTTAGTTAAATATGTGAAAGTTTCAGTGGCAATTCAAACCAACTCAAAAGCTTTGTTATAATATGGCATTTATAACGTGCCTATACACAAGTGTTTCAAGGCGCGATGCGGCAAGGGAGGGGAACAGAGGGAGGACAGACAGCGATCCTACTAGGCCAGGTGTCATTCAGATCACGCAAGTGCGTGGGAAGGGGGCAGGGACAGTGCAGTACACGGGAATAGATAAACAGTAAGTAACGGCCAGTATGTGGCAAGTGCATGGGAAAGTGCAGACATCAGGTGTCAAGGGCCGGTAGGGGGACTGTAGGGATACAGAAACAGTCCCCAAGTGCGGGGTTTGCTGGGAGGGCAGTGCAGGTGTGTGACGCTGCCGGGGGGGTCTGGGCCCGGGATCAGAGGGTGCCCTGGTAGCCAGTGCAGTTCCGGTTGCAGCCAAGAGGTCAGCAGAGGAGAGGAGGAGAAAAAGCAGAAGCAAAGAGAAAGGTTTTGAGGTGCTTCCAGAACCGGAGATGGTTCTCCTCAAGTTTAAGGGAGGCAGAGAGGCTGTTCCAGAGGGAGGCACCAACCGAAGAAAGAGATCTACCACCAACTCGCTGCTTGGAGAAGCGACTGACCTTGAGGCAGTTGGAGGCGGATGAGCAGAGAGCTCGAGAAGGAAGATATTTAGGGAGAGTTGAAGGTATTGAGGCACCAGGCCCCAGAAGGCCTTGTGGATGATGCAGAGGGTTTTGAACTTAATCCTCGCAGCCACTGGGAGCCAGTGCAGAAATTTCAGTCCTGGAGAGATACGATCCCTGGGCTTGAGGCCAAGGACAAGTCTCGCAGTCCTGTTCTGGATAAGTTGCAGAGGGGCGAGAGTAGAAGCAGGCAGATTTAGAAAGAGGCTGTTGCAATAGTCCAGCCTAGAGAGAACCAGAGCTCTGGAGGCAGTGAGCTTCTAGGGGAAGGAGAGGAAAGGAAGAATACCTCCGAGGAGGTGCAGCTGGTATTGTGACTTCTTAGATACATCAGAGATGTGAGGGGAGAAGGAGAGTGTGGAGTCGAAGATGACACAGAGGTTTTTTGCCTTGCAGGAAGAGGGCCAAGAGAGGCCGGCCAGAGAGCTGCAGGAAAGGAGGGAGCAGGTGTGCCGATGAGGAGAATCCCAGTCTTACTGGCATTAAGGCAGAGGTCATTGGCGGCACACCACTCCTGGATAGCAGACAGAAAGTCAGAGATGAGGGAAGGAGAGGAGGAGGCCGAGGGTAGCCTGAAGATGATCTGGGTGTCATCCGCATAGCACTGAAAGTTGGGGCAGAGGCTGGCAATGCGGTGGGCAAGGAGTGCCAGGTATTGTTTGAACAGCCAGGGAGAGCGGTTAGACCCCTGGGGGACACCACAGGTAGAGAAAAAGGTAGCAGAGAGGAAGGACCCAAGTTGGACCTGAGAGGGTCGGTCAGAAAGGAAAGAAGTCAGCCACGCCAGAGCCTGACCAGTGATACCCAGGTTCTCATGGAAACGGTTGAGCAGGATGGCATGGTTGACAGTGTCAAAGGCAGAAGAGAGGTCAAGCAGGATGAGGACGCAGGGCGTGTTGGCATGAAGGTTGGAGAGCAGGTCTTCACGGATGTTCAGGAGAGCAGTTTCCGTGCTTCTATCAGCTCTGAAGCCAGACTGATGATCATGAAGACAACCAACAGATTCAGTGTGGAGATTAAGCTGGGAGATGGCCAGTTTCTCCAGGAGCTTGCCCAGGAAGGGAGTGATGGAGATTGGGCAATAGTTAGCCGGGCAGAAGGGGTCAGCAGAGGGTTTCTTAAGAAGAGGGTGCACAAGGGAGTGCTTCAGGGGGATAGGAAGACTCTAGTGGTGAAGGAGTGATTGCAGAAATCCGCCAGGGCAGGAGCCAGGGAGTCGATGTGGTTGTCGATAGATTTGGTGGAATAGGGGTGAAACTGTTTTGACGAGACTTTCATAAATCGGACTTGTCTAGAAACTTTGTCTGCAGAGAACAGGGGAAAGGCAGAGAAGGAGTGAGGAGAGGTGGCTGCAGAAGTGCCAGAGGAAGAGCAGGTAGTAGAGGGAGGGAGGGGATAGGAGGAGAGTGAGGACAGAATGTCCTGAGTTTTAGAGATGGAGAAGCCAGTGCCGTGCAGAAGGCCCGGGAAGGGACAGGAGAGGTTGAGACTGCGGCAGGATTGGCCAGTTCCTTGCAGATTCCAGCTGAGTTGTTAGATGCCGCAGAGACACAGGCTTGGATACAAGCTCTCTTCTTGGTTAGGACAGAGAGCCGGTATTGCCTTTGGGCAGGGGGCAGGCCAGTTTGTCGGAGGATGTACATGAAGCACGCCATTTCCTCTCAGCCACCCTGCACTTGCGTTTTAGGGTGACGAGGTCTGAGTCATTGTGATACTGGAAATGCATCGGAGGGACAGGGCCTCCGTATCCTTGTCCTTTACTGCTTTTTATCGTGTGTTCTGTCGGGTTTTCCGCGCAGGAGTTCATGTGGGACTCCTGGCGGTGCAGCTCTCTTTCTTTTGGTTTGGTGAACGGACCCGTGGGATACCCTTAGGGCACCCATGGGTGGGGGTACAACCCTGTGCCCCTAGTGTATGTTTTTGGGCACCTGTGGGTGGCCCGCAGAGCAGGGTATGGGCTGGTGGCAGCTCCATGCTGAACTTGACAGGTGCGCGGAGTATCCTCCATTTGGGATACCCCGGCCCTGCTATTGGGATCCGTTGATTCCTGATGGAAAACAAGATGGCCCATGTGGCCTCTTGCTTTCTATTACCCATTACCTTGTTTTCACAAAGTCCTGGGAAGCCCTGACTCTGTCCCTTCCCCCTGACTGGCTGTTGGGTGGAAATGCCATATATGGTGTTGTCGTGAAGGCCCGGCCAGACTAACTGGAGCCTTCCCGGTGATGTATGTTGTGGATACTTCCTGTGGGTGGGACCTGGGTGAATAGAGTGTATGACGAATATGCATTCTGTGTTGTGGGTGTCTAGTATCTGGTGGTTGACACAATGACTGAGACAACCCTGCCCGAAACCGGTATGAATGCAGCTTGGAGTGTTGAATGGCTTGGTACTTGTCCCAATACACATAACTTGTTGTGAGTGTCTGGAGAGAAGTGAATGGCCTGAATACCTCGTGTGCCTGATTGGCTGCCTGCCTGCCTGAATGCCCATAGTCGATTGGATGCTTGAGTGTGACCCAGCGGAATGAATGGGAGATCAACAGTATATCTGGGGACCTCTCACTGCTAGGAATCGTGTTCAGAAGCTGAAGTCCACTACGACGAGTAACTGGATTAACTGACGCTTGACCTTGAAGCCCTGCTGGATGAGAAGAATTGCTGTTGCCCTCCTTCACAATCTGAAAGCTGCTGTGCCTCCAAGGACTGACCCAGAGAGGACCGGGTAAGGCGCCCTCTTCCCGAGCTACGAGGGACCATCGTGCACAGCTGATCTTTGCCAACGCTCCCTGGTAGACAGACCTTTGACAGGATGCCGACCCGATATGGGGACTGCTGCGGAACTCCAAGGAGAAGCGCCCGGACTGTTGTCCGCCACTGTCGACGACCGGCGTCACCGACCAGAGCCGCCGTGCTCCCGTTTGCCTAAGAACTTCCATTGATCATCGGACGCTCTTGTCTGCATCGTCACCCGCTTGTCTCCCGCTGGAGAAGGCCTGACCGTCGACGAGCCGAGGAGCATCCACCGGTGGGTTTCCCGCCACCTAGAGACCACAGAGATGCCGACGACTCGACGCCCGTGCCGGACCACAGTTCTTCATCATCTCTTTGCAGTCCAGAACTATCGTCACTGAGGTGCCCCGCGCGCCTCTTCCTTGCAGGACACCAACGCTCTGTTGTCAACGAGCACCGCTAGGAACGAAGTGGCCACTTCCCTGCCGTAGTTCAACCTGTTCACTGTCGGACGTTCGATGACCCGTGACTCCCACCTTAAGGGGAGGGCACTCAAGAAGGGCCGTCGATTCCCCCACACCGAACGCCAAGTTCCCCGACACCTTTCGACGATCCGTGGCTCCCGCCTGAAAGGGAGGCACTCAAGAAGGATCGGTTGACGCAGCGTCGGATAACTCTACTCCACCAGGTACATTGGGGGGGTAAAGCTTTAATGGGAAGAATTGAGACTATTGAACATATGGACTGGGATAGTGCTATATATCTTTATTTACAGGTTGCCCAGGTGTGGGGATCTCCACACAGAACTGTGCCTAGTGGTAGCGGTCAGCATTCTGCCTATTGTTTCAACCATCTTACGTTCCTGCCTATCTCTATTGCTGGCTCCTCGTTATTAATCTGTGTGACATTTTAATCTAACAGTTGATACACTTTAATGAGATTGGATAACATTAGTGGTACCACTTTAGAACTGTATATATGTATCATTATTGACTTCCGAGTACAAAGTGCGTTATTGTGATCGTGTACATACCTTTGAATATTAATTATATAAAGACTGTGTTTTCAGTAATACAGTGTGTGGACATTCCTTTGTGGGGGTTCGGGGACTACACTGTACTGAAGAACCAGCCTGCATCACCTCCTGAGAAGCTAGGCCTTGATTGCTCGCCCACGTACCAATAATAGAGAATCTTGGCTGGGGTCCTCTGTGCCTCTCCTCTACCATATAGAGAGCGGAAGTACAGACACCCCCTACCGGTCTTTACAGTCATACCATGAGTTACACTTCGCTTCGGGCTTCAGGCGGGTCCTCATGACAGGGGCAAGGATATCAAGAGTATCAGATATAGCAGAGTGGAGCATGGAGAGGGCTGTGTCAGGGTCAGAGTCAGCCAAAGGTGGAGGGGGGGTAAGAAGGTGGCGGCGAAAGCCTCAACTGACACGCGCTTCAGACCAAGAAGGTGGGTGGCAATGATGTTAGTGGCTTCCCCTGAGGGGTAGGGATGGTGAGGTGGGAGGAGAGGAGAAAGTGATCCCTCCAAGAGAGATGAGTGGAGAGAGGGACAGAGAGGGGAAGGTCTGTGGAGATCAGAACATCCAGAGTATGTCCTGCAGAGTGAGTTGAGCCAGAGGGGAGAATAGTAAGTGAGAGAGAGTCGCAGAGGTTGCGAAAGAGTCAAGAGGGAGGACAGGAGGCATCCAGGTGGATGTTGAAGTCTCCAAGAAGGAGGAGTTGAGTGGTTGAGGCCAGGAGTGAGGAGGAGAGGTCCGCCCACTCGGAGAGGAAGGAGGAGATCTGACCAGGTGGCCGATAGATAGCAGCCACAGTAAGGGAATGGCTAGGGGAGAGAGAGCCTGCAGATGAGGCATTCAAAAGAGGAGTAGGCCTGCGTAGGAGCGACAGAGGCAGGAATCCACTCAGGAAAGATCAGGGCTACACCCCCTCCAAAGAGGTTGGACCTGGGCGCGGAGAGGATCTTGTGGCCGTCGGGTAGGAGCATGTCGAAGCTAGTGACAGAGCTGGCCATGAACCATGTCTCGGCGAGACTGAGAATATCGAGGTCAAGTTCTTCCAGGAGCCGGCAGATATCAGAGGAGTGTTTGACAGCAGAGCAAGAGTTTAGAGTGGCAATATGGAGAAGGTTGCCATCCTTGAAGGACTTCCGAGGATGGGTACAGATCAGAGGTACGCCCTTCGGTGGTGTAGAAAGAGCCCAAGAGGGGGCAGAGAGGGAAGGAGAAGGCAAGGTAGCCAAGGAGGAAGCAGAAGGAGGAGGTGAGGTAGCCACGGAAAGGGGAGAGGGGACAGCAGGAGAAGAAAGGAAATTGATGAGGCATGGGAAGCGTCTATCAAAGAGGTGAAGGTTGGCCTGAGGGCCTTGGACCAAGACGGTCCCATGCCAGTAAACATTAATGATGACCTTTGTTGGGCAGAAACCTGTGCAGTTCCCTCTGGGACCACTGCAGAAGATTTAAGACTACAGGTGTTTGGCAGTAAACCCACTTGGTAGCAGTCTGTACCACACAGATTCACTTGGTAGCTGTAGCTGAGCAGTCAGACTTCCCTCAAAAAGAGTTAGGCAGTATACAGAGTATTCACAATAGGTCAAAAGAACACAATAGAGCAAGTAAACACTGACCAGGGCTTGGTGTAAAAGAGATATAATTATTTATTTAAAACCACATCTAGAAAAACACACAGGCACTAATAGTAAGCAATTCAAAAACACGGTCACTAAAAGATATACACTCCCTTAGAAGAATATTAGACAAGTCTTAAGTAAAGCCCCACTTATTTTCAGACCGCGGTGAGCGCTTAACGTAGATGGCACTCTAATAATTCGTTTTAAAAGGGAGAGAAAAGCAGAGAATAAATTGAAACAGGTCCCAACACTTTTACAAGAACACATCAAGAGAGGAAGGCAAAGTAAAACCGTGAAGTTAGAGTTCAGTAGGCCGGATCCACTTTAAGAGGATCAAAACGAAATGTGTCCAAGGTCACACGGTTGCAGTGCACAAAAGTCTTGTAACGGTTCAAAAAGGAGTTGGACCAAAGAAAGGGACCAGTTAGAAGGTCAAGGTGGCCAGCCCAGTCCAGAAGGTTAAGGGGTTATTATCACCTTGTAGCAATCTTTAGAAAGGGAGGCCTGGCGGACACGGTACCTTAAAGTGGTGAGAATACTCCAGCGGGGGCAGTTGTTCCTGGCAGCGGATGCAAGTCGGTGCTTCGTTCGGGGGAAGGGAGGATCTCGTTGGGGAGGAAGACAGGAGTCCGTTGTACTGCCAGGGAAGAAACCAGTCGCGGAGTTCTCAGTTAAAAGGAACGGTCCTTTAGTTCGCGGTCCAGTGGTAAGTGGCTATCCGGTTGCCGGGGTGCTTGGCACGGGCAATTCGACCACAAGCTGGGCTGGGGTGCGAAGAGAAGAAGGTAAACTTGTTGTGCCCACCAGTCAGGGGAAGAAGCCTCTCCAGCCGGGAGATCTTCTCTGTCGTCGGGAAGTGGTGAGTCGGTTCTGCAGGGCTCCACCGGTGGTGTCGTCATGGTAGGTCGGCTCAGCTTCTCCCTCGTCAGATTCTCAGGTCCTGTGGTGACTTCTGAAGTTCCAGTCCCCAAAGCCCTGCTTTTATGCAGCACACCCCCATTCACTCAGCCTAGCTGTCAATCAAACATGCTAAGTGGTGAGCCGGCCGACTCACCACTTGGGCCAATCACACAAGAGTGCGATTTGAGTTACCAAGGTAACTCAGTCCAGGGTGCCTAAACCCCCTCCCGCACCCCCTGTGGTACCCAGACAGAGTGGCACCACTTTTGGATGCTTCTGTGGAGAAGCCCGCCAAAAAGTGGAACAAAGGGCTCAACTTGGGTTGGAGTCACAGAAGAGAACACAAACGCCATTTTAGAATCGAGTCCTGGCAAAAAATACCAACCAGCGAATTAATATTAAATAAATAAACCGGCGGTATGTTCGAGGCTATGAGAATTAAATAATCAAAGTTGGTAGCCTCGAACAATGGGAAAATCCCATAGGAATATATTCGCGGTCGAATATAAAAAGTAGTATCCACTGCAACCAGCCAAAACTGGATCAGGGGGGACGAGACTTGCCCCTAGACTACCAGACCCCGGGACAATCGAATTGCCCCGACCAGTACGTCCACAATATGATGGTTTGGACTGGTTTCTGTTAATAATTTGGGACTAGTAAAGCCAATTGTGACTTTACATGCCCTGGGAGACAGTAGTCAGTCCCAGGGTATGGAGTCTATGGTGGGGTGTCACTATGACACCCCTGTTTACTGCACGGAGCGTGCTGTGTAACACACATAGAAAACAACACATGAGACCCTATGGAGTAAAGGACCCCATAGCCCATAAAACACATTAGCAGTCAAAGGAACACCATAAATCATGTCCAAGAGTGGGAGAAAAAGAGTCTCACTCTTGGCAGGAGAAAAAAACAAACTCCAGAAATCCAGCAAAGCTGCTGGGGGACTCACTAGGTTAGGAAATTCAGCCTAAAGAGAGAATTCTCCCTAACAACCTTAGAGGTATGAAATGAGGCCAGGAGGGCGTCCCAACGGGTGCCACCATTAATGGGAGAAGAGGAGAAAGGAGAGAGCACAGAGACCATATGAAGGGTCCATTGTCCATTGTTCTCATGAAGCAAAGTGGACTTCACAGAGAAAGCAACTCATGGTTGATGCTCAAGGAATTTTATTTGGCAACATAAAGATAGGGGTCAGAAAGGTAAACAAAAGAAAACTATAACTACTTCTGATAAGTTTTCAGAAAGTCTAAGGGCCTGATTCATTGAAGTGTTTTATAATGGCTTAATCACATGGAAAACGTTCCATGAATCAGGCCCTAAGTCTCCACTTCAATTAGCTCTTTACCACCACTTAGCAGACCCAATAGGTTTTTAAGCCATTGTATTAGGGGGAGGAAAAAAGTCCCTTTTTATAAAGCAGCAAATCCTATAGGAGGGACCCACTACACAGTGACTGGCCCAGGCGCATCTTGGCTGAATCCAATATTCCTCAACTTGATTTCAAGGAATGTCAGGGGACTCAACAACCCAATGAAAAGGCAAACAATCATTTCTCATATTAAAAAATTAAAAGCTGATGTAATCTTTCTCCAAGAGACCCACCTTTCCGAAACTGAAGCTATGAAATAAAAAAAGACCCTTTGAACACTGTCTCGTCTCTCAAGCCTAAGGTAAAAAGAATGGGCTTATAATTCTAGTTAAAACTTCTATAAAGGCATCCCAATCAGATCCTGAGGGAGGAGACCGAAACCTCAAAATTGAGCAATCTTTAGACAGGAAATTAACATAAGATTCTGAGGCTCGAAACCTCATAGGGCTCTAATAAAAATGGTTGAGAAATTCCACCTTATTGATATCTAGAGATTGTGTAATGCTGACAAATTGGATTATAAATTCTACTCTAACGCTCACCAATCATACTCTAGAACTGATTACTTCCTAACGGGCACCCGCATCAGAAATAAGATAGTCAGCAACAAAATAGGTCTGATTGTCCTCTCTGAAAATCTGATGAAAACAAAGTTCGACTTTAATAAAAAATCTACCACAGTAGAAAACATAACGCTACTCAATATTATGGTAACATACCAGAGTGGTTCAAACAAAGCAGGAAAACTCCTTGCAAGTTACTTGACAGGTAAAAAAGAGAAATACAAAACTGAATCCATCAGAAATGGATGCAGCAAAACATGCACCACGGACTCGGAAATTGCTGAGATCTTTGTGGAGTACTACCACACACTGTATGCTTCTGAAAACTTTGAAACCCCCAAAATACAAGCAGAAATTGATATATTCTTTGAACAAAATTCACAAAAAGAAAGTCAACACAAATCTTCTGAAGGCCCTAGACTGTCCAATTACCATGCCAGAAATAGCTCACAACCTTTACCAATATTAGATCCCCGAATTTGCTCAGCTTATGTGACCACTTTGCCTCTATAGACCTACCCTCGAACACCTTTAGGTTAGCCAATATTATTGTATTACCGAAAAACAATAAGGTCCCTGCAGACCCCAAGAGTAAAATGTTTGCTAACATCCTTGCTGTTAGAGTAGAAAAACGTCTTCCTTTCCTGATTTCCTAATATAAAAACAACCACGTGGGCTCTATTAAGGGTAGACACGCATATGCTAACACTAGACTGATTATCAACATTCTCTTGATTGCTAACCCTACCATCGATCCCAGGCTTTTAATGTCGTTAGACACAGAGAAAGCTTTTGATCGTTTAGAGTGGGATTTCATGATTAAAGCACCAAGGTGACACAGTCTTGAAGACCCCTTCATCAAATTTCTCACATGCCTGTACTGCTCCCCTAAAGCCTACATAACAATTAACAACACAATTTCCCCATTATTCCACCTAAACAGAGGCACCAGGCAAGGCTGCCCCATCTCCCCTCTTCTATTTGCCCTTGCTCTAGAACCTTTACTAGATCTAATCAGAAACGACACAACTATCACCAGAATTCAAATCCATAAAAGACCCACCAACCCATCAAGCTTGGTGGAACTCCAACTGCTTAGCTCACAGCTTGGAAAAAACAAGGTGTGGCGACACCCTCGAAATATTGAAGTTCTTAGAAATCTGGAATCTTCTGGAGAATTACTTATGCAAGTTGCTCCCCGACTCCACATCCAATAACACATTCCTAGGAGTCCGCAACCATTTGTAACTTAAAACCATACAGATCCCTATCCAGAGACCCCTGACAGTTCCCTCTAATACAGTTTTCTCTAGCGCTTAAGGTACATCGTAATCACTCCCGGCCGGGCTCCCCTCCAACCACAAAGCCCTCCCATTGCTGCACCTTTCGGAGATCAGTCACAGGATTATTTGAGCTACACTCATCAGGTCACACACATCATCACCTCAGAAGAATCTTTCAGAATCAATAGTTAACTACTTTGTAGTTCGCCTTAGATGGGTTTCCTTCTCCTTCCTTTGCACTCTTAGTTTTGCTCTTTCTTCACATCTATCTATCTCTTTCTCTAAGCCTCTTCTCAGTAGCGACATTACAAAACATTGTACCGTCAATTGTTTTGTACGCATTGGAGCGCACCCATACAGATAAACAATTTCTCAAATGCTTTTGAAAAAAACAATACAATCCTCTATATTAAAGAATGTATTTGTATTGTCCTTACCGACACCATATAATGGTGACTGTCTCGTTTCAATTGATTGTCAATTAATTCTTCTTCTGACCATTCCATGCATTTTAATTGTATGTTGTGGCTCCTCCTGCATACCTGGAGCCTTGTCCCTTACTAATGTTATATATACTTAATGATCTTGTCATTTAATTTGTGACCTTCTTTTTCCCACTGCGAGGGCTCTGGCACTTGATTTGTATTGACTACTGTTATCTCTGTTAAAAATTCAATACAACTTTTTGAACAATAAAGTCTGTTCAGGTCTCTCCGCGATGTCACTCAGTCTCTCTAGGAACAACAACTTTGATGGTGGGGCAATATCTTTGTCCTCAGTGGTTTTCTCCTTGTGTACAAGGTTTGTCTCTGTGACCCAACAAGCACTCCTGTTGGTTCCATGTATAAAGTCACCATAATAAATCCTGCATTAAAAAATGCTGAATTCTTTTCTTTTCTTACGTTTTTCACATATATATGCGGGGGAAGACCCCCCGCAACCCTGCCAACACTCCCCATAACATAAATACTTACCCTTACCCAGCCCCATATATATATATATATATATATATATATATATATATATATATATATATATATATATATATATGTGAAATAAGAGCATTTAAAAAAAAGAATCAGCATTTCCTACCGCAGGATAATCTCTGCGACTTTATTACAGGATGCCCTCTTGTTATAGTTCCAAGTTCTTCCGTAAAAAGGTCTACAACACCTGCCAGAGCTGGGGTAGGCCGGTACCTGTTAGGACTTGGGGTGCATGTCTGTGTCTAGCTTGACCCTGTTAATAAATCATTTTCCTACTCTCCATACCGATGCTCACTTTTGCCTTAGGGTGTCAGTCTCGAAGGCTCTGTTATCTGCCGACTGACCTCTCCTCTCCTATGCTCTTCACTCAAGATCCCCTTCCTATTTCTCCCCGACAATGGATGGACTACCACTGTCTGACTCGGACTGTTGTTAAACTCGTGTTCCCCTTATCCACGGACCAAACCTCTACCTTTTTTCTCTCTGAAAACAACTGTTCCCATTTGTCAGTTCTTCACCTTCTCCATCTTAGTTTGTCCTCTCCCCTCCTCCTTCATTTTATCCTACAACTCTACCGTACGCTTCCTTCCTCTTTGTTGTTGTGCTCTGTAGATTCTTCTATATGTTACCCCCTGTTCGATGGATGTAAGAGAACCCTCTAACAGTGATGCATGTGACATCACTGCGCAGGAGTAAAGCGAAAAATTCTATCCTTATACAGATACCGTATTCATGGGTTATGCTTTTCAAATGTTCACTCCTTGCAACTTCTGGGATAATTAAGCGTACATTTGTAAATCATGACCTGCATTTTCCTACATGAATTATTTACTCAAATTTTTGTTTAATGTCACATTTTGTCCTAGGTTGATCCTTCAAAGTATCATGTGTTACTGGGTACATTCCATCATCATTGCATATTAGTGGTAAGCACGTATTGGTCACTTTGACAGATTAGGACCTATTATTATGTGAAGCCAAGTTTACAACATGTAATAGTCTAACCACAAGATGATATGTTTTTCTGGCAACATTAACATATTCATATATTTTATCTACACAGCCGTGTTTTCTCATTAACTGCAAGAACCTTACAAACACTACAAATAGTAACAGGACCACAGTTCTCTGTATGCTAATATGTATTGCTCTCCTTATAGCCATCAACTGTAATACAGTTACATGGGTAACCTCCTGTGATTTCTGCATTGCCTAAAAAAATCAATTTATTTTTAGAGAGCAGATGGTGGAGTAGGGTGAGTTAATAATTCACCATAATATACCTTAATTTGGATTTGTAAATGCAGTCTCTTGATCCCAATGATTGCCTGTTACTCACCCAGCTGATATATATATAGTAAAAACGAGGAGAGGGGCGCACTGCAGTTCTCTGCACAACCTTCTCAGCCAATAGTGTTCTCCTCCGACCGGTTTCTGTGCTCTTACACGTCATCAGCGAGGCTGTCTTAACTTGCAGCTCACAGCAAGTGCAGGTGATGATAATCAATGATTATTTCTGCTCGCATACTTGCCAACCCTACGGATTTAGGTGGTAGGCTACTGCTTTTTATGCAGTCCTACCGCCTACCGATTTCGTTACAGATCCTACCGCTATTTATAGCGTCTGCCTGGATGAGTGGCAGCTTTATGGGGCTACGGCCAGGCCTGGCAGCCTGTCAGCCTGGCCCATGGACAGCCTGCTGCGCTGCAGCAGAAATTCATTCAGTTATTACAGGGGGTGAAGGGTTGAACTAATTCATTTGATTGATGGGCACATGACTTGACATGCAAGCGCATAATCCAACACAGCCCATGGCTCAGCTATATGCCCAAACTCTGCTCTCTGTGCGTTCCTGCTATGAGTTTGCTGCAGAAATGTGCTTCCTGTCTGCGGTGTCATGCCCTGTTGTCTGCTATGTCTCTGTGATTCTTTTGCACAGTTAGCCAGGTAATTGTGTCGTAAAACTCATAGTAACTTCCCTGTTCGCATTTATTTTCAGGAAAGTCTGGAGAAATTATAAGCATTGATCCTGGCAGTAAAAGTGCATGATTTTCAACGATTGAGTCTGGCAAACAACTGACCCTTCCCTGACAGTTTGCTCTGTGGGATGTAATTCTTCTGATCGTGATGCCAAGTTAGGTAAACGCATGAAGAATATATTTCATATTTGACATGCAAGGTAGTTTGCACAATATGAATTCCAAAGCCCACCAAAGCTAGAAATACAGATAGGCTTAGCCACTGCAACACTTATTTACTCTTGGATCAATACTTCATTCACTCGTTCACACTTTTGGATATTAGAAGCAAGCAGGAACGGCTTTACAATCAATTTCTGTAAACCCTGGCAGTTGATTTTGCATTCATGTTGAGATTATTAATGCTGGCCTATATGTACCAGAATGCAACATGATGTTAGGTATTTTTTTTTTAATCATTTTACACCTGCCCTTTGACAACTAAAGAACGCTTAAACGGTCCAAAAGTTTGCACTATTTTAAAGCATAGTTGCAAACATGATCCATTCCAGTCTATAGGTGCTTACCCAATCCCAGTTTTTGTTTGTATTCTGGGACTTTTAATCTGAGTTTTCTAATGGGAAAAACAGAACTACAAGTCCCAGAATGCAAAGGAAAAAACTAGAACTGAATAAGCACCTAGAGATTTGAATGATATGATATGATGTGGCATTATTAACGTGCCTGTGCACAAGTGTTTCTAGGCGGGAAAGGATCATATTGGACCCTGTTAAAACGTAGAAATCCCCCAGAAGAGCCTATCTGATAAATCCATGTGCTTATAAGTCATGGTTTGCTAAAGCATGCATTTGTATGTAAGTGCGGAGCACTTGCACAACAAACAATCCTCATCATCAAGTAACCCGGATGTAAACCTTTGTTCGGGAAGAGACACCTACGGCTGGTGTTTGTTGTAGCTGTTAATTAAACTGCTCATTACCGAAAAGTTAATGTAGAAATTGATTTTTGTTACTGGTATGTTGTAAAATGAAGATATGTTTTGGTGTGGTAAAAGCTGGAAACAGTGCTCAGACTTCACTCATGAGTGATATTACATGCTAGACTGTCCTGGATTGGTGCAGCCACTCTGGTTATGTTTTCTAATTGTGGCATATTACTAGTGTTCTTATGTGGGGATAGTGGCATATAGTGATGCAGCCACAATGGACATGTATGAGCACAACCAGCATGAAACTAGTTTTTGTACTAGAATATATTGTGGGAAAAGCATCAGGAAAATGCTCCTGTGCACTGCTGGTGACTTAAATCTATTGGATTTTTTCTTGAGTTCACCTATACAACTGATTGAAAACTGTGTGGCTTTTTACTCATTTTATTAAGAACGTGTGTTGTAAAATGCACCACTTTAACCCATTATTTTAAAACCTTTCAGGAATTTCAGAATATTCTCCCATCGCCTCCCCAAACTCTCATACTCTTGGATGTTGGTGGGAAGACATTTACTTGTTCTAATTAAAACATCACCAGCCGCTACTGCTCATTGAGCATTCTGATTTCTAATGATGGCTTAGCGGTCAAGGACACTCGTTTACTGTCATTTGTTCTGGACCCTATGTCAGGTTATGTTTTCCCCCATGATGTCATGAGGTTAGGGGTTATGTGATGTAATTTCCTTTGATGTCATTATTAAGCTAATTCAGTGCTTTAAGTGGGATTGGAAAGCGAGGGGGCTCTAGTTAGGGGGTGTGGCCTAAGGATACGACCCCTAACGAGAGCCCTCCCCATTAAGGGAGGAGGAGGCTGTTAAAAGAGGTGGAGCTGGGGCACACTGGCATCATTACCTTTGATGCGCCCAGCCCCTCCTTTTAAAAAAAAAAGAAGGGGCTGGGTGCACCAAAAGGTGTGATACCAGTGTGCTCCAGCACGCACGCAGCAGGCAGCCCTTTCATTCAAGGAGCCCACTCGAACCACGGGCATCTTGAATGAAAGGTCTGGCTGCTGCTAGTGTCTATGTACTTGAAACAGTAGAAGGGATGGAGGGCCTAGTTTCTCCTTTTGTTCCGATTAACTAGTCATCACTCAGCATTCGTGCTGCGTGGGGACTAGTTACTCGAAACAAAAGGAGAGCTGAAGAGTCCAGCCTTCCTCTTGTTTCGAGTACATAGACATCAGGCAGCCCGTACTGCACGGTTACACCTGATACTTGCAGGTGTCATTACTTCGGTTTAGAAACAAGAAAAGGCGATGCCTTTTCTTTTTTCTAAACCGAAGTTGTTACACCTGCAGGCAGCTCCTGTAACCGTGCAGTCTGCAGCCTCTTACATGGGATGCCTGATGTGTCGGCTGGCTGGAGCTAATCGGGGGTGGGCCCCGGCTTGGGAGCCCTTTCTGGAGACTGCCAGGGCCCGGCCCTGGCTGGCCCTTGTCCACTTAAAGCCCTGAGCTAATTACTATTTTTGAACCCTCAAGAATCCTACAGATTTCTGGTTACAGAATGTTGGCAAGCATATATATATATATATATATATATATTTATAGACTGCAAGTCCTTCAGCCCTCGAAAGCCGAGTCTCCCACAACACTGTCCCAGGAAATTCTACCAGATGAATGCGCAAGTAAAGACGCACCCAGATATCAAAGAGGAAACACCCCTCTTTTTGAAAAGGGAGTCGGTTTACGGTGGCCAAGCTCAGCAGACCTGCCACAGCAAGAAAAAAAATGCAAAATTCCAACAAAAAAAAAAAATGGCTCCTAAATTCTGGCTACGACACTCAGCCAGTACTGACTCAGTAGAAATTGTTTTTAAGAAGCGTTCCAATCAATTGGATATCACACTGGTGGAAATTTCAGACAGGGATATCCTGGAGAGTGCCCTACAGGTGGAGAACAGTGATCTTGCCGTCATAGACGGAAATAAGACAACTCAGCCCTCCAAAACACTTAACACCTTTGTTGATTCATCTAATTCCCCGCTCAGATGGCATTTTAAGAACTTGCCAGTTACATCTTCATCAACTGACCTAAACTTGGCTACAACACATCAAAACACACTGTTAGGGGTCAGGCTCCAGGAAACAAATAAAGTACCCATGGTTAATCTAGCCACAATATAGAAGCAAAGTACCTGACCTTGAATAGACTAGGCCACATGTGAACGCGAAGATGGACAATAAAGCCCAAAAACGCCACGAGCCTGACCTTGCCCAAAAGAATGACTCGTCTATTGATATAAGCAAAATATCCATGGCCACCCAAGTAGACGGTTTAAGGTCACCTGACATAACTGAAAAACCAAGAAGTAGGATGGAGTCGACTCCGGCTCGCTCCCAGCACCTCCCATCTACCACACCGATTACCTCTAGGCGCCTAAGTGAATTACACCTTTCAGGCCCTAAGGATTCCCCACAGAAAAAGCATGACTTAATGTCCTTAATGTCAACAGTAACCATCGCCCTTGCGCCTTTTTGTAAACTTTACGAATCCCTAAACGACACATTGAGGGACCAAATGTCCATGATGGCATCGATGAATCTGAAATTGACTAACCTAGAAGGGTTCATAATGGCTCAGGAAGGAAACAGGAAGACCTTGAACCATTCCCTTAGACAGCAGATCCAACTTGATATGGAAAAGGTAAAAAGGGAAATGATGGAACCGCTCAGAAAGCAGAGCACCCCTATTCGCCCACGCACGGAAGAATATCGGACATCCGCGATGGAGTGTGCTCTTATCGAAAATACAACGCGTGAAAAGGCAGTCTCATTACTTAATCCACCCTCAGCCCCCGACAAGAAGACCCGGACCCTTTGTCGGAGATCATCGCCATGATTGAGGCAGACGAGATAAGCTCGGTTTTCCGGACGGAGGAATCGGCTCCAATTATCAAAAATCCGGGCCTAGCAAACCCTTTCTCATTTCCACAAAAGGATCCTGAAAAAATAAACAAAAGAAAAAAAGGGCGATCCACCAGGAACGTCTCATTTGGCATATTCAATCAGTCAAAAGTGTGTACCGAAAAAGCCACTGTGGTACGAACACAGAAAGAGACACCAAAACCTATAAAGAATCAAGACTAACCAGGACGGGCATAAAAAAAACACATCTACCTAAAAACAAAAGAAGGAGGACTCACAAAATCGACACTTCCAACAACGGCGAGACAACAATTATTGAGTGAAAACTCTGACTGGAGTACTTACACCATTGAAGAGTCAGAAGAGGAGTCCATTTGGGTTCCGACTTTAAAAAGGAAACTAGCAACCATAGATCTATCCAACAATCAGTTAGAGCCCCCGAAGAAAATTAGATTACATGCCGCTATAAATGCCTTAGGTAGTCCCTCAGCCAGACCAACAGACAAATACCCCAGTAACATCTAAGCATTCGAGAGAGAGAGAGAGAGAGGTAGAAAGCGTCTAACTAGCGGAGACTTTCTAAAGATAGCAGCAAAAAATCGGGAAATCAACGCACTCAACCACCGTGACAATGCAGAGAAAGAAAAACCCAACAGTAACTGGCCTGTGCCCACTAAAAAGACGAGTTGGACTAAAGGAACGAACACAAATCCAAGCAGTGTAAGGGGAAAAACGAGAAGTTTGCGGGGCGACATTCACTCCCCATTAAGGCACGGAGAAGCGGGCAAAATGGAGCCCTCAAACAAACAAATCACCAGCGGATGCATCTTCAAACTAAAAAGAAGGCGAGAAATAGACGACGACCTAACCCTGAACAGGACAACAATACTTAACATCTTCAGGAAAATTCCCGGGTTAAGACCAATACAAAACGCGGACCTGTGGATGGTGGAACCCTGTGGCTCAGGGAGAAAAGATTGCTCTCTACTACACATTTCGTCTAAAGTAATAAAACACCTGTTAGAAAAAGTGGAAGAGAGTTTACGGGTCTTGGGGTATGCTTTGATACTACTCCAATCAACCCATGGAAAAGGAATACATGAAACAAACAACAGAATCAAAAAAAGTAACAGGAAAACAGACCTCGATCAGTGAACAGACTGGGGTAGACGAAGTTACAACAGAAAAAAAAAGGATAGACTCTTCGGACGAAATTGAAGAACTGAGCAACAGTGACCAAGAAACATCTAGGCAACCACAGGAAAAACCATCTACCCACCGTTATTACGAAAGGGACAACAGATGTTGTGCAGAGCGAGACCCTGAGAAAACATCCCAAGAAACAAAAAAAGACGAAAAGCGGAGACCAAAAGGACCTTGGCTAGACACACGAACTGGATCGTCATCGACATTGAAACTCGCCAAGGAACTCCAAATGTCGGAAAGGACCAGTGGATCGAAGTCGTTAAAGTCACTGAAAAACTAGACGTGGACAAAGAGAGGTGGTCCCCCGGATCATAGAAACTAGCCACCACTTGAGAGAACAGTTGAATTTCACTGGCATAGATATGTCAGTAAAGGAAAAAAGGGGGAGCCAGACATGTGATGTCATCAGTGATGTCATCAATGACATTTGTCCTGGGTGTTGGTCTTAGCAATGCACATAGGTGGTGTGAGTTATGGTTGCTTAGCTTACCATAATTGGCGAATGTCAAGTGTTTTTCGGTTTTACTGTGAACCATAACGTCCCTTTAACAAAGTTTTTTTACTGAATATATATATATATATATATATATTACAAAAAAGAGGAAAGGAAGAACTGCACTCTCCGCTGTCAGTTGGAAGACCAAGGTCGGAGAAAAAAATTAAAAAATTTAGCACAGCTCACAACGTAGGTCTGAAAATATTTCATGTTTAATATTACCAAAAAAACATAAGTAAAAAGTACGGCTGGAGAGCAGTGACAAAAACAGAGACAGGACGCCCGTAAGCACGACCAGCACACAACGCGTTTCGCACTCAACTGTATGTATATATATATATATATGGCAGTGAACAAAAACAAAGGGGCTACACATGTGATATCATCAGTGATGTCATCAATGACATTTGTGATGCCATCTTTCATGTCCTGGGTGTTAATGTTAGCAGTGCAAAGTGGAGAGGGCAGGTATGGTTGCTTAGCCTACCATAACCGGCAAATTTCAGGGGGTTTTCGGTTTTACTTTGAGCCATAATGTCACGGTTATAAAGTTTTTTTTTAGTGAATTTCACAGATTTTTAGTAGTGCAACTTAACCATAACGTCCCCTCAACAACAAAGTTTTTTTTGAGTGAATTTACGGGTTTTTAGCAGGTCAATTTAAGTATAACGTCATTTTAATTAAAAATATTTGTACTGAATGTCACAGATTTTCAGTAGGGCAACGTAACCAGAACGTCCCTTTAGCAAGGTTCTTTTGCTAAACAGTATACACCTTGCGAAGAATGCCACATGACAATATGCTGGCGTGCAGCACGGTGACATGTCCCAGAATCAGTACACACTTAACAGTAAGATCTATGCCTCGTGGACAGTGTGGAAATAGATTTTATAGTGATGTAGGAACGTACACCTTCAACATTTCCCTTACACAGCGCCAACACGTATTGGTATGCAGTGATTACCAATGCAATACACATTATATATCTTTAGCAAAAGTTCTACTTATCTGAAAATGACATCAGCCAAAGCCATCCCTCCTCCCCAAAAAACAGCAGCACTGCTGTAATGAAGAAGCATGAGAAACAGTGCCGCTACCTTGCAAATAACAAACGCACAACATTTTTCACCGTACATCTACCGACCCATATTACCGTTGGTTGCCTCTTTGCTCATTGCCGTTCGCAAATTGCCTTATTACCTGCCGTACCAAAAAATAAAGGCACACGTAAACAAAGTACATATTCCGTTAATAGCGACCTTTCACAGTGTAAATAAGTTTTAAAAAGAAAAAATTGCATACACTCCAAGTACTTCATATTTCCCAGTGAAATACATAGATGCAATAATCTTTGCCAGTAATAGTCTAGATTTGCAAAGCAGTAACGTGTGCTACTAAAAAGTAGGATTACTGATTATAATCTGGGGCGGCTTTGTGGGTTGGATTACAAAACAAAATCCTTTTTCAAGTACGTGATGTGACACAGAACCTGTAAATAAACATACAGCGATGTACAACCTAATAATTTACATTTTGAAATAATAAACTGGATTGTAAAAGAAAACGTTAACATTTTAGAGTTCATAAAGTAGGTTTATTTAACAACAAACTGTCAGAGACCATCGGAGTAATGCCATTTTCAATGCAATGATGAAAATGGTTCTAAGGGCGTCATTCCAAATGTTAAAGATGAGGAACACGTTGGTTTTTTGCCATACAATAATTATGGGTTCTTGTTTAAAGCAGGCTTTTTTTTCCACAGTGATTTTCAAAAAAGCGCCATGACTTTCCGCCTACAGCACCATAAATGATGTGATGTTGCTCCGAATAGCTAGTTCAGCGTACGGGCAAAGCGGACTTAGTGTGTCATCCAACATAATTGTGATGGACAGACAACCGCTCACCAGCAGTTGTTTTTGCTGTCCGAAAAAGCCCTTATTCGGCATCTGGAAACCATGGCACAGACAGTACGGCAAGATGTACCTGGGCGTAAAACGTAATAGAAAATACGTGTCAATAACCAACTTCTACCAAAAAATTTCAAAAAAGACACAAAAAATTTGCAAAGTAATACACAAGTGGTCAAACGTGACATTTTAGTGAAATGTTACTAATGACCATGTGTAACTAAAGTAACAGGCTACAAACGCCGAGATTCTGCATGCGCCTTAAGATTAAAAAAAATGGCAACTACACAGGAAAACGATAATTCAGTTATGAAGGCAAAATGAATAGACAATTGAAAAAAAATTACATCTCGTGATTTCAGACAAGATCAAAAGAACGTGCAAAATGATACACAAAGCTATGTGTGCAAACATAACGTTTCAAACAAGAAATATTAACGCTATAAAAGGATGAGTATAGTCATACCCTACAAATGCGGAACCTGTGCACTCTGCATTATTATAGGAAAAATATAACTGCGCAGAAAGGTAATAACTTCAGTTATATTGTCACAATTAGATTTTCGGTAATGTAAAATTAAAATGCGGTTGGCTATAGAGTGGTCAAAAGTAAACTTACATAATATTTACTGCCTCCATTCTTTTTGTGCAAGTCAGACACCAATGTATTCGCCCCGAAGAATCCTCGTGGACAGATATCGCATGTGCCTTACAAACTTTTTCAAACATAACCTTATCAATTGCTATTTCTTTCGACCCTTTTATTCCTTGAATTTCTTCTAAGGTTTCCCTTTCGCTCAAGGTTAAAAAACAATTGCCCCTTATACATTCACTTGGATGCGTGGGCCTATTCAGCGTCCAACCAAAAAAGCAACTCATGTGACCTTTACTCAGAAGGCAAATGCATTCTTACTTTGCAACAACATATTGAAATCCCATTATGAGAACCGCTACTCCCATACACCTCCAGAATCGCTGTTTCCAGCAAACAATGCAGATGGTGGCCTTAGTTTTCAAAACTTAGGACGCCAGTCTGACGGCAATATTATTCCAAAAACATTTTAACCCACACGTACTAATTGGTAGTGGTACAGTGAGCACGAACTTCCATTTAAACGTATAACTTTGGTGATAAGAAAACTCCACTTTTTCAGTTTGTGCTCCCACATCCCATCCCAGCTGCCTTAAAGGTCACCTTCTGAAATAGTATTACATAAGTGTGACAAGTGCAATGCTGTCTTGTTTTGTATGTGTTTCTGTCAATGTCCGCATACACCAAAGCATGAATAAAAGATGGCGGGGGCACCAAACAAAGATGACATACCTCACAGTGTTCTACAACCAATCAGGGAAAGCACCACATGTCCGCGGGCACAAACTTTTTCCCCCATTCAGTCTAAGGGGAAAAGAGAAGTTTTGAGACCCCCCCCTTATAACTTTTCCCCCATGGACCAAACATCACCAAACTTTCCAAAGAAATTCAGAGATTCCAATATACTTTTTTTTGCAAAGTTTGATGAGGATTCGTCCAAGGGGAGCACAGTTATGAGGCACCCAAAAAGTGCTCTTCCTATGGAAACAGCAACTTCACCATAACTACACAGCCTCCAACGTGGCTGTCTAATATGCTGCAGTGGTTGTGGGCAAGGCCTAGAGATTTGGATGTATGTCCATAGATATTTGAATGTATGGCTGTACATTGGTTTATAACTCTACTGCTTATAAGGTCATTCTTGGGTGCATGGCCTTGGCCATGCACCCAAGACTGTACACCCTTCCCAGAACCATCTGACTGCTAAGCAATACTACGGGTGTATGCATTGCCGTAATATGATGTGGTGGTTCTGGCCAGGGCCTATAGTTTTAGGAGTATGGCGTACTGTCTATGGCCTGCAGCCAAGCACCCAAAACTCTACATCCTGCCCACAACCACTGCACTATATAAAATCCATGTTGCCTTATAACTTTAGTGCTTATAACTTTGTTCTTGGGTGCATGGTCTTCGGCCATGCACCAAAGACTCTGCGTCCTGGCCACAAGCACCACAGCATATCGCACCCATTGTGCCTTGTAACTTCAATGGCCTTCGTCCATGTACCCAAGTCCTGCCACAACCACCACAGCATATCGCACCCATTCTCGCTTGTAACTTCACTATGTATAAATATGGTCTTGGGTGCATGGCCTTCAGCCATGCACCCAAGACTCTAGGCCCTCCCCACAATGACCTGATTGATGTTTAATAGTACGGGTGTATCTGTAGCTGTGATATGCCGCAGTGGTTGTGGCCAGAGGCTAGAGTCTTGGGTGTAAGGGCATATATACGTGAATGCATGGATGTCCAGTATATCAAACCCATAGTAGCTTATAACTGCAGTGCTTATAACTGTGTTTTCGAATGCAGGGCCTCAGCCATGCAGCCAAGACTCTACATACTGTCCACAACTACCGCAGTATATTATACCCATAGTACCTTATACATTCTCTACGTACAAATTTGATCTTGTGTACATGGCCTTTGGCCATGCATCCAAGGCTCTAGGTCCTTCCCACAAACACCTGATCAATATGCGAGACTACGGTTGTAGGTTTAGCTGCGATATGCTGCGGTGGTTGTGGCCAGGGCCTAGCGTCTTGGGAGTATGGCCTACGGCCTACGACCATGCACCCGAGACTCTAGGCCCTGGCCACAACCACCGCAGCATATCACACCCATGGGGGTGTATAAATTAGTAGCACACCCATACAAACAAAAATAGTAACTACAGCATGTACTCAATTGTAATGTTCGCTAACACCACGCATGTCCTTAGAACAGTTTGAAGTTGCCTGCGCACAGCAAGTACTGAAGTACTATCCTTATTAGACCCCTCATTTTCAGTACTTACAAACATTCTGGACAACGCGGTCATGGCGAATACATCATTAACACCTGCCGGCCAAACAAGTACAGTATTTTACCCATCTCATACTCTCTGAACATCCCCGAGCACTGTAGGAAACCAAAACAGTTTCCGAAACCGCATTGCGCCTCTGGTGGCGACCGCGTTGTCGTCGGATCCAAGATGTCGGGCGCATCCACACATTCTGACGCACATCACGGCTTGCTGCAGCCCATCTGCGAAGACGTTGCGTGTCCGCGGTCATGACGCCACCCCCTGGCCAATCGGTATCTTGTCCGTGGAGCGAACAGGGAAGTGTGACCGCGGAGCGGACATAGATATCACTATTTTGAGACATATTTTATGCTTGTTTTAAAGGAAACTACTTGACGGATTGTCACCAAATTTACAAAAGCACACCTTCGGGACCAAGCCCCTGCTCCTGCCGCAAATTTGGTGAAAATCCGTCCAACGGTTTGACCTGTAGGCATGCGCAAAGTTTTCCCCCATTCAGTCTATGGGAAAAAAAGACATTTTGGGACCCCCCCCATAACTTTTGTCCCCCTGCACCAAACATCACCAAACTTTGCAAAAAAAATCAGAGTGACCCATATACTTTTATTGCAAAGTTTGGTGAGGATTCGTCCAGGGGGACCAGAGTTATAGGCCGCCCAAAAAGTGCTCTTCCTATGAAAACAGCAACTTATCCATAACTACACAGCCACTACGGTGGCTGTGTGTCGAGAGAAAACGTGCCTTGGCACTAATGGGATTGCGCTCCCCAGAGCAGCAGTACTCGGTAGAAATGCAAAGTCTGCAAAAAAGCACTTGTCTGTTGCAAAGATGTCCAAAATTAGTTTATTTCATAATGACGGGGAAAATAACGCGGTACAACGCATTTTACAGTAATCCTACTGCTTGTTCACGTACTAAGAGTCAATGTGAGTGCTGGCTTTTCATGCCTCAAAACGGCTCTATGGTCCCATCTGAACCACAGTCCTACAACACTTTGAACTGCTCAGTGCCTGCAATGTATTATATTACGGCCATGTTTGAAGGTCAAGTTTATGCATTCCGGCATATATGAGGATGTATACAAATGAATACCGATATGTAAAATATGCCTCTAAATGCATAGGACTGCGAATGTGAATATTGTTAATAAATCATGAAAGTGCAGTGCTATTTGAGCGTATCATACATTGAACCATAAAGTGCATGGTGTCTACGTGCATACTCAACTGCATGCATGACAGAGGTTCTGCAATAAAGTGTATTGTGCATACTGTGTGCAAAATAGGCTATTTAAACACATCACATAATATAAAACTGTTTGCTAAAGTGCTAAATGCATGAAGAGATCAATTATGAGTGTTTTATAAATGGCATGAACAGCACCAAAACACTCCCATAAATGTCAGGACCATGAAATGCATAGTGCTAGCATACAAACTATACTGCTTGCATGACGGATGTTCTGCAGTAAAGTGCATTGTGCGTAATATATACAAAATTAGCAGTTTGAACGCATCACATTATTTAAAAATGCGACATTAATGTCTAGAGTGCTAAAGGCAGAAAGATGTGAATTATAGACATATTATATGCGACATGATGTAAACCAACACTCCCTTATGTACGTGGACCAATGCATGCAGATGTCAATGAGCTTATTATAAATGGCATGGACTGCACCAAAACACTCCCATAAATATCACAACCATAAAATGCATGGTGCTAGCATACAAGTTGTACTACTTGCATAACAGATGTTATGCAGTAAAGTGCTTTGCGCGTATTATGTGCAGTTAGCAGTTTGAACGCATCACATTATTTACAAATACAACATTAATGGCTAAAGTGCTAAATGCAAGAAGATGTGAATTATAGACATATAATATGCAACAGGATCTAAACCTGACACTCCCATAAATATTTAGACCAAGGACCGAAGGCACAAGTATAAGAATCACACAGTTCATGTGTAGGATTGATGATAAACAACCAATGTTCAGCAATACGGCGCATAGTGCTTATTGTGTGCAAAATGGGCTATTTGCATATTACACATTCTATGAATATACAACAATAGTAGTGAAAAACTATAAAGTGCAAGGTGCCAATCGCTGTTCAGCCAGCTAATTTGCTTGGTATCATCATAAGTGCAAATAATGAGTTGCACAAAGGACGTAAAATGTAACCGCCAGGATAAGGAGTGGATCTGAAGGGTGCTTTAAGGAGCTGCAATGCAATGGCAATCACCCTACTGATACATCTATTTGTAGATACTAAGAAACATTATTGGATAAGGCCAGGGCTCTATAGATCTTATTCAGATCAGGACACACTATTGTACATGCCCAATAACCCAACATCTAAGTTGTCTAAGCTGTATGACAGCACCACTCCTCACCACAACTCAAAAAAACAAAGAAAAACAAATGTTAATGAAAAAGTGATAAAAGAATGATGAATTGCTGAGCCTCATAGTCAAAAAGTGAAAACAATCTCATTAGACCCCATCCTACCGAGGTCAGGTCAGGCTTCATGAGATATATTCGAAACACATAACCACTACAAGAGGGCTGTAAGCATATTAACAACAAAGGGCACTAGGCCATCCTACATGGAAAGCAATAAAAAAGGCGGGAAACTGTCCAGCGTATAAGTAGAACTCAGGCAATAGTTCATGTTCCCAAAGGGTATTAAGTTCCTCATCTAGATTGTGACCCTGAGTTTTCTTCAGCTCAAGATCAAGAATACACCTGGTTTCTAATTGCTGCAATTTTAGATGGTGATCACCTCCTCTGAGACGTTTCTTGACTTGACTGTATGTATGCCAAAGAAGGTTGAACCCTCTACATTGCTGCCATGATATTTGTCAAAGTGCAATGCCCTAGGGTAGGCAGGAGCTTTGTTCTTGATTGCCCTGATGTGTTGAAGAATCCTCAGTTTCAATTTGCCTATGGTGCTGCCAACATACCACTGTTCGGATGGACAGGAATTAACATATACCACATATTAGGTGTTGCATGTTATCCATGAGGTTAGTTTGACCTCACGTCCCAAAGCTGGATGTATGTAGCTAGCTCGATTTTTGGCAAACTGGCAGGCTTTACACTTCATACAACGATGGAATCCCGGAATGGATTTCACCTCATCGCCTGAGCAGGAGCTTGTCCTGTTTTGCCCCGCATTGCTGGAGCAGTGCCTCCACGAGGAGGTTTGCAATCGAAGATGGCCGCCGCTTTTATTAGCTGATCCTTCCATCCAGTGGCTTCCATCAGTTTGCCTGAAGCAGCGTGCGGATTGGCTGTTGGCACTTACTTTAGCCAATCTCGCAAAGTCGGCAGGCGAGAGCCGGCCCACCAACGAAGGCTCACGAATGAAGGCTCCTGTCTTGAGCCTTAGTTCCAACATTTCACCTCATCGCCTGAGCAGGAGCTTGCCCTGTTTCGCCCTGCATTGCTGGAGCAGTGCCTATTCATGGAACCGCGCCTGGGAGAATAGGTAAGCCTGGGCATTTATTTTAGTGCCTTGAGCTTTGTTCTGCCTATACCCCGGTTGACCGATCTAATTGCCCAGATCATTGCTATATTGGAAGAATCACTCGAGGATCACAGAGCCGTAGTGCTACATATGAGCATTCTTCACTTTTACCCCGAGAAGAATCATTCTCCATTACTACCCACAAGGAGGTTTCCAATGGAAGATTGCCGCTGCTTTTATTAGCTGATCCTTCTATCCAGTGCCTTCCACCAGTTTGCCTGAAGCAGCGTGCGGATTGGCTGTAGGCCCTTACTTTAGCCAATCACGCAAAGCCAGCAGGCGAGAGACGGCCCATTAACGAAGGCTCACGAACTAAGGCTCCTGTCTGGAGCCGGGTAAAACGGGTGGTGGAACACTAACTGTGCCTTTGAGGTAACCTGCTACTGTACTTAACCCTTGCCATTCGTGAATTCCCCTCTTCATGAGTCATATTATCATCCTGTGCACCTGACTAATGAAGCACTGTAACCTCGTTTCCCTGTCTTGAGATACGATTCCGTTGTAACTGGCAGCCTCCTACTTGAACTCTTATCACCTGCCTCAAACAATTCACCACCCTGTACCTTCTTTGATTGAGCCCAAATGTATTTTGTATGTTGCACCAAATCACCAATGAATATATGCCATATGTACTCATCGCATGTCTACCTACATGCTATGTAACTGTTCCTTTCCGATTTTACCATCACCCTTCTGTTGTTATATCTATCCTATTTTATAGGCCTTAGTTTGTTCACATCAGCATCCGGTAGAATTTGGATACCCACTACTGGCCCCCCCATCCTTTGTCACACTGTTATCTTTGCCACTGTGCAACTCAACAGAAACGCCCGCCCAATTAGACCTAACCCTTCCCTGTTGTCGGTGTCACGTAGACTGCTGCTCTAAGTTCCATCAAAGGCCAGCTTCCCATATGCAAGGTCCCTTCACTACCATCTAAGCTACCACACTTGCGTATGCATATTGATTTAGCCCCTTCAGCTTCTGTCGTATGAGGCCCACCCAGACAAGGAGATCTTCTAGCCCTCGACCTGCCGCCTACCCTAGAGCTGGTCAGCTCTACCTGTGTGACTGCTGCGCACCACACCCCTTTGTCCGGAACAACACTATCCGCTTCTCTGAACACGGTTGCAAGTCTATACCATAGTACTTGTCACTTCAACTTTCTCCTATCATGCATCAGTCCACAATGTCGCCAATTGCATCTTAAAAACTCAGCCCTCTGGTCACCAATGCTACCATATGAGTCCTTCGCCCGACCTATGCACCATCTGCTCCACAGTATCCTCTGCAGTCAACTTATTTTCTGCGCACTGTACCCTGGCCAGCATATCTGTGTTACCTATACTCGTAGCACAATTGTATTGCCACTAGCTCTTTGCATTCCAAGAACTAGACTATTGCATTATTACTGTTATTACTATGTTATGTATTATTATGCTATTACTATTTTCACATTATTGATGTTGTTTGTTATTGGGTTGTTTATCAAAAGCCCACTGCCTATATATGACCCAATGCTTTGTTGTGTAGCCCAGAACTAGCCTACTGCATTATTATGTTGCTAATTACTGTGTTGATTATCTCCAGCCCACTGCCTATACATGACCCACTTCTTTGTTGTGTAGCCCAGAACTAGCCTACTGCATTATTGTGTTGCCTATACCTGGCCCACTACCGTGCTGCCTATACCTAGCCCACTAGCAGTGCTGCCCCGGACCACATAATTATTGAACACCCAACAAACTCATGCACTACTTCTATGGCCTCCCTCCGGAGAGTGACGCTCACCATGGCGACCCCCTACCTCTATTCAACTACATAGCTCAAACCCAATTCCTGCCAGCCTTACAAGTGGTTTACTTGTCTGTAATATGACTCTTTAGAGTTATATTGCAGACGAGTGAGATGCAGGTACACTTCCGTAGAGCCCCATGCAACCATCCAAATCCTTGCCTCTTGGCATCCCATACAAAATTGTGCACTATTTTCCAGAAGCCAAAGATCCTGATTGGCTGGCTGGAATTGAATATTGCGCTCTGGGTGCTAAGGCAAAATTGATTGAATCCAAACCATTTCAATAAAGATATTGCAATACTTTTTGTGGTACCCAACTAAGTATTGGCTGCAAAACTACAGCGTGAATGCTTGCTAGAAGATATAATCCTGAGCCGAAGGTGAGGGCCATACGTCCTGGAGGGAAGTTACACCACCGTTTTTGATGGCTGCACTAGCCACTAACGCCATTAATACATAAATTACATGTAACCCTGAATATGTGTCCTCAGTTGACACACAATCGGGGCTCTGGGTGGGCTACTTCAACTCTGGGTAGCTGGTGTACTTTATGTAACTCTGAAACATAACTCTTAGCATTAGATATAAGTGTCAAAATTGGCAAGGATAGGAATGGGTTAGCCTGTCTTCATAAATGAGAACAATTACAAAGTATGATTTCACTCAAATTATGGTTATGGTGCCGTGATTTTGGGACTAAACTATTTCTAGCTTATTTTTAAGGGCATTCCTGAGAAAGAAAGATGTACCTATATCTAGGTGGGCTTGTTCTACTGTTAATCACCCCAAACAACAGGACAGCATAACATGTGGTGTCTTTGTTTGCAAGGTAAAGCTTTTTTCACAAAGTATACTGCATGATTTGTGTGATTCCACAAATAATATTTTGTGTTAGCCAAATAGTGCATGTGGTTAAACAGCATTAAGGTGTTTATTAACATACACATGAACGGATTCCAAGATGGCGGCCGAGCCGGGCAGACGTGCGTGAGCGTAGCTCCGTCCCCCGGCCCGGGCCGCAACAAATAAGCACCTCAATTCGAGCACCCACCGAGCCTCTGAGAAGCGTCTTCCCCCAGACAGGGAGGAAAAGGAAATAATCTCCCTCGACGAGCGCCGGAGGCAGAACGAGAGCGAGTGCCGGACCAGACCCGCCCCTCCACACTACGAAGCCGGGAGTCGCGCTGAGACCCCGGGCCCGACGCCAGCAGTGAGCAGCAGATCGGGCGGATCGGGGGAAGCCCAAGCCCGAGGAAAGAAGCCGCAAGAAGAACGGGACCAGACGGAGAGAGCCGCCCCCGCTCCGAGCGCGAAGCGGTCTCCGGAAAGAAAACGGGAAGCCCGAAGCGGGAAAAAGATTGTCGGCAGGTCCGCAGAAGCAACAACGGATGAAAGGTACGAGGCGGGGGGAAGGACGGAGGGCAAGCGGGAAG
Organism: Ambystoma mexicanum; assembly: GCF_040938575.1. NCBI lineage: Eukaryota > Metazoa > Chordata > Amphibia > Caudata > Ambystomatidae > Ambystoma > Ambystoma mexicanum. Next base: position 808,653,945 of record NC_090925.1, on the reverse strand, counting down.
GAGACATCCCCACAGTAGATTTTGGCGGTGAGGGCCCCCCCCCCCACCAGACGACCCGAGCGGAAGAAAAAGAAAGCGCACCCCCCCTCAAACAGGAAGCAGACATTTAACCCTGCGCCACAACAGGTCTGAGGGGGTCGGGGGCTGGGGGTCTCCGGAACATCAGCAGACCCATCCTCTCCGAGCACTAAAACAGCATTCGGGGTACCCCAGGGGTGGGGAAACGACCTGGGCAGCGACAAGCAGCAGGAGGACCATATAGAAAGAGGAGCCTAACTCAGCAAGGAACTTAAAACTGGGAATCGAAGCAGGACTCACGGGGGTAACACGCAAAGTCCTAAGGATACCACAAACACAGATCCCCAGTAAATGAACATGCGATAAGGGAACCAAGAGGAGGACCGAAAGCCCCAGAAGTGAACCGTAAACCCAACAAAGATCCTCAAAGGAGACAACGTATCAACCCAAAATCAAGAGACCTCAGAAACTAGCCAAAACCCTGTCAAATCCGAAGAGAGGACTTTGATAAGAAACCCAAGCGAAGAGGCCCAAACACATGTCAAAAATCAAAACGAAGAGTGGGTCACAATCAACGGGGGCGGAGAAAGGTGGACCCAGGCAAGACCAAGACCTGACCCAAATCTGGGGACTAGGGAACAAGATCCCCAAGAGCTTGAACAAACAGAAAAACAAAGGAGGCGACCCTCCAGAACAGATAGAAAAGGCAGACATGGCCTCAAGGGACGATATGAAATCCTGGTTCAAGGAACTTCAGGACCAGTTCATCGCATCTACCCAGGCGCAATTTGACAATATGAAAGGCGAAATGAAACAAGCAATACAAGAATTAAAAAAAGACATAAAAGACCTCGGAGAGAGAACAGACAATTTAGAAAGGACGGTCCAAAACATAGACGAGGAAGCTCTACAACAAGCGGAAGCACAAGACAGACTCGCACGCTTGGCGCTGGAGCTGGAATCCCAGTGCGAGGATTTGGAGAACAGATCGAGAAGATCGAACATCAGAATTAAAAATATGGTGGAAACAGTTGAAGACAAAGACCTCCGTAAGGCAGCACAACAAGTGTTCCAAGAAATCTTACAGGAGGGAACCGAGGAAGACATCCAAATCGACAGAATACACAGAGTTGGTCCCCGCAGAACAGGAGAGCCCGGATCTCGCCCAAGAGACGTACTAGTGGCCATGACTAGATATACTCAAAAAGAACAAATCCTAAGGAAGGCCAGAACTACGGGGCAGATAAGAATGAACGGAAAAGAAATTCAGCTTTACCAAGATCTCGCCCAATCAACGCTTAGAAAAAGAAGAGAAATGAACCAGATAACGAAAATCCTCTCCGAAAAACAAATTCGATACAAATGGACTTTCCCATTCGGTCTCCTATTCTCATGGGAAGACAGACAACACCGAATAACAACCTGCGAAGAAGGCCTTAAGATACTGGGAGACCAGGAATCTGAGAAGCAGAACGATAGTGAACCCCGAAGACAAAGGAGACAACCGAAGGGGTGGCAAACGGAGAAAAGGAAAACGAGACTCCAATCCCGGAAACCAGAAGATCGCTAAGTCTCCAGAAACACCCTACACGAGACGGGCGCAACAAGAGGGGAAGGCGATAACCAAACGGACGAGAGAGCCAGGACAGAGGGTGATCTTGAGCGCGGCTGAGCCGGGGGCCGGCCATGGAATCCACAACACAAGCAGGGTTTAGGACTCCCTGCGAACCGTTACCCCTGAGAAGTTAGAGGGCATGGAGCAAAGGCACCACGCCGGAGCAACCATAGGGCCCAGAGCCCTCCTCAGGGACAAAGTTGGGGGGAAGAGGGAGGGAGAAGGGAGGAGGGATGGGGGGAAAGGGGAAGGGAAAGTTCTAAGGGGGAGAAACTCCAACACCGGTATTAACACACACAACACAGTCCCACGAGGCGGAAACAAAACGAAACTACAGACAGATCTAAAGGAATGGGGCTGAAAATTCTAACGTACAATGTTAGAGGTCTGAACTCACCAGTGAAACGCAAGAAAATAGAACACTTTCTACACAAAGACAAATACGACATAATATCGCTCCAAGAAACGCATATACAAAAAAAAAGGAGAGGACAGTTCAAGTTAAAAGGCTACAACTTAATCCTACAATCAAACGATGAAGAGAAAAAGAAAGGAGTACTTCTTGCTTTCGCAAACCACCTACAAGTTAAAGTAAAAGAGACGCAAACAGACAAGGAAGGGCGCTATGTATTCGCAAAGGCCCAGATTGACAACCGTCAACTAACTATAGCCACCTTGTACGCGCCTAACTCAGGTCAAGAGGGATTCATCAAAGATACAATAAACAAATTAGAATCCTTCGCGGAGGGGGAAATAGTCCTGACCGGAGACTTCAACTTTGCATGGAACAACACGGAAGACCGATCAAACCCTAAAGGCAACCAGCAGGGGTCCCCCACGCCGGCGCTGAAGAAAGCAATGCACAACTTAGCCCTTGAGGACGTCTGGAGAAGACTCAAAGGAACGACAAAAGGATACATTTACCACTCGCATGTACATGACTCAAGCTCCAGAATAGATTACATATGGGCAACAGGGACCCTAGTGGGGGAAATACAGGACATCGAAAAAGGCCATATCTCACTCTCAGACCATGCCCCGGTGTGGATCACAATCCCAAAATTCATGAAAAAATCGAACCTATGGAGATGGACCCTCCCCAGAGAGGTGATACAAGATCCAGTGGCAAAAGAATCCATCAGAGAAAGAATTGAGGAATACTTCGAGGACAATACTTCCCCGGAAATCTCCCCAAGCACAACATGGGAAGCCTTCAAAGCGGTTACGAGGGGGCACTTTACAGCTCTAAAAGCACAAAGAGATAAGATCACACACAAATGGGAAGAAGAACTGGAAATAAAACTGGAAGAGACAAGAGAACAAATGACAAAAAACTCCTCCAGAAAGATCAAGAGAGCATATAGACACATACAGAGTCAATTAGACCTGATTAGAACAAAAAGAGCAGAAACACAGCTGCTGCACACGAAACACTGGTACGCAATGAAATCGAATAAAGCAGACAAATTGCTGGCGAGACAACTGAAGGGCAGAAAACAGGAACAGACGGTACAATCCATAAAAGATGAACAAGGAACAATGAAAACTCAGACAAAAGACATTAAAGAAATTTTCCGGAACTACTACCAGAACCTATATTCCTCCCAACACCCGAAGGAGCAAGATCAGGAGGCCTTCCTCAGAGGCATCACCCTACCAACAGTTTCCCCGTCAGAAAAAGAAGCCCTGGATGCGCCAATAACACCAGAAGAGGCGAGGAAGGCAATTAGAGACCTGCCAAAAAAACAAAGCCCCGGGTCCGGACGGATTCACAGCAACCTTCTACAAAACATACGCGGAAACGCTGATTCCACATCTGACCACGCTATTTAATACCTTCAGGACACAGAATAACATCACCCCATCGATGAACGAAGCAAAGATTCTAGTCTTCCATAGAAAGGGGAAAGACCAAGTAAACCCGATCTCATACCGCCCAATAGCCCTAATCAACGTAGACGCCAAACTTTATACGAAGGCTCTAGCGAACCGACTGGCGCCACTACTCCCCAAATTAATCCACCAGGAACAAGCGGGATTCATTCCCACCAGAAAAACCCACGATAACATAAGAAGAATAATACACCTCATCGAAAAGGCAGGCATCGTGAAACTCCCATCAGCAATAATATCGTTGGATGCAGAGAAAGCATTCGATCGGGTCGAATGGACAATGCTTTTTGCGACCCTCAAAAAAATGGGAATGGGGAACGACTTTATCAACATGATCAAAGCCATCTACAACGCACCGACCGCCAGGATAGCAGTCAACCGAGAACTATCGAATCCTATCAGAATAGGAAGGGGCACCAAACAGGGATGCCCCTTGTCGCCCCTACTCTATGCAATCTTTCTTGAACCCCTATTGGAAAAGATCAGAGTGACGCCAGAAATAAAGGGGATAGAAATGGGCGGACAAACACACAAAACAGCCGCCTACGCCGACGACATGATGATGACCATCACGGACCCGAGCAGATCGCTTCCACACCTGATCCAGCTGATAGATGATTATGGGGAAATATCGGGCCTGAAAATTAACAAGCAGAAATCGTCGGTAATGACAATGGCCGGAAACAAGGATGAGATCCACAGGATAACGAAAGAGCTACGCCTCCAGACGTCAGAGGAAGGAGTAACATACTTAGGAGTGACCCTCACACCAAAAATAAGAGATCTATACACAGGGAACTACACAAAGCTTATGGAACAAGTCGTCTCAGACCTGAGCGGATGGAACCCCCTGAAGGTGTCCTGGTGGGGCAGGTTAACGGTTATAAAGATGACGATCTTACCTAGATTGCTCTACTACTTCCAAGCACTCCCCATAAAGGTCCCAACATCTTTCTTTAAATCACTCACAAAAACAATTACCAAATATATATGGCAAAACAAGACACCGAGAATTTCACACCAGGCACTTACCGCACAAAAATCAGACGGGGGGATGGCACTTCCCCACTTCAGGAAGTACTATGAGGCGGCACAACTGTGGGTACTACATGAATGGATCACGGATACGTCAGATAAGTGGTGGATGGCACAGGATCGAGCGGTGGCGAGGTCTAACCTGCGTCACCTGTTGTGGAAGAGACCAGCACACAGACATCATAACATTGATATAAGTGAAGTTATGAGCACCACTATGGAAATCTGGGACAGAGCCACCAAAAGAGAAACCCTAACGATAGACCCGGCCCCGTTCATCCCAATTTTAGACAATCCAGACTTCCCCCCAGGGGTAGAAAAAGGCGCATTCCAGAAATGGAGGGACTCAGAGTGTACGAAAGTGGGCGACATGTTTGAAAAAGGGCAGATAAGATCATTTACAGACTGCCAGGACTTACTAGCCCTCACGGAGAAGGACAGGTTTCAGTATGAGCAAATTCATCACTGGCTCACATCCCCCAGAATTATGAAGGCGCTGACAAGGGACCTAACCCCCTTTGAGACCTATATACTAACCCAAACGGGAGAAAAGAAATTCGTCTCATCTCTTTACAAATTCATCAATGTCCAAGAAGAAAACATCACATGGTACTACATGAAAAAATGGGAAATCACGTTAGGGAAACAAATCCCGAGCACGCAATGGACGTACCTGTGGCACATCATTCCCAAGTGGACGCGAGCAATTCAAACAAAGGAAGCATGGATCAAGGTGATGATCCAATGGCATCACACTCCGGAAAGGCTACACAAAATGTTCCCGACAACCCAAGATAGCTGCTGGAGGGGATGTAACACAGTGGGCACCTGGAGGCATATCTGGTGGGACTGTCGGGAACTACAACAATTCTGGACGGAAGTGAAAGACAAGATGCAGGAAATGTTCATGCGAACGGACAACCTAGATGAAGAAGTTTGGATGTGCGGAATGTGGGATCCCAAAGATAGAACTCTAAACAAGACACAAAAACGAAACTTTATGGGGTTCCTCATAGCGGCCTGGTTGGCAATAGCACAAAAATGGAAACAAAAGACCCCCCCAACGACGCAAGAATGGCTCCACAGGATATGGACATATGTAACGATGGAAAGAATAACGTATAACCTACAAGGGAACAGACAGCGATTCGCTACAGACTGGGGACACACCATAGAATACCTGCAAAGTGATTACATGCTCCAATGGTGCCCACATAACATTCGTATCTTAGATATGTTCACAAGCTAAGCCCGAAGCAAACATGGGACAGTAGGAACTGCAGAGAAACCAATACCGGTGGGGAGGGAGGGGGGCGGGAAGGGGAAGTTGGGGACAATGTTGTGTCCCGATGTTAATGCCTAAGAAATGTCAATAAAAAATCCATTATAACATACACATGAACGTTCAAATGTTGTGTATGTTTCATGGGGCCACTAGAGAGAGCAAGATTGGATGGGATCACGAGATGGATTGCACATATTAAATATGCATCTGTCTGCTTGCTGCCATCACATTTGAGCTTGCCAGATCAGGCAGAGATACAAAGCAGATTGATTTAATCTACCTTAACCCTTTAATCGGGTGCAGTTTGTAATCACCAGGTCAGGTCTACTGTAGTCTGATCTTGAGGCTTGGATGCCTTTCCTTCCGAGCTTGTATGTAGCTTACCACCTGCACCAAAGACAATACAAGGCATCTTTTATGTACAGGCATAACCCTCTCCCGAAGCACTTGAAGTGCAGGGTTTCCATACTCAGAATCATGAGTGTATACTTGTTATTCCTCCTACGATCGCTGATTTTGATTAACTTTGGAGACAAGCTATCCCTTGGCTTTATTCTTGAATGTGCTTTAACACATTTCTGCAGTGATCTGGCTAGATACATTATGTAGGCAAAGTGAAGCCTGACAATTATCGCACCATTTTCTGGAATCTGCCTTGGTCCCTTCTCTGCCAAATGATGGCTTTGGCATTTAAAATTAGATTCTTTACTCTGTACACCGAAAAGTACCCTGCCCTTTTTAAAACAAAATATCCTGGACAAATCACTGTAGCCATGTTATTTTTAGGAGGCAAAGACCATATATGAACAGCTAATTTGTGCTACATTGAAAATAAACGCAGTGCAGTTACAGAGAGAAAACCTTTTTTAATTAACTATTTATGAATGATGTTTAAACATTTTCAAGAAAAATAAATCATTTTAGTTTACAGACTTCAATTTAACAGAGGGAGTGGTTGATTTCCCAAATAGGACCGAAGTTATCAAAGGTTATCGAAGGGAGGTAGCAGAGGCTTTAATAACTGAGACAGGTATTCAAGTTAAGAAGGTTGAAATGAATGGAGAGCACATTTCATATTAACTAAGGGTGAAAGCGAGTAAAGAATCAAACAAACAGGTCTTCAGCTTCAAATGTCCCATTAGTCATTATGTTTACACTTGGTAGCATGGTGTCTTTAAAGGTGAGTCTTTAACCTGCAAGATAGCAGAGTATTATGAGACAAAATGGGCAACATACAGAATTTAGAGCAATTAAGAAACAATATTGAAATGTAAAAGTGGTATTACTGAATAGAGATATTATGAAAGGTATTTCTGCTTCGATGTGAGCTTTAAAATGCAGTTTAATAATGTACACACAACTGGGAAACCACTATATCATTGCGCAGCTTGTCATACATTAAAATAGCCTAATAAAACACTGCGTGACAAATTAGGCAACAAAAAATGTGGTACATTTGCATGATTTATGGAAACATGAATTTATTTCATTTGGGTGTGCCAAGAGGTTATGTCACTAGCTAGGTTTAGATATTTGGGGGTATTTCAAAGAGTAAGTAAAGCAGTCGAGTAGTTGAATGATGATGCAGTACTGAGAGCATTTTTCAAGTACGTTTAAGTTGTACATCCCGTCCGCCATTTCTTTGTTGTCTGTACTCTCTGTAGAAAGATGGGAGCATTTTTGCAAACAAAAAGAAGTGACTAGAGCCATGTAAGCAGGTGGTGCTTTGCCCTTGCAAGGCCAGAACAAACCTCCTAATGCATGCACTATATTTCAAAATCTCAGTCACTTCTCTCTGCTGGAACAGACCAGACATTTCTTGCTAAGTTGCGATTCAACCATAAGTGATGTGATCACATTTTTTGGGGGTTTTTGGGGTGTCCTTAGGTCATTTCTTTTCCCTCATTTTCCATGGAAGTGCTGTAGCTCACTGACGACATCTGGAGACCTTGGAAAGTTTGCAAAAACTGAGCGATCCTCTTGCAAGTTGCATACTGAGGCCTTGCTATCTACTGCAGGGCTCCCCTGAGACCCTGTTGTGTTTCCTCTCCACACATATCACTGTGTTGTAGGGCCCATAAGGGGCAGGTATAATGTACCCTTGTTGGTCAACTCCTCTTGTATTGGTAGCAAGGTATGGGCTTATTCTTCTGAGGTGGGTGCTTCTGTGCACAATCATTTAGGGCAGGAAAGCATACCCTCAATACCAGGCTGTAAGACAAGACCTGATTGAATGAGAACAACCCCAGAACCCTTACCCAGTACCCATACCCATTTATCCCATACCCATACTGACACCTACTATAAATACCCTTGCCACTTGACTTATGTGCCATGATTTATGTATCCCAGTTACTACAGATCACTAACCCATTACCTGCTATTGACTCTTATCGTGGCACCCATGAGGAGGGTATGACTGAGGTACCAAAGGTGTTGTATGTTTAAGGGGGTGAGGTCTGCATATGTTATTCCATTGCTTTCTTTTGCTTTGCAATACATGGTCCAATCGCTGTAATGAGAGTAAGGCTTTCCTAGAAAGCTGTCGGAAGGGGGGACATGTAAACACATGCAAGAGTCCCTACAGTGAGAAATGTGTATTTTATCTTATGCTATACCCTGTTTAGTGTATCCGCTGTAATACATACATTGTTAAAATATAAATGGCATACATAGCTTATTTTCACCTAAAATTAAGGCACTGGCTCTTTTTGTAAACAAACTATGCAAGCAAACATGTATTTACAATACTAATATTGTTATTTCATTGCAGATAGCACACAAGACTTGGCCACATATTTGGGGAGAGGACATCCAATGTGGAAGTAGGAGGCGAAGGGCATGGAAAATGGGTAATTGTTATTTTTGTGCTCTCTTTCCTATTTAACCTGTCCTTGGAAAAATGTAATGTCTATTAGTGGTGCACTTCATTGCTATGAGTCATAGTAATCACAGACAGTCTATAGTAACATGGTGCCTCTGTACCCTGGCAGACAACTTATTGGTAAAATAAAAACCTCTTTTATTCCTATATTTTCTGAAAACAAAATACACACTATATGACCAAGAAGGCAATCCTCAGAGGACACCAGACACAAGCAAAATGTGGCAAAACAAGGTTTATTGTACACAAATACCCCTATTATGGTACAAAACATGAGAGCCAGGGTGAATCGGTTTCCAGCAAGGTGATGAGGACAGAAGAAATGCAGCACATTTTCTGAAGGCTCTGGGCGAGTTTAAATCAGGTCCGTCCTTAGCAAACTTCAACAAAAGCTAATGGAAAAGGTTTGAGTCCAAAACCAAGTGTCACTCACAGTTCCTGGATCGACTCTACAGTTTCAGAGAGCTCTTGGCCCTAAAACAGGTTGCATGCAAGTATGAAATGACCATCAATTCCTTCGCTCTCAGGTTGCATTTGAGTATAACATGACTGTTAATCCCTTCCATGTCAGCCATGGGTGGATTGGGAGGCCATTTTCATTATAGCCTGCCCAACCCCTGCCAAGGGAACTATCTCGCTGAGCTTGTCTTTGTAGTCAGCAGCTGTGCTCGACCTTAGTGAACACCTCCTGGCCTTGGACAATATTGCAAGGCTCTGTGTCATCAGCTGTTTGATACAGACTCCTGGGCAAGTATGTTCAGTATTCGAGGACTTGCCAATTCTACCATGTCCAGGTATGGGGCTACCGGCTAGCTTCACTCTGAGTAGGGTCCAGGAATTGTGGTGTGTCAGAAGAAGGAATCAGACAAAGTGGTTGCATTCTTATACACTCAGCTTTTATTGAATTAATAAGAAAAATACCTATCTTTACCTATGCTAGAGAGATTTCGCACCTTGAAACACTTGTGTATAGGCGCGTTATAAATGCCCTATCATACCTCTAACTAGGGTGACCGTCCTCTTTCCAAAAACTATCCTATTCTGATCCTACCACAGATCAAAAGGGATTCAGCAATGGTGCGCGCATCGAAGTGTGTCCAAGTGTGCTGTTGTTCTGGAGACTGGATTGGACCTGTGCTGGACTACTTTTCTACTGTCCTGCAAGAGGCCGTAAGGCCAAGGGGAAGGACTGCCTTTACTTTAGAGGACTGTCTTTACTTTTGAGGCGAAACGCCAAAAAGACTTCAAAGGACTCTAAATACCACAGCAAATATAGCGCAGGAGTTTTACTCTACCACCACACTGCTACCAGTAAACGGGAGCGTGGGCTGGGCCTTAGCAAGCTGGGCTGGGTTGGGCCAAAGTAAGCAGGGCTGTGTTGACGTGTAGGCAAGCTCTTGCATTGTTTAACGTGTCCTTGAATACAACGCTACCTACGTTAACTATGCCTTTTTTCCTTCCCGATCCTTTGTGTGCTTGAACCATGCCCCTTTGGACTCCCGGAAGCCCTACTTAATGTGGATGCACGCGCACTTTGCGCGCTCATGGAAGTGTGTCCAAGTGTGCTGTTGTGCTGTTAGGTGGGTGGTGAGGTGTGAGGAAACCCTGCTCTCCGTTTCTTTCATACTCTCCGGCCTGCCAGTTGGAGTTGAGCATAAGGAATACTAGGTGAGAGTTACCTACTAAACTGCATACGTGTGAAATTTGTTTAGTGTGAACCATGGCTAGTGGCAGCGCACTGGTAGATATGTCGAGCCCCTACTCCCTGGTATCACTAATATTGACCTACTAGTGTGCCCAGGAAATGGTACGTATTCAGGCATGGATGACCCGGATTTCGGCGCGGGCTCAATAGGTGGCTCCTGCGGTCACGAAGGTGCCGAGCAAGATAGCTCTATCCATATCCCTTTTGTTTCGTCTCCTCAGATTGGCGGCAGGGTTGTAGAAACTGGTGGATCGAGTAACCAGGTCGCGCATAGCACTCGGGTGTACCTACGTCAACTGATCCATCGAACTATGCCAAAATCTCGCTTTCACCTAATGAGATTTCAATTAAAAATTTTCTAACAAGCTGCTATACACTTGCATGAAACTAGCACAGCTAACATAACACTGGAGGGCAATGAGTCAGCGAACGAGCTGTCAAAGATTGGACCTGATGTTATGGAGGAACTCAATAAAAGGGTCAGACGATCTATTGGCCTCTTGACCCCCTTAGTTTAACAAATGCATGGAAGCAATCTCTATAGCAAAAAAGTATTTGTGTGTGATCCGGGTAGTGCATCCAGAATAATTAAACAAATGAGTAACATTCAAGTGACTGATGCAAATGGGTCCCAGTTGGCAAACACGAACACTGATCCCAGAGTAGGGAAGGCCCTGGAACCTCCAAGCAACCTGATACCAATAGGTTAGGAGTGTAGGAGCAATCTCTCGTAAGGAGCGTTACCTAACGCTAATAATTTGTCTGCATCTGATGCAGATAGGCCCTACACCTTCCCTGTAATTATCTCTATATAGGACCTTTTAGATACGGGTCACGACTTTACTCACCTTGAGATTCGGGAGATAAAAGTCTCAATGAATGATATTTTACCTAAGATCAATTGATTAGAGTGCTTTATTACTGCAAGGGAGATTTGCACCAATCCCTACAAAGACTTGCATAGTGAACTTAAATCAGCGTTGTTGTGTAAAGAGACGAGGACGTTTCATGAGAGAGGAACTCAGTATCTTGCAAATCACATAATCGACTCTGATTACACCCCAACCACACAGTACATGCATACTGAGTCATAGTATGGTAGGACTAATAGCAGATGTTAATGCTATGAAATCGGACATAGGAGATATAAAACAGAACCTATCGCTGCTTAAAGAAGCTCCAATTATTCAGTCGCCACAGCAAGAGCATGCGACATTGGACAGTCCCTCTGCGCTCATGAAAATTATTGACCAAATGGAGAAGGACGGCGGTGTCGCTGTGTCCTCTAATGAAAAAGTAGGCTTCCTATCGCGACGTACTAAGAAACTGCAGCTAAGAGCAGTAAAAAGGGCTGTGAGGTGAAGAAAGGCTGCTGATGAGCAAACAAAAAAAACTAAAAAAATGAAAAGCACCGCTGTGGAGCAAAATAAAATGTGTAATTCCACAGGGATTCACACAAAGAGTAACCCAAGCCACCCATGACAAGGGTAGAACCCTCGACTGGGTAGCTGACTATAACTGCACAGCTTCCATCAGCGCAATAACACCACTAGTTTGGACGGACCACTGCTTGGTTTCCTTCACCTTACTTGTTATTTCCTCCACCCCCAAGATTACTCCTATGGCACCCACCCTCCCTACGAGGAATTAAAAAAACATCACTGCAGACAAAATCATCCCACTTACCCTCAACCTTCTTCCCAATTCTACGAGTCCAGACAACTTAGTAAGTGCTTATAACACCGCCATGACAGCAGCCCTAGATGAAATTGCACCACTTAAGCTACGGAAAAGTAAACCAAAAGCCCATCTGAACTCATGGTTCACCCCACCCTTAAAAAATCTGAGGAAAGAAAAAAGAAAACTTGAATCCTTGTGGAAAGCCAGTCCCATTGAGGAAAATAAAACAAATCTAGTCAACTCTGCCACCTCCTATAAAAAGGAGATTATATACGCGCCAAACAAATCATCCTACAATGAGCGCATTGACGAAGACAACTCGAATACTAGGGAATTATTTAGTATCCTAAGGGAACTGGAAGCCCTTATCCTTCAGACAGACAATTGCATCAAAGACAACCCCTGGTGTACAAGCATCCAGAGTGCCTTACAGAACAACATCGCCCTATTTCAAAACAAGATAGCTAAAAAATGCCTCATTACCCATCTTAAACAATCAATCCACCGTTCAATAATGATACTAACAACAAATCCTATGGACAATTAACATTTTCTCAAGTCTCAGTTCTAGAGGTTGAAAAAGTCATGCTCTCACTTAAACCATCTAATTGCTAAGGAGACAGCTGCCCAGCTCAAATTATTAAAGATGCCGCCAGAGACCTTGCACCATTTATACCCAAATTAATCACCTCCTGTTTCAACTCCGGCACCCGTCCCCAGTAACCTTAAGGAGTCATGGGTCCTACCCCTCCTGAATAAACAGACACTAGATCCTTCAATCCCCACCAACTACAGGCCCATCACTACTGAACTCTTTCTTCTTAAAATCCTTGACAAAATGGCATACATTCAAATTCAGGATTACATTGAGTCAAACCATCTCCTCGGCACCAGGCAATCTGGCTTTAGCCCCCGCCATGGCACAGAGACAGCTCTTATAGATCTCAAATCTCAGATTGATGAACTGAAGGACAAGGGAAAAACGGCCTTGTTGCTACCCCTCGGCTTATCTGCCGCTTTCGGCTTAGTAGACCACCAAATTCTGTGCAAACATCTGGCCATAGCCACTCACTTCTCACAAAGCGCCATTACTTGGATCAAATCGTTCCTTAACAATAGGACCATGCGAGTCTTCTCGTCTCTCGCAGAGGCTGACCCGATTCCCATAACGTAGGCATTCAATACAATCAAAACAGAATCTCATGCACACATAATGAGCACTTTGAAAAAAGCTCTGGAATGTGGTGTGTTGAACTCTGAAGTGTTAATGAAGGAACTAAAACTACCTGGGGGGTAGTGGAATCGTCTGTTAGTGAAATGGGTGCTTCTCGTCCTGTACCTGGTCTGGAACTCGATTCTGTTGGGAAGGGTCTTGCATCAAGGATGTGTGAAGGGACTGTTTGTTGTATGGCTAATTCTTCTGCCCGAGAATTGAATGATGGGGGCAATACTGGAACGCTCCCTCCAGCAGATGTTGAAACTTCTGACAACCCGTCAAAAGGGGGGGAGGCCACTCATGGTGTAATTAATATTATTGGCTTGGAGGGGAATGCTGATACTTTGGGAGATGCAAGAATCAATCGCAACTATTGGCTTGAGCTCATTTCGTGCATTCCATCTCTAAGAATACTAACTACTAAAGATTTTGAAAGAATCTCGCTTGCACGGCACAACAATCATATAATGATTTGTTATGTGCCGCCTGCAAATATTCTTAAATGTATCTGGTCATACAGAGCTGAGTTGTTGGATCTAGGATTCATGTTACACAATTATTATGATGAGTTGCTTGCGAATGGGTTCTTGCCGATCCCTAAGTTCCCCCAAGGTATGGATGAGTAGGGATGAGGAGCCAGCTCCAGAACCATCTGGTAGTACTGCTGATGAGAAGTTGTGTATTTCCCAATTGTTATCTATTCCTGGGATCAGGAAAGAGCTAGCATGGGTAGAGCCCTTATTGAGAACCATCTTTAATATGAAAGAAGATAGGAGCTCAAACTAGCATTACCCGACAAAGGATCTAGTGATTTCATCGTGGAACTCATGCGGCTACCCTAATCTCTTTAAGTGGTTGGCTTCTCTTCCTCCCCTGCAACCTCTGTTTGTAATCTTCCTCCAGGAAACTATGAAAAACGATCAATTGGTACTGCAGGGTTTGCGTACCTTTTGCTCCCATGCAACTAAAGCAAAGGAAGGCCGCCACTCTGGAGGCTTAGTTATTGCTTTTAATAACAACATGAACTGTACCACCAAACCTATGCATGTATTGGAACACATCTTAGCAGTTGAGTTGAAGTTTAAAGTAAACATACTTAAATCATTATTATTGATAACCTTATATTGGAATCCACTCAAACTAGCCATTGATGATATGTTTGATGAGATCGACAACTGTCTAGAGAGTGTATTTATACATAACCCTAATTACGAAATCATTATTGGAGGTGATTTCAACTCATCTTGCCTTGATGGGTGTGATGTTGTAGATCAAGATCAATCTGAACGTGGGAAGGGAGCCAGGCTGAGAGGCCAGAGATGGGTGGCTTACTTCGATGATTGGGACCTGAGCTTCGTAAAATGTGTGGAGACAGGTCTCAATTACTCCTGGAGCCGGGGAGGGGCCCGCTCTATAATTGACTATTTCGGTGTGTCACAAACACTTGCTCATTGAGTAGAGCCAGTGAATATACATGCAATTACTCTCTGAGGTCATGCCCCTATACAGTTATCCACTGGAATATTGTATTCAAGTCATTCTGTGGATGAGTTGTTATACCCGAAATAGAGCGTGGAAATGCTGCACTAGATGGAATCCAGCAATATGTCACCAACTAGCTTGTCGGGTGTCGCAAGATTTAAACAATATCGATGAGCATATCTTGCAACCCAGCTATCCCTTCTATCTAAGGGAGGCGATCATTGCTGATATTGTTAGGACAGCTCTAGCATTTCTGCTTACCAAGCAGAAAGCAAGAGTACAAGTGATGGACCACTCGTACGAACACAGTGTAAAGTTGCTCAAACG
Source organism: Ambystoma mexicanum (assembly GCF_040938575.1). Taxonomy (NCBI): domain Eukaryota; kingdom Metazoa; phylum Chordata; class Amphibia; order Caudata; family Ambystomatidae; genus Ambystoma; species Ambystoma mexicanum. The sequence goes on along the minus strand of NC_090925.1, from coordinate 808,638,805 downwards.
CATAAAGAATAAGGAATTTGTGAGCAACTTACAGTATTTATATTTGAAAAAACGTACTTTACAAACATACAAGAACAGATCAGCGAATACCATACCTGCCGATGTTCGGGAAATGCATATTGCAAAGAAGTATCAACTTCCTACACGCTTCTCAGCTCTTAATTATCAGTTGTCCCAGGGCCCCGGACACCCAATCCCTTAATTGGTCAACTCATTATATTGAGTGGGCCATTAGTAAGTTAACTCACTCGAACGCAGGTATTCCGCCCTGTGTATATAAGGCCGATCCAGCTCTATGGGCTGAACTCCTTAAAATCAAATATGATCTAATCCTGTTGACCTGCAATATTCCGGAGACGTGGGGCACCTCGATAATAATACCAAATCTATAAACAAGGCGACCCTGCAAATCCTGACAACTACTGTCCTATTTCCTTAATAGACGCTGCTGCAAAAATCTTTGCCATCTTGATTTAGCATGACTTGGAGAAATACATTTCAAACTGGATTTAGGAGAGGTATGAGAACTGTTCTAAATGCAACTATTATGTCTCACATACTAGCTGGCAGCAAAACGAAATGGGCTTCTCCGGTGTATATGGCATGTATTGATATGTCTGCAGCATTTGACACAGTTGTAAGAAACTTGTTATGCGATAAAATGGTTAAACTAGGCATTCCGGCGGTCCTGATTTTTTGGATTGCACTGATCTATAACAGTACTTCGTAGAAGGTTAGGGTAACAAGAGAAGGTCCATACACTGAACCTGTCAGGACGTATTTGGGTTCAAAGCAGGGCTGCAATTTAGCGGCTACGCTATTCAATCTTTATTTGTGTGATTTTGACCATCAGTAGAAAGATACAGGAATGTTCGCTGTGAAAGTTGGTAGCCGACGTCTGCACTGGTTAGCATTCTCAGATGACGTCATCCTGTTTGATCTTGCGCCATCAGGGCTGCAAATGAAGTTGCATCTCTTTGAGAAATTTGCTCATTTGCATAATCTCAGACCCAATGCCACAAAGACCAGTATAATGGTATTCAATGCAGCAAAAAAGTTAAAGCAATATAAATGAAAGATCACTGGAATATTGATCTCCCAAACTCCTGCGATTATTTATCTTGGATATTACATGAGCAATGCCTCATAGATCAAACTTTGGAGTGACAGGCTGAACTTGAAAGCAAGACCCTTATTATGTCAACTGAAGGTGATCTTTGCTAAGTATTGTAAATTCTCATTACTCCCGTTGCTTGATTTCTCCCTTCTCAAAGTTGAATCTGTGCTGTATGTGTTTGTTCGATCTTAACAAACAACCTGATAGCTTACAGGGGCACTTAATAAAAGCTGCACTACATCTTGCCCTCTCTATTCCAAACTGTGTAATCCGAAATGAGCTTGGTTTAATCTCACTGTCTTGTAGAGTGGATTGGCAAACCTTATCTAATTATTCTAAAATGTTAGATCCACCCAAGAATTCTCTTTATCAGAACTTGCAAGAAGCGTTACAGGCAAAAGGAGTTGGCTCCCTCACACAATATCAGAGGAGAATGCAGGGTCTTCTTGATGAACTCGCAGTGACGAACAGCGATCTATGCACTAGACCAGCATATGTGAAAAAAAAGTTATTTGAAAGGGACTGGACTCCTACTTTAGCCCGGCTTAACAAATACAGCACCTATAGCGAATATGCGAAGTACACTCGGAAAAGCGTTCCATACTGCACTTATATAAGCATTTTTCCCTGTATGCATACTCGCATGTATTACAGGCGTTTTAAATTCAACCAATTTTACATCTGGGAAAGGTGTAGGCATTGGGGAAGTGTTAAAAGCTACGACCAACACGAGAACTGTCGATTCCTGAATTGTGGAGAACCAATAGAAACACTCAAGCACTTAGTGCTGGAATGCCCACAATTCAGGGTGGCAAGAACAAATAAATCTCTTGCTCAAATTCATCAATATCTTTGTGGGCCATGATGATGGTAGGTAACTACAAACCGGTGATTTTCGCACTGGTACAGCTATTAAAAATCATTGAGGCTGAATTAGCAAGGCACGAGAACTGTGATTTAAAAATACATAAAAATGGGTTCGTAACATTTTGAGCTGTGTAGATGTATTATATGTTGCCTTATGAGGTACATGTGCTCAATCAACTTCTGAACTATTTCTGAGTACATGCAGTGTATAATAAAATCTGTTTCTCATCCCGTGTGCATGGTTAGTGCAGTGACATTGTTTTTATGTGAAATATTGTTCTAATTTGTATTAAGTCAGAGAGTAGCCCTCTAGGCCCAGAGCAAAAGGTTGCGTCCATCCTTGATGTCACTTTGTATTTAGTTTACCCTCATTGAGCGAATGAGAATACGTAGAAATGATACTGAGGGTGACTTGCCTCGTATCTTTGAGAGCTTAGACTCATTTTTTATGAACTATAACAAACAAGTGTTGTTTATGTCATGACGTGAATGTATTAGCTGATAACGAACTGTTTATTTATCTGTGTTTTATACTAAAATGCATTCTAAATTTTAAATGTTTTTCATTTATCCATTTAAAATTGTATATATAGAAATTGTTTTTTTGTAAAGGTTTTATTTTAACCATAAACAAATTAAAAAATAAATAAAGGGATTCAGCAAAACAAAAAAAGGGCCTGGCCTCACTTACTCAGCCTTAGTGACTGATCTTCTTATAGTCTCTTGAAATAGTTCTGATTATCCCAGCAGTTCCTCAAGGGGGCTTCTTGTGTATTTAGCACATGTCCAAGGATTATTTCTGTTTCATGTCCAACCTGGCTCTTTTGCCAATGGTGGGGCTTTTATTCCAAAAACCTCACAACCACTTAGTAGACCACTCCCACACTCCTCTTGGCTTTTCTTAGGATTTTTACGATCACTATTACAAGGGAGATTACTCCCGTAGTATTCTTGGGTTTTCTTACAGTTCTTACAATCACTGAGATGAGGGAGATTACTCCTTTGGCACTTTTGACTTTTCTTATTCTGTTTGTAATCGCCTTGATGTGGGAGATTACTCCTGTTGCCCTCTTGGCTTTTCTTGTTCCCCGGGTCCCTGTCAGGTCTCCTGCTGCTCCCATTACCTGTATCTTGGTGGGTGCACATCACCAGTTCATCCGGGGGTTGCGGGTTGACTCTGCTTCGTAAAATGTTCCTGAAGTCTTCCTTTCAAGCTTCTTCTTTCTCAACGTGGCTCCATGGAGCCCTTGCTTTGACAGTTTTGGCATTGTTTGTGGACCACATGGTCCACCCCCTAGAGATCACATCGCTGCCTGGGTTTCCCCAATATTCAAGTGAGTCGGTCCTTACTGCTTGTTTCTCTGATCATTAAAGGTCGTCCCTTCGACTACGAACCAGCTTCTCAGTACAGCCTTATCTTTTCCAAAGTTGAACTCCCTGTGCTGTGCTGGCTTGACGCCGGCTTCTCTACTCAGCAAGTCCTTCATTGGTTTTTATCCTTGGTAGCTGGATCCTCCCCAGCAGAGGATCACGACTCCTTCCTTTGTTTCCAATAGGTATGTGCTATGGGCACTTAATTGTACAGAGCCCACCAGCTCTCAATAGGTGTGAAGTAGTGCATTCCACCTTCATATGTATTTGTTGATATGCAGCCTGGGTTCTACAAAAGCCAGTTGGGCTGAGATACTGGGGTAGCCTTGCCTGGGTGATGGTGCCGGTCTGCTCCTGTGGGACTGCCTATTTCATCTGCCTGTCAACAACATAAAAGTTAACGTACCTACACTCATGCAACTTCTTATTCTTCCTTCAAACTAAACAGTATTCTTTGTCTTCTTGGGGCCAACTCTCCCCAGTACTGTCTATCTCTAATGAAGAAGCAGTTGTTATTACTCCTTCACTCTTCTTCTTCTCAGTAGTATTGGGTTTCCAGATGTTGCCATTCTGCATACCTCGTTTACTCTTCCTCTTCTTAGTAGTTTAGGACTATGTTGAGTAAAAGAAGAGGTATTACAATAGCAAACAGTATACAATATCAAACAGTAGTGTGCTCAGGTTGGACTTCTGGAAACATTGAGGTTCTAAGGGTCTCATAGACTCATAGAAAAGAGGACTAGGAAGTTCCTTCACGGAACGGGAGTCCCTATTCTCAATAGGGGAGTCTCTCGCTTTGAGGTTCTGCATACTGCCACATCTAGGGGGAATGTTACGTAGCAGGATCACCTCCCTAGCCTCACAGGAAAGGGCTCCCCCTCTGGGGAAAAGTGAAGAGATTGCATGAATTGTCACAAAATGTGATGGCTTGGCCTTCACCAGCTCTCTGCCCTTGTAGTTTCTATCCCGCTAGCCTGGTACTATTTTACTGAGGACCCACTTACCTACACCTATAACCTCCTGTCTTGCCCTCTATACAGGTTCTCCTGTTTGAACCTTTCCCTGCCCCTTCTGAAACCTTTCCTTCGGACCCTTACCTCCTTCCACTCTTCACCTCAGTCATTATTCTCCCTGCTTTTGCCCTCTTTCCTTTTAAACCTCTCCTTCTTTGGTCCTCTTTTGGTCTTCTAACACTTTTCTCTGTCTCTTCGTTATACCACTCACAGGTCAGTAATTGTGGCCTCTACTAGGAAAGTGGGAGAACATGGCCAGGGAATTGGATCAGGATGTGTAATCGGAAGAGGCCCAATAAAACTACTGTTCTCTCATGTGTACCTGTATTGCTCTCCCAGAGTGCACGGACAGTCATAAATCACCAGTGCAATTACAGAGCCAATACTTTGAACGCAGGAAGACGCAATAACTTGCAACCAGACACTCTTAGAAAATAATGAGCACTTATACGGCTATTTATTCAAAGCTTAGAAGCAACCAGTGATAACATAGAAATAAATCACAGAAAAAACAGAGAATTCAAAAGAAAATACATCACCGTGAGCGTAACTGGATTCCTCATCTCGCCAGAAGCGGCTGGAAGACCCCGATAACAGCCGAGAGCACAACAGCCCACAGGTATGCCGGACGGAAGCGTCCCCTCTCCGGCTGAAGTCTCACCTGACCGCTCAGGGGGTTACGCATATATGCACACTTCAAAAAGGGGTGGCAATTTCTCGAACCTTCTGGCAACGCACTTGACATTGATGAGCAGCCGTTGGTTGACAGCTGGGTCAATCGACAGTAACCTCAAGGAGCAAAGTGCCTCCCTCCTCTAAAAAACAAGCACCACGGGAAACAGTCCCATAGATCATAACAAGACATAACAAAGTTAGCTTTCCCAGCAGAATGTCCTTGACTGCATACCAGGTTTGGAAAGCATGTTTTCTTCAGCATCGTGAATCTAGCTCTCAGCAAAATGAGTGCAACTTTTCACTGCGGCATGAAGTAAATATCCATCATGGCTCCGAGCGCTCCCAGAATGCACTGCTCCAGCGCCATGTTTTAGCTCAAGCATAACAGTACCTAATCCTGTAGTTGTGCAGGTAGAGGGCCTTACATGGCAATCCATAATACTGGAATCAGGTGGTCCTGTCCTGGCGGCTGCCTAACTCCTAACAAGGCACCACAGGTGGATAACTATGTTGCTGTTCAATGCCAGTATGTTATCACGTCTGATCATCATCATAAGCCCCGTCTTGTGAATGCATGCGAGTCCTGCAGTCTGTTCACCAAACTGCCTCTCACAAAGTTGTGCTGGTTGCCTTTTTGCTCTGGCAGCTGCCATTTCACTTTGTCCTTGTCAATCTCAACCTCTATCTCAATCTTTCTCCTCTCTCTATATATCATCATCAAATATTTTTATTTTGGCATCGCCATAAAACGTGTAACACAACAACAATCGCAATAAATACATAAATACATAGATACATTCTTAATACACCACAGTAAAAAAGAAATTCCTAAGAGGATCATCTAATTTGGGTCATTGTGCAATAACAAAATGGTTGACCTTAAAAGGACCAGTTCCAATCTCTCAGAGTTATAAATAGTCCAATCATTCCGTCTGGGTGGTTTTGAGGAACTTACTTTTGAGCAACCAAGCAGGGTATACGTAAATCGCAAATGCAAAGGTCACCAAGTTAGCGGCTGTACTTCTGGATAGTAACAATACATCATGTAAACATCTGACATTATATTTCAACAGGACAGGCTTCAATAAATTGTTTCTAAGACCCAAATAATAAGGACATCAAAACAAAAAATGTGTGTTGTCTTCCCTTCCACAAGTGCATAGTTTGCAGGGCTCAAAGTCAATTAGAGACACCACCTAAAAAGTAGCGTATTTAATGGCAACATTCCCAACCTGTTCTTTGTATGCAGCGTTCTCATCATAGGCATTGTGATATTGTCCAGATAATCCTCCTTGCCTAGAATTAGTTTGCATCGTGAATATTCCCTTGCCTGAACCGTTGATGTGAGATAGCTATCAATGTTACATTGGGATTTGAGCCAATATCTTTGTTTAACCTGGGCCTTATCTGCAGATTTATTAATTCCGGGTTACGCCATAATTGCAGAATGCCCAGTGAGCTCAATTCTTTCCTCACATGTGTACACCACTGAATGCTCCTACTACCTATTTGCAACAATAGATTGCGCATGGCATCCCTGTATTTAGACAATTCAGATGTTGCCCAGAGTCGTATCCAGCATAAGGTGGGTCTACTGGCCAATACATCAGCTACCACTGGCTGTGTTGATTCAATGTGCAGGGACATGTTCTGGATGCTCTTTGGTGCACATATTTTCAGTAGTTTGCAATTCCACACAGTTAACATAGGCCCAAATATCAGCTCCATAAATTGTAGCTGCCCCTGACTGCGCATTATACAGTTCAAGGGAGGGAGACAGTCTGCCACCCCCAAACAAGCAGACTAGTTTTAACAGAGCACTGCTTGTTCTATTTTATTCAGCATAGTCACTGCCTTCTCTACCTGTGCAGACTATGCACCTTTGGTGGTAAATCTAATACCCTCAACTTTGGACCCTTAATACCCAGATAATTGAAATCGTCACCCTCAACTTTGGACGCTTCTTCCGGTTAGCCACCACCCCCCCCCCTCGAATCCCATGGATTTGGTCTTTGAGATGCTGATTGTAATGCCACTTTGTGGAAAGTATCTACCTGCCTTATTAGACCTGACAGAGTTTTGGAAATCAGGATGGCACCGTTGGCAAAGAGCAAGAGGGGTATAAGGTCAAAACCCAATCTTGGTGCATCCGTTTCTACCCAGGTTAGGCTAGTAATCAACTTGTTGATGTGTATGAAAAATAACGTGGGCGCATGTGCACAGCCCTGACATACGCCAAGATTGATGTTAATGGGAGAGTCGTATTGCCTATCAGATTCCACCTTGCCTTCCCAGTACTACCCGTATGCAGCCTCATAATGGAGCGCAAGAGCTCTGCTGGTATGTCATTATCTGCTAGGTCCCTCCAGAGTTTCTTATGTGGCCTGAGGTCAATGAAGATAGTGTAAAGATTCACTTTCCTCAGAGCTACATATTTTTGGTGAATCAAAAAGAACCTAAAGCCTTGGACCACTGTGCTAAGGCCGAGTTGAAAGCTTGCTTGAAGGTGGCTAATTACTCCTTTGCCCATGCTGCCAAGTGTAACAAAAGTGCACTTGCGAATATTTTCCCAGATGCATCGAGCAGTGATATTGGCCTATAGTCTTCAGAGTTACCCCTCCCCCTTTCTTGTACACAGGGATTATATTTGCTTCTGTCCATAATTTGAGTACTATGCCAGATTCAATCACTGCATTGTAGATAACACATGATGCGGGGGCCCATATGTCAGCTTCCGTCTTAAAAAGATCAACAGGAATAAGATCAGGTCCTGGTGCTTTGCCAGCCTTCTGAGCAAAGATGGCCTCTTTTATATTGCAAGGGTAAGGCACAGATCAACAACGAGGGGATTGTCGGAGATGGTCGATGACATGGTACATGGGTGAGCAACATCAGATGCATAAAGATCTGCAAAATGATTTACCCATACTTCTTCAGAAATACTTCCATGGATGATATCAGTTCTGTAGTAACTCCTGCTGCCTTTTGCCAGAAGGTTGTGCTGTCCCTACTGTTTTCAGAGTACAAAAGCTCTTGCCACTCATTCTTCATACAATCAGGCATCTTCTTATTCACCAACTTCTTATAGGATGGTCTCATTTAGTCAGCCTAATATTACCTGAGGCAGTGGGGTTTTGGGGGTTTTCTCTTCCCTAATAGGTTCAGCTTTGACGTGACAACATTCACTATCATACTATTTTGTGTGTTTTACAGTACCAATATGGATCGCATTGCTGGGTTTGGTGACAAAAGGTGCTATCTTGGTCATCATGAGTTTATATGTTCTTATCTACTCACTGCTGCTTATCTTGTTGCTTAACACATGTGCCAGCTGTGGCAGCAGGGCGTGATAAATCTGCACCTCCAACCCCTTATTCAAGACATCCCACATTTAATTATTTTTCTGGAGTTGCCAGTGATTACTAATGGGTTAGTATGGCAATCATCGATAACCCTCTTGTGAGACCTTGAGCATGGCTGCCAGTGGTCGATGGTCACTCTCTGTAGAATCGATTACATGCATATCATCCATAAGGTATCAATCCTTGGCAGAAATGAGAATGTAATTGAAGTGAGATTGCCGCGACATATCTAAAAAAGTAGGACGAGATGGTTGTTCACTCTGCTTCTGCTCATTAGCTGCCCTGAGCTCTAAGTTTCCAAGGACACGCGCCATGCTTGTGGCAGACCTATGAGTTTCAATAGGGCAACTTGCAAGCAAATCTGGAATATCCCAGGCCCTATCCTCCTCCTCAACAACCCTTTAATGTTATTCACGGGTTCAAACTGTGCGTTAAAGTCTCCTGCCAGTACGACCACAGCCTCGTCCCACAAACTCTTTGGTAATGAGTCTATTCTATTACTCCACATGTGAAGCAGATTTACACTGTCAAGACTATTCACCCTGTTATGAATGTTAAAAAGAATGATACATTTAGGGTGACTGTACACATGTATTTCACAGATGTCGGAGCATTTAAGTAGGTAGGTCTTCTTTCACTATAATAGTGTGAGTTTATCCAGGTAGTTAAGCCACCAGATGGGCAGCCTTTGTTGCCTTTGTGTGCCAGGGTGGTGTATGTATTAAGTCCGTGTTGATGGCTAGGAGCACATCCCCAAGTTTCCTGCAACCAGATGAATTGGTGCGCTCTGACAAAGCCGCCCCATTCACTGTCCTGTAGGTTCTTTTCTAGTCCCGCAATATTCCATGAGAGAATGCTAGGACACTCAATGGGTGACCCAATAAAGTGGCCCCAGCTGTGGTCATCAGTCAGTCATTATCATCCAGGCTCTTACTAGATGTTGATACTGGCAAAGCACCAGGCACCGGTGTAGCCAATGGATGTGGTGGACTTTTGATCCCACTGTCTATAGGGGCCCTCACTCCCTGCAAGGAAATGTCTCTAAGTCTCACCTGGATATCTGTGCAGCATGGGCCGTCAGTGCTAATTGCATCAATCCGGGGTGGCCTGGCTCTGAGTTCTATATTACAGGATGCAGGGGAAAAATATCTTAACTCCACGGATAACAATCGACAGGGTAAGGAGGAGTGAACTAGCTCTATTCTAATGTAATCTGTGCTCATCATGGTCCCAGTCCGCACCCTATTGCATGCTACCAGGTCATCCCTGATCACTGATTTGCAACCTCTCACAAAGCGAATCCTGTGTCTGCAATTGTTGGTAAGGCCATGCACTGTCTCACACTGAACAAGACCAAGCTTGGGGACCTTGTAAATGTATATTGTCCTATCTTCTTGGGGGCAAAAGTCGTGACTCCCTATCTGGGGTAGTCAGGTACTAAAAACATTTTGCCCCGCACTTGGTCCTGATACTTCAGTTAGGGACCTATTATGAGCCCCTCAGCTAGTTGCTGTGTGTATTCTCGATGGGTCGATTTCCATCAGCTTAGCTAACAGTGTGTTACCAGTATAGTATGAACTGGCCCTATGTTTACTACACCTACCATGTGTATTCCCCTTTATCATGTGCTGGCCACCCTCACTGATCCCCTTTAGGTTCTGTGCACCTTGCACAATCACTGTGTCACGTGCTGCGCCAGGACTTTCAGTAAAGCACTGGCGCTTGGAGAGAATCACAAACTTGGCTTTTAGAGCTACCAGCTCTTTCATCATAGCCCCCATCTGCTCTCTCTCAGCCCCTGTAATTGCTGCTGGAGATCTGGCTTATCCCCTGCCTGGCCTTGATCCCGCCGTACATCCTCCCCCACCTCCTCTAACAGGGGCGTAGTGTTACCAATGGCTGTGGGAACTTCTAGGCTTAGACAGACTGTTGGGCATGGGGGATTATAGATGCTAGCAGCCTTTATGGGGACCTTTCTATCCGTCAACATCCCACTAATGGTTCCCTCCAGAATGGTATCCAAAATGGAATAGTTGTTATAGGTAACAACGCCATATTCCAGACAAAACCGTGAGTCGACTAGACTTTCCCCTGTCTCCTCCTCGACAGGCGAAACATAGGTCAAGGGGCCCTCTGCACTCAGGTCATGGATTGGTATGGGCCCCAGGGTTATCTCAGCTGGTATGCTATACTATTTCCCCTCCAATTGTTTGTCATGTCTGAGTGTTTCATATTTAGCAAGTGGGTCTTCATGCCGGGCCTTCCGATTGAACAGGGTACCCTTATCCGGAAAAAGTGCATAAGATGGAACTGGTTGGGAAATGCTTGGTGTATAGTCAGTTTCCCGCTGGTTTGTCTATTATATACAAGTGTATCCCTGGTACCTGAACTATTATGCAACTATTGCGTGGTAAACATATATTAACATTACCAGCAACATTTCAGCAGTACTACCAGTGACAGTTGCGAGTGGATGTTTTCTAGTACCACGTGGAGGTCCTCTTGATTTCCCCAATTAATTTTATTAATCTCCTTACTGGTTTCAATATGCCTGTGGTTTTCTTCTTGGCCATGCCATGGATGAAAGGCTGTATGTGGCTTTACGCTTGACCATTTTAGAGGCCCTTAATCACCTAGAGGCCTTGTGAAAAGATGCAAGGGAGTGCAATGTATAAAGAATGTGAAAGGTGCAGATGTGCAAATAATGTGCAAGGTGCTATAATGCTATATAGTGCTATTCAATCCGCTAATAGCTATCAGGGGCCCACGTCGCCCAAGTAAGATCCTGAAAAAGGGGCTAAAACCACTTCAAATATTACTAGTTTCCGGTAAGGATTGATACAAAAGACACTACAACTCAGGCGTTAAGGGTTAACGCCACCGTTAACCCTTAACGCCTGATTCTGATTTTAACGCCTGCTTTTAGCAGGCGTTAAAATCCATGGCGCTAACCTGCCATGGTGCTAATTACACCGCCGTAATTTACGGCGGCGTAATTAGCGCCTTCCCCACTCCCATTATGCCCTATGGGGCAAAAATGGGAATGGGGAAGGGAAAATGGGAAATGGGGATTTACCGCCCCACTCACCTTGGAATGGGGCGGTAAATCCGCCATCCACCATGGTGTAAACGGAGTTTACACCATGGTGGTAAAGTTGGTGCACTTAGCACCAAGGTTGTAATGAGGCCCATTGAGTTCAATCAGTCAACCACAGTGCCAACCACAGTACTCCAAAGAACGGTTGAACAGTTAACCAGTTGAGGTGATACCGACAGCAATGATGTCGATCAGTTCAAGGAGCTAAATCAACCATAGGAGAAAAGTTATAAAAAACAGAGTAGAAGGTACCCAATGTGGGGATAGTGGTGAGTGGTGAGGGAACACCACAACAGTTTAGGGCACTGCCATAGTCCGACTTCTTCCCTCACCCACTATCTAAGGGAGTCTCTGCTGCCTACAGGTACGTCAAAGCAGACTCAAATACAATCAAGTTACTGCATGGGCAGTCTGAGTGGGGCATTGAATATTTTTAGCAGGTGCGAGAGAGATAAAGTTCAGGATAAATGGGTAATGCATTTTTTTTATAAAGAACAGAAGGAACTACTCAGGCAGTCTTGTGCAGCCTATCTGATCACTCCGCTCTAACCACTCTCTCCAGAGCCATTTCCCAATGTGCTTGCAAGAAGGTGGATAGAGCAGGGTTTCCTGGGATTGTCACCCCTTCCAAGGAGCAGTAATATAGCCAGACCTTAGGACAGCGCAAAAGTATTGCATGTTTTGGCAACCTCAGTCTCTAATCTTGGAAAGATTGCGGAGCGGAGTTCATCTCTAACCGCAAGCGTTCAGCAGAAGCAGTTTAGCCGTGTGTCAGAGGAGATGGCAGTTTTCAGACTCCCCATTGATAGTGCTGTCAGGTGGGGATGCCACACCTCCTCACCCAGCAGACACTAGTCAGCAGGAGACTGCGCCACAGCCATAAACATGGACACTAGGAAATACAAGATGGCGCTGATGCCATGGGGCATTCATAAATGCTGTAGAACCAGCAATTCAGTATCATTAAGCCAATGTTCATCCTATCCTAGGTATCTGCATCCTTTGTCTCTCAATATGTTTTGTACTACAACTCCCTTCAGCTCTCGATAGCATAGTGAACAGTGGTCAATAGTACAAGAATACACAGGGACACTAAAACTCCCTGAGACTGAGAGTGACTTTTGTTTGATCACTGGTTTGAATTATCACCCAGGAACCTAGCTTTCTAGACTAGGGTTTGGACTCAGGACCATCGTTCCATATATAGTGGGGTTTAAACTATATTGTTTCACCCATATTGAAGGTGAAGGAAGCAATAAAGTTTATGGTGTACCACCTTTCTCATTTGAGGGCATCCTGTTTTCATATTTATTTTTTGATTCTGTTAATAAAACTGGTAAAAACCTTGAAATCAGGGTGTTCTGTTTCACCCTTTTTAAGACAATGGGCCTCATTACAACCATGGCGATCCGGGAACTACTGTACCGGTAAGCATGCCGGTACCGTAGTTCCCGGACCGCCATACTACATGCTCTGCTTGCGGGTGCCATTTCAACCGCCAGGTTTTTCCTGCCGGATGTAACGTCACCCGTGAGCAGAGCATGTCAGATGCAGCGGCACAACTCTGAAACATCCCCATCCCCATTCAGCTCTATAGGGCAGAATGGCGATCGGGACTCCCTTGATTCCGGCACACGCAAATGGGCAATTACCGGGTCCGCCGAGCTCGGCATGACCCGGTTCTTGCCCATTCGCGGGTGCCGGAAAAAATGCAACTCCGGCGGCAGCCGTGCCGTTTTTAACGGCACGGCTACCGCCAGAGTTGTAATGAGGCCCAATGTTTACTTTCAACCTTGTGAGTATACAAACTATATTACAAATTTTGCACAGGTAATCATGTTCACAAAGGGAAAAGAGAACTATTAGTTCTATACGCAGTAATTTTAATGTAATCCTAATCTTTAATCTTAATAGTAGCATACACTTGTCACAAACTGCGCACATATTCATGGTAACATTTATTTTCACCGCTCATTACATCTCTGTGCAGTTTGCTAGGTATTCAACAGTCTTTCCTCACCATACCATACACAGACAAATGGACTTGTAGAAAGAATGAACAGAACTATTCATCTGTAAGTTAAAGTACCATCTGGACTATGATATTTGGTTCTATTTTGAACAATTAGAATTCTTGTCATGTATCTTCTATACAAATAAAAATGTAAATGTTCATTTGTTAAAAACCATAAATCTCTGAATGTTCTTCACCGATTGCTTTGAAATGTTGACACAACGTTGCATTCGAATAGGCTTGTGTTTTTATATACCTACTATATATAGATGTCACACCTGTGGCGGGTAAAAACATGCTTTTTCTGCAAAACAGCGCCATCTGTTGGACATAAAAGCAACACACGCTGGCTCAAATACGTGCGGAGGAAGCAGCAGAGCGACGTGACGTAAAAGCAACAGACGCTGGCTCAAATACGTGCCGAGGAAGCAGCAGAGCAACGTGCAGCCAGACCTTAGGATGCACGTTGCGAGCACAGCAATTGCGTTCTGCAGCTTCAGATCTGCTTCAAACGCGACAGGCTGAGAGTGGCTGGGCAGATCAGTGTCAAACATGACTACGTGCTCAGCAATCACGCGATTATGATTGCCTTGTATTCCGGTACAACCCATCTGAGGATTACAATTTGAATCAGCATGTTCTCATCGGCACCATGACTGAAGTGTGTCCTTATTGGAAGGCTCTGAAATTTGATGGGGAAACGAATGGAATGTGTTGCGCCGCCGGGAAAATTTAACTGCATCAACTTGGAGAACTGCCAAAGCCTTTAAAAACTACCCACAAGCATTTCGAAATTAAACATATTACAAACGTGTGCTTTCTCTTTTCTTTATTTTCCATTTAACCAGACTGAGCCACAGCAGCGCGTGGCCGGGGACAGCAAGTCACAAATATTGCCAGAACATTTGAACAATTTAAAGTTATTTCCCTGTATATACTTCTACCTCGTCCCCTGTATGTACGCACAGCCCCAAATTCTACCTTCCCTCTAAGATCACCTGGTGCACAGTCCATTACACATAGTCTATGGTAATTCACTGACGACTGTATAAACTATGTAAATGTATCTTGTCGAAACACCATGTCCAAAATAAATACAAATACAAAGTGGCAGTCCCATCATTCATCCTCCATTTACTCAGTATATGGGCACCAACTTTTAATTATTCTGGTTGTTTCACCTTTGCATTGCTCATTTTAGCACATGGTCTTGTAGCTTGCTGCTGTTAGCTTTATTCCCCGTAAGAGCTTGGGAAGTACTGCCTCGTACATGATTTTAGCGCTTCAAAATGACCATCAATATTTTTGGGACAATACATCGGGCTTCTAGGCATACAAGAATTTTATGTCACAGGCTGCAATCATGGTTAAACGTTGTTTCATCTGAAAACACAATACCATTAAATAATGTGAAATACATGGTCTACACAGTACCCAATTCTTAATTACCAAATCCTGCAATGATTGAAACAATTTGTAGTGCTATTTATTTATGAGGTCTCTACCTGGGATGACCTGAAAAGAATAGCAAACTCCTCATCCTCCTTGACTTCTCAGTAGCCTTCGACACGATCAACCAGTATGATCAACCAATACATCCTTACGAACATCCTCACAAACAGACTCTTTGACCTAGGCATAAGGAACTCCGCCCTCAGATGGGTCTCCTCTTTCCTCAACGGCTGCTCCCAAATCGTCTCTCGCCATGCTTTCTCCTCTGCCCTGCCCAGTCCCCAACAGGGTCCCTCTGGGAGCCTTCCTCGCACCCATCCTCTTCAACCTCTGCCTTTCGACCTTCCCCACGCTCATCCGTTCCCACAATCTCACCTGCTACAACTATGCTGACGACATTGAGATCATCCTCAAGATTCCCAACACCTCCTCCTCACCCCACACAGACCTGGCATCCTGCCTCTCAGACATTAACCTCTGGAAGATGAACAAACACCTGCTCTGCAACCCCGGAAAAACAGAAATCCTAATCTGCCGCAAAACAACTCTCCTTCCCTATCCCTCAGGGGCAATCATTAGGACCCACAGCCACTGTATCCCCTGCAGTAAAAAACCTAGGATGCACTTTTAGCTGAGACCAGACCCTCTCCCGTCACATCAATACACTCTCCAGATCATGCACCCTCCACCCCGGCATCCTCTAGTGGATTGTTCCTTTTCTCTCCACCCCCATAGAGTTTCCGCAATCTTGGCCATCACCCGCTCATGCATAGACTAATCTAACTCCCTCTACCGAGGCCCAACTCGGAAAGCTCCAACGGATTCAATACTCTGCAGCAAATCCCCTCCTCTCACTCTCCCCCAGAGAATTCATCTCCTGTGCACTCAGGAAACTCCACTGGCTGCTCATTAGTCGACAGGCCTCCTTCAAAGCCATGTGCATTACCCACCGTGCCATTCACAAGAAAGGCCCGGAATTCCTCCAAAACAAGCTCACACGCTGCCGCCCCCACCAGAAATCTCAAATCAGGCTCCGCACACCACCTGGTAGTCCCTCCTTTCAAGTTCTCCAGATTAGGAGGCACCTGTTTCTCTGTTCTTGACCCACATTCTGGAACGCCCCCTCGCCTCGCTCTCTGCCTCAATCCTAGCTGGACCGGAAAAGATCGATTTAGAATGACCGCTCTGTGAGCACACATAGTGGTCATTCTAAATAGATCTGTCAGCCCCTGTCGCACATGAGTGCGCATAGGGGCTGACAGGCTGTCAGGTGAGTGTCTGTGTGTGTGTGTGTGTGTGTGTTTTGTGAGCGTATGTGTGCTGTTTTGGTGTGTGCTGATTTGGCGTGTGTTGTGATTAGAAGGGGGTGGGTGGGTTGTTGGGGAAAGGTGGGGTTGGTGGGGGTGAAACCGCCCGTTTAACATGAAAGCCGGCAGGATACAGTGGGGGTATGGAAGCGGTCATCTTCGGGGGATGGGTAGGATGTGATATTGTTGCATTTAAAAGCCAAGTCTTTTTTGTGTTTAGTCTTTTTTTGTATTTGGTCTTTTAAATGCGGTTATATCACATAGAACCCTTCGCCTCATAGAGGATCACCTGGCCCTCAGGAAAGCCCTCAAAACCTGGCTGTTCCCTCAAACTTCCTGATCCCCCCGCTTCCCTGCACCCGCTCCCCACCACTCGCACACAAGTTCTGTCCCTCAGTCTCCCCACCTGTCCCTCTGTCAGCTACTTCCCTCTTTCTTCCTTTCAACCGCTTTGCTCTGCCATCCCTAACCCCTCATTGGGGGCCGCCAACAACACATGGAGGTCATATGAAGTAATTCCACTAACTTGCACTTGGAACGAATCCCGACTGTGGACAGGGTTCTGCACTCATATGGGCTAGCAGGGTGGGCATTGCATTGCACTTAAAAGGCACCGTGGGAAAATCATGCTGATCCTCTGGTGGGAGGACAATCAGGCACTCCGGATCCCTCGTTCATGGTTGTCACTGCATGTAACTAAAGCAAAAGAGGGTGGACCATGCCACTGCATGTAATCCTGAAATGGGGACCTTGTTTCGCAATAAACGGAACTAGGGATGGCAATGTTTCACTCTAAGGTCCTCTCAAGGGGTATTATACATACACCTAGCAGTTAAATAGTCTAGGAAACGTAGCACTGCTCCTTGTACTTAGATGGAACCCAGATGTAGACATTGTTGTTTGTACAGCTAACACATTTTCTCCTCTCACACACTGCACTTTCGCAATTTAGCAGAGGGCACAGGCTCAATCCACACACCCTGCACTCACATATAACACAAACACTATTGTACAACACCTCTGTCATAATGTGAACTGTAGATTGCCACATAACTCTGTATCTCCTTTAACACACTCTGCCCCTTTTAGTTCACAGTATACCTCTGCCGGGCCCATACACACTCCATTTAGACATAGGTGACTAGTAGGGTCTTGGCCACCCTCACATAACTTTAATGGCTCAAATGCACACACGCATAATGGCACCTCCCAAATATTGGGACTCCGGTCCCTCCGATGGCATTCAACCAACAGCCCGTTGGGACCATAACTGTGGTGAAAGGTGCCATACAAATGACAAAATTAATGAATCATTGAATGTAATTAATTTCCAGTCACGCATATTTGACTTAAACAGGTGAATTTTGTATGTCTTGTAGCTTAACGTGTGATTTGATTTCTATTAATTAAAGCTTCCAAAAAATGTATCACATTTTGTATGTTTCCAGAGTAAATTGGTAAAGAAGAAACCAGAAACCTGGGACATATAATTAGAGGCTGTACTTTTTGGACTAAGAACAAAAAGAAAGATGACCACAAAGTACAGTCCATACTTCTTAATGTTTGGACATGAGGCAAGATACCCATTGGAAGTGCCTGAAACCTCTGATGGATGTATCTCAAGCACACATATTTCTTTTGAGGAAAATGTTATAATGGTGCTGAAATGCATAATTCTCCAGATGCTTTATGTTATTCATCTGTTACTACGTTTAGCCCCCAGGCATCAATCAATGCATGTGTGGTTTTACTATGTTTAGCAGACCCCCAGTACTTATTCAAATCCATGTGTGCTTTTTTAATGTTTAGGAGGCCCCAGGCTTAAAAAAAATCCATGTGTGGTTTTACTACGTTTAGCAGGACCCCAGGCCTTATTAAAATCCATGTGTGTTTGTATAATGTTTTGCAGGCCCCAGGCCTCACTCAAAGACATGTGTGGTTTTAATATGTTTAGCAGGCCCCTAGGCCTTAATCAAATCTAGCTGTGCTTGTATTATGTTCAGCAGGCCCAAGCCCTTAATTAAATCCATGTGTGGTTTTACTATGTTTAGCAGGCCCCCAGGCCCTAATCAAATCCATGTGTGGTTTTATTATGTTTAGCGGGCCCCTAGGCCTTAATCAAATCTAGCTGTGCCTTTATCATATTTAGCAGGCCCCCAGGCCTTAACCAAATCTAGCTATGCTTTTATTATGTTTAGTATGCCCCTAGGCCTTAATCAAATTTAGCTGTGCTTTTATTATGTCTAATGGGCCCCTAGGCCTCATTCAAATCTAGCTGTGCTTGTATTATGTTTAGTAGGCCCCTAGGCATTAATCAAATCTGCCTGTGCTTTATTATGTTTAGCAGGCCCCTAGGCATTAATTTAATCTATGTGTGCTCTTGACTAGCTCTGCAGGCCTTAGTGACTATCCAACTCAAGTAGTACTCCTCACATGCTTGGCAGGGACTAGCCACCTAGCAACCAACAGCCAGCACCTGACCTTTGATCACTCACAATGACCAGCCCCACTCCTGATTGGATGCACCTAGCTACCGATGTCCAAGTCCATACAGACGCTCCTAACAACTACTGGCCGTATGCCACCATTAAATCCAAATATGTACTCTCCCTGAAAATGGAACTTGTACTCCCAAACTCACACGACATCCCACCATCTTCCTTCCTTCCCAATGCACGGCCAAACCTCATTCCTACCTTCCCATTGGACATAAGACCATCCTCAACACCAAGAGTCCATGCTCCCTGGAGCACAGGAATAAGCATCTAGCATCCCACATACAGCCGATGGCACAGTTTCGACACGCTTCCACACACCAGCTAACTAGGCTACCTGAGTCTGCCTCATACCATAGAAACCATGCTCGCGAGACAAGGAACAAACGCCTAACCTCCACCCAACAACACCTACCAACTACCACTCCATCTATCACCTGTAGAAATGAACAACTCAATTCAAGCACTAAAACCCCCTCAATGACTAGAAGCGAACCCACCCTGAAGAAAACAAGCTCATCACATGGCTTATTTGATCATATGAGCACCTGTGGGACCACAGGCGGTGATACCTAAGTACTCAAAAATACAAGGGGCCTCATTACACAGTAGGCGGAGGACCAAGGTGCGATTAGCACCTTGGTCCATGCTGGTAAAATACCGGCACCGCCTTGGTGGAAAGGGGAATTACCGTCCTATTCCAAGGTTGGCGGGCGGTAATTCCCCTTTCCCCCATTGCCCTTCCCCATTCCCATTTTTGCCCCATAGGGCTCTATGGGAATGGGGAAGGTGCTAATTACGGTGCCGCAAATTGCGGTACTGTAATTAGCACCCTGGTCCCTTTGCGGGTTGGTTTTTAACTCCTGCAAAAAGCAGGCGTTAAAATCTCCAACCCGCAAAGGGACCTCGTAGTAAGGCGGTAAGGGTTAACGGTCACCGGTACCATTAACGGTGACCGTTAACCCTTACCGCTGTCCGTGTAATGAGGCCCAAGGGGTAACCAACTCACCACCATAGAAGCTACGCCTGTCATGCCTGCGCCATGGGCGCATACATTGGCGATCATTATGGACTAATGGTTATTCATTTATCTACAGAAAACTCTTGGATCAACTGCTATTCACTTCTTGGACCTTATTTCCCATTTGCGAGACTTTGGTGCTTTTCTAT
The DNA here is from genome assembly GCF_040938575.1 of Ambystoma mexicanum. NCBI lineage: Eukaryota > Metazoa > Chordata > Amphibia > Caudata > Ambystomatidae > Ambystoma > Ambystoma mexicanum. Next base: position 808,618,865 of record NC_090925.1, on the reverse strand, counting down.
TTTTCCCAACATACTACACTTACCACAATGCACTTGGCTATAACTATCTATTCCTGGCTATTCCTATTTGTCATCATCGGAACTAAAATCCCCAGAAGCCCTAGGGATCAGCTCTGCTTCCACCAGCTCAGGAACAGAGAGGGAGGAGACAGATTGTATGCAGGTGTGCTGATCCAGGTGCGACCAATTAGTCTGCCTCTGTGCTGGGCAGGCGGTATAAAAGCCGCTGTCTGCAGGGGCTCAGTCTCTTGCATTAAGAGTCCTTCCAGCACCTTTTTGCTTCGAGCTACGTATTTTTGTATGCTGTTCCTGCTTACACCTGCTTTTGATCCAGTGCCCTGCCGGGCTTTCTGCATTGCAGCCGATCACGCTCTGCTGCCTTCTACCTTCCGCCCTGGCCCTTCCGGGCTCCAGCCTTGCAGCCGATCACGCTCTGCTGCCTTCTACCTTCTGCCCTGGCCCTTCTGGGTTCCGTGCCTCAGCCCTGCTCCTCTGGGCGTCCTGCCTTGCAGCCTGCTCCACCCTGCTGCCTACAGCCCTAGCCTTTTGGGCTCCCTGCCTCAGCCCTGCTCCTCTGGGCATCCTGCCTTGCAGCCTGCTACACCCTGCTGCCTACAGCCCTAGCCTTTTGGGCTCCCTATCTCACAGCCCTACTCCTCTGGGCGTCCTACCTTGCAGCCTGCTACACCCTGCTGCCTACAGCCCTTGCCTTTTGGGCTCCTTGCCTTGCAGTCTGCATCTCTCCGCTGCTTACAGCCCTTGTCCTCTGGAAACCCTGTCTTGCAGCTTGCTACACCCCTCTGCCCTCAGCCCTTGTCCTTTGGGCTCCTTGCCTTGCAGCCTGTTTCACTCCGCTGCCTACAACCCTTTCCCTTTGGGCTCCCTTCCTTACTGCCCTGCTCCTTTGGGCTTGCTCCTTGCTGTCCTGCTCATCTGAGCTCTCTACCTTGCACCCTACAATCCTCTGCAATCCACAACAGTTTACCTGCATTTATTACTTTCAGTTATTGCAGCCCCCCTGTTTCCTGACTGCTGCTCCCTTGCTCTCTTTCTCGTTTTCATCCCTCAGTTCTTTATCCCTGTCGAATTCAGTTATACTGCTTTCCTTTCATTTCCTTCTGCTAGTTTGCTCATCGACTTCCCTTTTCCTGAATTTGTCTGTTATTGTCTTCTCTTGTATCGTTTGTAGACCCCTTTGTACAGGGCTTTTCTGTTGGTTTCCGGCAAGCAACCTCTGCCCCTTCCCTTGTCTAGTTTCTTTGTTACAGACACCCACAGCTGTTGTTCCCAGCCATGAGCAAACAGCGTGGGCCTCTGTTATAGCAAACTGTGCAGAAGGCTAGAGTTTTTCCTAAGGTCCGTGGAATACTCTTTTCCTATATCTGCATACACCCCAAGAGGGAATCCATTCTGTTGTACCTTATTTCCTTGCTACACTTGCCTACTCTTCGTTCTCTTTACTTTCAGCTGTGTGTGTACTTATCTGTCCATCTTACTTCGGCACAACCACCCAAACCCTTCCTGGGTGTCCTGTGCCACGCTTAACAGAGTGCCATCCGTGGCAACGCCTAAAAAGAAAACACCCCTAGAACCTAATTCTAAAAGGCCACCACTGTGGATAATTTGAAATCGGACACCACAACTCACCTGATCGGAGCCCTCATTAATGCCAGATCCCTCCTAGCTCATGCGCATGACATTGCAGACCTCATCACCATCAACAACTTTGACTTCCTAGCTATCTCAGACACCTGGCTGCACCCAGCCGCCGGCCCGGCCCTTTCCTAGCCATCCCAGAGAGATACACTATATTCAGGAAGGACAGGTAGCTATCTAAAGGAGGCGGAGTAGCTGTCATTGCCAAGAACAACCTTCCATTCAGAGAAAATGTCAGCCATCCCCTCGGGTGAACTCATCTTACTCAAAATGTCACTATCTGCTACTTCCACTATTACCATACACCTTATCTACGGACCCCTATACCACTGAGCTCCTTCGAGGAAGACATCGCACAACTCCTCTCTAACAACACCAAGCCCTGCTCAGAAATTATCATTTTGGGGGATTTCAACATAGGTCTCAATGACCCTGCAGAATCCCACGTTCTTGCCATTGCAAACACTATCGAAGCGCAAGGCTTTCTTCATCGAATATCCAACCCGACAAACGACAGAGGCTGCATTCTTGACTGACTAGCAGACTGCAATTGTCACACCAACATTCTTGCCAACAACCCATGCCCGTGGTCAGACCACAATCTCAGCCTTTTCTCTATTAACAACATGACGCAGCTGATTATCCCATCCCAACCCACCCCGGCAGTACCATCAAGAAACTCATAAAACATCACCCCTGATAACATACTTCCCCTACTACTACCTCTAACAACCCTCACACCAACTTTAATCCCACGGACATGGTAGTGCTCTATAAACAAACATTCTTTGATGCCATCAACTAAATTTGCCCCCTGGCCAACCGCAAGCCCAAACCAACTGCCCACCTAAACTCTTGGTACACCTCTAGCCAAAATGCCTTTCGAACTACAAAAAGAATTGCAGAAAATGTTTGGAAAACCCCTTCCTCGCATGAGAATAAACAGCATTTCAACACCTTAACCTCAGAAAACAAACAAGCCATTCTCCAAGCAAAACGCAACTCCAAAATGAAAGAATCACACAAGCAAACTCAGCCACAAGAGAGCTCTTCACGATTCTATGTGAACTAGAATCCCCGGCCCCTTCACCAAACAACTGTAACAAAGATCTACCCTGGTGCAAGAACATTCAAAAAGCCCTCCTTGGCAAAATCTCTGTACTCAAAAACAAAATCAACACCAAAAAATCTAAACTAGCCTCAGCTGTCCAGACCCCTATCATGCAACCCACTTCTCAAAAAACCTACACTGGACCCCAAAATCCCCACCAACTATCGCCCATCACAACAGTTCCCTTCCTTCTGAAAATACTTGATAGAGTAGCCAACGTGCAAATACAAAAATACTTGGAAACGCACAACCTACTTGGCCTCTGTCAATCAGGCTTTCGCCCCGGTCACGGAACGGAAACTGCCCTCTTGGATCCCAAAATCCCAATGGATGAGATCAAGGACAAGAGCAATCTGGCCATACCTCCTACAGGATCTCTCAGCAGCCTTTGCTATTTGGTAAACCACAATATAATCTGCAAACACCTCACCTCAGCTGCCCACTTCTCGACCAACGCCATAAGATGGATCGAATCCTTCCTATCCATCCGCACCATGAGAGTATTCTCAACTACCGCAGCTGCCCCCACCCCCCTAGCCACACTAACATGTGGAGTCCCCCAAGGCTCCTGTGTCTCACCAACACTGTACAATGTCTTCACCAAGCCACACTTCAACCTCCAAGACAAGCTGGGGGGTCACGTACACAAACTACCTGGATCATACCCAAATACTCTTACCTATCACTGGCAACTACGACACTGACTCCAATATCCTGAGTGAAATTTACCTAACTATCCAAGCCTGGATGGCGCCAAACAAGCTCTGCCTTAATGACAAGAAAACTTGTTGGCAGTCAATCTCGGCTAATTAATCGTTCCGATTCCTATAAGTCCTTCACCATTTACGGCAACATCATCATCACAGCAAAAGAGGTAAAAACCTTAGGAGTTTATCTTGACACAACACTGTCCTTGACAAGGCAAGTTAATGCAATCGCATCAACAGCGGCCTACACCGACAAACTGATCAATGCTAGCAGACCCTTCCTAACCACCAACAACTGCATCACCCTGGCTAGACCCCTTCTACTGTCAAGGATTGACTAGTGTAACTCTCGCTTTGCAGGTTCTAACTCCCGAAACATCAACAAACTACAAATTATTCAGAACAATGCTGTAAGAGCGGCACTCAACGTTCCAAAAAAGATCATACCTCAACAGCTAGACGAAAGATGCACTGGCTCCTGGTCTGGGAACGCAACACTTTCAAAACGCTTTCTCTAACACACAAATGTCTCCCAAACAGTGCCCAAATGTATTTAGCTAGACAAATCTCCAAAGTCCAGTCAAATAGACCCACCCGATCTGCATACTCCTTCAGCCTTGCCATCCCTCGATACAGACACCAAAAAGCGGGAGATTGTAGCTTCCCGGTGATTGCAGCCAAACAAAGGAATTCCCTGCCATTAGCACTGAGATCCGATCCCTCCCTCTAGTCCTTCCGCAAAGGACTCAAAACCTAGCACTTCCGCAAAGGCAACTAGAAGCTCAATAACCCTTCAATCTTCCAGCACCCTCATGTAGCCCCATCTAAAATGTCATAACTTCCATGTACTCTACTGTATAAATGCTCTCATATGATGCAACCTTATCTACCATGTCCCAATGCTCACGCAATTTTCTTATGCAATGTTTTACAAAACTCTGTAACATGATGTCTGTAACCTAATGGAACATGTAACTACAGCAACCATAATCTTATGCAACTAGCGCCTAGATACTTCCAGGTTAGGTGCACTTAACATATGTAAAAAAAAAGAATAAATACATGTATTCCACTGATGATCACTACAGATACCATTAAATATGGAACTCTCACAAGACATTATTTTGGGTTAAATCAATAATGCCTACGTTGAAGCTCTCAAGCCTTTAATAATGCCTGCTAAAGGGTATAAATGATAACTTCCTACAAAAAAACACCAGTGGCAATGTCATTAACATTAATAAGCAGTCTGGGTATGGTGTCTGTCATATCTCTTTGGTCATTGTGCCATGCACTCAATGGAGACATGATCTGAGATTTTTAATAAAAACACATTAGCAGCCCCTATCCTTCCTCTGACATGGTAAACAGTCCACTATGGTGGCATGCAGGGGCCTAGCACAGAGCATTAGGGAGGTAGTGGGGTGAACTTCAACCAATGCAACAATCTGGAGGCACATGCAGTGTGGCAGCAATTGATGCAAAAGGGGAACGAAGCTAAGAGTCACAGGATAGGAACAACAGGCCAGCAGGTGACAAATGATGCAGCCTGAGGTTAGTAGAGGAGGGCTAGCTATCCTGTAGGTGGATGAGGGTGCTTGAGCCTTCCCCACCCACTCTTACTGAGCCCAGAGATGGCAGTCATATGCTGCACTACAGAGGATGGCATCCTTTGAGACCCATTGACAATTCTAGTGGGGGGTCAGTGCCATCCATTGGAGAAACTGCAAAAAGGGCCCACATGTTCTGGAATGGATTATTTCCGGCACAGACAATCTCAAGAGGTCAGAGATCTTCCAGACACGAGGAGAGCCCAATTCTGTTATCCATCAACAAGCTGCACAAAAAAATGGATGGGTGGGAGCCCCAGGCCTCCACAATGAGAATATGCCTTAACGATTTTGCTGTATGGGTGACGCAAACAGAATGCTCTATAGTGAAAGTTGGGGAGATGATGCAAAAGATGAAGAGATCTCTTTGTATAGGGATGACCATCAAGAGTCCACCTCAAAATGTTCTGTGATGCACTGCCAAAAATCTTGTGAAGGCCAATCTTATATTTGTTTTGGTGGAAACCTGGGCAAGGGAAGCAGACATAAGTATGCTTGTGTTCTCACCTCAGGACAGGCTGGGGACGCTCAGAGTTTTCCTAAATGTTATTCTGTGCAACAACGTCCTTGGCCACATGGTTTCTTATCCATTGGTTATTGACAAATGTTACAGATCAAAGAAGATGGATGACAGGGCTGGTCAGGACTCTGAATGTGTAATAATGTTGATTCTCGACGCTCCAATGATGAGGAAGACTACTCAAATTGTTGGCTAAAATAGGGAAATCTATCATGGTGAAAAGAGGATACATGTGTTTCCTGATCTTTGCCAGGGGTTCATGGACAAAATAAAGAAGATGATGAGTGTTAGAAAGAAGTTGCTGAGGAAATGGCGGGTACAATAGTGTCCTATCCGGCAAGGTTGAAAGTAGCTTACAAAGGAAACATTGACGTTTTCACAGACGTTTAAGCTGCCTTTCCTTTTACGAAGAATCTTGGGGATAGGTGGGGTTGAGATATATTGCTTGGAGCCTTGTACCGTGGTTGTTCCTGCTCCATTTGGGTGTGACTTCTGAACAGTCTGAAGATGTGTCCAGATTCTGTGAAAACTTGGGACTTGCATAATATTGCAGGGCTGTTTGTGGAACACATGGTCAACCCCACAAGGGTATCTTGGTGCTATAGATATATAACTGAAAGCCATCTCAGTGGTACTCATGTTAGCAAACTCGGAATCACGAAGGGCAGAGTTGACCTGGCTTGATTCGAACTTGTGAAAGTGAGGTCAAACACAGACTCCTATAGTGGACTCATTAGTCCACGGAGCCACAGAACAAGCACACACCTGACCTTCTCTGAGTGGAACATTGTTTTTAGAGGGTGGGTTTGTAGCTGTCCCATTTGTCTTCTTCCTTCATCTTTCTCTCATTGCACTACTTAGCATTGTAGCATTTTTTGAAAATGGGCTTACTCCTTTTGTGTTTGAATCATTCAGAATGGGAAATTCTACAATTGGAATGCCGCTCCATTGGTTTGCTCGTGAGTGTGTCTTCAATTTTCCTGCTCTTTTGTATGTAAACAAACTTTGAAAAAAACACTTTAAAATACTTCGATGGAAAAGAATAAAATTTGTGTTATTGATTTGTCTTTTAAATCGTTTTTCTGATAATGTTTTCAAATGCAAAAATTGGTTTTAAAATGTACACTAGTTCACATTACTGCCAGTTCACATTACAATTACAGGTAACCCAAGTGAACGTGGATGAAGCTATTGCAAAGTGCCTACAATCCCATGACAAAGTATTTGATATGGTCAGGGACAACATAAAGAAAAGGGGAGAAATAAAAGGCAAACAATGAAACAGCCAATCAGAAATGTTTGTCACTGATTATGGGGATAAGGTTTTGAGGCAAAATGTACTTTCGGAACAAAGGAAAGTCAGCAAGTTAGATGACAGTCTCCTTGGTCCATTTACAGTGCTCAAAGTAACTGGAATGTCAGTTTATCTTCAAGATGAAAAAAGGAAAGAAAATAGACAAAGTGAATTTGGATCACTTAGAGAAATTAAATGAATTACCAGAACAGATACCCAAAAATCTAGAAATCAAAGCGGAAAAATTGACACATTGAAAAGTATGTGATGACAAGCCTCACACATCACAAAGTACCGTCATTACACCATCACAGGGTCAAACTGGAACCCAATTCATAGTGACACCTACCTATCTAACTCTAGGGACAACAGTTCTCAGCAAAAATTGTACTGAACAAGAAAGTGCAACGACAGTCTCTAGCAGTAAACCGCAGTCAGAATGATCGAAAGGAACATCCACAAAGTCATCGGAAATCAATAAAAGTTAACTACCAAATGCAGCCTCTGGGGCAGACATATCGCTATATCAATGCAAGTTATTTTTTATATTGTTATTGGTATTGAAAAGAAACTAGGCATGAACTGAAATAATTTAATCATTTTATAGGTATCAATGGAATAATGTCATGAGGCAAATATCGATTTAAAAATTGGGGTATACAATATTTGTGACACAGACTTCAATGCCTCAAACCTGGCAATTAGCTGGAAAGTCAGGTATTTTCGAACATCAAGAAAGCACATTATAATTAATTATTATAATTGCAGATGTCTACTAAATAGCAACACTAGGCCTTCAGCCTTCAGAGCACCAGAGCAACAAAGGTAAGTGTTCTGAAGATCTTAAATCATTCCATCCGGTGTAAAATGTTTTACCTTTGACTCATTTAATAAAAGTCCTTACTGTTATATAAAACTATTGAATTTTTATTTAGTTTTCTTTGATAAATTACTTCAAAAGAACAGACGTTTTATTTAGCAGGTTGTATTTTGAATGTGGGTTGACTTTTTACAGCAATTGAACATTTATAGATTAAGATGCATCAAATGTGCCTGATATAATCAGGCTAGGAATGCACAGTACAATTAAATGGCTGAAGTGGCAAATAAGTGACAGACTAGTTACTACTTATGCAACAGGATATACAGGATGGTATATATACACACTGCTACAAGTGAAAATAAGGCAGGTGCCTATTTGTCAAAACAAAAGCACTGCAGGATAAACACTGTCTAATTTGTTTGAACATTGTTCTTCATGTTGTTTTTATTAATGTCCTTGTTGTGAAAAGCCTAAAATTAGGAAGCAATAACAGTAACTTAAAAACGAGAATGGGTTTATGCATTATTTAGTTTCATATGTATATGTCAATGTACCATGAAGACAAGTAAGGTATTATTCGTAATAACATATCGAGTATTCCAAATTCATTTACATGTTGTTTTTCTCACCATGTATATGTTCAAATAATCTTGGTTTCATCTAAAAATACAGCACCTTGAGAAATTGTCACAGTACTGTTCTAAAAATGTTATACAAGTAATAAAACAGGGCAATTCTAGAACGCCCAAAAACAAACTGTTGGAAATTCTTATGTACCAATAGGAATGTCTAGACTAATGGTAATTGAAGGTAAGGAGGAAATTAAACACCTCACACCAACGAACAAAATAACATGCAGAATTGATGTATGTTAAATTCGAAATTGGCAGGACTACCTTAGTATAGCAGTATCTTTCGCACACCGTCCTTCTACTATAGGGTCACTCTTCTGTACAAAATGGTTAAAATACAGCGTTGTCTGTTATAGGGTTTCCACCCTGAAATAAAAGAGGCACATGCTTTGCCTATTTCAAAATAACATAGAATCAGACAACTAGACCAAACACCAACCGTCCCTGACCTAGAACACTCAGAATTTAGACTCTATAGACCATACCACAACAAACTACACGAAGGCTCGAAGATGTAAATACATTGATCTTCATTGAAGATTAATCAATGAAATAATAAGAGGTCCATCCTTATTCAAAACCCAAGCATGAACCAAACAATGGCATTCACAGCGTAAGGCGATGAATTGCTCAAATTAAAAGAGAAATGTTTTTGCACCGAAGTCCATGGACATTTCCTTAGGGAATACCTAAAAGCCAACTTAGTCCCTGTAGGGCTAACGATACAGAATGAGCCAGCTTTATTCTTAGAAGATAAGGAATATATGGTAGGCTTCAGCCAAATCTCAACCAAATGCAGCCAAGATTAACTACATCTACTCTACGATCCAATTCTGGATTGCAGAAAACTGGTTATGTAACAACAAAGTGGAGTCGAAAGGCACTTACCTCCCGTCTATACCTCAGTATTTTAACACATTAATGACAGAAGGCTAATATGTTAAAAAGGTTATTCCTAATGCTGAGTCCCTAGCACAAGTTAATTAGCCCTATATGTGAGGAATCTCGTATCCAAACGTTACCGGCCCTAGTTGATGCTGATGTGCCGACTACAAGGGGATGTCGAGATCCTGACCCTATCCCCTCTAAACCACTTTCCTAATGTCTAAAAGTAAGTGCACACAAAAGTGGGGGTCGGTATCTATATTTAATGTTTCCGCCTCCAAAGCGTGTGTCTTATCACTAAAAACAAAAAAAGTAAAGGAAGAAAAATCTATGACAATTGGTCAATAGAATAATGTAAAAAACTCATTCTCTCTACACTGTACAGTGCTGTAGAGAAAATTAGTGGTGATAACTTAGTAAATTTCTTTATACGAGCCCTTTTCTCAATGTGTAAGGGTATCAGAGTCTGGGCTATCAACCAGTACTACTTTGGAAGCAGTCAACCGGTTTGAGCGGGATTCCTAAAAGGCCGCTTTCTTCAGGAAGAATACTTGTGGATATAGTATTCTTTTAATAATCTTCAATTCTATGAAGGTTTTTGAGGATATCTTCAAGTGTCCAAAAGGGCTTGTTGGATCAATCCCTGAATCCTAAAGGATAAAAAGACAAGAGAGACAAATGGAATTATCATCAATCTCAAAGTGCTTCTAAAACCTAAAAAAAGAATTTTAAAAAAAGAAAACTGGTTATGTCTTAACAACGAGAAAACAGAACTTTTGTTAATTGTGTCACTGACCATTCTGGGTAAGCTCGACAAACAATCCAGCTCCTTCACCATTGATAATATACCTATCACAGTGTCCCAAACAGTCAAGACCTTAGGTGTCTATTTGGACTCCAATCTGACTATGAATAGGCAGGTCAATGCCATTGCCTCATCTTCGGCTTACTACTCTAAATTGCTTAATGCAGAAAGACCCTTCTTATCTTTACAGAACTGCCTCACTATTGCTAGGGCAACAATCGGATCAAGACTGGATTACTGCGATGCCCTCCTTGTAGGGACCTCTGGCAAAAACATTGCCAAACTCCAATTGGTTCAAAACAATGCCCTTAGGGCCACCACAGGGATCTCCAAGAATGACCACATCTCTGATGTAAGGAGGCAAGTTCATTGGCTTCCCGTTAAAGAGAGAATTGTCTTTAAAACCCTCTCTCTCACGCATAAATGCCTCAATGATCTGGCACCCCCTTACCTGATCCAGAGACTAGCGAAGCCTACTTCTTCCAGACCTATGAGAATGGCCTACACTAACATCATCTCCACGCCCAAGACCCGGAGAGACACTATTTGTGTGACTTGTATGATTCTGCACCTGTTCCCATTCCTCACATCTCGCAATATTGTGGCCGGATGTCAGCACCTTTGACTTTGAAACCCTCCCAATAATGTATTATTTGCTAATATTTGAATGAAGCTTTCACTGTTTTTGCCACTGTTGTAACTACCTCTATGTTGCCAATCGTATCTGTAACCAAGCAACCCTACTTGTGCCGATTCCAATGTAACCATGATTCATGCCTACGTACAACTTCATGTAACAGTGCCTCAATGCCTTTGGGCTGTAGTGTGCTCTACAAATGCAAAAATAAAATAATGAGATCTAATGATCCTTACCATTACTACTACACAACGCATACATGTGAAGATTGAAGAAGAACTAAATAACGAAGAGGAGAAGTTTCTTACAAACTTGATACTTTACAATGCGAGAGAGAAGCTTAAGGAAATTAATTGCCGGATGGACCAATTCATGACCGACACGCTGGTGACAAAACATAGAAAACGTACAAAAGATATTAAGAAACTTCAAACTAGAAACCATTTACGTATCTCTATCTCCAGAATACAAAGAGAATAAAGACAAGGAGAGAACACAGACAGCCACAAGAAGAACCAGACCCAGAAAGCGATGGGTGACTTTCTCAGATACGTCAAGTTCGGAAATAGGACCAGGCAATTATTTTGACTATACAAACTATGGACCTGGACAAAATCAAAGACGTCCACTTTTAGGACGAGGGGACACCAGAGGACAATTCTGGAGTACCCCAGCCAACAAAATCCCTTTAGATTCCCACTCTGGTGACCACCCAGGTCATGCAGACGCACACAACATAGGTAAATTCAGACAAATACTGATTTTCAATATTTCAGATATCACTTTTACGCCAGAGGAATAATCAGTCTTAGCAAAAGGCCTATCATTTGTTCCATCAAATCCCACCAATTAGTTCACACTCAAAACCGAAATGAAAATGTTCTTTAGGAAAATCTGTCTGATTTCCTTCTTCAATGAAGCACTCAACAAGGAGCAAGAGGCAGACACGCGATTAAGAACAAAATCCACTTTCAATCCTAATGAGAACGAAACACCAAAAGAAATAATCTCCTTTGAAATATGTGTTTCAAAAGAAAAAATGAAACTGCAAGAGAGCAAACAGCGGATCAAACATAACCTGACAATCAAGGAATGGACAGCCCTCAAATATCTCACTACCAATAAAGACATTGGGCTCATTACGGCTTTGACGGTAGCCATGCCGCTACTGGCAGCATGGCTACCACCAAAACCGGGTTCCCTGAATGGGGAATTACCGGGCCATTCCGAGTTTGGAGGGCCTGGTAATTCCTCCTTCAAGGAACCCGGGCCCAGACCTTCCCCATTCCCATTTGAGCCCCCATAGGGCTCAATGGGAATTGGGGAGGGAGCTAACAACGGGCCGATTACGACCAGCCCATTGTTAGCTCCCTGGTCCCCTCGCGGGACCCGGTAACAACGCCTGGTTTTGCCAGGCGTCCTTACCGGGTCCCACGGGGGAACCTTGTAATTTTGCGGAATGGGTTTAATGGGTCCGCCTCCATTAGCGGCACCTGTTAACCCATTCCGCAAAGGTTGTAATGAGGCCCATTGTCATTTAATCAGCAGGCAAGGGAGGGGGCATTGTAATCCAAAACACTGATCAATACCAGAAGATGGTCGAAGACCTTTTAGAGGATGCCAAACACGAAAAAGAAACTAAGAAACAATACAACTTCCGACATCGTCAGAGAAATTGAAGAAATCCCCTTATATGCTTCGAACCATGGATGGATAATGAGGAATACCAATGAATACTACCAACCCTCAACACCATTTAATGGTGCCACCTAAGCTGTCCCGGAACAGCAGTCCACGCTTTGATTCTGCCTGCTCCAAGCAATGGAAGGTCGATAAGATCAGTGTGTGATGGGGAAAGTTATAGCCCAAAACCTTTTTAACCTTCACCAGCCAGTTAGTCTGGCTTTTAGCCCCAAGTTTCGCGTGTCATGACCCACCGAGTTCGCCCATTCTGGACTTCATGGTCCATGATGCACCGCGGTGCAAACTCTGCGGTTCTACCAACATGGCCGGCGCTTCTGAAGCGCTGCATACCAGCCTTTCCATGCAACACTCGGCTTCCTAGCAAAAAGGCCAAGCCTCTGCAGCGCTGCACGTCTCAACGCTACTGCTTGGTGTAGTTAGACGTGCATTTCCGAAGTTCGCTTCGCGCTCTCCTTGAGACCATATTTCCTTCCTTCCTGGTACTCATTCATTCCCTTTCCCTTACCTTCTTTTCATGGTTATATTCCTGGAATTACCTTGTGCTCGGAGTCGGGGCTCCGACTCCTTTTCGAGCCGACTCGTCTTCTTCCTGGTTACTCATTTACTCATCCGGATACTGAGCGCTTCCTAGTGGAAGGCTACAAACCTCACACTGGACTCCGAAGACCCGCGTCCAGGCTTATACAAGTCCCGGACAGTAAGAAAGGAGGAAGCTACGTCCAAGAAAGTCACCTGAAAGGAAACTTGTGACAGATTGAGACGCCTCAAACCTGATACTAAGGCAGATATGGAATCCGCAGTCCAGGACCTCATACGGGGCTTGCATTTATTCAACTCTAGATTGATTTATTTACCCCCGGTTTTTCATTGCTCTTTTTTCTCCCCCTTTTTTTCTTTTTTTCTCTTTTTTCTTGCTATGTCTGTAGCGCCATGCATCGCGTAGGAGGCACTTACACAGAGTTCATTCATATTGGAACTCCATTTCATTAAGACATCTGTGCTCCGGAATAGAGGGGCTTCCTCTCCTCTTCTGTTCTCCCCTCTGTGGCCCCACTCAGGAAGAGTGGTTTTCTTCAATTTGGAAGGTATGGACTCTTGCCTAGCTGAATGCTGAACTGTTGGAGTGCTCTATTTTGTAGTTTAGCAGACATGCCATTGGGATTGTAGTGAGTACCCTGAATAATTTAGGCTCTCCTCTCCCTGTTACCAGCCTGGTCGGATTCATTTACTGTATACTCGCGACATGGGATGAGGGACGGTATGTTTTTACATGTCCCTCCACTTATAAAGGTCTCCACATTTTGACTTTAAGCTTTTTGTGTGTTTTTGAACTGCTGTCAAGAACAAGATCTCTATTGCTTGTATGGAGTTACTGTGGGGTTGCTAGGTCAGGTCAAGGGTTTTTTAACTTTGATGTTTTTAACTTTATTATGTGTATTTTTATTCTTTCTTTCTCCTCTTCCTTTATTTCTTTGATGTAACTTAGTTATGAATCGGATTAAGATGGGACGCATCAACCATTCATACATACAGAGGAAGAATCAGGCTATGAAAGGAAACATGAAACAACATCAAGATGTCAATCTATTGTCTGTTTAAAAAAGTTTAAAACTGTTTTCTTTCTTAATAAACTATAATCATTTCCGTCCTGTCCTGAGGAAGACGACTGTCCAGCCGTCTCTCTCTTTCGTGGTAAAGAGAAAGACGTCTTAGACAATTTTTGTTGGTCGTCGAAACTACCTATTTTCAGATACCAGTGCAGCACATAAGATTGATGATAGCTACACTAGGTACTGGTCGTTGACTGTTTAGGTCGGAATGGTGACAAGTAATGCATTGTTTTTTCACTTCATTGCATATTTTACTTGTCAGATTATTTTAAACATAATTTGGAATTGGGGACTGTATTAGAAGGTCATAAGGGACACTATTGTGTGCTTATATCCCAGCTGTGTTTTGTCCCCTCCCGATTTCTTTCCCCGCCCCCTTTTTTTGCATATTGTTATTTTGAACTTGCTGTCATTTCTATTGACACTGGAGAGTGCTTTGCTGCACCATATTTCTAAATTGGATCTGCACTATGCACTTTACATCTACCCTGTATTACAGGAGACTCATTAGATAACTATGCACCTTAATTGTAGATATTTGACATTGATTGATTGTTTGTTTTTATGCTGTTTTTCCATGGATTCAGCACTATGTTTAATGCAATTTGATATGTGAACAATAAAGATTGATTGATTTTATATTATCCTTGATCTGGCCTATCCCCTCATTGAGCTCGTATACTGAGAGCAATTTGCCCCGCTTGATTTGTTTAGTGGCGTGTTTCACGTGACCCCTCCTTTTCCTTGTGTTGCAGCACCTCATGAGAGGCATGCAAAAATTAACCACTGAAGTTCAAAACCTTACAGCTGAGAATGCTGCATTAAGCCAGTTGGGTTTGTCCAGAGATTCTGCTGCCAGGGAAAGTGTCCTGTTAGGGGGAGTAGTGGACAAATTCGACAGATCATCAAAGAATCTACGTGCCTTCCTAGATTCCTGTTTGGTACATTTCACTTTCAAACCATACTATTTTTCCACCCCAGGTTGGATTCATGATATCTCATCTCACGGGCAATTCCTTAACCTGGGCAACACCCTTAGTCAATGCTGGCGATGCTCTCCTGGATGATTACAATGGGTTTGTGGAAGCCCTTAAAGCCATGTTTGATCGCCCTGAGCTCATTTACAGTGCCCAGGAAAGATTGCTCGAATTTCAACAAGGGACCCAGGATATGCTCACGTATGTGACATGTTTCAAACAGTTAGTCAAAGAGGCTGATTGGTCCCTGGAAGCCAGCTTTACCCTCTTTCGAAGAGGTTTCAATGATGAGATAAAGGATGAATTAGCTAAAGTAGCTTGCCCAAGCTCTTTTCAAGTCCTCATGGACCTTTCTCTACAGATTGATTTCCGAAGCCAGGAAAGGAAGGCGGAAAAGAGAAAATCTAAATGAACATCTCGTAAGCCAGCCACAAACTATCCCGGCCCAAAAGAAGCAACTGCTATGCAAGCCTCTGAACCTGAACCAATGCAACTAGGAGCCTTCCGAGGACCTATTATTCCCAAGGAAAGGATCCGTAGGATCAATACCAGACTGTGCATGTATTGCGCCTCTGATAAACACCTTGTAAGAGAATGTCCAAGAGTGCCACCTCAGCGTTTGGGAAACGCCAGCTCCCGATCCTAGGCGGAGCACAGCTTCGGGAGAAAGATGTCTGCTCCTCATCTATTCCCTCCTTGAAATCTCCAGGACCGAACTCTCTTGTGATCCTGCAAACAGTCATATCCTTTTCCAAAAAGGAATCCTACCCCATCCTGGCTTTAGTGGACTGTGGTGCCATGGGCATTTTCATAGACCATGATTGGGTTGTCAAACATCACATCCCACGAGAAACCAAAGAGGTACTACAACCGGTCGAAGCCATTGATGGCAAACCCTTGTCTTCTGGACACATAACCCACCAAACCAAGGACTTACTGCTGTCAATAAACAACCATCAGGAAATCCTAAAATTTGACATCATTAAATCTGCTCATTACCCCTTGGTTTTGGGCATGCCTTGGTTACAGAAGCACAATCCCTACCTCAATTGGGCAGCGGGATCCTTGTTTCTCGGTTCAGAACATTGCATGTCCCATTGTTTATCTCTTGCCACATTGCCAAGCCCTTCGGAAGACCTCCAGGAACCTAAGCAGTAACTGTTTCCAACATCATCCAAATTCCTCAAGCATACCAGACATACTCAGATGTGTTTTCAACAGCCATTGTTCAATCTCTTCTACCTCACAGACCTGAGGATTGTGCCATTGATACAGAGCCTTCAGAAGTGATTCCCTTTGGAAGAATGTTCATTTTGTCTGAACCAGAAAAGAAAGCCCTCCGAGAATATTTGGACACCAATTTAACAAATGGAACTATTCGACCTTTTAAGTCTCCAGCTGGTGCTTCTCTCTTCTTTGTCCCTAAAAAAGACTCCAAGGAGCTTCGACCATGTCTGGATAACCGTGGCCTCAACCAATGCACCTTCAAGGACTGCTATCCATTACCTCTTATTTCGGACATCCTGGAGCCAGTGAGGGGTGCTGTCATTTTCACTAAACTCGATCTCAGGGGTGCCTACCATCTCATTTGCATAAAGGAAGGCGATGAGTGGAAAACAGCCTTCAGAACTCCCTTTGGCCACTTTGAGTATCTGGTAATGCCCTTTGTTCTCGCTAATGCCCCTGCAGTATTCCAACGCTTCATGGATCAGGTTTTTTCTGACATGTTGTTCCTTTTCATCATTGTATAACTAGACGATATACTGATTTACTCCAAGGAACCTCGGAACCATCAAGAACATGTTAAGGCAGTTTTACAACGTTTACGTGAACATAAGCACCTGGCCAAACCTAAAAAATGTCTTTTCCATGTGTCAACCATTCATTATCTTGGGTTCGTTCTTAGTTCCAAGGGTATCGGAATGGATCCTTCCAAGGTTGATTCCATCCTGTCTTGGCCTGTTCCCACTACTGTGAAACACATTTCTGGGACTTGCTAACTTTTACATGAAATTCATACCCAAGTTTTCTGACATTGTACACCCTATTGTAACACTCTTAAAGAAAGACACTCCGTTTCAATGGTCCTCGGCTCAGGAGTTAGCGTTTCAACAATTGAAATTAGAATTCACTCGAGCTCCCATCCTAGCTCAACCTGATATAGATCGACCCTTCCTATTTGAGACTGATGCATCCCATTTACCCATCGGAGCAGTCTTAAAACAAGAACTTGAGGACAAGATGGAACATCCCATTGCCTATTTATCCTGTACCTTGACTCCAGGTGAAACTCATTATTCACTGACTGGCGTCATCTCCTTTTGGGAGCCAAACACCTAGTACAAGTTCGTACGGACCATCAGAACTTACAAGTGTTACAATCCCTGGAGTGCAGAAACAGCCGTCAGGCCTGTTGGGCCTTCTTTTTTGCCCAATATCAATTTCAAATTCTTCACTTCCCTGGAACACATAACATCATAGCTGATGCCTTGTCCAGACGTCCCGACTATGAGCCTCTCGAAGCACGGACCTTTCCCAAGATGTTTCCTGACTCTGTAATTGTAGCTCAAGCTGTTTCTCTACTGGAGGGCATTCGTGCTAAAACACTTTCTTCCGAACTCTGCAAGGAATACGAAAGGAACAATCTTAGGAACCTCCAACTGAAAGACGGATATCTTTTCAAGGAAAACTGGCTGGCAATACCCACACAAGAACTCAGACGAAAGATCACAAGACTATGCCATGATACCCTCCATTCAGGACATCGAGGCATCACCACCACCCTCCATCTTTTACAGAGACATTTCTGGTGGCCACGGATGAAAGACGATGTAAGAACCTATGTCCAATCCTGTGCAGTCTCTAACCAGAATAAACATGATAACAGAAGATCAGCAGGCCTCTTACACCAACCAGCGATGCCAACACGACCTTGGGAAATCATCGCCACAGATTTTATCGTGGAATTACCCCCATCCAGAGGATACACAACCATAATGGTTACAATCGATCTGTTTACACATATGGCTCACTCTACACCCTTGTTCAAGCTACCTTCTTCATCTGAATTGGCTGGGATTTTCCTGGAACACATATTCAGGCTTCATGGACTACCTTCCAAAATTATTTCTGACAGAGGCCCCCAATACATATCCCAATTTTGGAAACAACTATGTCGAATATTGGGGATTCAGCGTGCGTTGTCATCAGGATACCACCCAAAAACCAATGGAGCAACAGAACGAGTCAATGTAACTCACCACCTGTAGGACTGGCCGGGGCGTTGAGACCACGGAGCACCAAATCGACCGGAATCTTCTGTCACGGCTGAGTATTGTCCAAAAGGACTCCTCAGACCAGACTGCCTCACTTGAGGCAGCTCTTTATGATAATGGACCCCCTTGACTGTGATAATAGAACAGGCAGGTTGGTGTATTACCCAAAAGAGTGGGGAAAACCACGCCGCCACACCAAGCTGCAAGAAACAAAGGCACAGGTTAGAGGCAGGAATATCAAAGAATTGATAGAGGTCTAGGATGAGGGTGAGTACCTGAAAGGGATCGGCAGCTAATGGTTAAGGAAAATTCTGAAGAAGAAAAAGAAAGAAAAAAGAAAACTCAATATTAGAAGTTCTATCCAGATGGGCAATACTAATAGGAGACTTATAGAAAAAGTCTTACCCCCTCTATTGATGAAAGCGGTCCCTAAAGAACACAACGGAGGTGTAAAATAATAAACAGGTAAGGTTAGTAGAGGGTAGCTTCCCGGAAAGCACGAGGGTCGCAACTAGGTTCGGGATGGTGCAAGAAATCAGCAGGGCGTCCAGCTTGCACAAGTGAGGTTTCCAGAAAGAAAGGTAGTCTCTCACAATGTTCCTTTGTAGAAGACAGCAGATGGTAAACAAACAAAGTCACAGTGGTTGACACTTCATACCGTGGGTCGTATGGAATTAGGAACACCAATAGCAGCCAACAGGATGACGATTATACTTGTCTGTATGACAATGGTTAGAAAATGTGGTCAGGCAGCTGACCACATTGTCAGACAGCTGACCACATTTTCTAACCATTGTCATACAGACAAGTATAATCGTTTCTATCCACAATAACCCGGTTAGGGCATTATATTTATGCCCAACAACAAAAAGGACTTTGTGCTTTCCTAACCTCACCGGTCTGTCTGAATGTATTGTGAAAAAATAGGAATTGAATACAATACGACACAGCATTGAAACTATGAAATTGTGATCTCTATGAAGTAATATTGTGCACACCTCTAGTTCAATTATTACAATTACAAAGAATCATTGCATATTGTCTGTACAGACCCGAGAAGAATTGCACAGTTTTTCTGCATTGTTCATCTTTGTCTTTACCTATAGATACACACAGTTGTTGACCTGTTTTTGACCTAGCTATGTCAAGTTAAAATCATGGTGTTTCTCTGTGTTATCTTGTTTTATCTGAACACTTGATTCTTTCTTGTTTTAAGAATATAACTCAAAAGACTAGCCACCAAAATAATAAAGAGGCTACCAAAAAACCAGACATAGTTAATGGTTGTTTCATTACCACATGATTAGGAATTATCACTAATGCATGGGTTCCTTGGAAAGGTTTAAAACATAAACTGCTAAAAAATTACTGCAGTACGGAATTAGAGAGGACAGGAACACCCAATGTACACATACTATGGTATACGCTTAAACACTCAGGTCTCCGGCGCCGTCCCGTGCGCAAGGTCAGGTGACCTGTATTTAAGCTGCGCCTCTGCGCACGGCGGCGCTTCTGAATTTTTTCTAAATCCAAAGCTCCTTACCTCGTATCTTGCTTTCTTGGCTTCTTGTATCCCGGCCCTTCTTGTTACCTGTATTACTCCCTGCTTGTCATTGCTACCAAGTCTTACCTGCTTATACTCGACCCGGAACGGCAACAGACTGCACTTGTCTGAATCCTCAAGTCTAACCTGCTCTTAACTGACCCGGAACGGCCATGGACAGCACTCGTCTAAATCCTCAAGCCTTACCTGCTCATACCAGACCTGGAATGGCCACGGACGGCACTCATCTAAATCCTCAAATCTTACTTGCTCATACCAGACCCGGAACGGCCACGGACTGCACTCGTCTAAATCCTCAAGTCTTACCTGCTCATACCTGACCTGGAACGGCCACGGACTGCATTCGTCTAATAAATCCAAGTTTTACGTGCTCTTACCAAAATCGGAACGTCCACGGATTACAACCTCTTCATCCCACAAGTCTTACCTGTGTCGAATTTTCTTTCTGGAACTGTCAAAAGACTTTTTTGGACATTCAGGAATACTGCGCATCGGCGCAAGGACCAAGGACATTGGCGCATCGGCGCAGGATTTCAAGAACAAAAACGCAACAGGGCCAGGATCAATTAACTTTTAGGTGTCCTCCTGCCGGCGGGTATAGGAAAACCAAAGACATTGTTTTCCCGGACTGCCAACTCATTTTACACATTTCTGCAGCGACTATCCAGGACACTCATTTGGTAAGCACAAGACTATTAGTTATTTCTTCCTTGTTATTCCTGCACTTTAGCCTTATGTTAATGCCTGATTAATTTTCTTGCCGCCAGCTGTTGGAGTACCAGGGTGTACCTTATTTCGGGCAGTACTCACCTCAAACTGTCCTTATGTACACTTGAGGGGTATATTGTCAGAAAGCCTAAATTGCATCACAACGTGTCAAGCCACCACTACTATTTGGCGTTTCTAGTTCCTGACACTTATCTTTTCTTCTTCTTTTGCAGATTTGGGGACACTGTCCACCGGTGCACTAGTTGGTCCCCGGCGCATGTCAGGTGCCCATCGTGCGACGGTTCCTTCCCTACAGCAGATCCCCACGCACTCTGTCTCCAATGCCTTGGTGAGGACCACAGTTGGGATTGATGCTCTGCATGCGATTCCCTCACGCCTAGGTTGCTTAAACACTAACTCGAGGGTTGGAGGGAGCTGTTCAACAGTACTCTTCCTCAGAACATCAATGACTACACCCGGAGGAAGACAAAGAAGGTAGGTGCCTTATTCTCCAAAGCATCTGACAGAGGCGACACCTGTCCGGGAAGCCCTTTGGTGAGAGGAGTTAATCCGGTGTTGTATGGTATCCTGCATCCCCATGGTAGCTTGTGGGAGGCAGCGTTCGGCAATCTTCTGAGCCATGCCCACTTGATGCCTACAGCCAGACATACAGCGTGAAATGAAAATATAACGTGATAGCTCGCCCTGCAACATCTCTGTGCCTGTGATTGGCCAGTGATCGTCGTCGTAGCTCCACCCCTGTCCTCGAGCGCCTGTACCCATCATTTACGCAGTTGTTCTCGGATTGTCTTCTGTTTCGGCCGTGCTCATAATTTACTGTATTACTTTCTTTTGCAGTTTGAGAGCACAATGTTTTCCCCGCCTCTAGGTAAGCTCTGCGATTCATGTTCTTCCCTGCATTTTGTAAAGATGGGCCATTTTTTAGGTGCCTTGGTGCTCATTTTTGTCCGTCTTTTTTTAGCTCCGCCCCTGTCCTCGAGCACTCGTGCCCATAATGTACTCAGTTCTAGTATTTTCTTCTTTGTAGAGGCCATGCTCATTATTCACTGTATTACTTTCTTTTGCAGTTTGCAAGCACAATATTTTTCCTGCCTCTAGGTAAGCTCCCGTGATTCATGTTCTTCCCTGCATTTTGTAAAGATGGGCCATTTTTTAGGTGCCTTGGTGCTCATTTTTTCCGTCTTTCTTCGCTCCGCCCTGTCCTCAAGCGCCCGTGCCCATAATGTATGCAGTTCTAGTATTTTCTTCTTTGTAGCAGCCGTGCTCATAATTCATTGTATTACTTTCTTTTGCAGTTTGCGAGCACATGTTCTTCCCTGCATTTTGTAAAGATGGGCCATTTTGTAGGTGCCTTGTTGCTCATTTTCGTCCTAGTCCGACCCTGGTTATCGATGATAGTGTTGCCATTTTACAGATGTAGGCCTGTGTATACTAAGTGTTGTTAGCCCAAAGTTCTCTAAAATGGATGCATTTCCACAGATTGTCAAGACAAAGTGATTACGAGCAGCTGGGAACGCATTTGTTTATTGAAAACGAATTTGCGAAATGCATTTTTGTAAAGATGGGCCATTTTGTAGGTGCCTTGTTGCTCATGTTTGTCCTAGCCTGACCCTGGTTCTCTATGGTAGTGTTGCCATTTTCCAGGTGGTGGACCTGTGTATACCTAAGTGATGTTCTGAAGTGTGGTTGTAGATTTAGCTTGCAGTCTTTAATTAGTGCTGACACTGGGTCTATTTACATAGACCCATAAACATGTTTAAAAATATAGATATATATATGCATTTGATTTTATCACGAAGAAACACCAAACCGCAAAAGTGTACAGGAAAAAACGGTCACGTTTTTATGATTGTTGTGGAAGTGAATCCCAAGCCCAAAATCCTACTAGTTTCCAAAAAACATAAATTATGGCAGGTCCTGGGTCCCAGTGACCTTTGTGCCTAGTCCAGACCTGACACCCCCCACACTCACCTAGCACAAAAGTGCCAATGTTAGCATGCAAGGTAAACTCCCTTCACTAACTCCTCACTGTCCTTCTCCCTCCCCCACACACGTCATGGATCTTAACTTCCACCACGTCCCTTGGATCTACTGCTATAAATCTCAGCAGCCCTGGGCCCCCAGTACCGAATGCTTTCACGCTCTGCCACACTTTTGAGTTTTGTTACCGAAACTCAATTTCTCACTTATGTATTTATTTTATTTTATTGGTTATTTATAATGCGCTTAATACCCAGAGGTTTCTAAGCGAAGTCCTGGGGGTTGAACTTGTGTTGCTCAGCGTTGTCTTGCTTCCAAGGTGAGCACGTTGCCCCTGAGCTATCCTCCCGAGACTTGCTTTTATTTGATGGTAGCTACCTTCCCACAAACGCATTATTGCGTGCAGTAATATCCACATGTATTAATTACAGGTGCCCATGGAGTCCCATGGCACTCCAAAATGGGGACTAACAGAAGGATACACATGACTCTGAATCATGCAGGCACTGGTAACATAAATGAGTTTAGTGGTATTACCAGATGTAATACCACCAAACTCATATTAGGGCCATATGAGTGCATGGAATCTAACTTCCAGTTCCTTGACAGACAATTCAGTTGGAATCTATCCAGGAGTACATATGCAGCACCTGTGGGTATGACATGTTCGAATTTCAGGAAGACGAGCAATTGGTAACATACAACGTGAAATGAAAATATAATGTGATAGCCTGCCTTCAACAGCTCTGTTCCTGGGATTGGCCAGTGAACTTCTTTGTAGATCCACCCCTGCCCATCCTTGAGCACCCGTGTATATAACTTGTGCAGTTGTCCTCATTTTCTTCTTTTGTATCGCCCGTACCCATAACTTACCGTATTTTCTTCTTTTGCAGTTTTCCAAAGTGTACAGTGAGCACTGTATTTTTCCTGCCTATAGGTAAACTCTTTGATCCGCAAGGTGGATCTCGTCTCGTACGATATTCCGCTCTCCTGTTGTATGCTTACCATTCGTTGCTCACAAGCTGTTTCATGTTCTTCTCCTGCCCGTACCCCCTTTTCCCTTCCCTCAGCCCCCTGAACCTGACAAGAGCTGATCTTTGCATAAGTGACCCTTGATCCTCCTCAGCTCCTTGCCTCCACCATCCAGCTCTTTGGGTGGCAACACCCCATGGCCTCTCTCAATTATCTTATGCCCCCTGCTCCCTGCCCCCAGACTTACCTTTTGGCTCTCGGTGCACCCTGCGTTCTTGCCTGCACCTCTTCCCTCAATGGCACGTCTCCATTTTGGGTTGATACAAGAAACATAATGATTAAACCCATTTGGAAGCAATGATGTTCGTAATAAGTGTAATCCTTAGCTTTTTAATGAATGTGGATGCACCAGTGTTGTGTGATATTCTGCATCCCCATGGCAGCACTTTCTAATCTTCAAACAGTCAATATAAAGCAGTTTGACACCCACTTTAACTTTCTGTTCACTTTTAAAAATAACCTGTTTCCTTCCCTCACCCATAAAATATTCATCCTGTCCACACACAACGTTTATGCTAAAGGCAGGGCATGGGTGTAAAGATGTAGTTCATTCAAGTGAGAAATCAGAATGCTCGCTTACGCATTACAACAACTAGTTACTTAATGTTCAATTTGGATTAAATGTTTTACAACAGACCATCTTTTCAGCTCTCCTTTCCCCCCAGCGCATTTGCTTTCACCATATCTCATTAAATAGTTCAACTAGCCCAAAACATGTACGCAAGACATTGCGAACTGTTAAAGAAATCACAAATATTGTTCATGGAAATTAAAACATTTAGGGCAGTAGTCGCAAGCTACTTTCCTTTGCAACATAATGTACCCTGGCATAACATGTGCATGTGTGTATAGTACGTTCTACAGTGTATGTGCCCCCTACTTTTCTGTCCGATATTAACGGAACAATTAATACAAAAGGATCGGGCGCAGTTTGTTCAAGAGATAAATTGTGATGGAGTTTATTGCTGGCATAAATCGCGAGTCCAGGGAATACTCGATGCATTGGGAAAAGCCAAGAGGGATCATGAAGCTCTTAAGAAAGTCAACAGGTGCAGTGTAGCTGGAGATATTAAATTATTACTGCAAGAATCTCCCCTTCTCTAGTTACCCGATGTTGGCCTGTCCGTATCGCTGTTTTCCAAACACCACTTCCATCATTCTGCCATGGCGATGCAGAATATCACACAACACCCCCATGGCAGATCCCTGATGATTGTAACTACATACGTTGTACTGCATTTGCATGTGTTAGTCAGATCAAAGGCAGGGCATCGATCATTAAGAAGATCATGCCCATCCCCCCACCAAGGCAGTTCCTAGCCAACTTGGTGCCCAAGGCGAACTAGAATGTACCTCCTCTGACTGGCAACTGTCACCCCCAAACTACATCTCTGTGTCATGCAACAAAACCCTCCTCAATATCCATGAATAGTTTTTTTATTTGTTTTTTTATTGCATTTGGTTTATTTAAACCTTTACAAAATAATACATATATAAAAAAAATCATAAAACAGATTTTAAAACGCTTTCCTCAATTTTACAACACTATTAACATCATACAATAAATTCATTCCAGGACTGCCCTTCAAATATTTGTATCCGAACATCAATCACATTTTCAATTATCTCAAAACTCATTATATATCAAAGTCTAATAACAATTTCACCTAAATATACATTTTCAAGGACCAGGGCAGTCAGCACCACAACATAGCCCTATCATACTTTCCAATGGAATACTGCCTGCATTGCTCTACAACATTGGTCGTCTGTGGTGCATATGTTTTCTATTAACATGATCTATGTTCCTTGGGTCAAAACGGATTCTTATTTAATGCACCTTACACACAGTCATTAGAAAATCAATAACTTTGCACTTCAATGCAATATTGGTACCATGCATTATTTCAAACCATATTTGCTCCCTAGATACATTTGCTGTGTCATACACAAATTCAGAGAAGAAGGCACATCTTTCATTCGACAACGTCGGACATATTAATAACAGATGTACCAATGTTTCAGTCACTTCAGAGTTTTCACAAAATCTACATAATTTCTTGTTTACAGGAATTAATTTTCTGATATGACTGATTTCATTAGTATTTAAAACATTAAACCTAAATCGCATTACACTATTACGAAATTTCCTTGAAGGATATTTTTCCAAATAAGGCTCGAGTTCCGGGAACCATTTCCATACAGAAACTCCATGAATTCATATTCATATCCATGAATAGTTGCTAAACAAAGGAAGCGGGTTTCATTACATTGCAATTCAAGTAGTTTACAGAATAAATCTAATGTGAAAACACAGCTGTTGCTGTCCAAGTAAATGGCTTTTCTGTCACCTGCTCTTAGGGAATGCCTTGCCTGAATGCATTTTCAAACTCTCCATAGTAGCACAATGTGATGTGACCAGCCTGCTACGGCATGAGGGCCCACTGACCACTGGCCCTGTGTTGCAGGCATTCTGTTTGAACCACCTCACTTTTACTTCCATCAGGGTTAACACTAGACTAACTGATAGAAGGTTATTATTACAAGTTGGACAGTCTGGTATACTCCTTTTGTACTCTCTCAAAACACCCCTATGAGAGATGGAAAGGGAACAAATAGCACCAATGAGTGTTCCTTTCTGCTTTGCATTAAATCTCAGTGCATTTCGGGAATATAACAATGATCAGAGATCTCTATATTTGATGAACAAGTCTGATGAAAGGGTTGTATGTGTGAACCAGTAAATACATACCAGACACAAGGCTTACATCACTCTTCTCAACACTCACCGTAACATTAAAATGTTTGTAACCATGAACCATACATACTCATTCGGACATCTTATGTTTTTGGATGTGAGTACAAATTGGTTGTAACATCAGTCGCTCAAATGCAGAATAAGGGCTCTCTTGTTTCTTATTTCTGGAGAAGTTTAGATGAGGAGGGGCTGGGTCTCAGTCTGAGCATGCCCAGTCCCTGATACAGAATCATCTTTATGGAATTATATCTAAAGACCAGAACAGATAACCTTCAAGAGACACCCAATAAAGATGGAAAAATGTACATAAAGGATTGTACTTCTTACAAACTTTAGCCTGACCAGCAATAAACTGATGTATTGTTTTAAACAAAACCGGCTTCCGATATGTGAGAAAGGGCCCACAGTTCCTCAGCCACAACCTCCTCACCATTGTGCATGCCTCAAGGGTTATTTCTGCAAAAATGCAGTCCCATGTTTATCTAACAGCTGGCATTAGCATCCCTTATTAGTGCTGGCATGCAGCTATTGAAAATCATGGTGTGGCAGTGTAGAAAGGGTGTTTGGCCTAGTAGATGTACAATTTGAGACAACTTCTTTGAATACTTTTAAGTGTGGGGACAGTATGGCACACTTGTTAGAGCTACATACACAAACAATTTGACTGTGCTATTGTATGGAAATCGGACACATCAGACAAAAACAGGCATGTGCTGTTACATAGAGGAGCAGCACATAGACGCCTTAACAAACTGGGTGGTGACTTGTGGAGCACACAAATCATTGCTGCACACTTCACTGCATTGATTTGCCACAGACTAAAAGGCAAAATAAGCAGTGTAACATAGTTATTTGCTATACAATTCTGTAGTTTTGCTAATTAATTTGACACTTGTGTAGCACAACTAGCTATTTAATTACATTTTTCAATGAAAGCACAGCTAACCCTGCATTCCTCTCTTGCCCTCAGGGCTCACACAGCTTTTCTTCTCAGTTCAAAGGAAACCAAATATCTGATACAGTTCTTAAGATTTGGTACTTGATTAAATAAAGTTCTGATGCTTCAGTAAAGTGTCTCAACAAACACAAGTTCCCACTCCTCCTGGAATAAGAACTGTTTCACATTTGTCTTCTCCAAGTAAGCAACAAGTAACAACACATGTATTTGTCAGGATAATTGTCACAACTTTTGGTTTAAAAAAGAAATACATTATTCCAACTCCTCCTGGAGTAAGAACAGGTTTCCCATTTGTGCAACAACAAATGTGTTTGTTGGAATGGTTTACTGCTATATTGGTTTCAAAGAGAATTGTATTTTTTCTTCAACCAGCTCTTACAATTCATCTTCAAATGTCACTAATCAGTATGAGTGGTTTCTGTTAGAACCATGATTCAGCACTTGCATCTACTACTACCTGGCTCATTCTTTTGCCAGGGTCTTGTAGGGAACAACTTCTGCCCTACAGGTATAATCGCCTGCCCGTCTACCTCTTCAACAACAAAACAGAAAAGTGTTTCTGTGGTAACTTCCAATTTAGAATAACAACAACTTAATTGGCCTTCTTCAGCATACAACTTTAAAGGAGTTGTGGGGAAACAAGAAACCACATTAGTGCTCTTTAAGACTTCTTGGCAACTATGCTCCTCTCTCTCTGGATAACCTTCTCCCGAGGGCAGCCTTTTTGTCACCTTTTGTTCCCCTCTGTACCAAAAAAACAAACAATGCTCAACAGAAAGTCTCACTTTTCCTCTGTCTCGGCTTTGGCTATGTATGTTTCTATCAGCATAAGATCTGTGTTTCATAGCACATAAGCAGTAAATCTCACACTCACACCTCCCAGTATTGCGCTCTGGCCTTCAGTGCTGTTTGTTATATTGGTATTGCTGATTGGCTATACACTCTTGGCTTGGGTATTACTTGTAGCGTTTAGACTGTTTAAACCTTTCCCTTGGGGCTTTTGGGCTTTCCACACTGTCATGTGCTTGTTTATACAGCCACTTAGTTTCAACAGGCATCACTTTTGTTGGTTTTGTATAGTTCAGTATTCAAAGTTACTGTTGCTGCTGCTTTCATACATTTGCAAGTGAAGCGGCCTGCCGCAAACACACGGACAGCACTGGAGAGCTCCAGAGTCACTTGCAAGCTTTCAACTCACCGGGTAAGTCGCTCGATTACCCTTCGCTCGGTGTTCCTGGTCTTCGGTACTAGTAGCTCCTTGTGGTTAGGTGGATAGCCTACTCTGATCCTCCTCCGCTCACGCCACTCAGGAATGGAGCCTCCTCTGCTTCTGAGAGGGCCAGGTGCAACCCAGCCATCTGGAACCTCTGAAGAGGGAACACTTCCCTTGCTACTGCTGCTTCCCGCTGCACAAACTCTTCACAATGAAATGTCACTGGGTAAACGACCTCTGCAACAGGAAGAGGCAATGGCAAAGAGTCTCTCAGGACCAGTAGTCCTGGCATTTTCTCTCGCCACAGATTTCCCTTTCAGCTGCAACCAAGGCCCATGCTGCTTCTTCCTCTTCCGCTGCTCTGCTTCTCTCTCTCTAATGCCTGCACCTGAGGGGACGTTTTATGCCTCTCAGTCCCCTTCAGGTGTAGGTCATTTACACCAATTAGGAGATCACTCCCACAGTGTTGTTTCTTTGCCATCCCTGTTCCTCGTCCCATTAATGAGGGAATTATTGGACTTGAAATCCCTTGCAACAAAGTTAGTTTTTCTAGATCTTTGTGCTTTGCTGATTTTCCTTCTATTTTCTACAACATTTTTTAAGGGATTTCATACAATTCAGTGACCATTCTTGTTTAAAAAGAGGATTAAGGGGTTCTAGGCTTTTTGTGATTATTATTCACAGACATCTTTGCATTACCCCCTTTTGAGTTCGGGAACCATTGAGATCTAGGGGCTTTAGAATGAGTATTCTCTTTTATATCACTGTAGCTTTGTCTGATTTTACCTACATTTATATGTTCAACAAGTGGAACAGTTAGATTATTGTGGCAACAAGCAATTAGGTATTTTGGCATTTGTAACTTTTCTTCCTCAGAGGAAGTTAAATACTGTGTCTCTACCCCATTGGTTCCTCTCACCTCTGAGCCTTGTCTCCTCCCAGGTGATCCTCCCGCAGAGCACCACCTCCAAGCTCAGGATCAGGAAGTGTCTGCCTTTCCCTGGCCACCTGGGATGAGACTTTAGTCACGGATTTGGTAAGAGATCCATAGGATCCAGCACAGTAGGCAGGGAATGTGGTAGAGTTTAGGGTGGGAGGCGTTCATGATGAATTCCTGCTTTCAATCCTGTATTTAAGTAATCTTTTGTACCCTTCACGGTGGATGCACTATTGGTTGTATATGCTCATGTTTCCCATATTCCACCAGCATCATATTTTCAATGTTTTCTTTTAGATAATGGATCCCCAAAAAATAAAATAATAATTGATTACAAGTCAAATACGACATATCCATTAGGTGCTACAAAGTCAGAAAAGCACACAATTCAAAGAAGAGCCTCAAAGTTTGGATTATCAGGTACAATCTTTTTTCCATATTTCTATTTTAAGCCTGCTCTTTCATATTTATTTTAATTACAGTGAACTGAGGCTCAAAACATGGAGCAATCACCAGCTCAATCAGCCACAGTAATCATCAATGAAAATGTCTTTGGTCACTCTTATTTTTCACACATGAATCGTTAAATATTTCACAATACAACTCTCAGACATGTAATTCACAATCATATTACTCACTAGCTGTGATTGAACCATTCATGACATGTCACAAATCATCCTTGTTAGGGGCGCTGTTGAGCTCGATGAATATGGCCGCCTGAACGTTGGCCTCCACGTTGGGGAAGATCCTTTTCCGCAAATGACCCACTGCGGTGCAGTAAATCCTGAATATCTTGGGCCAAACTATACATCTCCCACTCCTGCAGATACTGGCCAATTTGCAGCCTCGGGAGGCCATAGACCTGGGAGCTACAACCACTTGAAGATCGCCTCAGGACACCCCTTCGAGGACCAGGGCCGCAGCTCCACTAAGCGTTGCTCATTCTACAATCGAGAGGCGAGGCTTCGCGGGCCTGGTGGGGTAGGAGCGTCACTGCCCTGACCGCGCACCTCGCCTGTGCTGCTCTGCCCAGGGGAACGCTCTACGGCCATACTGCAGCACCATTATTCGGGCTGTTGGATGCTTGCTGGTCACCACTGTGTTCATCGTGGCTGAGCCCTGCGGCACTTTGAGACAGTACCCCCATCACGCCCAGTGGCTCTTCGGTGGGCGGCCGTTGACTTCTGGAGATCCTCCCAGACTAGCGCTGGGCCCCCATCTCCCGGTCCGCTCTGCCCGCCGGGAGGTCACCAAACTGTGTGCGCCTGGAGACTGAGGCACCGGTGCCTGGCTCCGCTTCCTGGCGCTCCTCTGGCTCCCCTCCCGCCGCTCACCAGCATGCCTTGATGCATCTTTGGGCAAGGTAAGACTCGCAACAGTGGCACTGCGGGGGTATTGGGGGAGCCCACAGTGTATGGATACTGCGCGGCACCACATGAGAAGCGGGGGATCCACAAACCCTGCTAGGTTATAAGGACTTCCTCGCCCCTTACTGCTGTGGCATGCAGGGCGGAGAGAACTGCCTGCTCTTGTGCCACACGTGGCAACTGTGGAGTCAACGATCATATGCCGCGCTGGGCACCCTTGAGCGTCGGCCTTACTTTGTCCCCCTTCCACCTGAGCCCCCCCCCTTCTCACATTATTGCCAAGAATTCATAATTAACCGTCCACGGTGGCAGGATGCAGACATGCACTGTCTGACAGCCTCCACTGTTCTCCTTTCATAAATTCTGCCTGCTGTGGGCGCATACATCAACCTAGCACGTGGGGGCATGACTGAGCGCAGTGCTCCTTGATTGCACCAGTGGTTCTGCCTGCATATTACTGCTAGCACCGGCTCACAGGTGTTGGGAGTCTCAGCAGGCTGTGACTTTGTTGTTCTGAAGCGGATTACTGGTCTGGCATAGTAACTAGCAGGGGAGAAGGTAAAAGGCAATGAGAATTCTGCGGTGGAAGTGCGATCCCCCTCAGACCCTTCGTGCCAGAATGATATGAGCATGCGTTTTCCCATATGACCTCACCTGTTGTTTTGTAATGATGAGCTCTCCGTCCTGCTTTCTCTCAGCAGGGGCGCCGTGTACGGACCAAGTTGTGTCACTGGACCTTATGCGTGGTGGCCCAGACCGGCAGTGACCAATCACGCCTTATAGGTAAGTTTTTGTAACAATTATTATTCTCTGTCACCTTTGTGTTGATTTTTCCCCAATGATTATTGTCCGTAACGTTGTAATGTCCCTTCTTTCCCTTTAGGTATGAAGATGGCCCGCAGAGTCACAGTGATGGACGAGGGTTCTAAACGATGCCAAAGAGGATCCAGAAGAGCCCACTAGTATGTAAGTTGGGTTTCCGGGTGAAGCGCAAGTTTGTGAGTTGGGTGGCCAAGGAGTTAAAAGTTTATGCGGTAGCTAACCTTATGCTTTCTGTCTCCCTTGCAAGTTCAACCTGACGGTGCTTGATGGCGAGCGATGTTCTGAACACCTGTCGGCTGCCAGATGGAAGGATCCGCGAGAATGAGCCGGAAGATGACTCCTGTGTTGTCGGGCGCTCGGAACAGGTAAGGATGCAAGGAGCTGCAAGAGTTGGATCAGTGGAGACAGCTAAGATGCACGCGGTAACTGCAGAGTTGGAATTGGGTAGCAGTGCTTTGAGGGATGGCATGTCTGGTCCCAGGTAAGATGCGCGCGGTAGCTGCAGAGTTGGATTGGGTGGCGGTGCTTTGAGCGATAGCGTGGCTGATCTCAGGTAAAATGCGTGCGGTAACTGCAGAGTTGGATCAGGTAGCAGTGCTTCGAGCAATGGCGTGACTGGTCTCAGGTAAGATGCACGCGGTAGCTGTAGGATGGAGTTCCGAAGACTGAAGATAAACGTGATGAACTGAAAACAGGTAAGGAACTGTAGACGGCGGTAAGCATTACGCTGGCCCAGCAGAATAACGCGAAGCACCAGCATGCGGGTGGGGCTGGCTTATATTTTATACCCTTGACCAGTGTCCATGACAGTGTCCTGGACTCAGCTGGGAACCATTGAAGGGCATACATCCTGTATCTGCTGCCTCAGATCGGGGGGATTGCCCTCCCTTCGGTTGCGGTAGGGCGGTTTGTGCCGCTTTGTTATACACATAACGTTTGATACCATGACAAAGGGGGGCAATTAAAAGCAGTATTCTATTAATATGTACACATACACAGTGCAAAAATCAGGTGGACTGCAGTCTGAGCAAGAGTAGTCTGCACCCTCAGACGCCCCGGAGTCGTCAAAAATGCTTGAATACATGCGCAATTGCTTCACCGCTCTACACTCTAAGTTGGATGACATGAGTGGGACTATATGCTCAATCAAGGCTCACATCGAGAAGACAGATTCCAGAGTGAATGAGGTGGAAAATAGGGTGGGCACTGCTGCAGATGATATTGGAGCCCTCCGTTCTGAAGTGAATGCCCTGTCCAGGCGGGTCCAGGAAATCAGCAAGAAGAATGAAGATCTCGAATCACGCTCTAGACGCAACAACATTTGCATTATTGGTATCCCGGAAGAAAACATAGAGAGCCCCATGGAAGACTATGTAAACTGCACGTTGTTATCTCTACTACAGTCCCCGAAGCTGTCTCCATAATTCACCATTGATCGGGCTCATCTGTCCTTGGCAGCGAAACCGAGATCTGGGGCCCCCCCTCACCCCATAATAGCACAGGTGTTGAATTACCATGACAGGGATGCTCTGCTGCATGCTGCTAGGGCCAAGGGTGACCTCATTTTGGGATCCTCAAGGGTCCACCTCTTCCCGGACTTCTCCATGGGAATTCAACAAGAGCGGAAAACATTCCTGGCCCTCAAGAACAGACTGCGGGCCCTGGGGGTCAAGTACTCAATGCTGTATCCTGCCAAACTTACAATTGAACATTCCAACCAGGCCCTGTTCTTCACCATTCCTGAGGAGGCATCCAAGTTTATCGAGGAACACTTCCCTGGGTGACCCATACCTGGGATGGTGCCCTAGAGGCAATCACAAACCTTCTAAATGCTATCGTTCAGTTTCTGCTTTGGGTCTGGCCCTGATTGGTTCCCTGGATGCACTCTTATTGGCATGTTTTCTGACACATTCCTTTCAGTCACAATTATTCAATTTTTTTTTTTTTTTTTTTTATTTGGTTCAACTGTTTTCACAGTTTTTACAAATGGTGCAACCCGAAGAATTTCTGATCCCGAAGAATTCTGTTCTGTTTTGTTTCATTGCGCTTCTGTGTTTAGACAGTTAAAAATGTACTTTCCCAATTACTGTCAGATTGGATCATCCTTTTTCAGGTTTATATTCTGAAAGAACTGGCCGACTGCGATTACTGATTTTACATTTCCACCTGACATCAGGATGTTCCACCAATATTCTTCCTCCCCGCATCTGCTGTTTTTCGATAAATGGCCCATATGTGTCATTCTTTTAGCCGCTAGTTCCGGGCATGACAGCAGGAGATGCCTCAAGGTTTCAATTGTTTCGGGTTTATTGCAGAATCTACAGAGGTTGTTAGCAGCAGAGCCTCTGATGAATAGGATTTCTTTCGTGTGTAGGAGATTCAGCCTGGCCCTTAGAAATGTGTTTCTAATTTGCTTACTCGGTCCTTGTAGTAAATAGCTCATGGGTTCATTTTGTTTTTGATAATTGACTGGTAGGTCCGCAGCCAGTTTGTATTTAGCGGCCTCTTCCAGCGTTTTAATCCAGTCCATTTGTTTGAATTTTTTTACTGTTTTAGCGGGGTTGTTTTCCAATTCTTCCCATGAGCTTCCAATTTCCTCGAGGGTTTCCATGTTTCTTTGCTCCCAAGAGGCTAGGGTGTTGTTCTCTCCTGTTTTAAGTTCTTCCTTTATAACCTTGAAGATCTTCTCAGGGGATAGCCTAATTTTCCGATTCAGCATTAAGATGTTTAACTTGACTCTTCCTTTTAGGGAGATGACGTTGATTTCTCTGCGAATAGATGCCATCGGAGTGGAGTTTGGGAGCGTTAGAATTTGCCTCCAAAATAAGCCTTCCAGCTTCTGCCAGGTCCGCTCTGGGATCATGGGCATCGCTTCTGCACCATAAGTAATGGCGGGTACCGCTTTCGCTGTGTAGAAGTTCAGCACTGGTTTCAGTGAGAATTTTCCGTATTTTTTGTCCATGAGTCGAGCTTGTGTTATCATAATTTTCGTCTTGGCAATCAAGGATTCCTGCATGGGGGTTTCAAAGCGATTTGCGCTTATCGTCACTCCCAGGTATCGGAATGATTTTACTTTCTCTAGTTTCTCTCCGGCCAAGAACCATTTAGATTTTTCTTTTTGTGTTGTGGGTTTTTCCAAAGTCATTATTTTTGTTTTTGATGAGTTTAGAATCAGATCGTTGGCCTCAAGATATTCTGCGAGCGAAGTAAGTTTGCGTTGTAACCCTATGGCAGTTTGATCCAGTAATAAGATATCGTCGGCATAGAGTAGTCTGCCAACCGTTTCCTCTCCAATTCTAGGCGGAAATGTTCTGATAGTGGGGTCCCAGTTTTGATAATCTCCGATGAACGCATTGTACAGTGCGGGGGCCAGTGGGCAGCCTTGTTTTACGCCTCTGTGAGTGGTGATCTCCTCTGAAAGTTGGCCTTTTCCATTGAGTCTGACCCTCATGGATGTTCCGGAGTACAGCTCCATGATTGGGTTCAGGATTGCTGTCGGGCAGTTCCCTTTCCTCAGTTTTGTCCATAGACACTCTCTATTGACCGTGTCAAATGCATGAGAGAGGTCTATGAATGCCAGGTGTATCTTTGGACGTCCCTCTAGCACCTTGGCTTTCAATACACTGAGTAGCATTATGTTAGCCAGTGTTCCGATATTTTTTACAAATCCTGTCTGAAAGTCGTCATGTAATTCGGAAGTGGCAGCCCAGTTCTTAAATTTGTCTAGAAGAAACGCTCCGAACAATTTCCCAATGGTGTCCAGTAAGGCTATTGGACGGTAGTTTGCTGGGTTGCCTTTATCGCCTTTCTTGAAGATTGGGACCACGTTTGCTGATTTCCAAGATTTCGGGATGGATTGGGTGTCCGCGCATTTTTGGAATATTCGGGATATGAGAGCGCCCCATACTTCTGTGTTCATTTTGAGATCCACGTTGGAGATTCCATCTGGTCCAGGTGCCCGGGAGTTGTTCAATTTCCTTATTTTTTCACAGATTTCCTTTTCATCTATTCCAATGTCCCATCGATTTTTTTGGGGCCGTATTAATTCTTGGGTGTTACCCTTTGGTGGGGCGAACATGTCCGAGAAAAAGGATCTCCAGTGATTCTCTCCAATTGAGTTTGCTAAGGCCTCGTTTGAGTTAGTTCCTTTCGGGTTGATCAAGGCCCAGAAAGTTTTAGATTGTTTCCCACTTAGAGTCTTTAGCATGGTCTCAGAGTCTTCCTGGTACAAAATGGCACGGTGAGACTTATGCCAATTTTTGTAAGACTTTTTCGCAGATACTGCAGCCTCCTCTGTTTGTTTTGAGGGGCAAGATTTCGCTTTACGTAAGATTCTTCTCATTTCCCTTCTTTTCTCCACCAATGGTTTATTATGTGTATGATTTGTCTTTTTGACTGAAGATTGAGCTTTCCTTTGATGTTGGTAGGGGATCAACAGGGGATAATAGTCAGGTGTGTTTGCTTCCCCTGGCACAGCAATTGTTCTTTCGTAGGTCCTTGTAATGGTTCTTATTGCTTCATCAGAGAGTCTTAGTCTGGTCCCTGCATCATTAGTAAGAATTGAGGTGATCATTTCCTGTCGGTTTGCCTCCGAATTCCGTTCTGGAGCTGACCATGAGGCCATCAGGAGGTTGTGATCACTGTTTTGAGTTCTTATAACTTCGTATGCAGCTATCATTGCGAGCAGATTTCTGGATACATATATGTGATCCAGAGAGGCCTTGCGGGAGCCTTGTTCCCAAGTTGGAATGTAGTTTGGTGTAGGAGAGGTCAAATAATGGAGGTTATGGAGGTCTAGTGCGTCCATGAGCGATTCCCATCCTTTACCTCTCAAGTCTGATTCTCGAGTTGTCGAGTAGACAGTAGGTGCCAATGCGGATTGTAAATCGCGATTCGATGTAGTTGGGCCAATATTAGGTAATGTCAAATTTAAGTCTCCGCATACTATGATGTGGTCTATTGTCATCGTGTTAAGGCATGTTTCTATCGTTTGGCCGATGATTTCTAGAAGGGCTGTTGCTTTCACGACTTTTGGGTTCCAGTATGTGTTTATCACTAGGTACGATACTGGTTTTTTCCTGTTCTCCCACTCTCCTGGCTTCTGCTCTGATACCAAGGACGCCAGAATTGACATATTAGCTGTAATTGTTTGTTTAATTTGTAGGCCACTGCAAATTCTGACTGCTGTTAAGAGGCCTGAGGAGGGCCTGCCCAACGCTCCTTGTGTGGCTGGGGAGAAGTCGATTTCGAAGCCGTCTATTGTTGGCTTCCTGAGGAGCCACGTCTCCTGTAAACAAAGAAGGTCGAAGGTCCCCAGTTGTACATCTGAGTTGAGTGTCAAGTGAGCGAATCCTCTTGTGTTCCACGACCCCATTTTAAGTTTGCTTGCAGTCTGGGGAGGATTACCGGTTTCTTCCTTGACTCCCGTCGTGGACGCTTGTGGCTATCTTCTTGTTTCTGTGAAGAGTCTTTCCGGCGTCCAGGACCTTCTTTTTTTTTCCAGATCTTGCCGATAGAGTCGTGAATGGGTGTGTAGATCGCTTGACCGGTTTCTGGGGTGAGCTAGGTCCTTTGATGACTTCCAGTTCTCCGGGGAGCTCTTCGGGGCTCGATCTGAGCCCTTGTTACTCTGTTTTTCGTTGTGTTTGCTCCTGGTGCTACTCAGAGCGCTTTTGTGCCATTGTTGGATATTAGTTGGAGTACGCTGTGATTCCCAACTATCTCTGGAGATGCGGGTTCTTCTCGTCTTGGGTGCCCTTCCTTGCTGTTTACTGAGTGGGCTCAGTTCTTCGTGGCCCCCTGTTCTGGTTTCCTCGAGGTTATTATAAGGTCTATAATGTGAGACCCGATGTCGTGTGGGTTCGTCTTGATTAGCATCAGATGTCTTCCTTTCGCTCCAGACTAAAGTTTTTGTTCCTGAGTGGAAATTGGGAGAAGCACGACGTGAGGCTCGGTCTCTTGGAGGAGAGACTATCTTGTATCGGAACATACGGTCTCTGGTGATTGTAAGGTCTCTGTCCTTTAGTCCTCTCTGTGTATTGCTAAGGATCTCCCTGTCGCTGTGTTTTTCTTCCATGTAGTAGCCTAGTTCTTTAAGGGCTCTGGCCTCTTCCTTGAGTTTGAGTCTCGTGCTAGCAGAAGATATGTGGATGTACACGCTGTCTATGCTGTGGGGGCTCGAGAATTCGATGACGTCTAGACAGTCTGATGTTACTGATCTAAGAGCCGGGACTTGATGAAATAAGTCCAGTATAGCGGTTCTGTTTAGAACCTGGTTGTGCTTAGCTTTACAATTCGGCTGCAGGAAGAAGGAGCGAGTTGCCGTTGTTCTGTTATTTCTCATTAAGCGGGAGCGTTTCCATTCTCTTTCGCGGGTTTTCCGTGGGGTCCACTTAGTGCTTTCCCTTTTTTGGCTGCGTTCTCTGTAGTCTCTTTTTCGTGTGAAGTGCACTCTAGTTTTCCACCTATTGGGAGTGGGCTTGTGTTTCCCGGTGGAGTCTTCCTCCCATTTTTTGCGGCTTAATGGATGTTTTTGTTTGGTCTCTGCCGAAGACACGTCTTCCACCCTGTGTGGTGCTGAGGGTTTAGGCTCCCACTGTCTGATTTTCTTTGGAGGTGTGTCTTTATCCTGGCTTCGTTTAAAAGACACCATTTTTCTTTTGGCTCCCCGATTGTTGTCTAGGTTTGGATCTTTGTCCCGCCATTGCAACGCAAGTTCCAAAGCGTCTTCCATTAGATCGCTTTCAGTGGAGGTGGGAGATCTGTTGATTTTTTGGCTGTCACTATTTTGCTGGCTGTATTTTGAGGTCAGTGGTTTGGTGCAAATTTTGATATATTTTCTATCTGACGATGGTGAGGATTTTTTCGAGGTCTGAGATTTGGCCGTGGCCGATTTAGGAAGGGTAGGTGGACCGCTTTTAACTTTCTTTGTTGGAGCCAGAAGCGTGGATGGGTCTTCCGAGAAAGCTCTAAGGTCTTGTTCTTTCTCGTTGACGATGCAACCATTAGTTTTTTTTGTTATGCTCTTGCTCGATTGAAGTTTGGAAAATTTAAGAGTGCTTTGGTTTCCGTTGCTGTGGCCTTCCTGTGGTTTCTTTGTAGGCTCGAGATTGAGACTTAGGAGGGGTGTTTTTATGCTCCATTTGCCCGGGGCCGTCAACACTGCTGGGGTGTTGACGTGATCCTCTGAACTAGAGTTGGCCATCTTTTCGCCAGTGCCTGCTTTAAAGTAGAATGTTTTCTCCGACGAGAAGTCCGTCTGAGACTGAGCTGCTTTCGTTTCTCGGTGATGTTGGTCCTTTGTTTGAGTGCAGGCATGTTTTCCAGTCTTCCTGTTTTCAATTTTTGAAGTGATGAATCCCTCTAGAAACGTGAGTTTAGTCTGTGTCAATGCCGCCAGTGATGCTTGGTCCTTTACAGAATCATTCAATGATTCATATAGTTTTGTAAATGGGGCTAGAGCTATAGTGATAGCTGACATTATCGTCATTAAGTCTGGTTTTTTGTTTGGTGTATCTTTTGTTGAGTTTCCCACAGTGTCGCTTTGTCTCCTATTCTTTGGCTGTGGGCTGGACATGCATGGTTTAAAGGTTTGAGTTTCCGATTGTCGTCTGATCGTAGGCGTTTTGAGCGTTATCGAGTGCTCTGGATGAGCTATAGCTTGTGTTTGCTTACATGGCAAGGGTTGCATTGTAGGTCTCGTTAGGTTAGAGTTTGTTGGGTCTGAGTTCCTAGGTGGCGAACTGAGGCTGTCTGATTTGGTCACTAAGGGTGTGGCATCTGCCACCCCCCCGTGTAAAGGGTTTTCTTTGGGTAAATTTACCTTGTTGGAGTTGTATAATGGGACAGAAGACTGTGCGGGAGTCTCTGTTGATGTAAGTTCCATGGGCTTCGCTGGTGGTTTCCCAAAGTGCCATCTTTTGTTGATACACTGCTGAGGACTCGAGGTATTGGGGTTCGGGTGGTGTGCATTGAAAGTAAGTCTCATTGGGATAGCGGGAGAGTTGAGGTGAAGTGATTCTTCTAGGGACCCCTCCAGAAGGTCTGCGTCTGAGATCTCACTTTTCTCAATCTGATTTCTTTTTCCTTGTTTACTGAAGAATTTGTCCAGGGTGCCCACTAAGGGCTTCGTGACATCTTTGCTCCGCTTAGTGGTAGCTAACTGCTGGTAATTCTTAATTGTCTTAGGTAAAAAGGGGTTTGTTTTGTTTGTGTTTCCTGAGGTATGTCTGTCTTCCTTTTCCAGCGCTTGTTTGTTCTCCTTTGGAATTGGGTCTTTGAGCGGCTTTTTGTCGATAATAAGTGAAGGGACCTTCTCGGGGAACTCCATTGGCGCTGTCTTTGGGGTATCTGGTAAAAGCGCTGAGTTTTGGTTTAACATAGGGTCGTTTTCTGAGTCCTCTATTAATGAGCAGGAACAGTCGTCCGACCAGACTGTTTCCAAGTTTCCCAAGCTGGAGGGAGGGCTAACTAAGTCCTCTCTTGCTATTATAGGGTGTATCTCCAGTTCGATTTTGATTTTATTGGATCCGTCGTGGGGTGCATTTTTGTTAAGCACGTTTTTGGGGTCAGATCTCTTGACAGTCTCGGGTGTAATGGGGTGCTCACAGGTCTTGGATGAATCTAATGGCGCCGCTAGATCTGACACAGCGCGTCCTCCCTCGTATCTGGGGCTCTGCGTTCTCAAGCCCGCTCCTATGGAGCCGGACCGCGCCGGGGAGCTCACGCCCGCTGCCCCTTCGCTGGCGTCTCCTGAATCAGGGTGACCGCCTATTGAGCTGTTCGCCCCAACTGGAGAGACTTCGCCATCTACCGCTGTCTCCTTGGAAAATGCATCGCCTCCGAGGCTTTCCTGTAGCGGGGAAGTCTGTTCACATCTCGCCGGTAGAGCCAACGTTTCCGCCCCTGCAGAGATCGATGAAGGTCGATCCGGCGTGTCCGAGCCATTGGAAAGATGCAGGTCGGACTTTCTAGGTGGGCGATCCACTCTATCTTCCCTTTTGCCAGACGCTGCAGTAGGCGGTCGAGCCGACGCTCCCAAACCGTCCTTCGTTATTGTGGCGTCTTGGTGCGGCTGGGTTGTTTCCGCGGTCTCCTTGCCCCGCTCGTTATCTTCTGTCGGTCGGGCAGGGCCCGCATCCAGGCCGTCCCGGGACGGGCTGTGTACTGGTGCTGTGGAGTTCGCGCCCTCCACGACTCTGTTTTGATCCTCCGTGCTTAGCGCTCGAGTCGCTAATTCCTGGCCTATCGAGGCTTGTGGGAGGGCTGTGCGAGAATTGAGAGCAGCATCCTGTGACCCCCCCTGTTCCTCCAGACCTGGCGGACGAGCGGACACTCCCAGACCCCCCAGGAGTTGGGGGGCGGCCCAGGACTGCCTGTCATTCTCCGTCAGGGCGTCCCCCTGCAGCGCCGTCGCTGTGTAATGAGCCGGTCTTTCCGAGTGGAACTCTGCTGCTTGCAGGTGCGCCTGCGGAGTGGCAGGCAAGCTGAAGGCCTCCAGTGGCCCTCGAAACCCTTGACTTTGTAGGTTTGTCGAGGGTTCAGGCTTCTGTTGGGGCGGGATTGGCGGCCGCGCGTCTTGTGTTTTCTTGCTTCTTGGGAAGTGTTTATGAGGGCTACGGTGCTCAAGCCCGCTATCTTCACTACGGGTTCTCTGGCTTCTTAGCCAGTGTGTTTCAAATTCTGAAACGTGTGCCGCTCGGTTCATCTTGTCCGAGTGTAAGAGCCGCCCCTGGCGGTCCTGGCTCGGACTGCCACGGACTGCCTTGACTCTGCAGCCTCGACTCCGCGGCCCGCTCCGCAGTAGGGTTGATGTCTTGTAGACACGCCTTGCTGTAGCAGCAACTGTAGAGAGACTGCCACGGACTGCCTTGACTCTGCAGCCTCGACTCCGCGGCCCGCTCCGCGGTAGGGTTGATGTCTTGTAGACACGCCTTGCTGTAGCAGCAACTGTAGAGAGACTGCCACGGACTGCCTTGACTCTGCAGCCTCGACTCCGCGGCCCGCTCCGCGGTAGGGTTGATGTCTTGTAGACACGCCTTGCTGTAGCAGCAACTGTAGAGAGACTGCCACGGACTGCCTTGACTCTGCAGCCTCGACTCCGCGGCCCGCTCCGCGGTAGGGTTGATGTCTTGTAGACACGCCTTGCTGTAGCAGCAACTGTAGAGAGACTGCCACGGACTGCCTTGACTCTGCAGCCTCGACTCCGCGGCCCGCTCCGCGGTAGGGTTGATGTCTTGTAGACACGCCTTGCTGTAGCAGCAACTGTAGAGAGACTGCCACGGACTGCCTTGACTCTGCAGCCTCGACTCCGCGGCCCGCTCCGCGGTAGGGTTGATGTCTTGTAGACACGCCTTGCTGTAGCAGCAACTGTAGAGAGACTGCCACGGACTGCCTTGACTCTGCAGCCTCGACTCCGCGGCCCGCTCCGCGGTAGGGTTGATGTCTTGTAGACACGCCTTGCTGTAGCAGCAACTGTAGAGAGACTGCCACGGACTGCCTTGACTCTGCAGCCTCGACTCCGCGGCCCGCTCCGCGGTAGGGTTGATGTCTTGTAGACACGCCTTGCTGTAGCAGCAACTGTAGAGAGACTGCCACGGACTGCCTTGACTCTGCAGCCTCGACTCCGCGGCCCGCTCCGCGGTAGGGTTGATGTCTTGTAGACACGCCTTGCTGTAGCAGCAACTGTAGAGAGACTGCCACGGACTGCCTTGACTCTGCAGCCTCGACTCCGCGGCCCGCTCCGCGGTAGGGTTGATGTCTTGTAGACACGCCTTGCTGTAGCAGCAACTGTAGAGAGACTGCCACGGACTGCCTTGACTCTGCAGCCTCGACTCCAATGGATGGATATTGTCTGGGTCCTCAGTCGTTTATGCACCTGCTGCAGAAATCTTGTATTTGAAGTAAATAATTCAATTGCAAGGAAGGCATGAGAATGCCTATAATTGGGTCAACTCTAATGCTTTGAAGATGCGGTAACAGTCTAGGTTGCAAAGGGAGTAGCAGCAATAATCGGCTCGAGTCAATTTGAAAAAATTGCAGAATGTCTGAATTTTTTGACAGCCACATCAGTGATTAGTGATACTTGATTTTTGTCATGAACATGAGTTGTTTCCCAA
The DNA here is from genome assembly GCF_040938575.1 of Ambystoma mexicanum. Lineage (NCBI taxonomy): Eukaryota > Metazoa > Chordata > Amphibia > Caudata > Ambystomatidae > Ambystoma > Ambystoma mexicanum. Next base: position 808,576,142 of record NC_090925.1, on the reverse strand, counting down.
TGGCATCAAGCACTTTCTATATTGTCTCTGAGCAGTGCTGACAAATGAATAGCCACCACTAAACCTATTGTGTATCCTGAGCATGAAAAGCTTTTTTTGTGCATAAATGTTTTTCTCTCTGCGCAGGAGTACTTTTGTCAGGTACTATGGCATATCTTGAAGTCTTGGACCAGTTGATGATTTGTAAAGAATTGCTGTGGTTGGGAAAGGGAAATTGCCCTCCAAACTCTTTGGAGATGGTTTCGCACTAACTATGCATGCTCAAAATTGTTATTCAGTTGCGCATATGGAAAATAATGTGCACACAAAGACAAATCCTTTCTGCACTTAGAGAAAAATAATTAGAGGGAACATTGGTGTAGCGGGTTTGTTACTTTACCATTTGGACCGGCAAATAAAACCAAAGTTGTTTAAAAAACCAAAAAAGGAGTCTTGAATTTGTAGACTACTAACTAATGAGGATACTGACATTAAAGGCAGAAATCAACTACTAAATAAAGCGTGCACCAACAAAGGTTCACTCATTTATTCTATTAATTTGAATCCTCTTCTGATCAGCCTCAGAAAAGAACCTAGTGCAGCAGCTAGTTCTAAAAGTTCAAAATTACTCTCAACAAAAACACTGGAGAAAAAAACAACACCAAAACAGACAAAAAGAGTGTTCGCCATAATTTGTTGTTTCAAGGTTGACCTTTTCATTGGATATGTACACCTGATGTAAGTTCACTGATCAAGTATGTACTGTCGGTTTCCGTTGTTGCGTTGCCAAGCTTTTCAATAAATAAAGTTTAGCATCTTATGTTTTACATATCTTCATGCATGCTTTTAATATATGCTTTTTCTTGCATACCATTTTATGAGTCCAGCTATTGGCTCACTGTAGTATTAAATAATTCAATTGCATGCATACCACACCTTACTTCAAACAAAATCCAATTCTTAACTCTTGACCCTGATATTTTACAACACCACATTTTCTTTACTCAAAGCATTACAGGGTTCGAAATTGAGATTCGATGAGCAGGACCTAAAACCAGCTTCTGGGTGTTGGGCATCACCCATTAAGCAGAAGCTACTGCTGGGGAACTAGAAGCTCCCAAAGATACTCCTTTAACTTTTTGTCCAGTTTGTATGAACCATTGTGTTTAAATGTATATTAGATGTCTTCTAATTCTTATGTATTAACATTCTCAAATACTGAAGGTTAATGCCACATTTACATGTTTAGAAGGCACCAGTTGGCAGAAGGAGCCAAAAGTAGATCCTGGTAACGATTGGTTTCAACCTAACCAGACTCTACCGTGCTAGAAGCAGGCGTTAAATAGCTCCCAGCTCCCCTTCATTTGGAACCCTGCATTACAACTCTGGTGTCCCTCATGTATTCTTGCTTAATCTTACTCTGATATTTGTACGAGTTTCACATGTTCCTCAGATGCCTTCTTCTCGCTTCACACTTAACACTCTTTAGCATACTGTCAACCATTGCATGTCTAGGGCATGTAGCGATTTCCATGATAGTCTTGCCTCATGGATCTGTACTGCGCACAAAGCAGGCCGTGCATCGAATACAACAGAGAGGGTGGTGTGAGGAGCCAGGAATGAGACTCAGACACAAGGGGTTCACAGTTTTGGTTAAAGACTTTTATTCAAAGAAAAAGGGGGTAGGGAATGCCTCTATGTCCCTACACTAGAGGTGTTTCCGTACCTAAAACAAAAACTAAGAGTCTGTCAGAGTTAAGCGGTCCAAGGTAAAACCGTGCCATGTTCAAAGTACTATTCTGGCCCTCACACTCTAACAAAGTAAACTCTATGCTGAAAAGCGTAAATGTCTTTGGCTTTATGTGGTTTTTAAATGTTCAAAAGAAGAACAGAGTTCCTTCTTCCATGGGGTAGTTCCCTTTCTCTGGATTTCGCTTTCTTTTGTTGTATGCTGAACAATATCAGTCCCTTAAATTTCTCTTAATTCACAGTGTAACTGTTCCACTAAAACAACCTGGTTCTTCATCCTTAACTTATTAGAATCCCTGGTGTACTCTCCTGCCAGGTTTTCACTTCTTGTTAGAATTGTTTCATCCAACCTTTGGCTGGTCCTTACATATCCCTTTTTGTAGATATATTCTTTGTATACTGTTCAACTTGTCTTCACCTGTTGTATTCCCCTACCAGGACTTTCCCGTATGCACTTGCCTGGTATTCCCCCCTGCCAGGGCTTCCTTTGCATTTGCCCAATACACACTTTCAAAGGTAATATTCTGTTGCCTTAGTTTTACACCGTTTTTTGCTTGTCATGATATATCCTTCTCTGGACCCCTTTCTGCTGATGTATTCTTTGTATACTGTTCACTTTGTCTTTGTATGTTGTGTGTTGATCTACCAGGACGTTCGCCTGTAGACATGCTTGTTCTTCCCTGGTATACTATGCTGCCAGGGCTTTCTTTATACTTTTGCAATTGCCTGGTATACTGTCTTGGCCAGGCTTTCTTTACACTCTTGCAATTGCCTGCTACTCTCCTGTGAGGTGTTTCCTTCCTGTGTGATCTGCCCACACCTTTAAATGTAATAATATCTTGAGTCTACTTTATCTAACACAGCACCTGCCTGGTACATTATCCTGCCAGGGCTTTTCTTCAATATGTATTGCATACACTTGCAAAACGTAATGTCTCTTACTTCTTGTTTGCTTTCCTTTTTTGTAAAGGGTTCAGTATTTCCTTTTCTCTCTCCTCTTTCATTGACATGTTTTACATTCATTCATCTTAGGTGCATCTCCCTGTACACCCCGGTGTCCCTTCTTCCGTTTAGGGAACTCACTGGCTCTTGCTGGCGTTCCTTTATCTTCCCGCGATCAGCCTGAGGTGGTAGTTTGGCTTCTCTCTCAGTTTCGTCGCTTTCGTTCCTTGGCTGATACACTTCCCACGGCTCCTGCTGGGCTCTTCTGTTTTCCATTTTGCTTTGGCAAAGTAAACTCTGCCGCTCCGCACCTGCGAATGCCCAGGAGCCATGTGCTGGCTTCTGGTTTTCTCACAGCATGTCTCCTCTTGAGGTCCACTTCCCGTTTCAGTCTACCTGAGCCAGATGGCTCCACGAAGGCCTCTGCAGCTCCATAGTCTCTCTGTGCGTCCCGAGAGAAGCAGCTTTTTCCTTCCAGCAGCACATCCCTGTCAGCTGTGGTTGTGGTTTAAATCTCCCGGCTACAGGACTGGGCTCCCAACAACTACAGCGCAACCTGTGCTCTTGGTCTTTTCTGTTCTTCATTACTTGATTCCTCTTCCTTGTCCCAGCTTACTTGCGGTTATGGGGATAGAAGTCCACCGAGCATCAATTTCCCCTGCCCCGTCCACACCTCCCTTGACAAACATGACCCCTCAAATATTTAACCCCTCTATCCCCCCAACCACCACCTGCCACTTCTTCCCCTCCCTCAGTATGGCAAGTCTTGCCCTTTCTTGAACCATCGCCTCAACCCCCTTTCCTTGCCTCCCTCAACCCTCTTGCACACACCTCTCCCACCCAAACACAGAAAACACAAAGGCAGTGGACCACTCCTCACCATCAGCTCTACACGCCTCTCCAACCCTATGTCAGTTTACCTACTACCCTTTCCCACCCGTCTTTCTCACCCCCTCTGTCACCTATGCCTTCCACCGGTAGAGGACGATTTTACCAAAAACAAATGGTCGCAATGACTAAATGTTCTAAAAATGTTACCACCAAAGGTTCGAACACCAAAAGTTCGAACCTTTGGTGGCAGCATTGTACAAAAAAAAAAACAGGGGCTGCGGGGGTGTCCCCTGTATCGCCCCACTCACTATACTTCATGGTATAGTGAGGGGGGTTTGCGGGGGACAACCCCACAACCTTCCGTAAAAAAAAAAAAAGAAAAGAAACGGACCCTGTGGTGCCAGTTCCTGATCACGGAAGTGAAAGGGAACTGGCGCTGCAGGAACCCAGCGTGAAAATGAAGGTAAGTGGGGTTTGTTTATGTTGGGGGTGTGGGTGAGGGTGTGGTTGAGGGGGTATTATGGCTGTGTTGTGTGTGTGGATGTGAGTATGTATGTGTGTTCGCATGAGAAAGGTGGAAACTTTTGGTAGTTTGCACCTTTCTCATGCAAATGTTTCGCCCGCGGTAGTTTCAGCCATGGGCAAATCACTTAGATTCCTTCCATCGCCCTCTTTGAATACAGCTCTGCCCCCTGTCATCTCCAACCAACCACATCAACACCACCTCACCCACCCTCTGGACACCAATCCCAATCGGCACCTAGCCCGCCACCACTGTATGCCCACACACCTTTTGCCTCCTCACTGACCTCCGAGCAATTCTACCCTTTCCCACCCCCTCTTTCTCACCCCTTCTGTCACCTATGCCTTCCACCTCCCTCTTTGAATACAGCTCTTCCCCCTGTCCTCCCCAACCACCCACAACAACACCCTCTCACCCACCCTCTGGACACAAATCCCAATCGGCACCTAGCCTGCCACCTCTGTATGCCCACACCCCTTTTGCCACCTCACAGACCTCCGAGCCATTCATTTCCAACCCAAACTCCCACCTCATGCCAGTCCTCTCTCGAAGGCCTGTGACTGCCTGCTCACTCTTCCAGCTCTCAATCCATCACCCACACACTCAGCTCCAACAGAATGCCAGCCTCTGACCAACACAATCCCTCCAGCCACACCGACCGACGCAATCCGACTAATTACAATGCTCTTCCCAGTGACCAATACCTTCCCACCTGCCACACTGACCACCCCTGTCCTGCCAGACCCGGACACACGGGGAAGCACTGCCCCTTCCACTTCCCACATAACCACCTGCCTTCTTATCAATGCCCGCTCTGTGGCCAAAAACAGACACAGCATCTATGACCTCCTAACCTCTGAAAACCCTGATCTCATAGTAATCAATGAAACTTGGTTCTCTGAGGATTTCAAACTGATCGCAAAGCATTCCCATCTGACTATTTTCTCATCATCCACAACAGTTCCTCTAGAGGAGGTAGAGTAGCCATCCTCCACACATATCCTTCACCGATACACAGCCTTACAAAGCTAACTGCAACTCCCTACTAGTCAAAATCTCTCTCCCACCCACTCTCTCCCATAGCTTCCTACTCATCTACAGGCCCCCACATATGACAGACACGTTGACAACACCATATGCGACTCGCTAGCAGCCACATTAGTCAGCAACCCAGCACTCACCCTACTGGGGGATTTCAATATCTGATTTGACGTGCCCAGCAACCACTGGTCGACACAGGACCGACCCACACTGCCGGCCACACCAGGAATGCCATTTTCAGCTCATCCGACCTCATCTCCACATCCAACCCTACACCGCTCATCTGGACTGACCACTCAGCCATACCCTTCTCTCTCCGCAAATCTCCCCCACCCCGCCTCCAAAGTCCTGCTCTATTCCTCCATCTCAGTTCACTTGCTGGAACAAGGGCAAGATAATACCTGACCTGGCAGAAGCCCCGCTGCATGGGCTCCCCTCACTCCCGACCACAGATAGATCCCAACCCATCGAGCTCTTTGCTCCTGGCTGAATGACTCACTCCTTCCTTTCACCCCCTCCCACCAAGGACCGACACACAAATGGTTCACACCCCACCTAAACGCGTTTAAAACTCAAAACCGCTCCTTCGAGCACAAATTGCGAATCTCCAGAACCCCTCAAAGCAAATCAGTGTACGCCAAGCAACACCCAAACTATAAATCAGAGATCTGAAACATCCAAAAACCTGCTACAATAAAAGAATTCTGAGATACCCCAGCAGCAGCAAAGAGCTCCACAGGATAATCATGGAATTCCTGAACCCTTCTTGCACCTCTTCCTCTCAATCACTCTACAACTCCCTCTCTGAACACTTCCACAAAACAGCCCGAGACAGAACATCTGCCCTCAGTGCTAAACTCTCCAATCTGAACTCCTACCCAACAACCGCTCCTCGAGAACCAACCCTCCTGGCCCTTAAGACTTCTCCGTTCTGCTCTTTCAACCCCATTTCGAGCATGGAGTTCATCAAACTACTATCCGACAGCCAACCTTCCGGCTCCCCCCTGACTCTCTCCGCAAATAAATCTTCACCTCCACATGTGCAGGAGAATTGGCGAGGTCCATCTTTAATGACTCGCTCACCTCTGAAAAATACCCAGAACCTTTCAAAATCGTGCATGTGAAGCCCCTCGTAAAGAAAAAATCCCTCGTCCTTCTCCAACCTACCAACTACAGGCCCATTTCCAACACCGGACTCTTGGCAAAACTCATTGCCCGGACTACATACTCTTATCTGTAAGGGAAGCATGATACCATCAAGGAGACACTGACACAAGAGCAGAAAGTTTTCAAAACCTTTATTTTAACTTGAATGGGGTTGGAAAACTCCTACCTTCCCCTACAACTACAATTGTAGAATTATCTAACATCAAAATAAAAGAAATCGCAGTCTAGTCAGTCTTTTAGTCAAAATAAAAATGGCCTATACTAAGAAACCTAAAGCCTGCCCTTAGACTTGTAGAATAACAGTGAAAAGGGAATGTATACGCGAAAAGGAAACTCAGTGTTCAAATCAATGGGCCATTGCAGATCCCGAAATCTGAATTCGACCGGGTGGAGACCCTTCTCAGGGAGTTTCTATGCGGTGGAGGTCAACCACGTATTGCCCTGACTACACTTCAGAGGTCGGTCCGGGTGGGTGGGATAGGAGTGCCCCGCCTTCAGACCTATTACTGGGCCTCACAACTTGTGGTGGTCAATGACCTACTGCATGGAGGCCCGGGAACTACCCCATATTAGAGCCGACATGGGGGCCTTGCATGACACCGATCCACTACACTTATTGTATCAATCCCCCCGAGACCCTCCCCGCCAACAACGAAGGCACATATCACCACCATTTGGAGAAACGTACACACGTTTGTATGATGGATAACAAAATAACGGCGGCGCAACCCCTATGGCAAAACGCCAACCTGAGGGAAATTGTGAAATTTGAGCCATGGCCATGATGGGTGAGGGCCGGGATTCTGAAAGTGGGGGATGTCTTAAAAGACGGGAATCTCTAGGACCTGCAGCGCAAATTTCAACTCCCAGACACCGAGAGGTACCATCACATGCAAATGTCCCATGCCCTGAGAATCCACATACCGACAGATGACAATATCCCGGATTACACACCTACAGACCGCAACATATTGCCTGAATATATCCCCACCAAATGCAAATCCATCCTCTATAACGCCATCACATCCTTTGCTACTCCTGAACTCACCAGTTTAAAGGGCAAATGGGAAAGGTATGTAGGGGATTTCGACCCCGAGGACTGGATCCGGGTACTAATGCACCCATGGGAGGCAGCCATCTCCTCTAGACTCAGACTGGTGCAACTCAAAATACTGCACAGAGTGTACTACCCTAGAACTGCACTGTTTGGTTGGAAAAGGGCAACAAACCCGAACTGTCTCATATGTGGGGAGGAGGAGGGAACCTTCTTTCACATACTGTGGTCATGCCCCCGCATCCAAATCTTCTGGGATGCCTGCTTCCGGGAACTGGCCAGGGTACTCTCTAGCAAGATAGAACTGGACCCGAAGGTCCTAATCCTGGGTGCACCGGGAGATGGCGATTTCAACAAATGGGAAGAACTGTTACTGCACACGGCAGCCGGCCCCTGATGAAGCGCAACATCGAAAAAAAATGGGGAGTCCCGGAGCCTCTGATGCTGGAGCAATGGGCACTGGACATGGACACATGTGCTATGATCGAACGACGGATATACAAAGCAAGAGGCTGTCCCAACAAAGCCTCTAAAATATGGGGGAAGTGGGAGGAGGGAGGACCCTGATGTACACGGACACTGGTGATGTAACTCTGTACACATGCAAAATGGGTCACGGTCGGGATCTACATGAATGGTGATACAAGATCTAATACTACTGTATGCCTGGTCGAGACGGCCTCAATTGCTCTAACTGCCTTTTTTCTTTTGTTTTTGGTTGTTTTGTTCATGTTATAACTATTTAATAAAAAAATGTTTTATTGAAGATAGCTGAGCAAACTCTCTCTCCATGTTTGTATAGCACGGGGTAAGGTGGCACACTCAGGCTGGGTGACACACTCTGGCACTGGATGCAAGGGTGCAGTTCACAACGTGGATCAGCCCCCTCCAAACTCCACCACTGTCAAAAACCTTGGCTGCATATGCACTCTGGCCTAACTCTGTCACAACACATTAACAATGTCTCCAAATCCTACCACTTGCACCTTAGGCTTCTGTAACGCATCTTCCCTTACCTCACCTACGTCAATAGACTGCCAGCAATTCTGTTGATTGTCATGTCCGGACTTGACTATGCAAACTCACTTTGCCTGGATGCACCAGCCTACCAAATAAACAAACTCCAAAGAGTCCAAAACTTGGCTGCCATACGGCTCCTTGCGCTCGGACCAGGGGATCACATCTCACCTGCACTCCGGATACTACACTGGCTCCCGACTGGACCAAGGGTCACCTTCAAAATCCTGTGTACTACTCACTGAGTGGCGCACAACGCAGGGCCAAAATACTGACAGGAAAAGATTACGCCGTACCACCCAAGCCACACTCTAATGTCAAGTACTGCCCTCCTCCTAGTGGTCCCCACCCCCAACTTAGCCAAGATTGGAGCTGCCACCTATTTAACCTTGGCATCAACATTGTGGAACTCAGTGCTGTGAGAAGCCAAAGGGTGTCTCACCTGCTAGTCCCCGGGGATCGATCTCTATCTCAGGTGGCCAGGGCATGGCCATCTCCTTTGGATCCAGACCCTGGGAGTGGACCAGTGCAGGAGGATCACCTGGGTGAGGGATCTTCAGGGAGTGGGGGTGAGCAGACAGTGGTGAGACACGGTATCACCCTTTCCTGTACCCACACCCCATCCTATTTTATAGGATTCTCCCAACTCTTCCCCCTTTCTACACAAACACTGGTGCAAGGAGGAGGAGACCTGAGAGTAGAAAGGCTAACACTCGGATATCTCCCGTGATGGAACTCCCCAACCCTGTGTCCTTTGAGCTCCTCAGATTTGTTCCTGTATCCATTAGCATTATCTACACTGGATTCATTTGACTGTTGCCTTATTTTCTCTGTTCAATGATTTCAATCAATTCCCTGTGATTAATGCTTAATAAAAAGAAATTTAAATGAAGCCAGTATCCAAACTTGTCTACGGGAACCATTTTCATAAACACAAAATAATACCCAATATTTATTCATTCACGGGGATCAAAATTAGGGTTGGAGAAGGAGGAGCTAAATGCAGCTCCCGGATATCCGGCATTAACCATTGTGGAGGAGCTACCACTGGGGAACGAGGGGCTAGTACATGGCATTCCACAAGTCTAACTTCTACGTACCATGCAAACTTAACATTTTGTCCATTATTTATAACCCTTTATGCTTTTTTACATGTTGTACAGATGCGTTATAATGCTTATGTATAGATAATGTCTAATAGGAATGTTTGTTTGGCATACTTTTGCTTGGGGGACCAAAACTAGCTCCTGATAGTTGTTGGTGTCAAGTTAATCAGACAGTTCTAGGCTGCAAGCAGGAACTAAATAGCTCCCAGCTACCCTGAATTTCGAACCCTGATTCAAAAAGTTCACTGAAGGCTACACTGTAACAGGACGGCAGGCACACGGGAATAGAAGTCATTTTTCTTTTTTCTATGACCCTCACTGGTAGTAGATTCAGAGCAGCAGGTGTGCACATGGGGGCTGGACACAAATAGAAGAAAGGCATACGTGCATGGTGCACCCTGCTAGAAATAAGAGGTGAAAAGTGAGATCAGACAACTGCAGGATTACTAAGTCAGGAAGGAGACAGAGGGATCTAGCTCAGTCCAAATCGATGAGGTGTGCAAGTAAGTGATCAGGATCTTTGAAATCTCTGCCATTATTGCCTGCAAGCCAAAGATTCTCTTTGGGTGAAGCACACCTAGTGTTCCACACTGCATGTTAGTTTCTTTTCTTAAAGTATTTGAAGGTTTGATGTGTTATTACAAATGAATGGAAAACTAAGTTCATCTTTTTATTTTCCTGAAATACATTGATTTAGAGGATACAATTGTAAAGTGTAAGGGTAAATGTGTATAACTAACATTTAAATTCAATGTTGTTTTAGGTATCGCAGTGCACTGAGTGTCAAATGGAAAAAATCCATATTAAATCACTGCTCCAATACACACCAATACTGGCAATTTATAAAAAACGACTTCATTTTCCTCCTGAACCTTCCTCTTCATCAGTCCTGTTTCAAGTGCCAGAAACACATGTATCTGCTTGTTAGGGCTCACCATACCTCTTTGTTTTGGAATATCTTGACGGCCTACCTCCAGACTTGCATTGTCTTGCTTCTTCAACGTGTAGCCTTCCATACGTTAATTCAAATGTTCTATCATTGCTTTCTATAGGTGAATGAACCATGGGAGCTTGTCGGTATGGACCTCATTGGGCCACTAGCTTCAACAAAAAACCGGAAATCAGTATATATGTACAATTACTGATTACTTAACCAACTGGGTAGAGGCATATCCTTTAAGATCCAAGACTGCAGCCGAAATCGCCAAGTGTATTGTAAAACTTGTTTACCGTTTCGGTGCACCAAAGCGCATATTGACAGATCATGGTAAATAGTTTATTAATGAGGTAACTGTTAAATGTATGTGATTCATTTTTTTGACTCTCCATTCAGATAATGTATCAAGCTTAAATCATTTGTACTTCTACATCAAATTGAAAAAAATCAATATTAAATCCCCGCTCCAATACACACCAATACTGGTAATTTATGGAAAAAAACTTCTTTTTCCTCCTGAACCTTCCTCTTCATCAGTCCTGTTTCAAGTGCCAGAAACACATGTATCTGCTTGTTAGGGATCACCATACCTCTTTGTTTTGGAATATCTTGGCTGCCTACCTCCAGACTTGCACTGTCTTGCTTCTTCAACGTTTAGCCTTCCATACATTTATTCAAATTTTCTAACATTGTTTTCTATAGCTGAATGAACCATGGGAGCTTGTTGGTATGGACCTCTTGTGGACCACTAGCTTCAACAAAATATGGAAATCAGTATATATGTATAATTATTGATTACCTAACCAAATGGGCAGAGGCATATCCTTTAAGATCCAAGACTGCGGCCGAAGTCGCTGAGTGCATTGTAAAACTTGTAAAAATTGTAAAACTTGTTTACCGTTTCGGCGCACCAAAGCACATATTGACAGATCATGGAAAAGAGTTTATTAATGAGGTAACTGTTAAATGTATGTGATTCTTTTTTTTGACTCTCCATTCAGATAATTTATCAAGCTTAAATATTTTGTACTTCTACATCATATCCAGTTTCTTCCATACGTGTGGGTTATCATTTCCTATGGTGATGGGGCATGAGGTAATGCGACAGTGGAAAAGGTTATAAAGTTCACTACAGTGAGTAACTTATTCTAATTTCACTAGGTATCTGAGTAAGTGTGCTGGACAGTAGACAGCCCATTTAAATAAACTTAGATAAACTTATAAAAAGCTATCACTGAATAAAGCATAGCTGGCAACACCTTCAACTTCATTCAAAACGTACGCTATTGGTGGCCAAGATGCTTGCTTTAAAGCATGAGCTTGTGCCCTTAGCCATAACCTTTAAAGTGTTGTCAGCTGCCAAAAGCCCTCTCAGTGGGTGGGGAAGAGACGCAATGTTAGGATGTGCATTACTCCTATGTCCTGTCTCCTTTCTTCCATACTTTTGTTTATTAATTTGTTAAGCACAAACTGCGAACCAAATTGCTGTTATAATTCCAAGATGGAGCATTTCAAGGTGGATCCATTGGTAGCCAATTAAGGGTTTTTACGAAGCGGGGATACATGATGTGGTTGTATAATGGCACACTTTGACAGATGGTGGCATTTTGCACTTTGTTTATTTTTTCTGTTAGGCGGTTAGAAGTTCCAGCATAAAGGGCATTGCCATAGCCCAAGCAGGCATTGATCAAAGAACCCATCACTAACCAGTTTTTTGTCACTGGGGATGATTGGTAGGTCTTTTTTGTTAAGAAGGGGATGACATGATTTAGATAGATTAGAAGAGGCAGATTTTGGCTGAGGATTGCATCTTCTAAGAGGGAGGAGGTTCAAAGCATGAGAAGAATATCATGGAGTTATCAGACAAGCTAACAGGCAGGTTGCAGGTATAAATGGATGGACTGCTGTAAGCCATTTTAGTATCTGGACAGTGGTCTTTAGAGTGACATGGTGTTCTGGAGAGGATGTTGAGGGAGGATAGATGTTCAAAACCTCTGTGATTATCTGGTCGATCAAATTAATGCAGAGTTCTATCAGGAGTGACAGAAAGTCTACAAAGACATTTGGTGTCATGGGTACGATAGCATACGAGAATTTTGTAGCAGACTGATGCGTGTTTAAATGTTAATGAATTCAAATTAGTTGACCTTAATGTCAGCAGCAAGGGGCATGTGGGTGTATCCACACTCACTGCCCAAGCACGGAAGCTGAATGGAGAACCAACCCAGCTTGGTTGGTACGGGTTACTGATTCTGTACACAACAGAGGACCACAAGGCAGGCAATGGGTGGAAGAGGATTAGGGAGAGTTTGTGGAGACATTAGGAAAACTGGGAAGAGGTTAAGGGAAGCAAGTTGGATAGTTACGGGGACACACAAGGAAAGATCACACATGCATTGATGCAAACTTTATGGTAAATCTCCACACTTAAAACATTGTCCACTCTTATTTGTGGCCTAGAACCTACCCTAACCTGATCCATAGATCTATGTATGCTGCCTAAATTGATATTGCAGAATCAACAACTTGGCCTTCTGGTCTGTTTTACAAAATGAGTAGCTAAGGGGCACCCGGTAGACTGAATGAGGCCAAAGAAGTGTTGAACAACATTTTTGCAATTATTAGGACAGCTAGAATGAGATCTAGTGTTCAGTTGTGAAGTTTTATTATATTTAACGTAGCTGATCTGACATTGATAAGGAGACAGTGGTGAGCAGACCATGTTCAGGGTTTCAGTAGATGATTCTTAATAGGATTTTGTGATGAACTGATGGAGGAGAAACAAGGTTTAGCATGGCATCTCTGGATTATGGGAGTATGTTCAGTACAGTATCAGGGAAGCTTAGTTGGGGGCACATACAATAAAAGACTTGCACCCAGCATACATCCAAGAACAGCAAAATTGCCTCTGGCTACTGTGGTAAATTAGAGGCATCCTGCATCCTCTTCTATGATGGGGCTGGGCCACAGGTGACTACAACATTCCAGCCATTTTCCAATGTGCTTGCAAGAAGGTGGATAGAGCAGCTTTGCCTTGGGTTGTCACCGCTTCTAAGGCACAGTAATATAATTTCCCATTTGGGGATACCAGACCTTAGCATATCGCAAATGCATTGCACATTTTGGCAGCCTCTGTCCCTAATCTTGGAATGATCATGGAGCAGAGTTTATCTCTAACAGCAAGCATTCAGCAGAACCAGCTTAGCTGTTTGTCAGAGGAGATGGCAGATTCCATACTCCCCATGGACAGTGCTGTCAGATGGGGATGCCACACAAACTCAACCAGTGGACACTAGTCAGTGGCAGACTGCTGCAGACCCATGAACACACACTAAGAATTTCAAGATGGCGCTGATACCATAGGACATTCTGAAATTCTGCAGAACCAGCAATTCAGTATACCAAGGCCAATGCACATCCTATCCTAGGTATCTGCAACCTTTGTCTCTCAATAGGTTTTAGAATACAACTCCCTTCAGCCCTCGATAGCATAGTCAGTGATGGTCCATAGTACAAGAATGCACAGGCAAGTGACCTTTATTGGACACTGGTTCGAATGATTACCCAAGAACCTTTCTTTATAGACTAGGGTTTGGACTCAGGACCATCATTGCATACAGAATGGGGTTTATATTATATTGTTTCACCCATACTGACACTTTGATTAGATAACTGCCCCCTTTGGTTGTATAAGTGGAAAAGCTAACTCCCACTGGAATTCAGTCAACCCGTCCCTAAAACCCAAGAATTGTCAAAAGTTCGAAGACTCCTGCAATGACAAGGAACTAGGAACATTGACAGTCTTGCCTTGGGTGACAAGTTGTTCCTTACGTTTGGGAGTATCCAGGCCAGCTTGTGGACAGAATTCGGCAGGGAGACTGCAAAAGTGGAGGCAACAATAACGTTTATAAGGTACCACTTTTCTCCTTTGAGGACATCCTGTTTTCATATTTCTTTTTTATTCTGTTAATGAGGTTATAGGTGAAAGGATCGAATAGAAAGGATCGAAATGCAATAGATGAGTCAAAAGGACCGGAAAAAAAACAGTTGCATTTTTTTTTTTTGGGGGATCCCCCAAACCCCTGTTTTTCGTCTAAAAAACTCTTTTTTTCCCTATACGGAAACCAAAAAAAAATATACGTTTAAAAAAAGGCATTCAACCTTTTTTTTCAGTCCTTTTCACTCGACCCTATTGTATTCAATCCTTTTGTTTTGGATCCTTTGACTGGACACATGTTAATAAACCTGGTAAAAACCTTGAAATCAGGGTGTTCTGTTTCAACCTCTGACAATGTGCACTTTCACCAGGAATGAGTATACAAACTACATTACACATTTTCACAGGTAATCATGTTCACAAAGGGAAAACAAAGAACTAACCTATTCTTTTACTAGTTCAATATGCTGTACTTTTAATGGAATCCCAATAGCTAATCTTAATAGCAGCATACACTTGTCACCAACTGTGCACATATTCATGGTAACATTTATTTTGACAGCTCAACACAGCTCTGTGCAGTTTGCTAGATATTCAGCGGAGTCTTTCCTCACCATACCTCCCACAGACAAATGGAGTTGTAGAAAGAATGAACGGAACTATTCAATTGTAAGTTTAAGTACTATCTGGAGTATGATATTTGGCTCGCTTTTTAACAATTAGAATTCTTGTCATGTATCACAAATACTGCCAGAACATTTGAACAATTTAAAGTCATGTCCCTGTATATACCTCTACCTGGTCCCCTGTATGTACGCACTGCCCCAAATCCTACCTTCCCCCTAACATCATCTGGTTCACCGTCCATTACACATATTCTACTTTAATTCCCTGACTACTGTAAATGTATCTTGTCGAAACACTGTGTCCAAAATACATACAAAGTGGGAGTCACATCATTCATCCTCCATTTACTCAGTATATGGTCACCAACCTTTAATGATCCTAGTTGTTTCAAAGTTATTAACCTTTGCATTGGTCATTTTTGTGCATGGTCTTGTAGCTTGCTGGTGTTAGTGTTATTCCTCATAAGGGCTTGCAAAGTACTGCCTCCTTGTAGGTAAATAGATAGAAATCAGGGTGAGAGATCGGAGAGCAGCTGTCGAGTTTTTGAAGCTTTTTTATTTTGCCTTCAAAAAGATTTTGCACAGATTAGTATTTTTAAACATTTACACAACTTTCGATAAGCACGAAAGGTTAGGTGGACAGATATTTCTTTTTTTGCGAAATACAAATGAGTATCGTCCTCTTTTCTTGCGGAGGAACAATTTTCACAGTGATGCACGAGTATACAGTACAAGTGATTGATGACAGAAGGTATCAACAGTGTGCAGCCCAGGACTGTGATAGGTCCGGGGGTACTAGAACAACAATAGTGAACACAACACTATTCTACAAACACATATAAACAGGGGTTGTGCCACAGAAAATCGACACAACAGTGTTTCGGCCAAGCTGGGCTGGGATTAAGCCCGAGGTTGTGGTGGCCTTCATCAGGATGGTTTCTTACTACAGGTTCTGTCCGTAAAAGAAATCTGTGGGGGAAGGGGAGAGCTGTCAGGATCTCGGGTAGTTAAGGTTTCATTTACGTATTAATAAATAATGGCTGAATGGTGCCTAAAAATACACTCGGAGTGTATTGCCATAGAACAGCTTACCGTCTGCTGTGGTGCAGCGGTGACGCTGTGCTGGAGTCCTGTTATGGTTGCCGGACTCTTGGAGACATGGGAAGACTCGTATGACTTGGGTCACTCAGGCTATTAATTAATGCCTATGGTCTCTGGGAGCTGTAGAGACAAAGGTAAGTATACCGTTATCCCCGCATGTGGGGGAGTCAGTGTATTTAAAGCACAACACGAGGCCCATGTACATCCAGCATGGGATGTGTTGGAGTGGTGAGTGTTGGACCTGGAATGATGAACACCGGTGGTGTGGGTGTCTCGTGAGAGTGGTGTTTGTCAGCAAAACGATCAGGTGATGCCTATCGATTTGGTATCCTGACGGTGGCAGGAATCAAGTTAAAAAATGCCACGGTGAACTATGGGCTGTAGAACCCAGTTTACTGTGATTAAAGGTGATACGAGCGTGCAAGAGGAGATACGATTTTGTGGTAAGTGCAAAGTCCGGAGTACTTGTGCTGGATCAGGGTGGAAGCTGGCTGTAGCCATCGCCGTGTTTAAAGTTTTCCAATCTTTTTGCAAGCATGGTGCTGTCGTGCGCGTTTAGAAGATGTCTACCAGAAGGCTAAAGGTTTCTACAGTGCACGAGTGGGACTATAAAAGGACAGTGAATTAGGTAGGAAATGCTGGAGGTACCTAGGCTGTCTGTTCCGAACTTTCTAAATGAGAGAAAGAGCATAAATCAACAAGGTGACTTACCGAAGCCTGTATTGGCTACGTCTGCGCTCCTCGCGGTAATGGATGCTACTGAGGAGTGCAGACACCATAGGTTAAAAACAGCCCCGCCGGGCCGACCAGCCAATGGGGTGCCCAAAGGAGAGTAGGGTAAGGCAAAGATAGGATTGAGTAATGGCCGTTGTTATTGGTGTTCGACAGTGGGCCAATAGAGAGGAGGCATGACAAGCAACAGATAAGACCCGTATGTGTGGGCTTGTGAGGTATATACACAGTTGTTCAATGGCATATATGTTGTTGTTAAGAACTGCAAGAAAAATATGCAAACATACAGTGTCAGACAAAGGACAGCAGGATGTGAACCAGTACTCGGGAACGACCTGTACTGGACAATCGCCAGTGGAATCTACGGGGGTCACTTAGTCCCAGAAGTGTTTCCACTCTACGGTGATATTAAGTCCAGTTCTTACTGTGTCCAGTCTGTGGACCCATTTCTGTTCGAGCCTCGTGAGCGCTAGATTGATATCACCTCCTCTTCTTTGCTGTTGTAGTTGTTGTAAGATGGTCCAGGTAAATTGCTCATTGGTGTGGCCTTTTCTGCTGTAATGCTCCACTAGTGGTTTATCCTGTATGGAGTTCTTGATGCACGATCGATGTTCACTTATCCTTTGTTTAATGGGTCTGGTTGTTTTCCCAATGTAAATGAGCTTGCATGGACATTTTATCACATAGATTACGTTTTTGCTCTCGCAATTCGTATGGCTACGCATTGTCCAGATGAAATTTTTATGCGTGAATGTCTTGCTGGTCTTGGTGTAGCGACATGCGACGCACTTTCCACATGAGTAGTGTCCTACTATGGGCGGTAGGCCCCATAGTGTGTCTTGTTGTTTTTCCGGTTCGAGAAATGTATGTACCAACATATCTCTAAGGTTCCTGTTCTTTTTAAAAGCAAATAAAGGTTTTTTGTCCAAGGTGCCTTTGTTTTTTATCAGGTGCCAATGCTTGTTTATGGTGGTTTTTAACAAGTTGCTGATATGGTTGAACGTGGTGACACAGACCGTCCGGTCTATGGGTTCCTTGGTGTTGTTGGTCAGACAGATAGTGCGGTCGGTGTTGGCTGCTCTTTTGCGGGCCATTTTGATGGATTTTTTGGGATAGCCTCTTTCGCTTAGGCGTTTTTGGAGTTGTTGGGCATGATGTTCGAATTTGTCTTTATCCGTACAGTTCCTGCGTACACGAAGAAATTGTCCGTACGGTAGGTTGTATTTGAGTCCTAGTGGATGGAAACTAGTGAAATGGAGTAGGCTGTTCCTGTCGGTTGGTTTCCTGTATAGTTCTGTTTTTACAGAGTCTCCAGAGCGGTAGATGTGGAGGTCCAGGAAATTTACCGCTTGATGATCCCATTCGATGGTGAATTGTATGTGGGAGTCTCTCTGATTCAGCCATTTGTGGAACTCAAGCAAAAGTTCTTTGCTCCCTTCCCATATTAGGAGAACATCGTCGATGTATCGGCGCAAAAGCAAGATGTGAGCTTTGTAGGGGTTGTCATCATGGTAGATGTTGTCGTCCTCATGTTGGGCCATGTATAGGTTGGCTACGTCAGGGGCAAAGGTAGCCCCCTTGCTGACGCCTTTCACCTGCTGGTAAATCTGGTTTTGAAAAAGAAAGAAGTTCTCGGTCATCGCTAATCTGATACACTCCAGGATGAAGTTGGTGGGAGTGGACGTGATGTCGGTTCTTCTGTTAAGGCAGATTTTTAAAGCTTCCAGTCCTTCCTGTTGGGGGATAGAGGTGTAAAGAGCCTGTACATCCATGGTAGCCAGGATGGAGTCGGCGGATAGGTGTATATTCTGTAGGACCTTCATAGTGTCGGTGCTGTCTTTGATGTATGACTTCATACGTCTGATAAATGGCTTCATGAAGAGGCTATCCCAAAAAATCCATCAAAATGGCCCGCAAAAGAGCAGCCAACACCGACCGCACTATCTGTCTGACCAACAACACCAAGGAACCCATAGACCGGACGGTCTGTGTCACCACGTTCAACCCTATCAGCAACTTGTTAAAAACCACCATAAACAAGCATTGGCACCTGATAAAAAACAAAGGCACCTTGGACAAAAAACCTTTATTTGCTTTTAAAAAGAACAGGAACCTTAGAGATATGTTGCTACATACATTTCTCGAACCGGAAAAACAACAAGACACACTATGGGGCCTACCGCCCATAGTAGGACACTACTCATGTGGAAAGTGCGTCGCATGTCGCTACACCAAGACAGCAAGACATTCACGCATAAAAATTTCATCTGGACAATGCGTAGCCATACGAATTGCGAGAGCAAAAATGTAATCTATATGATAAAGTGTCCATGCGAGCTCATTTACATTGGGAAAACAACCAGACCCATTAAACAAAGGATAAGTGAACATCGATCGTGCATCAAGAACTCCATACAGGATAAACCACTAGTGGAGCATTACAGCAGAAAAGGCCACACCAATGAGCAATTTACCTGGACCATCTTACAACAACTACAACAACAAAGAAGAGGAGGTGATATCAATCTAGCGCTCACGAGGCTCGAACAGAAATTAGTCCACAGACTGGACACAGTAAGAACTGGACTTAATATCACCGTAGAGTGGAAACACTTCTGGGACTAAGTGACCCCCGTAGATTCCACTGGCGATTGTCCAGTACAGGTCGTTCCCGAGTACTGGTTCACATCCTGCTGTCCTTTGTCTGACACTGTATGTTTGCATATTTTTCTTGCAGTTCTTAACAACAACCTATATGCCATTGAACAACTGTGTATATACCTCACAAGCCCACACATACGGGTCTTATCTGTTGCTTGTCATGCCTCCTCTCTATTGGCCCACTGTCGAACACCAATAACCACGGCCATTACTCAATCCTATCTTTGCTTTACCCTACTCTCCTTTGGGCACCCCATTGGCTGGCCGGCCCGGCGGGGCTGTTTTTAACCTATGGTGTCTGCACTCCTCAGTAGCATCCATTACCGCGAGGAGCGCAGACGTAGCCAATACAGGCTTCGGTAAGTCACTTTGTTGATTTATGCTCTTTCTCTCATTTAGAAAGTTCGGAACAGGCAGCCTAGGTACCTCCAGCATTTCCTACCTAATTCACTGTCCTTTTATAGTCCCACTCGTGCACTGTAGAAACCTTTAGCCTTCTGGTAGACATCTTCTAAACGCGCACGACAGCACCATGCTTGCAAAAAGATTGGAAAACTTTAAACACGGCGATGGCTACAGCCAGCTTCCACCCTGATCCAGCACAAGTACTCCGGACTTTGCACTTACCACAAAATCGTATCTCCTCTTGCACGCTCGTATCACCTTTAATCACAGTAAACTGGGTTCTACAGCCCATAGTTCACCTTGGCATTTTTTAACTTGATTCCTGCCACCGACAGGATACCAAATCGATAGGCATCACCTGATAGTTTTGCTGACAAACACCACTCTCACGAGACACCCACACCACCGGTGTTCATCATTCCAGGTCCAACACTCACCACTCCAACTCATCCCATGCTGGATGTACATGGGCCTCGTGTTGTGCTTTAAATACACTGACTCCCCCACATGCGGGGATAACAGTATACTTACCTTTGTCTCTACAGCTCCCAGAGACCATAGGCATTAATTAATATCCTGAGTGACCCAAGTCATACGAGTCTTCCCATGTCTCCAAGAGTCCGGCAACCATAACAGGACTCCAGCACAGCGTCACCGCTGCACCACAGCAGACGGTAAGCTGTTCTATGGCAATACACTCCGAGTGTATTTTTAGGCACCATTCAGCCATTATTTATTAATACGTAAATGAAACCTTAACTACCCGAGATCCTGACAGCTCTCCCCTTCCCCCACAGATTTCTTTTACGGACAGAACCTGTAGTAAGAAACCATCCTGATGAAGGCCACCACAACCTCGGGCTTAATCCCAGCCCAGCTTGGCCGAAACACCGTCGTGTCGATTTTCTGTGGCACAACCCCTGTTTATATGTGTTTGTAGAATAGTGTTGTGATCACTATTGTTGTTCTAGTACCCCCGGACCTATCACAGTCCTGGGCTGCACACTGTTGATACCTTCTGTCATCAATCACTTGTACTGTATACTCGTGCATCACTGTGAAAATTGTTCCTCCGCAAGAAAAGAGGACGATACTCATTTGTATTTCGCAAAAAAAGAAATATCTGTCCACCTAACCTTTCGTGCTTATCGAAAGTTGTGTAAATGTTTAAAAATACTAATCCGTGCAAAATCTTTTTGAAGGCAAAATAAAAAAGCTTCAAAAACTCGACAGCTGCTCTCGGATCTCTCACCCTGATTTCTATCTATTTACCTACAAGTACCCTCCTGGGCATATCAGGACTTCGCCAGGCGCCCTTTATATACTCTTAAAGTATTGCCTCCTACATGATTTTAACGCTCCATAATGACCATCAATATCTTTGGGACAATACATCTGGCTTCTAGGCATACAAGAAGTATATGTCACAGGCTACAGTCATGGGTAAACATTGTTTCATCTGAAAAACCTTTACCATTAAACAATTTGGAATACATCGTCTACATATTACCCAATTCTTGATCACCAAATCCAGCAATGATTCAAAGAAATAAGAGTGCTCATTTGTTGTGCTAGTTATTTAAGTGAATGTAATTAATTTCCAGTCCTACATATTTGACTTACATGTGGATTTTGTATGTCTTGTAGCTTAACCTGTGATTTGATTCCTATTAAAGCTGCGAGAAAATTAACAAAATGTGTTATGTTTCCAGAGCACTGAGTAAATTGGTAAAGAGGAAACCAGAGACCTGGGATATATACTTGGAGGCTGTACTTTTTGGACTAAGAACAAAAAAGCAGATGACCACAAAGTACAGTCCATACTTCTTAATGTTTGGACATGAGGCAAGATACCCATTGGAAGGGCCTGAAACCTTTGATGTATGTATCTCAAATACAAATATTTCTTTTGAGTAAAATGTTAGGATGGTGCTGAAATGCATCATTCTCAAGATGATTTGTGTTATTCATGTATTCCAGTGATGATCATTACAGATACCATAAAATTTGGAAATCCTAAACTTTCCACAAGACATTATTTTGGGATAAATCAATATGGCCGACTTTGGAGCTCTCAATCCTTCAATAATGCCTATTAAAGTGTATACATGGTAACTGCCCACAATAAACACCAGTGCCAATGTCATCAGCATTAATACGCAGTCTGGTGATGGTGTCTGTCATATTTCTTTGGTCATTCTGCCATGCCCTCGATGGAGACATGTTCTGTCTTATCCTTCCTCTTCCACTGTAAAAAGTACATTACGGTGGCAGGCAGTGCTCTAGCACAGAGCATTCAGGAGGTAGTCGGGTGAAATTTAACCCATGCAACAATCTGGAGGCACATACAGTGTGGCAGCAATTGGTACATTAGAGGAACAATACTAGAGTTACAGGATAGAAACAATGAGCCTTGCAATACAGTTCTAGCAGGTGATAAATCTGAGGTTGGTAGAGGAGGGCTGGCTATCATGTAGGTGGTTGCGGGTGCTTGAGCCTTCCCCACCCACCCCTACTGATCCCACAGATGACAGTCATGTGCTGTATGTGAGAAAGGCATGGTATCACAAGTATACACTGACACAAGAGTTGTACATTTCAAAACCTTTATTTGTAGTTTCAAGGGGGTTGGAAAAATGCCTATCTGGCCCTAGAACTAAGATGGGAGTAAACTCGACCATCAAATAATGAAGAAACAGTCCTAGTCAGTGTTAGTCAAATAATAGGCCTATGCTAACAAAAACCTAATGCCTGCCCTCACTCTAATACAACTAATGTGATATAGGGTTATGTATCTCAAAAAGGAAATATCAGTGTTGGAAAGAAATGTCAGAATGGCTATATACATGTGTTAATTCTCGTCCCGCGTTGTATAGCACAGCGTTTGATGCAACATTTGATGGCTGAACACACATTGGCCTGCGAACACAGTTTAGGCGGCTTACTCTGCCCTCAGATTCTGAGTCGCAAGTTCATGGGTTTAAACCTCTAGGGTTCCCATCACCCAAGACCAGATCAACCTTCAAGCTTTTACTCAGTTTCAACAATAATGTTTCTCAGTATAGTATTTGGTCGCAGTTCAATATCGGTTCAATTTTTAACGTCACAGTTCATTAATTTAACTTTTCATGGGTCTCCCTAGGTCAGGGCTTAGACCCCTCTTAGTTTTTCACACGGGTCACCCTCAGTCAGGCTCAGACACCTACTTTAGCTTGTCACATGAGTCTCCCTTAGTCGTGCCCCGACCCCTTCTTTTTTCTGGGGTTTCCCTTCCCCAAGCTTCCATCACATTCCACACACAGGCTTCCCTCCGTTTGGTTCGAGCCACTTGTTTTGTTTTGATTTTTCACTGTCGAAGACATTCGAAAATGAGGATTTTTGCTCTCACCTTCACATGACCACTTTGACCCTCCTTTCTCTCTGTTCTTCCACTTTACATATTTTCTTTCAGATGCAATGTCTCTTGGAAAATTACTTGTTATGTATGACTTGCTTTCATATCATTTACTCCTAGATCCAGTCTATCATACTTTTCTTTCATGCGGTTTTGCGGTTACTATCTTTCGCTTATTAGCACTCGCATAACCGTCATCCCTCTGAGACTGTCGCAAGCATTTCAATTAAACACAGACCAGGCTTTCTTTAATCCTTTCAAGTCACCGGTCATGTTAGGATGCTTTTTGTCTTTTGTGCTTTTGATGTAGGAGTCAAAGCTGTTACCCTGCCACTTCTGTGCCTCCCCAACTCTGCCGTTCACCCGGGAGGGCGGCTGGTAACCTTTTAGCGCTCAGAAAACTCTTTCTCCCTTGCAGCTGGGCTGTTGTGCGTAATCCTTACGGGCTATAATAGTTAATGATCTCTCGCACAGGGGTTATGACATGATATGATATGGCATTTATAACGCGCCTTTACACAAGTGTACTCTTGCTTACTGCCCTGTTGGTACAAGCCCTCGGTTTGTCGCTTTTCTTTGCCTGGCTTGCCATCAACCTGAAGGAACTGGTCCTTCCCGTCTACCGCCTTGCTCAAAGTGTGTCTCAGTGTTCCACCTTTTAACCAAGTGGGGAGAGTTAGATGGGTATTAGGTGTGCATGATTAAAGTCAAGTGCTTGACCCTGCCTGATCTCGTTAGCGGGACATGTCCAGTGTATTACATGTGTGGTAATCTTTCTTTCAGTCTCAGACCTTCTCTTCCTCGGCTCAGTGTTTGTGTAGGAAGGGGGGGACTGAGAAGTCAGAATATCCCATAAAATAGGATGGGATAGGTGTATTAGGAAAGGGGGGATACCGTGTGTCGCCGCCTGGTGCGCCTCCCCCACTCCCGTAGGAGTCCTCACCCAAGGGATCCTCTCGCACTTGTCCACCCCCCAGGGTCTGGATCCAAAAGCGATGGCCGTGCCCTGGCCACCTGAACAAGAGATCCCCAGGGTCTAGGCGGTGAAACACCCTTTGGTTTTTCACATATAATACAGAGGAGTGGCATCCTTTGCGTCCCAGGGGCAATCCTAGTGGTTGGTCTGTGCCCTCCATTGTAGAACCTGCAAAAAGTCCCCACTGGTTCCGGATCTGACTTCTTCAGGCACAGACACTCTTAAGAGGTCAGATCTCTGGATGGGTGGGAGCCTCAGGTCTCCAACATGGGAATAGGCCTTAACGATCTTGCCGGGTGGTTGACGCAAGCAGAAGGGTATCTAGTGAAGATTAGGGAGATGATGCAAATGTCGGAGAGATCTCTTTGGATATGGAGGACATTCAAGAGTCCACCTCAAAATGTTCTGTACTGCACTGCCAAAAATCTAGTGGAGGCCAATCTTGATTTCGTTTTGGCGGAAACCTGGGCATGAGAAGCAGACATAAGTGTGCTTGTGTTCTCGCCTCAGGACAGGGTGGGGAAGCTCAGAGTTTTCCTAAATGTTCTTCTATGCAGCAATGTCCTCTGTGACTTGGTTTCTTATCCATTGATAATTGACAAATGTTAGAGATGGATGCAAGGGATAGTCAGGACCCTGAATGTATAATAATGTTGTTTCTCAAAGATCCAATGATGAAGGAGACATTGCAGAAATTGGTGGTTAAAAAGGGGGAAATCTATCATGGTGAAAAAGAGAATACAGGTGTTTCAGGGCCTTCGCCAGTGGTCCACGGGCAAAATAAAGAAGATGATTTGTGGTAGAAAGAATTTTCTGAGGGGATGGTGGGTGCAATAGTGCCATATCTGGCAAGGTTGAAATGTGCTTATAAAGGAAACATTCATGTTTTCACAGATGTTCAAGCTGCCGTTTCTTTTATGGAGAGTCTTGGGGAGGGGTTGGTTTGAGATATATTGTAGCCTTGTAATGTGGTTGTTTTTGCTCATTACCTGCCTTTGGGTGTGGCTTTTGAACAGTCTGAAGATGTATCCAGATTGTGTGAAGACGTGGGACTTGCATAACATTACAGGGCTATTTGTGGAACACATATTCAACCCCACAAGAGTACCTTGGTGCTATAGCTATATAACTGATGTTGTTAGCCATCTAAATGGTACTCATGTTATCAAATTCTAAATGACGAAAGGACTCTTATAGTGAACGCATTAGTCCACAGAGTCACAGACCAAGCACACCTGACCTTCTTTGAGTGGAACATTGTTTTTAGAAGGTGGGTTTGTAGTTGTCCCATTTGCCTTCTTCCTTCGCCTTTCTCCCATTCCTCTTCTTACAGCATTGTAGATGTTTTTGAAAATTGGCTTATTCTTTAGTGTTCTAATAATTCAAAATGGGAAATTCTACAATATGAATGGCGCTCCATTGGTTTGATCGTGAGAGTGTACACAATGTCCATGCTCTCTTGTATGTAAACAAACTTTGAAAGAAAAGCTTTAAATTGTTAATTCGTTTTTCTGATGTTTTCAAATGCAAAAATTGATTTTAAAATATACACTTGTGCTATGAAACGTAATAATGCCTGTTCACATTATAATTGCAGGTAACCCAAGTGGATGTGGAAAACTTAGTAGCTGATGAAGCTATTACGAAGTACCTACAATCCCATGAAAATGTATTCGATCTGGTCAGGGACAACATAAAGAAAAGGGCAGAAAAAATAAAGGAAACCACCAATCAGAAATTATTGTCACTGATTCTGATTGGGGATAAAGTTTTGAGACGAAATATACGTTTCGAACAAAGGAAAGGGGGCAAGTTAGACCCCAGTCTCCTTGGTCCATTTACAGTGCTCAAAGTAACTGGAAAGTCAGTTGATCTTGAAGATAAAAAAGCAAAGAAAATAGAGAAAGTGAATTTGGATCACTTACACAAAGGTTAAGAATTAACAGAGCACATACCCAAAATCTGAAAACCAAGCTGGAAAAATTGACACAGACCAAAGTATGTGAGGACAAGCCTCACACTTCACAAAGTACCGTCATTGCACCATCACAAGGTGAAACTGGATCACAATTTATAGTGACAACTACTCATCCAGCTCCAGTGACAACAGTTTTCAAAGAAAATCGTAGTGAACCACAAAGTGCAACGCAGGTCTCTAACAATAAACCAGGGTCCCAATTATCTAAAGGGACATCCACAAAGTCAGTGGAACTCAATAAAAGCGTACTACCAAATGCAGACTCTGGGACAGACACATCTCCATATCAATGTAAGTTGTTTTTTTATATTGTTATCGGTATTGAAAAAAAACTAGGCATCAACTGAAATAATTTAATCAATTTACAGCTATCAATGATGCATGGAATGATATCACATGGCAAATACTGATTTAAAAAATTGGGGCGTACAAAATTTGGGACACAGACCTTCAATGCCTCAAACCTGGCAATGACCTGGAAAGTCAGGTATTTTCGAACATCAAAAAAGCATTCTACATTAACAGCTGTCTAATAAATAGCAACACTTAGCTTTGTTGCTCTGGTGCCCTGAAGGCTAAGTGTCCTGAACATCTTAAGTCATTCCATTCAGTGTTAAATGTTTTACATTTGACTCATTTAATAAAAGTCCTTACTGTTATGTAAAACTAGGTGTCTTTGATATGTTACTTCAAAAGAACAAATGTCTCATTTAGCAGGTTGGATTTTGTATGTGGTTTGACATTTTTATAGCAACAGAACTTTTATAGATTAACATGCATTAAATGTGTCTCCTGTAATCGGGTTAGGAATGCACAGTAGAATTAACTTACTGAAGTGGCAAATAAGTGGCAAGTGAATAGATTTTTAAGATACAGTCATTTTTGTATGGAAAAGTGTCGTTATGAAGCACATTATTGTATGTCACGTAAACTACCATAATTTACTCTTGCAGGTGATTAACGCTTAACTGTTCTCCCAAGTTACAAAACACAACCTCAGATCAGCCCATAAAGCCTGCCTGATTGACAGCTTTGCCATGAACAAAATATGGGAAGGGATTCCACCGGTCATGAGGAAGGTTAGACATTTGGTTTAATATGTGAACAGTTCAGTGGTAATTCAAGCCAACTCAAAACCTTTGTTAATTGTTTTCATGAGGCAAAGTGGACTTCACAGAGAAAGTAACTCATGGTTGAAGCTCAAAGGATTTTATTTTGCAACATAAAAATAGGGGCCAGAAAGGTAAACAAAAGAAAAGTATAATTACTTCTGATAAGTTTTCAGAAAATCTGTTCATGTCTCTCCTTGATGTCACCCATTCTCTTTAAATACAACAACTTTTATGGTGGGACAATATCTTTGCCAGAGGTGGGGTAGGTCAGGACCTTTTAGGCCTGGGGTGCATGTCTGTCTCCGGCCTGATCCTGTTAATAAATATTTTTCCTACTTTCCATACCGATGCTCACTCTTGACTTAGGGTGTCTGTCTCTAAGGATCTGACTGACCTCGTCTCTGGTCTTGACTTAAGATTGTTCCTTTTCCTACTTCTCCCCGACAGTGGATGGACTGCCACTGTCTGACTTGGACTGTTGCTAAACTGGTGCCGACAACGACCTCTGCCTAGCCACTGAACTAACTTCTACCTTTTTTCTCTCCAAACATAACTGTTCCCATTTGCTAGCTCTTCACCTTCCCCATCTTAGTTTGTCCTCTCCCCTCTTCCTTCATTTTATCCTAGCTCTACTGTGTATGGGAGAATGTTCCTTTTAATGCTTAATTTCTCCCACCATAGAGCACCCCAGCTCTTTTGCTGGATTTTAAGACTTAGAAGCTCCAGGAGTCTCCCCAGGATGCTCCAGAAGCAGGATGACGAGAGCTCAAGTCCCCTCACCAGAATGCAGGATTCAAGGAGTGAAGGAAGCCCAACCGGTATCCAAGATAAGCCCTGTGGAGAAAGGGCTGGACTTTACTGCCTGTTAGGCTGTGGCGAGTGGAGTGGAGAGAGTCTACCTGTGAAAAGACTGAGGTGCGTGTGCCTTTAAGGGAGCTCGGACAACAGCCCTTAAAAGGCCGCCTCTTCCGCCGTTGTGGCGTAAACCCTGTGGAGAAAGGGCTGGACTTTACTGCCTGTTAGGCTGTGGCGAGTGGAGTGGAGAGAGTCTACCTGTGAAAAGACTGAGGTGCGTGTGCCTTTAAGGGAGCTCGGACAACAGCCCTTAAAAGGCCGCCTCTTCCGCCCTTGTGGCGTAAGCCCTGTGGAGAAAGGGCTGGACTTTACTGCCTGTTAGGCTGTGGCGAGTGGAGTGGAGAGAGTCTACCTGTGAAAAGACTGAGGTGCGTGTGCCTTTAAGGGAGCTCGAACAACAGCCCTTAAAAGGCCGCCTCTTCCGCCCTTGTGGCTTAAGCCCTGTGGAGAAAGGGCTGGACTTTACTGCCTGTTAGGCTGTGGCGAGTGGAGTGGAGAGAGTCTACCTGTGAAAAGACTGAGGTGCGTGTGCCTTTAAGGGAGCTCGAACAACAGCCCTTAAAAGGCCGCCTCTTCCGCCCTTGTGGCGTAAGCCCTGTGGAGAAAGGGCTGGACTTTACTGCCTGTTAGGCTGTGGCGAGTGGAGTGGAGAGAGTCTACCTGTGAAAAGACTGAGGTGCGTGTGCCTTTAAGGGAGCTCGAACAACAGCCCTTAAAAGGCCGCCTCTTCCGCCCTTGTGGCGTAAGCCCTGTGGAGAAAGGGCTGGACTTTACTACCTGTTAGGCTGTGGCGAGTGGAGTGGAGAGAGTCTACCTGTGAAAAGACTGAGGTGCGTGTGCCTTTAAGGGAGCTCGAACAACAGCCCTTACAAGGCCGCCTCTTCCGCCCTTGTGGCGTAAGCCCTGTGGAAAAAGGGCTGGACTTTACTGCCTGTTAGGCTGTGGCGAGTGGAGTGGAGAGAGTCTACCTGTGAAAAGACTGAGGTGCGTGTGCCTTTAAGGGAGCTCGAACAGCAGCCCTTAAAAGGCCGCCTCTTCCGCCCTTGTGGCGTAAGCCCTGTGGAGAAAGGGCTGGACTTTACTGCCTGTTAGGCTGTGGCGAGTGGAGTGGAGAGAGTCTACCTGTAAAAAGACTGAGGTGCATGTGCCTTTAAGGGAGCTCGGACAACAGCCCTTAAAAGGCTGCCTCTTCCGCCCTTGTGGCGTAAGCCCTGTGGAGAAAGGGCTGGACTTTACTGCCTGTTAGGCTGTGGCGAGTGGAGTGGAGAGAGTCTACCTGTGAAAAGACTGAGGTGCGTGTGCCTTTAAGGGAGCTCGGACAACAGCCCTTAAAAGGCCGCCTCTTCCGCCCTTGTGGCGTAAACCCTGTGGAGAAAGGGCTGGACTTTACTGCCTGTTAGGCTGTGGTGAGTGGAGTGGAGAGAGTCTACCTGTGAAAAGACTGAGGTGCATGTGCCTTTAAGGGAGCTCGGACAACAGCCCTTAAAAGGCCGCCTCTTCCGCCCTTGTGGCGTAAGCCCTGTGGAGAAAGGGCTGGACTTTACTGCCTGTTAGGCTGTGGCGAGTGGAGTGGAGAGAGTCTACCTGTGAAAAGACTGAGGTGCGTGTGCCTTTAAGGGAGCTCAAACAACAGCCCTTAAAAGGCCGCCTCTTCCGCCCTTGTGGCGTAAGCCCTGTGGAAAAAGGGCTGGACTTTACTGCCTGTTAGGCTGTGGCGAGTGGAGTGGAGAGAGTCTACCTGTGAAAAGACTGAGGTGCGTGTGCCTTTAAGGGAGCTCGAACAACAGCCCTAAAAGGCCGCCTCTTCCGCCCTTCTGGCGTAAGCCCTGTGGAGAAAGGGCTGGACTTTACTGCCTGTTAGGCTGTGGCGAGTGGAGTGGAGAGAGTCTACCTGTGAAAAGACTCAGGTGCGTGTGCCTTTAAGGGAGCTCGGACAACAGCCCTTAAAAGGCCGCCTCTTCCGCCCTTGTGGCGTAAGCCCTGTGGAGAAAGGGCTGGACTTTACTGCCTGTTAGGCTGTGGCGAGTGGAGTGGAGAGAGTCTACCTGTGAAAAGACTGAGGTGCGTGTGCCTTTAAGGGAGCTCGGACAACAGCCCTTAAAAGGCCGCCTCTTCCTCCCTTGTGGCGTAAACCCTGTGGAGAAAGGGCTGGACTTTACTGCCTGTTAGGCTGTGGCGAGTGGAGTGGAGAGAGTCTACCTGTGAAAAGACTGAGGTGCGTGTGCCTTTAAGGGAGTTCGGACAACAGCCCTTAAAAGGCCGCCTCTTCCGCCCTTGTGGCGTAAGCCCTGTGGAGAAAGGGCTGGACTTTACTGCCTGTTAGGCTGTGGCGAGTGGAGTGGAGAGAGTCTACCTGTGGAAAGACTGAGGTGCGTGTGCCTTTAAGGGAGCTCGGACAACAGCCCTTAAAAGGCCGCCTCTTCCGCCCTTGTGGCATAAGCCCTGTGGAGAAAGGGCTCGACTTTACTGCCTGCTAGGCTGTGGCGAGTGGAGAGAGTCTACCTGTGAAAAGACTGAGGTGCGTGTGCCTTTAAGGGAGCTCGAACAACAGCCCTTAAAAGGCCGCCTCTTCCGCCCTTCTGGCGTAAGCCCTGTGGAGAAAGGGCTGGACTTTACTGCCTGTTAGGCTGTTTGGCGAGTGCTGGCAGGGATGGCGGACAATTCCACGCAAGCACTCAGAACGCAAGCCCAAAGAAGAAGACGTGAGAGAACAGGTGGGTGTGATGTAACCCCAAACAAATCTTCACTACTACAAAGAAAACGAGTCGTTTTTTTACATGTGTTTCAACATGCGAGGATGTCAATATCGCTATTAACAAGGAATACATCAGCTATACAAATATTTCGGACGATGATCACGTGTTTGAGAGTGAGTGCAACCTGCAATGCGTCCATCAGGGATTGGGGATTGACAGTAGCAGTCACCCCGAAAACCCTAAACATAACATCGCAACAGTGTCCACATGTGTCTCAACATGCTCAACACAACAATCTAAAGTGGGCTCTAGTGTGAGCCACATGCAAGACGGATCTCTCAAGGTACACTTACCCATGGCGAATGCGCAGTCTTCGGTCTTCGTGGCCCCCGATGATGCCGTGGAGGGAGATCCGTGCACGGTGGGTGGGGCTTGTTTTACTGATCTCGCCGATCGCGCAGATGAGTCTGCGTGTAACCCTGATGCCGGCTGGCGTGATGGCGTTGGCGGAGGAGAGGATGCGTCACTGTCGTGGCCCGGTGACGGCTCAGCGCTTGGGGGAGGAGCTGTGCAGTGGGTGGCTGTGGAGGCACGCGACGGCGCTCATGCTATGGTGCAGCATTCTGGGTCCACCCCGGCTTCTCCGATCGTGACATTGGAGGTCAGGGGTTTGGACATGAGACAGTGTCCAGTTCCTGTAGGCGTGCCAGGAGACCCCCCAAAATCAGGTGAGAATATGTTTACAATAAATGAGGGGCTGAGCAACGTGCGGATGGTGTGCGAGGCTCATGATGATGAAGTTTCCGCGGCCACGCACGGGAAATTAAAAGTCCTCGCCATTCCAGTCTCGGAGGTGGGTGGAGGCTCAGGGAATGGGCAAGCCCCTCATGAATACGAGATACGTTGCGACTCTATGGACGTAGCAAATAACATCCTAGCCAATCTTATTCTAATGAACAAGGCTCATAGCACTGTAGGGAAGGACTTGTCCGTCCAGGGTGGCCAATTGCAAAAGTCTACTCATAAATGGCATAATGAGCAGCTTATTGGCTCAAATAAAGACATATGGTCTAACATTTCATATAAACGGAGGAAATCGCCGGTGAGCGACCCAAAGGAGAGCAGAATCCCAACTTCTTTGAATGACATGTCTTTTAACCAGATACATTCTCAAAAAAGAGCAACTAACCTCAAACAGGCGCAGTTGAACTCAACACATCTGAGCACTCGATCTGTACTGCACCCCAGCTCTATTATATCAGGGTCATGCGATCTGTCTGACTCTTCATTTATTGAGCGCCCCTTTCCCAAAATAAGGAGGCGAAGAGTAAGTAGGTCTGTCAAACCAACGAAGCGTGCCTCTGATGCTAACTCGCTGGAGTCCAAGAATATGGGGTTATCCTCTGAGTTGCACTCTGCCTTAATCTCATCAATAGCAATTTCTCTGGCCCCCTACATGAAACTTTATGAAAATCTGAATGATTCTTTGAAAGATCTTACAACATTGACCGCTTTACTGAATTCAAAAGTGACTCATGTGGAAAAAATATGTGCCCAGTCCTTAGGAAAGGTGCTTGAGGTATTGAAAACTCTGGACTCTTCACTGCAATCATCACGTGAGCAAAAGAGAAACGATGCAATCGATAAAAAATTGCTTGCAGATGTTGCGCGTGAAGCGTTGGCCATATTTCAAAACACTAACATCTTAGGACGATCTACAAAGCAACCCACGGTTGGTTCCTTAGAACCTATGCCAAAAATGGCGACAGTTCCACTAGGCTGTGATCCTGGTCGAACAGAAAATGTGGCCTATATTCCTGAAGAG
Source organism: Ambystoma mexicanum (assembly GCF_040938575.1). NCBI lineage: Eukaryota > Metazoa > Chordata > Amphibia > Caudata > Ambystomatidae > Ambystoma > Ambystoma mexicanum. The sequence goes on along the minus strand of NC_090925.1, from coordinate 808,543,498 downwards.
GTGCAACGTTTATCACAGGATAATATTATTGATCTCTCGAGCGCCAAAAGTTCAGATATAGTGACCCACACTGATCCAGCCTGGTCTGGTTCAATATCCAACTTACAGGTGGAAATTGATAGCTCTGCTAAGGAGTGTGATCAAATAGCCCCGATATCTCCTTTAATACAGCCTTTGAACAAGCAAGATCTTGTAAACAACGACTAGCCATTGAGGAGCAAATTCCTACTACATCAGCGTTGGAAACTCCCGTACATAAGGACAAGAATGGGCCAATGAGCACCCACGGAGAAGAAAAACGTAAAATATTCTCCATCTTTGGTGGAACACCAAATAGCTCAAAACTGGCGGAACCAAAACTCAAAGTTGCAAATTCTACAAAAAAAAAAAAAACATGCCGGCTAAGAGAGTCGCACAAACACAGGAGCGAGAAAATTCTTAAGGAACATTAAAATTGTTCAAATTGTGACGGAAAACTGTAAGAAAGCTGAATCAACGACAACCAAAGTGGCACAACCTATAAAAGGCATCAACCAGCAATCACGGGATGAGAATGAAGAGGCGCTAAAGAGCATTCCAGAAGAGCTCCTAAATATGTCAACTTATGATGAGACAGATGTACTGGAGGCGGCTCCATCTGACACACAGAGGCCGCTAAATGAATGTGTAGACACTTCAGACCCTCAACGCTCTGTCTTTGTGACCTCTCCCAACGGAAGTACACAAAGACCTCTGAGTATTAATATGGGAAGTAAAGCTCCACTAGGCGATGCTCAACCGAATCTGTTAATGGCAGCTCAGGAGCTCAAGGCGATGGAGGCTCCCACCGTAAGTACACAAAGACCTCAAAGTATTAACATGGGAACTAAAGCTCCTCTCTGCGCAGCTCAACCGAATCTGTTAATGGCAGCTCAGGAGCTCAAGGCGATGGAGACTCCAGCACGGCTGAACAAGAGTCCAACAAAGGCTGATCGAGAAACCTCCCCATTAATTGCTCGAGACAAGATCTTCAGAATTTGTCGGCTTGTCAACGAACCAGAAAATTCGACAATAGATCTAACTTTCCCGACAAGTCCACCATTTGTGACTATGCACGAAAAAAGATTGAAATTGTGCGCTAAACAAGAAGGCTTAAATGTTACTGCTTTGAATGAATCCAGCCTGGACACACTGGGAAAAGTCGACTTGGAGGTCGGCTACGCCCCCGGACTCAAAGAGCGAGCTGGAGAGACCTTAAAATTCGATGAGATCGATAAACCATCACATGTAAAAGCCTATTCTAGCGAGATTGGTCGAAAAAGGAACAAAGAGCAAATGATGAAAGCTAAAGGAGCAACGCCGGTCTTTAAATTATTGATCGAGAGGCTGGATTCTGTGGATAAGCTGATTTTAAACCATGCTAACATCATTCATTTATTTGACTTGATCCCAAGTCTATGTGCTATTAAGTCAAGTGATGTTAAGATTGTTGAATTTCCAAACGAAAATCGGAACGATAAGGTAATTCTCCATGTGACCTCGTCGTTAATAGCCAAATCTATCATGGAAGCGAATGTTGCTCTGTTCTCACTGGGGTTCGAAGTTTACGAGCTGGCAGCACAGAGGGCGAATCCCCTAGAAAGTTTTGAAAGAAGTAATGGCGACATCTCAAAATGCCTACAACAAACCACTAGACCACGACGACATAACAAGGCAGCAGAGATCTGCTTGGAGAACAACAAGGCTGGAGGAAAAGCCAACAGCCTCGATATCAGAACAATGGGTGTTGAGATAAAACAGGCTGAAAAAGAGGATCCTACTTTTAGAAATGCGAGCACTCTAGAGGCATCAAAAGCAAGCATAAGAATCACGATAAGTGAGGTCAAAACTGCAGACAAATACCAGCCAACGATATCAAGAGCCTGAGTCCCAAGATCACCAACTGCGAGTGGGGTTGGGTAGCAGCAACGATCAACACAAAAATTCAACAATAATGCCAGGAAGTTCCGGGCTCAGGTGAGTGCTTAATGGCCTTGTGGAACACCCGAAGTTTCATGCACCTTTTCAACACTAATTGGTTAGAAGGATTATCTATTGTGTGTCTGCAAGAGACATGGTTAAGCGAGAGTCCCCTTGCAAGTGATTATGAAGTGGCACTTAATCCAGCTATGAAGTTAGAAAAAGGACGCCCGGCACTATATATCTAACTCCCCTATCGATCCAATCAGTGCAACCCTGCGTGCCTGGGCACGCCTGTTGTGTCTGTCATCCGACTCCTACCCTTACTATAAATGGCTCCCGGTATGGGCGTTCCCGGGCCTAGAACCCACGTATGACACTGCTCTTGCCCGTCACTGGGGCGCATTGGGATACCGGGCACTGTCGGATTTCTATCCGAAAGGCCGGTTCATTAACCCTCGAACATGGAAACAGGGGCACACCGGATCCGCTCTAGAGACCCTCCAATATTATAGGCTCCGAGCAGCGTTTCGCACTAAATGGCCCTCATTCCCAGATGAGCCCCCTGATAACCCGGCGATCGCATATATCACCAACTCGGGCGGCGCCCGCGGCGTCGTCTCTTCATTATATAAGATCCTACAAGACACCACCCCGACCCCAGCGCTCAGAGCACGCGACGAATGGGCAGCTGAACTGGGCCTAGAAATTTCCGACAGAGTCTGGGAGAAAATGTGCCTACATACCCAAAAGGTCTCTCTCAATTTCCGCCACCGGGCCATGCAATACAAACTCCTAAACAGGCTTTACTACACGCCGCACAAGACTTCGAAGTTCACCCGTACCACGGTGCACCCCTGCCCTCGCTGTGGAGCAGAGGGAGCTGACCATCTACATATGTTTTGGTCCTGTAATAAACTATCTGAATTCTGGGAGAGCATTCTAAATACACTCACCGAGATTACCGAAACCGAGGTCGATTCTGATCCCCTAGCAGTCCTTTTCGGGGCCTGGAGGACAGAGGACACTAGACGTCTGGCTAAATTTTTAAACATAAGCTGTATGATAGCCAAGAAATGCATACTTCAGAGCTGGAAAAGTTCCTCCCCTCCGGCCTTTAAGAAATGGCTGAATTTGCTCACCTGGTCGCGAAACTGTGAGGAGGAATACCTGGCCATGCTCCCCGCCCACTCTCGCCCCAAGAACACTTGGGTTGAATTTAACACTTATCTTAATAACCAAAGTGAAAATACACCCACGACTGACTTGTCCCCTGCCCCACAGGGGACACTCCCCGCATCATGAGGCCTTATATCATCTGCTTAAGGCCCGCCCTGATGTTATTACTATGTCTGCTGTACTGTGATTACTTTGTTGCTTGAGAATAATATGTTATACACATTTGTTGCCTTGATGTGTGTGCCTTGTGAACCTCTGCCTGCAAAAATAAAAGTTTAAAAAAAAAAGAAAAAGGACGCCCGATGGCGGGGTTATTAACTTTAGTTAAGAAGACCTCGGGCTATAGGATAAGTGAGTCGATCAACCACTCCACCTTCATACAGGAAATCACGATCACAAACGACAGGGGTTGCTCCAAAGATCCAGACGAGATGATTCTTCTAAACGTGTACTGGAACCATCTGAGGGCAGGGGCACAAGAATTTGTAGATCAAATCAGCGAGATTCTTGATTCCCTGTTTGTGCTTAAGGAGCACACAAATATTTTGATTTGTGGGGACCTGAACATCGACCTGTTCAAAGCTACTACCAAAAAAATAAAGGCGTTGAGCAATAGCCGGTTGGAGGAAATGAAAACCAGAGAAATGCAAATGCTAAACGGAAACACGATTGGAGACTTGAAACCGACAGCAACATGGCATCGAGCTGTGACCAAATCAATAATCGACTACATATTTGTATCCAGAAATCTACATGCTCGAATAAAGTCCTTTAAAGTTAGGACCCAAACGAACAGTGATCACAATATGCTGCTAACAAGCCTCATTATGAAACCAAAAGAGGACCGTTCGTGGTGGAAACATAAGATCCGAGTCACATCTAATAGGGTTAGACTTCGGCTGGAGTCGCACGAGGTGGCTAAGTTGGCAACAGCTTATTGTCAGCATAGCACCGAAACATACTATGCACACCTACTGCTCGACTTCAAAAGCAAACATGTTGGGCTTAAACATCCAAACATGGTGCGCAAGCATTGGTTTGACCAGGAGATACAGATCCATAAAAGACAGTTGAGACAAGTGATCCGACATGCCAGATTGGGAGACAAGTGTTTCCGAAAAGAGGCTATTAGAATGGCAAAACAGAAGTATAAAAACTGGTTAAAGGCCCACAAACATATGACCATCCAAAATGACGCGGAATCAATGTTGATGGCACTGAAGAATAAAAATTCAGGAGATTTTTGGAGGATCATCAGCACCATGCAGGCTCCACAAAAGGCCTTGCAAGCGTGTTTGGTGTTGGAGAAGGACTGGATCACCCACTTTTATGAGCTATTTAAGGGCCAGGATGTCGACGCTCCGATGTTTCCACCTCGATCAATCGATTATTGTGAGGAGGACATCATATCGATAATTGCAAAATCAAACAGCTCGAGAGCACCTGGCCCGGACGGGTTAACCAATTATACTATCAAACAACATCCCGAAATATGGGCAGAGCTGTGTGTAAGCCTATTTAAAAGAATAAACAACACGGGAATATCCCCTGAATCATGGAAATCAGCGGTCATAGTACCAATATTTAAAAAAGGAGACCGATCGAACCCAGGTAATTATCGATCAGTGGCTCTTTTGGATGTCCTGGGCAAGATTTACGCGACTGTCTTGCAACAAAAATTGGTGGCATGGGTGGTTGAAACAGGGCACGTGGATGCCCGCCAGGCTGGATTTGTAAAACAAGTGGGCTGTTCTCTAAATCTACTACTGCTCAACCTGTTAAAAATGGAGGCCTTGAGATCAAATATTGTCATCTACTTGGCCTTTATTGACTTTTCTAGTGCATTTGACACTGTTGACCGTGACTTGCTATGGTCAAAATTGCGCCGGTGGGGTTGTCCAGAAGATCTAGTAGCGGCAATACAGGAGCTCCACACGGACACCTCAATCAAAATTCGACTTGATCAAAGAGGGTCTTTGTCAAGCACAATCAAGACACACAAGGGAGTCAAGCAAGGGTGCCCGCTTGCCGCTGCAATATTTAGTCTATACATATCAGACTTGGGATTCTCATTAGATGCAGTGACCTCTTATCCACCAAAAGTGAACAATGCGCACGTAAGCTGGCTTCTATATGCCGACGATCTGGTGATCATGGATCTAACACCGGTCGGCTTGCAACGTAAATTAGACGCAATTCAAGTCTATGTTGGTGAGAATCGCTTGTTGATCAATGCAAAGAAAAGCTAAGTCTTAATATTCAAAAACTTAAAAGGGGCAACATCAATGAAAGTAAAAAATCTCAAATGGTACATGTGTGGGATTCCAATGACGATATCACACAAAGTCAAATATTTGGGAATGGTGTTAAGCTCCTGCATTAATGATGCCCCGTGGGTGGCAGACACGAAAAGGAAATGCACCCAGTTAGCAAATCAAGCTCTGCTAATGAAAAAGAAATATGGGAAATTCTCTTTGGAACCGGTGCGGATGTTCTATCAGCAAAAAGTCGTGCCAGCACTGATCTATGGAGCGGAAAATGCTCTGGGATGCTCCCATGAATTGTAGTCCTCCCTGGAGAACTAATTCTGGTCAAAGGTGTTGGGTCTCCCCAGAGGGACTTTGTCCTCGTGTATCAGATATGAGTTATCCCTGATTTCACTGCATGCAAGGATTGTGTGGAGCTTACTGGCCCTATATCGAAAGACTCGAGCGCGAGAAAACATCTTGCAATTTGAACTTTTTCAAAGCGCAACGTCGCACGGTCCGAACCTGGTTGCATTATGGATGCACAGATGTGAAAGCTTACTAGTAGAATTCGACATCAAGCCCAATTTACTCCATGAAAATCCAGTCGCTGCTAAAACGAAAATTTGGCGCTTGGACTGGGAGAAAACTTGTTCTGAAAGATCGATGGCAAAGCTGATGTCGAATGCTCCTTTGGAAGTCCGCCCCTTTAACACGCCTCAAGGTTACATCAATTTGTTCCCGGAACCAAATGCACAAAGACGTTTTATGTTATTTCGTTTAAATCTGTTTAAAACGAAAGAGCGGCTACAAAAATGGAAATGCAACAAAAGCATAAACCTCAGATGTAGATTTTGTACCAAAGTACCAGAGACGCTGAAACATCTAGTGTTGTTTTGTAATAGCTTTCGGGACAACAGAACATTGCTTTTGGGACCTTGGGGGGCCAATCACCCTTCATTGTGTGCGGAAGAATGGTGGGATCATATGTTTAACGGTACGGACCGAAAACTGTTACTTCCGCTGACACAATTTCTAGCAATAATTGAATACCAGCTGAATATGATTGTTGATGATTTGGAAATGTATAAAGGGCCATTGTCCATCTTGAAAGCTGATGAACTGGGGGAAAGTTAGATGACGATGGAGATCCCGAATGAAGTATTTTGAGGAACGTTGATGTATGTAAGACATTTTTTAAAGGTTTGTAAAAACCGTATAAAAAAAATAAAACATTTTTTTTAAAAAAAAGATACGCAGTGGTGCTGTTTACTGAGTGCTGAAACCGCAAAGTGCTGCTGATCCTCAAAGAGCCCGTAGCTGCCGCCAACCTCTGAATTACTGCCTCAGGAGTCCCCAGACGTCCTCCCTCTTGTCCCCACAACTAAGGCCCAGGAACCAAGGATCTGCATCACTGCAACCAGACAAAGCCAGCTGGACTAATATTATTCTAACCAAAGGTACTGTTTTGACTTGGGGTACTTACCTCAGTGTCTTTAGCTTTGCTCTTCTCAGTTGAGTCTTGCAGTAGCTACATTACTAGAGTTGAGTTCAGCTCTATCCTTTACATGTTTAACAGCCTGTGACCATAAAGTAATTTTTCTTCAACAAACTCTCCATCTTTGTGCAATACTTTACCATCTTAGAAGTGCCTCAGCACCATGGACTGCGCTCCAATTGACTTTGGCTGTCCTGGCTCCCTGCAGACTCTTCTAGTCCATTTGACTTTGATACTTACTGTCCCCCATAGGTGATAATTTGGTTATTATTGTTGGGAAAGGTTTTTATCTAGACTTTATTTGAAGATTTAAGTGCTCACATGCTCTGAGAACCTGTTTAACCTTTTTCCTTCCTTTAACCTTGCCTTTCTACAAAACCTCAGAATCGACAAAGTGTACTAGTGATATATAAATGCCAATCCTGTCCTAGTTAGTGAAGTCACCTCAGGGTGTAGGAAGTGTGCAAAAAGCATCTCCTAAAGAATATGTACTAGCTTTGTGTTGATTCTGGAAAAGTATTTTAAAGTATATTTGATTGTTACACGAATTTCCCTTTTTAAAGAATGCTTATTTAAAAACTACTGTTAAATAAATAAATAATTATTTATAACAAATCCAGAGTGTGTTACTTGGCTACTTGTATTGGTGGATTACATTGCTCTACAACTCAAATGTACCACTCTTGAGATAAGCCTGGCTGCTCATTCACACTACCACCTTGTCTAGTACAGGCTTATACCAAAAGGTGAGTTACCTAATACCAAAGGACACGTGTTGTGTGGTCTCCAACAGGGTTAGTACATCAATTCTTGCCTAACACACTGTACGCTTCCTTCCTCTTTGTTGTGCCTCTGTAGCTTATATAGGTTACCCTCTGTTACGATGGCCGTAAGAGAACCCTCTAGCCGCGATGCGTGTCACTGCGCCAAAGAAAATGCAAATATTCTGTCCTTATACAGCTACCATATTCATGTATTGTCCTTTCAAATGTTCACTCGTTGCAATATCCGGGATACAGTTAGCATGCATTTGTAAATCATGACCTGCATTTTTCTGCATGAATTATTTACTGAAATGTATGATTTATGTCACATTTTGCCCTAGGTTGATCCTTCAAAGTATCATGGGTTACTGGGTGCAGTCAATGAGCATCATCACTGGACATTAGTGGTAAGCATGTATTTGTCACTTTGACAGATTAGGACCTAATATTACGTAAAGACAAGTTTACAACATGTAATAGTCTCAACATAAGATGCTATGTTTTTCTGTCAGCATTAACATATTAATGTATTTTATCCACCCATCCATGTTTTCTCATTAGCTTGGCTTGAACTGCAAGACCCTTACAATCACTAGAAATAGTTTTGAAAATAGGACCACAGTTTTATGTATGCGAATATGGGTTGATTTCCCTATAGCCATCAACTGTAATAGTTACATCGGTAACCTCCCGTGTTTTCTGCAAGGCCTACTCACTCCATTTATTTGGTGGAGTAGGGTGAATAAGTAATTCACCATTATATACCTCACTTTGGATTGGTAAATGCAGTCTCTGTAACCCAAGGATTGCTGGTTACTAAGCCATTATATATATTATATATAATATTTATTTTATTTTGAAATTGAGGAAGTCAATAATGAAATATCAATCATGGTTATTGTTCCACGTTTGACATTGCATTTTTGCACACGTTATGGGGCAAACAACATTTGTTTTTGTCCAGGCACATATGCAATGGAAGTAAATGAGCTGAACAGTATTGGGTTATCGGACCATTTGAGGTTTATGATTCATGTGTATATGTTATGTGTTTATAAAGAGAAACAACACATTACTGAATGTGATGAAACTGTCATGGATGTTGTAGGCTATATATCCTTGTGAAAAGAGAGCTATATACCTAAATCCTCTCGGTGAGGTTGAATCGCAGATCAAGTAATGCAAGGAAGTTACAAGGTATTAGTTATGTTTCTTTGTATTTTGATTATTACAGTTGTAGCCCATGTTTACTTCACCGCTTTTAATTAAGCAGTAATAATCACGAGCAAAACCGGAAATTATGGCCCTAAATGCCCTTGCCAAATAAATGATATTAGCACATACCAGAGGGGCCTAGCCTCTACTAATGCCAGTGGATTGTGCAGACATTCAAGCTGCTGAAAAAAGGAAGAAGGGAAAAAGAAAAGTTGCTATCTCACACAGTGCACTTAGGAAATTGGACTTTTAGGGCAGAGGGTATTAATAGTTCTATGCACAAGGTACTAACAAATTAGCCACAGCCCTGGGAGCCCGCACACAAACCTGTTATGCACTGCATGGACAGTGTGCCTGCATGCACAGTGTTCTCGCATTGCAGAGAGTGAGAGCGGGGAGTAGGTGCAAATTGGTTTATTCGTCTGCAATAGAGTCATATTGCAGACAAGTGGGATGCAGGTAGACTTCCAGAGAGCCCCATGCAACCATCGGAATCCTTGCCACTTGCCATTCCCCACAATAGTGGGTACTCTTTTCCAGAAGCCAAAGGTCCTGAGTGGCTGGCTGGAACTGAACATTGCACTCTGGGTGCTAAGGCAAAATTCATTGAATGCAGATCATTTCGATAAAGATATTGTAATACTTTTTGTGGTACACATCTAAGTATTGGCTGCAAACTACAGTGTAAATGGTTGCTAGAAGTTATGATCCTGATCTGAAGGTGAGGGCCTTATCTCCTGGAGGGAAGTTAAACCACTGTTATTTATGGCTGCACTAGCCACTAAAGCCATTCGTAGATAATAAACATGTAACCTCCATGTATTATCTATTGGCACACAATCAGGGCTCTGGGTGGGCTACGTCAACTCTGTGGGTGGCTAGTGTATTTTATGTAACTCTGAAACATAACTCTGGAATGGGCTAGCCTGTGTTAATAAATGAGTAAAATTACGAAGTCTAATTTCACTTAAATGATGCTTGTGTCTTGATTCTGTGACTGGACTATATGTACATTATTTTTAAGGGCATTCCTGAGAAAGAAAGATGTACCTATATCTAGGTGGGCTTGTTCTACTGTTATTCACCTCAAACAACAGGGCAGCATATCATGTGGTGTTTTTGTTTGCAAGGTAAATCTTTTTTCATACAGTATGCTGCATGATTTATGTGATGCCATAATATAAAATGTAGCATTGGCTAAATACTGCATTCGGTTTAACCGGCATTAAGGCGTTTATTAACATACGCATGAATATTAAAATGTTGTGTATGTTTCATGAGGCCTCTAGGGGGAGCAAGATTGGATGGAATCAAGAGGTATATTGCAGTGCATTCTTCCTGTACATAATAAATATGCATCTGTCTGCTTGATGCCATCACATTTCAGTTTACCAGATCAGGCATAGATACAAAGCAGATTGATTTAATCTCACCCCACCCTTTAATTGGGTGCAGAGTGTAATCACCAGGTCAGGTCTACTGAGGCCTGATCCTGACATTTAGAGTCTTGGAGGTCCTTCCCTCTCAGTTTTGTATGTAGTTTACCACCTACAACAAAGACAATACAAGGCATCTTTTATGTGCAGGCATAACCCTCTCCCCAAACCCTTGAGGTGCAGGGTCTCCCTACTCAGAATCAGGAGTGTATACTTGTTATTCTTTCTACGATCACTGAGTTTGATTATCTTTGGAAAGCACCATTTGCCCTGCCTTTGCATTATTTTGTAATGTACTTTAAAACATTTCTGCAGTGATCTGGCTGGATACCTCATGCAGGCACAATCAAACCTGCCAATTAGCGCATCATTTTCTGTAATCTGCCTTAGTCTCTATATGCAAAATGATGGCTTTCGTATTTAAAATTAGATTTGTTGCTGTATATACCGAAAAGTACCCTGCCCATTAATAACAAACACTGGACAGATCACTGTAGCCATGTTAACTTTAGTAAGCAAAGTCCATACATGAACAGCTAATTTGTGCTACATTAAAAAGAAAATGCAGTGCAGTTTCAATGTTTGAATATTTTCTAAACATTATTTTTCATTTTAGTTTGCAGATTTCATTTTAACAGAGGAAGCAGTTGATTTCCCGAATAGCACCAAAGTTATCAATGGTTATCGAAGGAGGACTTTAATAACTGAGTCAGGTATTCAAATTACGAAGGTTGAAATTAATGGAGAGAACATTTCATATTAACTAAGCGTGATATCGAGTACAAAATCAAACAAACACGTCTTCAGCTTCACATGTCACATTAGTCATTATGTTTTTGCTCAGTAGCATGGCGCCTAAGATAGCAGAGTATTATGGGACAAAATGGGCATAATACATAATTAGGCCGATTAAGAAACAAAATTCAAATTTAAAAGTGGAATTACTGAATAGAGATATTATGAAAGGTATTTCTGCTTCGAGGTGAGCTTTACAATGCATTAATAATGGCAGAATGACTTGGTGCCATAATGACTGAACAAAATGCATGACGGAATAGGGCAGAATAAATGTGAAAAAATAACATATACTAATTTATTGATACGTAAGACTGCAAGACGCACAGAGTGAGAGAACAATATAATGTCAAATATTATGTTTGTGACTTTGTATCCTATTACGAATTTCAGTATAATGCAATCTCAAGATATACCTTAATGAGGCATGTTCAAATTTTAAGTGTGTTTTGTACGTATTGTGAACAATATGGCCAAAAACAAGATCCTCGTTATGGTGTGTTATGGGCTTGCCAAGTACTTGTGGGCAGGACTGGATTGTTGAGAAATAGAGTCAATTTTTTTTAAAAACTGCCATTTTAAGTATTAATTGTAATGCCAACCAAACAGGTTTTTACTGCACATAACTGGGAAGCCATTATAACGTTGCCCGGTTTGTCATACATTACAAGAGCCTTACTAAAACAGTGTGTAAAAGATTTGGCAACAAAAGATTTGGTACTTTTGTATGATATATGGAAACATGAATGTATGTCATTTAGGTGTGCCAAGAGGTTATGTCCCTAGCTATTATTAGATATTTTACGGTATTTCAAATAGTAAGTAAAGCCAGTGAGTATTTAAAAATGCTCTCAGTACTGTAGCATTATTCAATGTGTAAATTGAATGATTGTCCTCCTTTCTTTAGACTCCTGTGTTATGTGAAGGGTCAGAAATGAAACCCGACACAAAGTTGTTTTATTTTCATTCAAATATATTTATTAAACAGGTTTCTTTACTTCTTCTAAAAGGGGAACAAGAGCTGACAATAGGGTATTAAGGTCTTGGGTATTAGAGGGTCTTTTTCATGGAAAAAGGCCCTGGGTATTAAAAGATATCCACATGGGAAAGGCGGACGTAGCGCGTCTTGTCAATGAAATCATGACATCTCGCCAGTAGTTGTCTCCTCCCATGTGATTCTCCCTCATGAAGCTGCCTCCAGGGTCAGGATCAGGTAACGGCTGTTGTCCCATGGCCACATGGGAGGAGGTCACCAACCGGGAGTACGTGATGACTCCATTGGATTCATCAGGTATCTGTACTCTCTGTAGAGAGATGGGAGCATTTTTTGCTAACCAAAAGAAGTGACTACGGCCATGTAATTGGGTGTGGCTTGACCCTTTGTAAGGCCCGGAACCAGCCTCTGCATGCACTCACTGTATTTCATACCTCAGTCACGTCTCTCTACTAGAACAGACCAGACATTTCTTGCTAAATTGCGATTCAACCATAAGTGATGTGATCACATTTCTTTTGGGTTGTTCTTAGGCCATTTCTTTTACCTTGTTTTCCACAGCACTAGCTCTGACCCTGACATCATTGCCCTGGCTGCACCATCTATTTCACCTGCACAGGCACCTTGAAATGCTTGTTTTCCAAGACCCTTTCAGTCGTTCTACATTCTAAGACCCCCGTTTGGGACTTTGTCATGCAAGTTCTAGAAGAGCTGTAGCTTACTGATGCCAGCTGGAGACCGTGGAAAGTTTGCACAAACTGGGCGATCTTCTTGCGAGTTGCATACGGAGGCCTCGCTATCTACTGTAGGGCTCTCCCGAGACCCTGTAGCATTTCCCCTCCACACCCATCACTGTGTTCTAGGGCCCCTAAGTGACCCGTATAAGTTACCCATGTTGGTCAACTCCTCTAATAATGGTAACAAGGTATGGGATTATTCTTCAGAGGTGGGTGCTTTTGTACCAAATCATATAGAGAAGGAAAGCATACCCTAAATACTAGGCTGAAAGACAAGACCTGATCGCATGATAACAACTCCAGTACCCATACCCATTTATCCTATACCCATCCTGACACCTACAATAAATAAACTCAACACTTGACTTATGTGCCATGTGTTCTGTTGGTCCACCACCTTGTCTGTATCCCACTTGCTACAGATGTCTAAACCATTACCTGGTATTAACTCTTATTGTGGGTCTCATGAGAAGGGTCTGACTGATGCACCAAATGTGTTGTATCTGTAAGAAGGTGCCGCCTGAATACGTCATTCCATTGCTTTCTTTTGCTTTGCAAGGCATGGTCCAATCGCTGTAACGAGATTAAGGTCTTCCTAGAAAGCTGTTGGAAGGGGGGGACATGTAAAAACATGCATGAGTCCATACAGTGAGACATTTTTATTTTATCTTATGCCATGCCCTGTTAAGTTTATCCGCTATAATACATACATTGTTAAAATAAAATGCTATGCATAGCTTATTGTTACCTAAAATTAAGGCACTGGATCTTTTTGGAAAAGAACTATCAAGTAAATATGTATTTACAATACTAATATTGTTATTTAATTGCAGATTACACACACGACTTGTGCCACATAAGTGGCGAGAGGACATCAAATGCGGAAGTAAGAGGTGAAGCACATGGAAAATGGGTAATTGTTATTTTTGTGCTCTCGTTCCTATTTAACTTTTCCTTGGAAATATGTGCTGTCTATTAGTGGTGCACTTCATTGGTGCGAGTCATAGTAATCATAGTCACAGTCTATATTAACAAGGTGCATAGGTAGCCTGGCAGACAACTTGTTAGTAAAATAAAAACCTCTTTTCTGAAAACAAAATACACACTATGAGCAAGAAGGGAATACTCAGAGAATTTGAGACACAAGTGAAATGTTGCAAAACAAGGCTTACTGTACACAAATACCACTATTGTGCAACAAAACGTGAGAACCAGGGTGAATATGTTTCCAGCAAGGTGATGAGGACCGAAGAAATGAAATATGCAGTAAATGTTCACAAGGCTCTACGCAGGTTTGCCATCAGGTCTTTCCTTAGCCAACTTCAACAAAAGCTAATAGAATGTCCACCCGCGCACTGATGCCTGCAGGCTTTAGGCACGTTATAAATATATACATTACAAAAGTGGCAGTCCAAAACAAAGGATCACTCACAGTTCCAAGACCAACTACAGTTTGAGATCCCTAAAAATGGGTTGCAGGTCAGTATAAAATGACCATTAATTCCTTCTCTGTCAGTCATGGATGGATTATCAGGCCATTTTCATTATAGCCTGCCCAACCCCTGCCCAGGGCACAATCTCGCTGAGCTTGTCTTTGCAGTCAGCAGCTGTACTCAACCTTAGTGAACATCTCCTGAACTTGGACAGCATTGCAAGACTGTGTCATCAGCTGTTGGATCCATACTCCTGGCAAGTAGGTTTAGTTTCAGCAGACTTGCTAATTAAACCATGTTCATATTTTGGGCTCCCGGCTAGCTACACTCTGAGTAGGATTCAGGGATTGTGGAATGTCAGAAGAAGGAGTTGGACAAAGTGGTGGCATACTTATACACTCCGCTTTTATTTAAATAATAAGAAAAAGACCTCTCTTTCCCCTACCTGTTTCCCCTACCTAACAAAACTAACTAGAGTGCTTGTCAGGGTGTTTTGTCCAAAGGAAAAATGTCCAAAAACGATCCTATTCTGACCCTTACTACTAATAAAAAAGGGAATCAGCCAACCAAAAATGGGGCCCAGGAGGTCCTGGCCTGGCTTACTCACCATTAGTGACTGATCTCATAGTCCCTTGCAATAGTACTGATTAGCCCATGCAGTTCCTCAAGGGGGCTTCTTCTGTCTTTATCAAGTGTCCAAGGATGTCAACTTGGCTCTTTCTATAAACTTTACAACCACTGCGATGAGGGCTACCACTCCCATACTCCTCTTGGCTTTTCTTAGGGTTTTCATGATCACTGCTACAAGGGTGGTTACTCCTGTAGTATTCTTCGGTTCTTGTACAGTTCTTACAGTCACTGTGATGAGCGAGAATACTCCTGTTGCCCTCCTGCTTTTCTTATTCTGTTTGTAATTGCTTTGACAAGGGAGATTACTCCCATTGGTCTCTTGGCTTTTCTTATTCCACGTACCTCTGCCGGGTTTCCCGCCACCTCTTTCTTGGTGGGTGCGTGCCACCGGTCCATCCTGGGTTTGCGGGGACTGACCGAGCCTGAGACACCACAAGTGCTGGACCCCAAATGCAAAGAAAGCCCATCTCGACAGCCAGAAACTGCAGTGGTGCTATTTGCTATAGATGCAAGGAGCTGAAACCGCAAAGTGCCACTGATTTGAAGATTGCTGGTTGCTGTCAATGACCGTACCATTGCAGTGCAGGAGACCCCAGAAGTCCTTCCTCTTATCCCCACGACTGAGGCCCAGGAACAACAGGATCTGCAGAGCTGCACAGGAACAGAAGTCATCTGCCACCTTTTTCTTATGTACAGACTAAGAGAACTTACCTATTGTTGTGTAGCCTTGCTTATTCTCAGTTGAGACTTGTCTTGGTTGCTTTGCAGAGTTGCTTGCATCTTCTACTCTCACAAGCCTAACAGCATGTGGCCCTACATTGATTCTTCTTTTTCTATAAAGACTTCTAAAACATTGTGCAAGACTTTTACTTACCTGCAAGAAGTGCGTCAGCTCACCTAGACATTTGCAAACTTGGCATTGGCTGGCCTGGCTCCCTGAATGACTCTTCTCTCCTCTGACATTGTGTTTAACCTATCCTTCCTGGAAGGTGTTAACTTACTTTGCATTGGGGGGTTCAAAAGTACTTACCTGCTTCAGAATATTTGTGATCTCTTGTTTATTCTAATAACCCTTTTATTTGACACTCATCTCAGTATTGCTCTAAATGCTAAAGTGTAATATTAATGCTCACGATCATTCCAAGATTAGGGACAGAGGCTGCCAAAATGTGCAATGCATTTGCGATATGCTAAGGTCTGGTATCCTCAAATGGGAAATTATATTACTGTGCCTTAGAAGCGATAACAACCGAAAGGAAAGCTGCTCTATCCACCTTCTTGCAAACACATTGGAAAATGGTTGGAATGTTGCCATTAAAACATAGTGTGATTAAATTGTAACTACATAAATAAATACTTTAACTTTGCAAACCAGCCTGATTCCTGATTCAGTGTGACCGGGGGGGTTTCCAAGAGAGGGGCGTGATATGAGTGGTACATCGTTCAGAATAAAGAACTTTCAGACACAAAAATAAATAAGGATTCCAGTTGTGCACTACACGCTAGGTGTTGACTTGGGTGTGTGCCGGATTGAAATCACTTACAGGGAAGATCCGTAATGAAGTCCATCAAAATATGAGTCCATGATCTCTCTGGAGTTGGTAATGGTTGTAATAAACCTCTCTTCTTAACATGATCTGCCTTGTTACGCACACAGTTTTCACATTGTAACAAATACTTCTCCACATCCTGTCTCAATTTAAGCCACCAGAAATATTCCTCCAACATTATTTGCATCTTTCTCTGATCTGCAAGTCCTGCTAGTGGAGACTTATGGCACCAGTATAAAGCCTTTTCCTGTAACTCTTTGGTCGGTAGGTACAAATGGCCCTGATGATAAGGCAGCCCCTCCCGCACTGTTCCTGTTGACTGTCCCGCCACTTCTGACGTTTCCTGGATGGTAATGCTTTTTTTTACTTGATCAATTACTTGTTTTGTAATAGCCCCAATGACCCTGTCGGGGGAATGATTGTCTTTACTTCCCCAACTAAGTTGTCTGAGTTCTGTTGCCTGGATAAAGCATCCGCCGTCCCATTCTTACTTCTGGGCCTGAATGTCACCACAAAATCAAATTCAATAAAGTACTGGGACCATCGAAGCTGGCTCGGACTCAGGGTTTGGGCGGTCTTGAAATGCTGCAGATTCTTGTGATCAGTTACCACCACCACCTGATGTCTTGCCCCCAATAAATAATGCCTACACTCAAGGAGGGCTGACCGAATAGCCAACAATTCCTTGTCAGTGATGGAATAATTTTGTTCACAACCAGATAACTTCCTAGAGAAAAATGCCACTGGGGGCCATACTCCCTCCTCATCTTTCTGTGATAATATTGCTCCTACCGCAACATTACTGCCATCAGTCTCCACCTGAAAAGCTTTGTCTGTGTTTGGATGTTTTAACACTGGTGCTGCATTAAAGGCTACTTTCAACTCCTTAAAAGCTTTTTCTGCCTCTGGACTACAAATAAATCTCACCGCCTTCCTAAGCAAAAAGCGCCTATAGAAATTGGCGAACCCTAGGAAGGATTGGATGTCTTTTATGCACTGTGGAGACAGCCAGTCCATTATTGCCCGCACTTTCTTGGGATCCATAACAACACCTGTTGGAGTCAGTATAAATCCTAAAAACTCAACTTGTGTCACGTGGAACACACACTTTTCCAATTTTACACACAGCTGGTATTCTTGTAAATGTTGCAACACTGCCTGCACATGTTTTACATGTTGCTCTGGAGAATCTGAATAAATCAAAATGTCGTCAATGTAGAGGATAACAAAAATATCAATGAACTCTCGCAATACTTCTTGCATGAAAAACTGAAAGGCCGCTGGGGCATTACATAAACCGAAAGGCATCACAAGATACTCAAACAACCCAAA
Organism: Ambystoma mexicanum; assembly: GCF_040938575.1. Taxonomy (NCBI): domain Eukaryota; kingdom Metazoa; phylum Chordata; class Amphibia; order Caudata; family Ambystomatidae; genus Ambystoma; species Ambystoma mexicanum. The sequence continues at coordinate 808,525,751 of NC_090925.1, read as the reverse complement.
CCTACTCCGGAATGCCGTTTTCATTCATCTACCTCTTTCACTCTTCTCAGATGCAATGCACCTCTTAAATCCAACTTAGTATAAATCTGTGCTGACCGCACTTGATCCAATAGGACCGAAATCAAAGGCAAGGGGAATCTATTCTTTACAGTTACCTCATTTAATGCGCGGTAATCAATGCATGTTCGTAAGGTTCCTTCTTTCTTTGGAACAAAAAATAAAGGTGAGGAGACCGGGGAGGTAGAATGCCTAATAAACCCCTTAGCCAGCATCTCATCTAGATAACTCCTCAGATATTTATTTTCTGTCTCAGTGAGGGCATAGATTCAGCTGCAGGGCAACTTTGCCCCCTCCTCCAATTCAATAACACAATCATATGGTCGGTGAGAGGGTAATCGTTCAGCTCCTCCCTTGTCGAAGACTTTAGCAAACTCCATGTACTGTGCGGAAAATTCCTGATTCCAATGCTCCCACTATCTGATCTACTAGTCCCTTTTTGGCCAACAATGCTGCGGGTCCCAATTCTGGTAGTATGTGTTCCTGAAACCTCTGTTCCTCCAACCAAACCGTTTGCTTTTCCCAATCAATCCTGGGATTATGATGTACCAGCCAAGGCATCCCCAAAATCAAACCAAACTGAGGCACTGCTATCAAACAAAAGTAATTTCTTCTCTATGACCTGATGCGCATATCATCTCCAATTTCTCTGTTTCCGTATAGGCCCTGACACTAATGGGGAACCATCCACCGACTGCACTTCTTCCACCCTTTCCTTATCCTGCACTGGTAATCCTGGCTGCTCTGCCAGAGTAATATCCACAAAGTTACCAGTAGCACCTGAATCAACCATCGGCAATACCTCCTGTTTAGCCAATGCAAATAATAACGTCACCAATATATATACTTCCAACCGTATTTGCCACCCATCTGCTGAACCTTAACTCACTCGGCCAATCACCCGTGTTCCCCCTAAGGCCGGCCCATCTCTTTTCCTGCTTCCTTCTTGCTCCTTTCACCTCCCACACCTCTCTGTGGAGTATTAGCACATGTACACATAAAATGTCCTGCCTGCCCACAGTAAAGACACAAATTGTTAGCCTTACACTGCTCTTTTTCTGCTTCTGATAACGGTCCTCTGACACTACCACTCTGCATGGGTTCGACCTCACTCATCCTTCCTTCCCTACTCCTATCTAATCTCACAAACGGTACTGCTTCGGGTGTCTTTTTGTCACCCTTTCTTTCATTCATTCTATGGTCCAATCTTAATGCTAAATCTATCATGGTAGTACACGTCCTAAGTTGCGGCTCTACTTGAGCAAATGAATCCTTAAGTTCCTCTCTTAGTCCTTGATAAAATAACACAGTTTCCTTGGCCACTGGCCATTCAGTTTCGATTACCAATCTATTGAACTGTGTCACATATGTTACTAGATCCCGAGCTCCCTGTTTGAAGCCCAACATCTCTTTATCTTGTGCCAATGACACCTCCCGCCTGTCAAACAGCCTACCAAACTCTGCCAAAAACCCATCCCAGTTATATAACAAGGGGTCATCTTTTTGAACCAGTGGCCTGGCCCATGCCGTGGCATCTCCAGTTAAATTTGATCTCAAAAACGCGGTTTTGGCCTGAATGGTCTCGGAAGCTATTGGTTCACATAAAAAATGGAGTCTACATTGAGTAAGGAACATCATGCACTTCCGGGGATCTCCCAAAAAAATGTTCAGTAGCTGCAAAAGGTACACTACTAGGAGGTTTTACAATTACTGTGGAATTCTGACTTGTAGAAGCTTCCATTGCCGTAGACCCGCTGGCCCCCTCCAAAGGGGTACGCTGAGCTACCAAACCCTGTACTTGTGTTTTCAAATTATCAGATTCTTGGCGAGCATGAGCTAACTCCAACTGAATGTCTTGAAGAGCCTTTAGCACATCGGCCAAAGGAAGAGGAGTGCCTTCCATTTGGCTTGGGTGGTTGTAAGTATCCCAATATGGGGGTGGCTTAATATGTCAAACACCCACAATAATGGAGGAGAGAGATCGACACTCTCCCCCGAACCACAGAAGCCGAATGAATTCGACCCTCCCACAGGCACCCGATAGTGATTACACAGGTCACCACGTGGCAGCCAATGGGGGGGGGGAGTTAGGGAGAGGTTGTGGATGGGTTAGGGGAATTTAGGAACACCGGATAGAGGTATAGGAAACTCCTAGGTTGGATAGGGAAGGGGACGCACAGGGAAAATCCTACCTATCGGCTGCCTATCGAGTAGTGCGGAACTTGTTGTAACCATACACACCCATAACCTATTTCCTGCTTGAAACTGACTTAAACACACCTTAATACGTGTGGCAGTTCATTACCCAGCATAGACAAACACTTATTGCAGCAAAGCATGATGAACACAAACAATGGGAATCTTTTCCCACATATGATAAACAAAACACATGGCCCGTTGGGCAAGCGTGAGCAACACATAGAGCACACAAAACCGTAACCCAGTTCCAAACAGTTGGCAGCCCTCGTTACGTGGTATGGGTTTCCCTCATGGGCTTATGCATATTCCTGTAATACGCGGATGGCTTGATCCTGTGGAAGCGCACTGCGCTCGTAATGGTAGCATATGCTACTTCCTGGTTGCTAAATACATTGTGCATTCATAATTGTAGAACAGATAAGAGATTCAAGTCTTTGTTTGCATTTCACACATAACCGCTCTGGGTGTCCACAACCCCACCCCTCAATCTCTCAGGTACTTATCTGAGGTTCGAGAAGCCCCACGGGACTTCTCGGATGAAGCTTGGTAAAGCTGTTTAAACAGCCAGTCCTCCGGCTCCTCTTCCACGCTGCAATCCGACAAGGGATTCTAAAACTCAGCATTCCATGAGCTTTCTGCAACCCTCCTTCCTGCTCCGACTCCAGCCGCACCAAAATGAAAATAAGCCACACCTGCCATGCGGCGTTGCCTGCTAATAAGCTGTCCTCAATCTACGGCAGCTGGCAACGCGTGCGCATTTAAACTACCATTCTCCCACGTGTTTTTGGGGAATTGTAGTCTTTCTGCCTTTCCATGCTCATGGTCCTTAATAGGCAAACTTAGTCACTCCTCTCCGATTCCAGCCCTTATACCTGACAGGTCGATTGTCCGTCACAGAAAGAGAGAACCGATGAAAAAACAACTTGTGTATGTATTGTGGCTCCTCTGATCACTTACTGGTTTCATGCCCTAAGAAACCAGTCAAACGTTCGGGAAATGCCAAAACTCGACATAAGCAGGAGTCCCTGGCCCTCATTACAACCCTGGCTTTAAGGGATTACCAGTACCGGTAAGGGTACCGGTACCGGTAATCCCTCAACGCCTGATTACGAGGTCCCTTTGCGGGTCCCGACCTTAACGGCTGGTCTGTACCAGCCATTAAGGGAAGGCCCCGCAAAGGGACTTTCGAGGTAATTACAGTACCGCAATTTGCGGTACCGTAATTACCATCTTCCCCATTCCCATTGAGCCCTATGGGGCAAAAATGGGAATGGGGAAGGGCCAATCGTAAATGGGGAATTACCGCCCGCCAACCTTGGAATGGATGGTAATTCCCCATTACACCATGGCGGAGTCGGTAAGTTACCGGTGTCATTAGCGCCATGGTTAACGCCGGGTTTGTAATGAGGGCCCCTGTATCGAGTAAAACATTGGACTCCCATTCAGTCCTGGCTTTTGCTCCTATAGCAGTGGAAGTGACACTGCAATTTGAAGGTCAAACAGTGTGTTCAAGGGCAATGGTGGATTCCGGAGCCACGAATAACTACTTTGATATCAACTTTGCTAAGAATTTTTTTATACCCACGGTAGCAAAGGCTAAACCTGAAACAGTGAACACTGTGGATGGGTCGGTGTTGGCATGGGGCATGGTAACCGAAGAGACCGTACCTATTCGGTTGGTTTTATCGAACGGTCATTCTGAGGAGATGGTGTTTGACGTGATTGCCGCTCCTCAATACAAGTTGTTACTTGGGCGTGCCTGTCTTACCCTACATAACCTGACAATCGACTGGGTTACTGGACAGATACAATATCCGTCTGTTTATTGTAACAAACATTGCTTTCGGTACCAAGTGGTGTCAACTAAGTCCCAGATATTGGCCTGCATGGAGGGCTCTGCTACCATTAGTGCAGTAGGTCATGGTGGTCCGCAGATACCTTGTGAGTATGTGGAATATGCTGACGTATTCGACAAAGGCAACGCAGAACAACTGCCTCCACATAGGCAGTATGACTGCCCTATTGATTTGATACCTGGGGCCAAAGTCCCAATTGGCCGGGTATACTCATTAACACAGCAAGAAGACCTTGTATTGAAAGAATATATTGACAAAGCCCTCAATATGGGTTTTATATGGCAATCACAGTCGCCTGCTGCATCACCATTGTTTTTTGTCCCAAAAACCTTTTTTGGACCTAAGACCATGCATAGGTTACAGGGCTCTTAACGACATCACCATAAAAAATCAGTACCCTTTGCCACCGATAAATGTGTTGTTGGACCAGCTGGATACCTCTGCCTACTTTACGAAACTGGGTCTACGTGGGGCGTATAGTCTTGTCCGCATTCGCGAAGGCGATGAGTGGAAAACCGCATTTAAGATGCAGTACGGCCTTTTTGAGTATCTTGTGATGCCGTTTGGCCTATGTAACGCCCCCGCTGCATTCCAGTTCTTCATGAATGACATTTTCAGGGACATCTTGGATCAGTTCATAGTAATCTACTTGGACGATATATTGATCTATTCCTCTTCATATCAGGAACACGTGGATCATGTGTCAAAGGTCCTTCAAAGACTCCGGGAGAGCAAACTCTTTGTCAAGGCCGAGAAATGTGTCTTTCACACACAGGAAGTGGAATTCGTGGGTTATGATATAACCTGTAGCAGAGTCCGGATGAGTCATTCTAAAGTTAACGCCATATTGAACTGGCCTATTCCTCATAACGTTAAATCATTACAGTCATTCCTAGGTTTTGTGAATTTTAACCGCAGATTCATCTGCTCATTTTCTGAGACGGTGGCTCCTTTGAAAGCCTTAACCAGTTCAAAAGTGCTGTTTTGTTAGAGCACAAAGGCACAGGCATCATTTCATGTCTTGAAGGAGTCATTTACTACGGCACCTGTTCTACTACATCCTAACCCGGATTGTCCGTTCATAGTAGAAGCCCATGCCTCCAGTGTCGCTATCGGAGTCATACTCTCTCAGGTTTGTGCCGAGTCTAAAGTAGAACATCCTGTTGCTTTCTATTCCTGTAAGCTAACCCCTTATGAATGAAACTACACAGTTACTGAGAGGGAATTGCTTGCAGTCAAAGACGCTTTCCGGGAATGGAGACACCATCTTCTTGGGGCAAAACATCAGGTGGTAGTGTACTCTGATCATCATAATCTCCAAGCATTCAAAACCATGAAGAGCTTTACAGCCCGACAGGCTAGGTGGCATGTGTTTTTTTTTACACAATTTGATTTCCAGATCACATATCGCCCTTCCAGACAGCATGCCAAATCGGATGCTTTATTCCGCATCAGTGAAGAAGTTAGGGAAACACATCCGGTTCAGGGCTCAGTTCTGGCTGATCATGTGATATGTAGCTGTTCTATACAGCCATCATTAAAGCAAGAAATAGAAGAATGGGTCTTACGGAATCCACGACAGGTGAAAGAACCCAACCTGGACATACAGAAGGGTTTGCCTTTCATACAAGGGGTACTTTATTTACCAACCGACACTACTCGGAACAAGGCTCGCAAGTGGGGGCATGATTCAATAGTAGCAGTCCATCCGGGACAAAAGAAAACCCTAGATTTGTTAAAAAGGTGGTGTTGGTGGCCCTCAATTACACAAGATGTGATTGACTACGTTTCTGCATGCTCAGTATAGATACAATGCAAGAACAACCCAGGCAAACCAGTGGGTCTGTTGCGTCCTCTACCTGTTCCCCATAAACCACTGCACATGATATCTATGGATTTCGTGGTGGAATTGCCACGAATCAATGGTTTTGATGCCATATGGGTCATGGTGGATTATTTTACTAAACTCGCTCTCTTTGTTCCATGTACCGGGTTACCTACAGCTCAGGTATTGGCTGATTTATTCATGCGAAATGTGTTACGGTTTTTTGGATTGCCTTCTGTGATAATCACCGACAGGGACTCGCAGTTTATGTCACGCTTTTGGAAAGCACTCAGCACTGCGTTACTCATAGATGACAGAATGTCCAGCGCGTACCATCCTCAAACGGATGGACAGACTGAGAGGGTTAAATGGACCATGGAATAATATCTGCAGTGTTTGTGTCTCCAGTTTCAATCCGATTGGGTAACGGTTCTACCAACCGCAGAATTTTCCTACAATAAATCATACCACACTTCCATTGGTACTTCACCTTTTTATGCTCTGTATGGACAACATCCCAGAGCTATACCTTCAGATCCCAGTCTCTCTATGGACACCCCAGTAGCAGTTAGATTGCAAGGAAGTGAGATCCCTAACGTTACTAAGATAAAACTGCAGCTCGAACGGGCCCAAAAATGCACAGAAACGTATGCTGATACTCGCAGAGTACCGCTACTGAGTTATCATACTGGAATGCAGGTTTGGTTGTCTACCAAACACTTGAAGATACCTGGCAAAAAGGAACTATTGCCTAAGTACATCGGCCCGTATGTGGTATCCCAGGTGATAAATCCGGCTGCTGTCCTTTTGGAATTACCACATCGCTGGCGAGTGCATCCAGTTTTTCATGTGTCCCTCATTAAACCGTGCTCTGTTGCCACTAGGTTACCTATTTGACCTGTATCTGTTTCGGTGAGAGATTCTGCCGAATATGAGGTACAGGAAATTCTGGATATGCGTATGCGTTCTGGTCAGCCATGCTATCTGGTGGATAGGAAGGGTTACGGTCCCGAGGACAGATCCTGGGAGCCTCTCTCCAATATTCATGCTCCTGTTTTGTTGTGTAAATTTCATGCTAAAAAGCGTGTGACTGTTGCTCTGGGGGGTGGCACTGTCATGCATGGCAACCTGGCTACACCTTTTCCTAGGACATGTTTTGCCTACAGGACATCAAAACCATTCTATTCCAAATGGAGGTTATTTGATACACTACCCGGAAAACGGCGTTTGCACTATTCACGCTGTTAAAAGTCACCTGATTAACATTATCCACGTGATTCCCCAGCCACGTTTATTAGCAGTGTTGGGAGTCACGCTCGCTGCTTCTGATCGTGTTCGTTGAATCGTTTGGCTGAAGCTCTAGACCTGCGTCATCTCATATTTACTTCAGCTTTCTTAGAAGGGCTTATTTGTTCTTGGTTTTCTTGAGCCCGTGTTTTCATATGGAGTTTTGAACAATCCTTCCTGCTGCCTTCTTTCCAGTTTCCAAGCAGGCAGTGGGAGTCATCTGTGTTCAAACAACGCTGTGGCTTCCTGGAAGTTTCTGCACTGCCACGTGTACGAGCGGCATCCTGGAACTGTTTTCACTGCCGCGTGAGTTATCTCACGAGCAGGTTCCTTTGCTGCGTGTGTTTATCTAACAAGCGGTTTCCTTGGAACTTGGTTACCGCGTGAAATATCTAACGAGCGGCTTCCTTGGAATTAGTACACTGTGTGTGTTTAGCTAAAGAAGAGGTTCGCAGATGCTCTCCTGGGCATATTTCACCATCGTACATGTGCTCCAGTGTTTGTCAATTAACAGCGTTTCTTGGGAGAACTGCTTTCCGCTACAACTCATGAAAACCAAGTTACCAAGAAGTACCTACATTGAAGAAGTCATTCATTGTTTATTTAAGCTTTTTTCCTGATCTTCAAGGGCAAGGATAATTTATTTCCGACTAGTACCTTATTTTGCTTGCAAAGAAGGACATTAGTGCATAAGACTTGGGACGCCACCCTGTGGTGCAACAACCCGGTATCTAGTGTGACCCTCATGCCGTTCGGGATTAGTTTCCCTTACTAACGTTTCCTCCTTTTCGTTGTTTCTTACTTGGATTGCTTTTATTCAACTTCTACAGGTTAGTGGTAGCCTTTGTTCTTAATTCAGAGAGAGAGAGATCTAATAGTATGGACATATATATTCATGATACATTATTTTCTCAAAGGTTGATGTCTATTTGTTGTTCCACGCCCTTTGCAGTGATTCCTCTCTCTGACTGTGAGGTTCAGTCATAGAGTGACATCATTTGGAAGGTCTACTCTCGACTTCACTACTTTTTCGTACCCACAGAGTACGAAGGGTGATTACGTGAAGACATTGGGCCTCATTCCGAGTTCTGAGGTAACTTGACTCAGGTCTGGTTTTTAATTCCCTGAAGGTCCACTCAGCTGCACTTTCAGTTTATAATACGTCCCAGAAATAGGTGTGGTGGTGGAATATCCCAGTAATCAAGGCTTTTATGGAAAGGATTAAAATACTTCATCCCCCTGTTTCAAATCCAGCTCCCGAATGGGACCTAAATGGGGTATTAACTAGAGTAATGGGATCTTCCTTTGAACCGATGCATAAGGCAAGCCTTAAAGCACTCACTAGACCGCCTTCCTAGTGGCAGTCACTTCAATAAGAAGAGTCCGTGAATTACAGGACCTTTCAGTTCAAGACTCTTTTGTTACATTTCACAAGGACAAGGTGGTTTTGCGCACTGACCCAAGGTTTGCGCCTAAATTCATTTCAAAGTTCCCTCAAAACCAATCAATAGAACTACCCATCTTCTTACAGAACTCCACTAACGTGGCAGAAAGAAGCCTACACATGCTTGATGTGCGCAGGGTGGTCATATATTATCTGGAAACAACAAAACCACTAAGAAAAACAAACCAGTTTTTCGTTTCAGTGACGACTGGTGGAGAAGGTGACCCTGTCTCGCAATCAGCCATCTCAAAGTGGATTGTAAATTGCATCACACTGTGCTACACTCTTGACTAGAGAGATCTGCCCTTCAATCCTAGAGCACACTCTACTCTGGGCACTCGGGCTTCCATAGCATTAATTGCAAATGTTCCTCTCCAGTCCATTTGCAAAGCAGCAACCTTGAGTTCTCTGCACACCTTTACAAAACACTACTGCCTAGATACTCACTCTAGGTCTGATTCTCAGGTGGCACAAGCGGTTCTATGACATCTCTTTGCTACTGTTCCTTCACACATCCCACCACCATCTCTGTGTACTGCTTGCTAGTCTATGCACAGCATGTGACTCTAAGCAGATCCACAAGCATCAGATGACATGCATTACTCACTGTAATAGCATTTCTGATAATTGTATCTGCTTAGATTCACATGCGCCCACCCTTCCTCCCCGCTCGGAGTAGAAGGAACATAGACATTTTACTATTCTCTCTACATCTGTACTCAATCACGTTAGACATAAGGCTCCCTCACGGCAAAAAAAACACAACCAGAGGGACCTCGACAGGTGAGGGATTTTGGGTACACTTCACGTCACGTTAGGGATAGTGTTACAAGCACGCCCATATCGACGTCCCCTTTCGATCCTCGAAAGACAAGATGCAATACTCTGCGATTACCACTAGATGTCAGACTATATGTACACCATGTGATTATAAGCAGATGCAATCATCAGAAATACTATTACAGTAAGTAAAGCATGTCATATATATCTTGCCTTCTCTCTTACTATCTAATGAGAGTATATGATTACCACCCATATCTGCTGTATTATTTGATATATATTCAATTAATGTCTGACTTTCTGATTGTGATAGTGTGTGCAACAAGTGACTGCTTGTAGCAAAAATGGGAAGTAGAATTTTCATACAAAATGTAATTAAACTTATGTAATAAAAATGGTTCTGTTAATAGGATTTAACTTGTTTCAGGTTGCGTGTGATGTATGCAAACTATGGTTCCACTGGAACTGTGTGGATGCAAAACAAAGACCGGTAGATGTGGACAAGGCACAATTTCTGTGTAACAGATGTCAAAAGAAGTTGTCAAGCACCTGATTACATCTCATGTGAGCATCACAGACTTCAACACAGAGGAGCATTAAAATACTCTTAAAACATATGTATGTCTTAAAGCGGTTCAATTAATTTGAAATGCCTTTGCATTTAAAGCGTAATGGCTTTTTTTCAGTTAACAGTGATGGTTTCTAAAGTAGGTACTAAAAACAAATACATTGGGCCTCATTACGAGTTTGCCGATCCGGGAACTACGGTATCGGTAAGCTTACCGGTACTGGAGTTCCCGGACCGGCAAACTACGAGTTGTGATTGCACATGCCTTTCTGCCCGCCAGGTCGGACCTGGCGGGCAGAGCGGCACCCGCGAGCACAGCATGTCGATGTACCAGCACCGTTCTGAATGGTGCCGGTGCATCCAACTTCCCCATTCCCAATGAGCCCTATGGGACTCAATGGGAATGGGGAATAAAGAATACCGGCACCCAGCAATGGGGACGGACCGGGTCCGCCCAGGTCGGAATGCCCACGTTCGTCCCCATTGCCGGGTGCCGGTAAAATCACGAGTTTAGCGGCAGGCGCACCTTTTTTACCGGCACAGCTACTGCCAAACTCGTAATGAGGCCCATTCTTTTCTTTCTCACTTTGGCAATAATCTATGCAAACCTTCAAATGTGAAACGTAAGCATTTCCTTTTTTTGCTGGCAAACCTATGAAGCTGTTCCCTCCAGGTCTTTGTTGAGTGTGACTCGTGTAACTCTCTGGGGCATCACTCCATGAACACAAGCGAGGGTGACTGTGAGTTGCTCAGAGGTCCTCGAATTGTTGATTTCAATGTAACCGAGGTGCCCTTCACAGGATCGAAACCATGCTGATGAGAACTGAAAGGAGTGCGCTAGGAAATTTCAAGAGCTGCCAAAAGACAAAGCTGCGCAACTTCATCCCTTAGTGGTCAGCATCCTCGAGAAGACCTATTGCTTCGAAGGCTTCTTAGATTCATGGCCTCATCGCAAAAGCAGCAACATTTGAACAATACACTCTTCAAGTAGCCACAACCAATACCTCAGCAACTACTACTGTACAGGCCTTGTTGCCACACACACTCAGTATAAAGTGACTGAAGCCCTGCTGCTGCCATCACTACTCTTTCAGCATTACACCCTAAGGCGCTGTCTCCATTAGAACTGATGACTCCTTTTGAGCTAAAATTGTAGTATTTAAAAACAGTTATGTTTCTGTTTTCAAGTTATTCCTTTTCATAAAAGTAGTTTATTGTTATCAATATGTGTTATTTAAAATGTTTGTAGTAAAAAAGTGAATCTAGGCATTGGTACAGAACAATTCCTTGCAACACAAACATAAAACCGGTTTACCTGGCGTCCATCCATGAGTTACCCGTACAGGGCAGGGGATGCAAATTATTATGGGTGGGTATGTGGCTATAATATCTTGAACCACCACAATAAAAAAGGGTGGGGGTAATTATGAGAGTGCTACATGATACAGAACCATATCCTGAGATTTCTATAAATACAAAACTAGATACCCTGGTGTCTGGGGATAGATATCTTTTTTTTTTTGTATATGGTTTACAAGAAAATAAACCTTTACAAAATGAGTTATGATAAAATAGATAAAAGAGTTTTAAGTTAACATGTCCAATATACAAAACAAGACAAGTAAAAAACATATTCCAAGAAAAGTAATCAAAAAACAGTCAACATAATCCAAGAAAAAACATTTCATCCTTGATTGCATCAATACATCCTCAAATAACATAGTGTATTGTTTGTGAAGTAACATATACACCCTAGTATAATCTCAGAGTTTTGTTGGAATCAGGTAATGTTCAATTTCTCATTCAATTACATCTAATTCATGGGTTCAGTTAGACCACAGATAAAAACCTGACAATAGCCAACTTCAAAGATATTGAATTCCCATGAAGCATATTCCACCATACAACCTCCGTAATAACTCTAGTTGGGTCATGAACAAATTTACTAAATGCAGCCATATGTTGTAATTTAAGCGCTGTACATTCAAGCAAAAGATCTTTTAATGTTTCAACGATTTTAGTGCATTGACAAAAGCGGCAAGGAATATGAGTTAATGGATCATGAGCACGGATCTGCAGGATTTCACCTATTGGTAACACATTAAAGCGAAATCTTAGCTAAATGGCTCACCAATTTGGATCAGGGAATTTAATAAAATAAGGCTCTGGATTACCCAATCTCTTCCCTATGGGGCCAACTGATGATAAAATCTAGATGCTCGAATCATGTCCATTGTTTTCTCCCAGTCAGTCTGATATAATCGTCGCTTCACACTGTCTGGATTGGATAGAAGCGTGTCATACGTTGTGCCCATACATTCCAAGACTTTTAAACAATCAATCTGAAGAATTAGTAACCATTTGGATTTTGAAACACCAGATCGTAAATTATTACCCAATGAGGAAAGGAGGTTGTTTGCTTGACCCGTATAAAGATTTCTGTAAAGAGCCAATTTTCTCCAAAGGACCATACATTCTAATGATAGGTTACCCAACTCCAAATGTATAGCACTGATAGGAACTCCCTTGGGAAGTTAGTAGATGATCCTACGCCATATTCTAGATTCAAGTTTGTATAGAAGTTGGTGAGTGTCAAAGGGCAAGATTTCCATACCATATATACATTTTGGTACAACCTTTAATTTAAAGAACTTTAAAAGAGGAATGATAGAATATTTGCAATATTTAATTGCCAATTTTTTCATCTGAGGGATAGGTTTGCCTGCTCTATCAAGATAAAAATTGCGGTACATACAATTAGTTGGTCTGCTGAAAACAGGAAAGCCACATTGATCTTACTTTGGCCACTGATTGTGTATTTAAGGTCCAGCCAAAAAAATATTTTTTTTTCTTGATGGTTAAACAGATTATGACAGATTTCCTTTCATTTATCATCAAGCCATTGGCTTAGACATAAAGGGACATGGCATTGAGTTTATGTTGGAGACCAATCGGGGTACCATCCAAAAGAAAGAAATCATCGGCACCGCAAGTCACTTTACAACCCTCCACAGTAGGGGAAATCAAAAAAGGTGATTCAAGTGATGGTCCTGCATCAGAGACATGTAGATTAAAAAGAGTAGGGGCGAAAAGACACCCCTGTCTCAGTCCATTGGACGTTTTTATGGGACGAGATAGGTTGCCTTCCAAATTAAGCCTAATTTGAATTAACAACCCCTCATGTAGATGGATAAGAGGGGCCAAAATACCTGAGGGCATCCCCAGAGGTGCCAGCTTTGACCAGAGACAAATCCTATCTACCTTATCAAAAGCGAGAGATAGGTCAATGGATGCCAAATAAATTGCTAATTTCTTGCAGGCTTTTTCTTGCAATATTTGTTCCCATACCCTTTCGGAAGCCAAACTGTTGTTTTGACATGATATATTTCTCTTCTGACCATCCCACTATCTGTTTTAGAAGGAGGACCACAAACATTTTGGAGTCCGCGTCCATAAAAGCTATAGGTCGGTAGTTTGAGGGGGACCGCCTATCCCCTTTTTTATAGATTGGAATAATATATGATATATATGATATTTTGAATAAAGAGGGCTTTTTCCCATACTTCTGGGTTGTTTTTAAAGGTGGTATTTGTTAGGCCATTTGGCCAAGCTGCTCTAGAGGAACTGGAAGCAGTAATCTGTTACTCAATGAGTGAGATTTCTAATTGCATCCAGCTCATCCGTCATCGCAAATTTCCCTTTATAAAGATTAGTAAAATGGGAGAGCCATGAGTCTTCAAGGACACATGACGATTGCAAAGAGACCTGCGTTGTCTCCAAGGAGTTAATTAACGACCAGAACTTGCGCCCCGAAGAATCTTTAAGGGCTGTTAATACTGAGAGGTTATCTCTCTGTAGCATCAAAACTTTATGATTTTTTAGCCAGTTCTTCTTAACCTGTTTAATTGCTCGAATTTGTTTTTCCTTGATTTCCTGATTCAAAGTAGACCCAGTTATCCTTCTAATACAGCGGTTAGACCAATGTTTTTTTTTCCTCACCAACGGATCATAAACATGCGTTCTATGACAGCGACCTAAGTTACTAATATTAGTTTTTACAGAAGAATTGATCATTGTTTTTACATAATCCGTAAATAAAGGAACAGAGAATAACTCAAGTCTTTCAGACCAAGTATGGCACTGGTATTCATGAATAAAGATGGCATTCAATTTAGATATGTTGCCTGCATGCCATTTAATTCGATTTCCAGCTAGTGTTACTCAGAATCTCGCAAAATACAAGAGAGTCTCAATCTTCTGGAGAGACCAAGTTAATTTTAACTCTAAATAACGATGGTCACTAAAAAGAGAGTCTGAGACAGAAAAATTTACACATACATCAAAGAGTCCACTAGACAAAAAGACATGATCAATACAAGATTTATGTTGGCCATTCGACCATGTAAACTCTTCAGAGGAAGAACCAAGTGAAGCATTCACATGTATTAAGCCCCAGGATTCAAATAGACATCGCCAAATGTGGCCATTAATAATTTTGCGAGAGGAGCCAATAGGGGCGCCTTCCATCATACCATTATTTTGAATGCTGCGTATAGACATTGATCCCATCTTTTTAGTTAGGCCAAAGCCATATTTAAGTTCAGAGTTAAGATCGCCCGCAACCAATATATTCACACCTCTATATTTGAGTAGCATGGTCGAAAGGCACACGTTTACCTTTAATTATACCGCCCCTAAAGAAGTTGAAGGAGTCCAGTAAATATTAAGAACTAAGATATGGATGGGAAGGTGGCCCTGAATTACTTCTGGCTCACCTAAGGTTACGTCCATAGTTTTGAGAATTCGTGTCCCTACAGCATTTTTTATTGCTATTAGAAATCCCCCTGAAGGTCTACCGCGAGACCCCATTCATGCAAGTTGATGTGTTGAGTTAAAACCATCTAGTTGGAAAGGGAAAGTCATCCAGGTTTTCTGGATGCAAATAAGATCGTAGGTAGTCAGTTTTTCACATACAACTTTGGAGGCTAGAAAATTAGAATTACCTCTGGAGTTCCATGAAAGTATGTTCCACGATTCATGTTCATGATAATCCTAAGGTTTCTGATGTAGAGATTTGATTTGTGTTATAGAATCCCTCAATGAGAGTGCCAACCATCTCCATTCTTGCTGATCGCCCCCCAAAGTTAATGTTTCAAAATAATCCTGTTCCCGCATTGCGGGGACGTTAACATTCACTTCAGGTCTATTCACAAATTCTGCCCTTTCCCTTTCCTGTGAGTAACCATTACAAAAAACATTCTCTTGAATAATCATGTCAAATACCCTGCGTGAGCTGGGAACAATGCAAACAAGGTTGAATCTTGTAGGATGGATGAAGTCCACAAGTCTAATATCCGCTGAAGAAATCAGCCTTAGCCCTGGGAATTCATTAAACAACAACAGGATTCGAGATCTAAATACGGAAGATGGTCCCACCATGTCGCAAAGATTGTACATAAGAATACTCTGCATATCTGGCAGTGTAACAGGACGGCAGTTAATATTCCGCAGGTCACTGTCATTTACATGCATAGGGTTTGGAAATTCATTAACTGTGGGATCCCGGGCAGGCCTTAGCTCTGTGGGAATGAAAGGTAATTTATTATGCGAGACAAAGGTGGTCAATAGCTCCTATTTGGCTCTCATGTCCAGTTCCTCGTCTGTGAGTTGGAACTTAACGGTTGAAGAGATTTTAAGTTGGAAAAAGAGCATACTGAGAAATCTGGAAGTAACTCCATATGTCTGATCCTCAGGGATATTTGAGGGAGAGTTAGATGAGGACCCCTCATTTTGTATGAGGTCTAACCTATTGTCCACAGGAATTGGCCTCAGCTGGTCAATAGAATTGTTCTTTGTTTTATCCTGATGTTTGAGAACATCTAAATTAGAGTCAATTTTTCCATTCACTGGTTTTGAAGTATATCCCATTTTATTTAATTGGTCTCATGTCGTTGGGAAAACTGACATCGGCCCTGGTATTGCAAATGGAGCAGAGTGTCTCAATGTCGATTTCTCAATTACTCGATAGAATGTGGACAGCTGAGCTTGCTTTATTCCCTTATTCTCTCCCATCTCCAGATTCACTGATGTGTCCACTTGATTTACATCGGCACCCATCCCCGTCCGGGGAAGAGATCATTTCACCCCTTGCATTTTATTTGGGGAATTATTTAACTTTGTTTTTCGTTTTTTTGTTTGGGGTTTTTTTGTTCATCCCCATTACACTACTGAAATTTGTGTTCTGAAGCTGCAAAGCTGCAAAGCCACACAGCTTTCTTCATTAAGATGGATCAGATCAGAAAGAGCATCTTCATTTAACAGGGGATTTTCATCTTTATTTTTATTTTGAATTTCTTTTTTCTTTTGGTTTTTCCACAGAAGCCTATTTTTAGCCTTGAGAGCCAGACGTTTTTGTCGCCTTGATAGAGAAAATCCCTGGACTCTGGCATTACTGTTTCTGTTCCCTTGTTCTCATTTTCCAAGATAACTGTCAGAGCCGAGGGACTATCTTGAGAGTCGGGAAGACGAATTCCCTTGTCATGGTCATACATAGTTAGCCCTGAGAGTATCATAGATGGCATGTTAGCAATGAAGCTTGCAAAACCCTTTTCTAGGTTAGATACTTTCAGAGATAGTCCCTCAATTTCTTGTAGTATTTTTTCTGATTCCTTCTCTGACCTTAAAGAGTTGTTCCTTAGCTCTGTATCCACAGAGGAAGATTTGAATGCTTGACTTGAATCTTTTGGTCTCAAACAGTCTAAAAGTTTCTCAACAGTTTGGGAACTTTGATATTTTAATTTCAGATTAAAGTGAGTAGGGGCCCTAAATTCTTGGGAGTCTAGCCCACCCATCCTGCCCAGCATAAAGCCTTTCACCCTGTTGACTTTAGATTGTGTGCCAACAGAAATGCGCTTAAGCTTTCTTACTTCGAGGTGAGTGAGCTCATGGCCCTTATCTAGAAGATTTAGTATTCTGGTAATAACATGGAGAGACTTTTCCAAATCTTCATTATCTGAAATCGGTGAACTAGTCAAGAAACCAATTGGAATGAATTCCTTTTGAGCAGTAGAAGGATAGTCAGATTTGTCAGATTTTCCAGGGAAATTCACCGGTTCTGGAAAAATAGGGTCTCTATTTAAATCAAACAGTGGTACCGTTTGTGATTGTGTGAACATAGAGGCCGATGGTAAGGGAAATTTAACATTAGGACCGAAAGCTCTATAGGCGTAAGGAACAGTTGAGGAGGGGAAAGCATTAAAGAGATTAACATTATCAATACCATTCCTAGAGGCATTCACCGGAGTAGATGGTCCGAGAGAGAGTCTTGTACGCTTACCCAATTCCAGCTTAACAGCCGGTGCCAGCATTGACACATTAGGTTACAAAGTTATAGTCATAGCAGTTAGTTGGATTAAGGTCCTCACATACACTAAGGAAACTAGTTTGTACGGACACTAGTGTGTCAGGAGAAGCTCTAGAAGAAGCTGCTAGACAGACATCCTCGTCTAAATCAGGACCCGTTATTTTAGAGTGAATTTGGCAGTGCATATGTGATAGTTCCACTGCCTGAATGATTTCTGATTTATGCGAGCGTCATGCCGCGGCAGGGTCGGCGGGTGTGGAATCGCTGGGGTTTTTGTCCGCCATAGAGTTTCCCCTCACTGCCAGTCCCCGCACCGTTCTAGTCGTTGCACGCAAACGTGACCGGAAGTATAAATTACTCCGCTTCCGGGTCACGTATGCGTTGCAACGTTTCCGGGTTCCCTCCTGTGTTGCTGCCGCTCCCGCTACTGGTGTTTACTCCGCCGGCTATTTTTCGCCTCTTGTTCCCGTGCTTTTCTGTTTTTTCTTCTTGCCCTCGTTCTGTGCTTCTTAGCCTTGTGCCTTCTTTCCTCTTCCTTCCCTGTTCGTCTTCATGTTTCCTCTCTCTCCTCTGCCTGGATCTAGCCCTTGTACCTGATTGATCTGCTGCCTTTCAGACCCTTGCCTGCTTACCGGACTGCCTTTGCCTTTCCCTGGTACCTTATTGACCTGCTGTCTACCAGACCCGTGCCTGCCAACTGGATTGCTCTCCCATACCGAACTTCCTCCAGCGCACTCTATCATCTTCGCTTATCCTACAAGAAGGACACCTTCTAGGGGTTTTTTTGTGCCTCCTGGCTTTTTCCCCCTGAGTGGCGCTCTCGGTGGAATACCCCCGTGCCCCTATTTTTAGAGGCGCAGTGGCATCCTATCGAGGGTGTCCTTACCTGCACAAAAAAAAGGAGAAGCCTCCAAGAAGCAAGGAAGGGAAACCCAAGAAGAAAGTGGAAGGTGAGGAGTTGGGGGAAGGGGGAGAATCTGTCCTTTCGTCCGACGAAGAGGACATCACCGACCTTTGGGACAGCAAGCCTGTAATACCTGTGCAGGCTCCCTCAGAGTCCGTATCTACTAAAGAGTGTGAGACAATGTCATTAACATAAGGTTCCTCAGTGTCTTGTTTAGGAAGGCAGGGAGGAATCTCAGAAGGAGCCACCTCCAACTGTGAAGGGGTCTTCACTACCTTCCGGCAAACTTTACCATTTCTCAAAAGCATTGCCATTATGCTTAAGTATGACTCCTAGAGTAGAAAAGAAGGCAAGTCTAGTTCTTGGAAAAGAGGAGTAAAACTTGCAAAGAGTCCCAAGTCTCGTAATATTCCACTTTCAGTGGCAAGCAACCACCCTAAGAATGGCTAGGAGAACACCTCTACATATTCACTCTTTATATGTGGCCATTAAATCAACCAACATAAACATCACAAGTATTTCCAGTCTCTAAGAATGGACAAGGCAGCAAGAGAAATCAACTTGATCATGGGTATCAAGGGTACCAGCCAGAACTCGCCTCTGACTCTCCCGCCCTCACAACCTAACAGCCCAACAGCCCCTCCAGGCACTTCCAGGGTGCGCGCGTGGGTCCGCTAACCCGTGCCGTAATGTAGGCTGTCCAGGAGGAGGGTGGGGAGGAGGGGGAGGGAGTTCCCAGTCCGTGGAGAAAGTCCCTAGAGTGGGCAGTCCATAGAGTAGGCAAAAGAGAAAAGAGACACCTCAGTATTCTTTCTGTGTAAGTAACACAGTTACATAGTAACCTCAGAAGAAAAGGCATAATGCAAGAAAAGAAAAGAAAAGAAAAGAAAAGAAAAGAAAAGTAAGGTCCCAAAAGTCGGCAACAGGATCAGCAAACAAGTCCAGGGACGTACCCAAAGTGAAACACTAAAAGGAATTACTTGAGGTGAATGAATCAAGTCCTCTGTGTTGCGGCAGCCGGAGCAGCAGGAGGCTTCCTCTCACAGCCGGCGATATCACAGTGAAAACACAAGCAAGTCCTTTAAAGCAGCACAAGAGTCCGAACACAGGCGCAATCCCAACAGCATTTCCAGACACTTGTGGGGTGCGCACGGGTGCGCTAACCCGTTCCGCAATGTAGGCTGTCCAGGAGGAGGGTGGGGAGGAGGGGGAGGGAGTTCCCAGTCCGTGGAGGCAGTCCCTAGAGTAGGCAGTCCTTGAGGTGAATGAATCAAGTCCTCTGTGTTTCGGCAGCCGGAGCAGCAGGAGGCTTCCTCTCACAGACGGCGAGTTCACTGTGAAAACACAAGCAAGTCCTTTAATGCTGCACAAGAGTCCGAACACAGCCGCAGGCCAACAGCACTTCCAGGCACTTCCGGAGAATCTTTGAAATAGAGAGGTTCACTGCTATGTTATATGATAGAAGAAAATTATATTGAGTATGAATGGAGGGATGTATGTGTTTTCACCAAATAGATTTCTCCTAATGGAGAAATCTTAGAATTATTTTTTCTTTGCATTTTTTTTATATGCGGGGGGAGACCCCCTGTAGCCCCCCCACTTCCCCTCTACCTTATTCTATACCCTTACCCCACCCCCATCTATCTTTTTTAAATTAACCACTTACCCTACCAAATTTGAAGAATAAAAACTTTAAAGATTTCCCATTCGGGGAAATGGTATTTGGGAACATCTACGGCAGTGGTCTTCAAACTTTTTCTGCCAAGGCCCCACTGAGCAAAAAATAAATTGTTCGGGACCCCCTACCCCACCCCTTTGTGCTGGTGTTTATTTTTATTTATAGAGATGGCTGCAGAATGCGTGATGTCCATACACAAGCACACTGGAACGTTTTGTTTATGTGGCTCTGATGACATACTGTGCCCACATTTAAACACATAAACCAAACAAAGAAGTTGCCTCACATTGTAAATCCAGTAGGCCAAATGCCCTTTCTACACTGCCACGCCATGATTTTCACTAGCTGCAGGGCAGCACTAATAAGAGATGCTAATGCCAGCTCTGTTAGATAAAGCATGGGCCTGCTCTTTTTTGCCAAAATAACCCCTGAGGCTTGCATAATATTGAGGAAGTATCAGCTGAGGAACTGTGGACCCTCTACCATGACGTTTCTTTTTAAATCGCTTCATCAGCTTATTACTGGTCAGGCTAAAGTTTGAAAGTGGTACAATCCTTTCTGTGCATTGTTTATTGGGTCTCTCTTGTGCGGTATCCTGCCCTGTCTGTAGATATAATTCCCTAAAGTTGTTTCTGTATTGGGGTTGGGCATGCCCACACTGAGACCCAGCACTAGCTCCTCTAAAATTCTTCAGAAACAAGAAGCAAAAGAGCCATTGTACCACATTTGAGTGGCTGATGTTGCAGCCATTTTATACTTGCTTCCAAAAACGTAAGCTGTCCAAAAGAGCATGCATGGTTCATGGTTCCTAACATTTTATTGTTAGGGTGAGTATTATGAACCGTGATGTGAGCACCAAGGCACGCATCCGTCATGAATTTAGAGATTCACACATACAATCCTTTAATCAGACTTGTTTAACAAATGTAGTGCTCTCTGATCACTGGTATAGTGCTGAAATGCTCTGATTTAATGCAAAGCATACAGGAATCCTCATTGGTGCTATGTGTCCCCTTTCCCACTCTCAAAGAGGTATTTTGAAAGAGTTCAATAAGAGTGTACCATACTGCCAATCTTGGAATGATAACCTTCTATCAGAAAATAATTCATATGGTTAGTCTAGTACTCACATTAGAATTCTTCTGTAAATTACTTGAATTGCAATGTAATGAAACAAACAATTTATATAGCAATTATTTATTCATATCAAGGAGCGGTTTTGTCACACAACAGAGGTGTCGTTTTTGAGTGATGTGTGGAATTCGGGGTGGTGGGCGTGGCCGCATTCTGATGTTTCGCCCTGGGCACCAATTTGGCTAGAAACTGCCCTGACATTGAGTAGGAGGTCACCAGAACGGCTGTGAACAAACAAGTGGCATACTTTTTAGGCGCGTACAATGTTTTGGATTTCCATTAAGAATAAAAGAACATACCTTCTTTTGCTGTGATGACCAGTCATCGCGGCAAAAGAAGGCATGTGCTTTTTCTTTTATCTTCATAAATAGACTCTTAATGGAGCCCGAGGCCACACAAACGCCCGGCCCCTGTCCTTAGTGCGACACAGGCCGGGTCTTTGTGTGGCCCAGGCCCCATTAGGAGCCTTTCCATGAAGACGAAAGAAAAAGTACACATCTTCTTTTGCCGCCATGACTGGTCATCACGGCAAAAGAAGGTGTGTGCTTTTTTGTTTTATCTTCCTACATCGGCTCTTAATGGAGCCTGAGGCCGCACAAAAGGCGTGGCCCCTGTCGCACTAAGGACAGGGCCGTGGATCAGGCTGCTGCTTGATGAAGCAATAGCGTGATCTTTTTGTAATGTATCCCGTTTTTTGTTTATTCCTTTTCAGGCTGTGGGTGCGCGCCCCCCTTGGCATGAGGCGTGCCCCGCAGTTTTAATACCACTGATCTACGGTAACATGAATTGAGAGCCTTCAGTGATAAATATTTCAAATGAAAAGGAGGTGCTGGTCAAGGAGGAATCGAGAGGAGGTGGAGTTTTCTGGATAACAATATAAATAATTCCAGATGAGGTTGTATAATAGGGGCTAAATTTGGCATATGAGTTGATATATATATATCAGACCAATCAAATAAATAGAAAAGAGGCAACCCTTCTGTATAAGTGGGTACCCTTTTTTATCAGGAGATGCAGATTATCATACATGTGTATGGAGCAATGATCGCTTGTAGCGTAAAAAAGAGCAGGGGATGCAGGAAAGGGCTTAATGGTGCAGAAATTAATTGTATATAAAAATAGAACTGGGTAGTCTTACTCTCTCACTCTCTTTCACTCCATTCCATGATTTTATACCTCCTTAATCTCTTATTTTGTCTTCTACTCTCTGACCTCTTGCCGCAATACTCTGCCACCTTCTCTGACTACCGACAGCCACCATTCTCTCCCCCTCCTGTCTTTTTCCTGTCTCCTCCCACCTCTCTCCTCTGTCCCTCTGATCTTCTCATATGCCTCACCCTTTTATCTCTCACACTCCCCTCCTTCAATCCTTTAAACGTAACCTATACAACTCCTGCATCTACCTTGCCCGCTCTACCACTAACTACACCCTCTCTCCACCACTCACCTCTCACTTCCACTCTCTTTGCTCTCCTTCGACATCTACACTCTTCCCCCTACCGCTCTTCTACCTCCTGCACACCAGTACATTACCACTCAATCTCACATATACTCACAATCGCAGCTCCACTCTCGCCACTGGGTACTACTCCCACACAGACTGTGCCCCTATCCAAGTCATCCAAAATACTTCAGCACTCGGTTTCACCATCTGTGCACTTCACTGATCAAATGGTTTTGGGGTGTCTACAAAGATGATGGAGGATACATCGGTTTGGGGGGACGAGGATACATATATTACCAGATTAGTGCTTTTGTTACTGCAAATTACCCCCAGAGAAACAGGGGATGCAAATTTACCATAGGTGCTTTCAAGCCATGATATCATGCACCCACACAATGAAAAGGTATGGGGGTGCCCCGGGAGGAGATAGATGGTGCCTCTACATTGGTTGGGACCAGAGTAAACATAAAACAGGATGACCACGCATGTCAGTGTAAATTAACCACAGGAAGGCAGGGGATGCAAACTACCATAGTTGCTTTCAGGCCATGATATATTGCATCCCCGACAATCAAAAGGTATGGGGGTGTCCAGGGAGGGGTTAAATGGTGCTGATACATTGGTAGGGACCTGAGAAAATATAAGACAGGAAGACCACTTGTTTTAGTGTGAATTACCCCAAGAGAAATAGGGGATGCAAATTACCATAGGTGCGTTCAGGCCATGATATCTTGCACCCCCACAATCAAAAGGTATGGGGGTGTCCAGACAGGGGTTAGATGGTGCATCTACATTGGTTGGGACCAGAGTAAACACAAAACAGGATGACCACGCGTGTCAGTGTAAATTAACCACAGGAAGGCAGGGGATGCGAATTACCATAGGTGCATTCAGGCCATGATGTCTTGCACGCACCACAATCAAAAGGTATGGGGGTGTTCCGGGAGGGGCTAGATGATGCCTCTACATTGGTTAGGAACAGAGTAAACACAAAACAGGATGACCACTTGTGTCAGTATAAATTAACCACAGTAAGGCAGGGGATGCAATTTACCATTGGTGTGTTCAGACCATGACATCTTGCACCCCTACAATCAAAAGGTATAGGGGTGTTCCGGGAGGGGTAGATGGTGCATCTACATTGATTGGGACCAGATTAAACATAAAACAAGAGGACCACTTGTGCTAGTGTGAGTTAACCCCACGTGGGTAGGGGATGTGAATTACCATAGGTGTGTTCAGGCCATGATATCTTGCACCCCCCACAATCAAAAGGCATGGGGGTGTCCAGGGACGGGTTAGATGGTGCCTCTAATGTTGGTTGGGACCAGATTAAACATAAAACAGGATGACCAGTTGTGTTAGTGTGAGTTAACCCCACAGAGGTAGGGGATGCAAATTACCATAGGTGTGCTCAGGCCATGATATCTTGCACCCCCCACCAGTCAAAAGGCATGGGGGTGTCCAGGGAGGGGTTAGATTGTGCATCTACATTGGTTGGGACCAGATTAAACATAAAACAGGATGACCACTTGCGTTAGTGTGAGTTAACCCCAGAGAGGTAGGGGATGCAAATGACCATAGGTGCATTCAGGCCATGATATATTGCACCCCCCACAATCAAAAGGTATGGGGGTGTTACGGGAGGGGCTAGATGATGCCTCTACATTGGTTAGGACCAGAGTAAACACAAAACAGGATGACCACTTATGTCAGTGTAAATTAACCAAATGAAGGCAGGGGATGCAAATTATCATAGGTGTGTTCAGGCCATTATCTTGCCCCCCTCACCCCCCCCCACAATCAAAAATCATGGGGGTGTCCTAGTACTAGACTGCACCTTTAAATTGGTTGGGACCAGATTAAACATAAAACTGGATGACCAGTTGTGCTAGTGTGAGCTAACCCCAGGGAGGCAGGTGATGCAAATCCATAGGTGTGTTCAGGCCATGATATGTTGAATCCCCCACAATTAAAAGATATGGGGGTGTTCCGGGAGGGGTTAGATGGTGCTCATACATTGATTGGGACCAGATTAAACATAAAACAAGATGACCAGTTGTGTTAGTGTGAGTTAACCCCAGGGAGATAGGGGATGCGAATTACCATAGGTGCATTCAGGCCATGATATATTGCACCCCCCCCCCACAATCAAAAGGTATGGGGGTGTTACGGGAGGGGCTAGATGATGCCTCTACATTGGTTAGGACCAGAGTAAACACAAAACAGGATGACCACTTGTGTCAGTGTAAATTAACCACAGGAAGGCAGGGGATGCGAATTACCATAGGTGCAATCAGGCCATGATATCGTGCACCCCCCACAATCAAAAGGTATGGGGTGTGCAAGGAGGGGCTAGATGGTACATCTACTTCGGTTGGGACCAGATTAAGCATAAAACAGGATGACCACTTTTGTTAGTGTGAGTTAAACCCAGGGAGGCAGGGGAAGCGAAATCACCATAGGTGCGTTCAGGCCATGATATCTTGCACCCCCACAAACAGCCCAAAATTTCAGGGAGGGGGCTGTATCCTCATTAACCCAATGGTGTTGTATCCATGACATACTGCAGCCTGTACCAGTCAATTGTAGCAGTGTGTGATCGTGTGCACAGTTTGTCAAGCTGGGGGTGACCAGGGAGCTTAACAAAAATTACGTAAAATACTGATGACTGCCCTTCCAAATAACATATGCTGAAGGGAAACCTACCGTGCACCCCCTACATTATGACAGAGTTGTGTGACTAACAGCCCCGTGACATACAACGATGCTACAGCCCACCTCCCCCTTTATCCTTAAGAGAGGCTTCTGCAGTGCTTGCTCGTGTTTTGATGTTGGAATCAAATATAGAAAGGTTAATTATGCCGTAAAAAATATTTAAGCGCCCCATCTGCTGTCAGAGTACAAACTTTCTTATTTTGACTGCAGTCTGTATACTATTATACCATTTAAAATAATAACATGCTGACGAGTCTATGCGCAAATGTACAACTGAGCGAATGCTAGGTAGCTCCGAGATACTGCTGTGGGGAAAGCCATGTTAGTGCACACCCCATATCACTCTCCCACTGTAGTGTGCAATATGTAACTTTGCACAGTATTCAAAAACCCCCAACATGGGAAGCTGTATATTATAATACAAGACACTCACACACTGGACGTTGCCAGCCGGTAGCCCTATGCTGCACTCCTAAAAGGACCAAGTCCCAAACATTGTTTCCCACCTAATAGGCTCAATCCACTTCCTGCGGGAAGCATTAAACCTACAGTGTTGGGTTTTGTGGATTTGTTTCAGAGGACTTAGTTTCTTATTACTTTATTAGTATTCAATTAATAAACAATGTATATAAAACTCTGTCAGTCTGCTTGTCAACAGTCAAGAACCACCAGGCTGAGAGAAGGCAGGTTTTAGACAGATCAAGTATTTTTACAGTGACAAATCTCAATTTGCACCACACTGTTTTATATACAGTATGGGATACAGATTCAACAAAAATATAAATTTGTACAATTCAAAAACAGTTCAAAAACAGTGAAACAGTTGAGCTGAGAGAGTGCTCAAATAAACCGTAAGGT
Source organism: Ambystoma mexicanum (assembly GCF_040938575.1). Classification (NCBI taxonomy): domain Eukaryota; kingdom Metazoa; phylum Chordata; class Amphibia; order Caudata; family Ambystomatidae; genus Ambystoma; species Ambystoma mexicanum. Next base: position 808,499,636 of record NC_090925.1, on the reverse strand, counting down.
ATACAAAAGCATGCATGTAATACAACTCATAAACGTAAGCGTAATGAAGGGATTCATGTGTGATTAAGTAACCACAATTGTGTGTTTGTACTTCTGGGCAGTATCATTCGTTCTGCTCAGAACTTCCTAAAGACACTCCTCTAAAGTCAAGTGTGCCGGCGCGTTTCGGATTGTTCAAAATCCATCTTCAGGGCAGGGCGTGTTTTAGTTTCAAAAATGTTCAATTTAGATTCCTAAAAAGGATGAAGATAAAACTAATTAGACCTCTATAGCATCTAGGAGACTTAACGATAAACTTGCATATGAGTGGAAATTCACTAACCTTGATTTCGGGGCAAGTAGAGAACACTGGCTCCTACCTGTATGGTAAATACAACATAACACTGATTATAAGTGTCCAATCTCGCAGAAAAGACTATAGCCAGAGTCTCATACTAGAACAATACATGTACTGTCTGGTCTACTTACCCGGTAGGAAGATCGACTCCTCTCCCCGGGTAATGTAGTAATGTCAGGCTGTGATTCCCAATGAAGGCGGTTAAGGGCAAAGGAGAAATGTACAGGGTATTCAGGTCATGTCTGAAAGGTACATCCTGTTGCATCTGGCTAAACACATAATTCGCTCAGGTCTGTAACTAAATTTTGGTGTAATCGAATCCACACAGGAATAGTGTAGATTTGGGTAAATGGAATTGTATAGGGTGAGTGGTTTGCTCAGTGATGGCGAACATTGTCCGTGGCATGTGCCTAAATGGCGTCTTAATAGTTGCACCCCTAGACAAGCGCACGCTCGTCATCTTGAGAACTGATTCAGTTCTATTTCATAGAGTGTAGAAGGAGAAACCACAGCTCTAAGTATCCATGTTTCAGTAAATTATGCGATCACTCACCTGAACAACCACGTCCGACAGAGGAATCGAGCAGCTCGTCACCAAGACACGCTGCTCGTCTCTGTCTGGCATAAATGGTTGCCATAGGAGCGGCACACGACTCCAGTCACCATCTTTGTGTGGGACATTCCATTCAAGATGCAAATGCTAGTTTGCAAAGCATTGCTGTTGAAATTCAAATCACATCCTTACTATTCACCCCCTGGGCATTTTTCCCATGATTACTAGGGCTCCAAGTGAACCGATTGACTGATTGTACTGTGAACCACATTACGTTATTGTCCCTGGTTGCCATGGCTGTGACGCGCAACGCAACCACAGTCTCCAGAGCTGCGCTTCAACCTGCGCTCATCATTGTTCTCGCCTGGTATAGTGCAGTCTGCTAACGTCCCTCGTGGTGCTGCTTCCTCGCTGCATAGCCGCCATAAATCAGGGGCGACAGTGTCTATCATGCATATTGAGATTGTCTCTTATGTGTGCTGACTCATAGCTGAGCCTGAATATGTTGCCTTACATGTTTAGCAATGCCCGCGAGATTTAGCAATCGCAGACAGGTGAGCACTAGTGAAGGTCAAGGAAGATTTGAGGTGGAAGGAGGGGCACCAAAGCAGTAAAATCCTCCGTGGTGCTCCTACCTCCCGCAAATGTTAGGGCCGCCCTCAAGCTAAAGGGTGGTTAAGACCTGGCAGTCTGCCAAGTCCCCCCTCTACCTCGGGGTCACAATATTAATGGCATAAATATGTTCTGTATATTATACCATACAGTATGATATTCGGCTTACCATGACAGAGTGAAGGCCCTGAAACAACGCCCACCTGGTAGCTCTGAGGGCGGGCTACTGGGTGAGCGTGACTCCGAAGATTGCCGAACACTGCCTCCCACAAGCTGACATGGGGATGCAGGATACCATACAACACCGGCCCTCGCACCAGCTCAAGGAGCACCAAGTCTCACACAGCTATTGGCCTCACAGCCGAGGGGTCCAAAGGGTCTCCCGGTCCCGCACCGAAGGGCCTCTGAACTCTACTATAACCGGGACGTATCCCGAGGAGCTTTGCCTTGATACCGGCTCCTTACTCGAGTGGGCACCTATACGCACGGCCAGCACTACCAGCCAGAAGGACGAGGGTGCACAGCCTACCGGGTGTACACTTGAAGTGCAGGGCGGGGCAGAGCCGGTGCAGACATGCATGCAGGTCGAACCTGGGAACACACCGGCTACAGGTCCCCATGCTCAAGGCATGGACAAAAAGACGGTGGCTCGAGACAAAATGGCTGCCACTCCCGATCAGCAAAGGCGGGATGTCACGCAGGCAGGGGAGGACCACATCATACCCCAACATCTAGGGTTCCAGGTACAGTGACCCCATTTACGGACAAGGGCTGGGAAGGTAGCTGGCATATTCACCACTGCACCACGACATTATTAAGGACATGTTGCCCCCGGCCTTGCCTGCGCAGCCCACGGCAACACAGCCCATGCTCGCGCCTCCAGTTACACCTCCGCAGCAGCCCGTTCCTGTGGCTCCAGTAGCATCGGTGCAGGTGCAAACCCCCAGCACGGAAGTACCTCCAAAGGTGACTGGAGTCACTCCTCCGGGGGCAAATGACCAGCAGGACACAGACGGGGATGAGCAGGACACTCCCTCCTTGGCAAAAGTCTTCCATGACAGGATTGCCGGCCTGTCGGAATACCGAGGCAACCCTCAGCCCCAGAAGGAGCTTCCAGAATCTGGAGTTCTGGCAGAGGTCCTGAGCATTAGGTCTAAGGCGAAGTCTGGCATCCCCCTACAGAAGGATGTGGAGGCTCTAGTGAAGAAGGGGTGGCTCAAGCCTCACACCACACAATCTATCAACAAAAAGCTGGATTCTAGGTTCAGGCAGGCCGAGCGGGACAGCATACTGCTCTCGACACACCCGCAACCTCTGTCATCGGTGATCGCTGCAGCATCCATGTATGCCAATCACCAGGCTTCCTCGTCTAGTACTGCCATGGCACCCCTCTTGAACAAGGAATAAAAAACTCTCCAATCATACGGCAAGAAGGTCTATTCAAATGCTGAGGTACACCTCAGGCAGGCGAACGCAGACACCATACTCGCTGCGGCTAATCAAACCCTGCAGAAGGAAATCGCAGATTCTCTGCCTGACATCGCTAAGGAAAAACAAGCCTCAATTAAGGCAGGCTTAGCCGAGTCCAAACTCGTGGCTCAGGACATTATGAAGGCTTCTGTAGGTCACACTGACACGGCTAACAGAGCAATCTATCTGGCAACGGACATGAAGTGCACGGCCTGGCTAAAAGCTACCAGGTTCAACCCGGATGTGCAGGATAGAATCCTCGACCTGCCGTTTGAGCAGCTCTCAGACAGCAAAGTCCCTGGCCATTCTTACCAAACCAGCAGCAAAACCCTTCTCACAGGCACAGTCCCGCTCAGACAAGGGGCAATCCTTTGGTGGCTTCCGCAGGTTCCAGGACCGCAAAGCCTGGCAGCCGGACAGGTCTCCCAGTCAGCACATGAGAAAACACAACAAAGCCTCAAATAAGGGGTTCTTCCAGTCCCGCTCCCCCTCATCAGCCAATGACCAGAAGAAACAATGATAATTCTTTTCAGGTTAACAGCACCCCAGTCAGGGGCAGGCTGGCCCTGCATGGTAAGGCTTGGCGGGCGAAGTTCACGTTCGCATGGGTCATCTCACTTGTGTCCTGGGGCTTCCAGTTACCTCTTCATTCTCCTCCTCCGAGTTCTCAGATCGGCACAATATCACTCCTAGCACAGATTCACTCCCTTGTAGAGAGCAAGGCAGTAGAGCAGGCCCCCCTCACCCCCTTCAGCAGGGCCAGGGCTTTTACTCCTGCATCTTTGCTATTCAGAAGACGAACCAGGTGGGCCTGGGAGTGGTGTTGCATCTGTCTTCCCTGAATCTTTACCTACCCTTGCAGAAGTTCAAGATGGTGACGCCAGCGCTCATAGCGGAGCCACTGTGTGTGGGAGACTGGACGTGTTCCCTGGACCTGAAGGACGCGTATCTCCATGTTCCTATTGTGCTGCCTCACCGGGCCTTCCTCAGGTTCCGGGTCATGGGCCTGCATTTCCAGTACAAAGTTCTGCCCTTTGGGTTAACTTCAACTCAGAGAGTCTTCATGAGGCTCATGAATGCAGTGGCAGCTCTCCTCAGGTCCAAGGGGCTGCATGTCTATCCATATCTCTACGGCTGGTTAGTCAGAGGCTCATCTCTGGAGCAGGTTCACGCCTCAGTGGATAGGCTCATTTCCACCTTATTCGACCTGGGGTTTTCAATCAACTACAGAAATCTCAACTCATCCCTAACCAGACGTTAGTGTTTCTGGGCCTGTTGTGGGACACACAGCGGCAGAGGGTATTCTCCAAGGGGGACAAAGTTACTGCAATTCGAACCGCCATCTCCCATTTCTGCAGCAGGTCAATTACCACGGCCAGGTGGTATCAACACCTTCTGGGCGTACTGGCAGCATGGCTCCTAGCAGACCCATACACCAGCCTCTGCATTAGGAGACTCCAGTTGCATTTTGCGAATTCCTGGGATCAGGAGTCGGGCCATCAGGGGGCTGGGTCTCCATCACGCAACATCTGGACCACGATCTCAAATTGTGGCAGCAGGAGGACAACACCTTGGTGGGCAGAACGTTCCGTCCTCCCCCCATAGAGTACACCATCACCACAGACTCCTCACTCCTTGGGTGGGGAGCCACTCTGGGAACGCACTCATGGGCTCTGGACCCAGACGGACAGGCAGAATCACATCAACTGGCTGGAACTTTTGGCAATCTGGTTTGCCTTCAAGTCCTTTCTCCTGACCATCAAGGGAAGGTCTGTGAGTATTCAAACAGACAACACAACCTGCATGTACTATATCAACAAACAGTGGGGCACCAGATCCCCACAGCTGTGCTTATTGACCCTGGAAATCTGGGAATGGGCCATCAGCCGGGGCGTGCGGATTTCGGCGGTCCATCTGCTGGGAGAATCCAACCTGGAAGGAGACAGACTCAGTCGCCTTACCGCCGACAATTACGAGTGCTAGCTGAATGGGAGAGTTATACAGGAAGTGTTCAGCAGATGGGGCAACCCACCACAGGACTGTTTGCGAAAAAAACCAACCAGACGTGTCAACACTTCGTGTCCGGAGGAGGAACGGGACGCAACTCTCTAGGGGACGCACTCCAGATACCCTGGGACGAGATGTGGGCATATGCATTTCCACCCACACCGCTGGTGCACAAGGTGGTAATCATTATCAGGAACTCCAAGAACTTGAAGTTAATCCTCATAGTGCCTAGCTGGCAGGCACAACCTTAGTTCTCGGACCTGCAGCAACTGTCAATCCAGCCGGAGATGCTTCCTCTGGGGAAGGGCCCTCTACTATCGCAGCAGGGGGGTGCAGTGCTTGCCTCCCCCAACCCCCGGAGAGGCTAGCCCTAGTGGCCTGCTTCCTGAGCAGCTAATGCTCCAGCACCTTCAGTTGTCCAGCAACAATCTAGAGATCATTCAGAGTGCCAGAAGTTAGGCTACGTGCAAGCAGTACAAAAGCAAATGGAAAAGACAATGGGGTGAATCCTCTGACATGCACCCTGGACCAAGTCTTATCATTCTCGACGTTGCCAGGTCGGGTGTCCAGGTGGATGCCTGCCGGACATACCTGAGCGCTGTTGGCACACACAGGAACTCTGACTCTCTTATCCTGACCTCAGACACTCCTGTTGTGAAATAACACCTGACAGGCTTGACCAGGCTATAACCGCTGGTCAAGCGCCTGCATCCCGTGTGGTACCTCAACCTGGTGCTAAGTTCTATAGCCCTTAGGCTATTGAAACCCATGGCCACAGCAGACATCAAGATGGTCACTCTGAAACCAGCCCTTCTGGTTGGGCTCACATCAGCTCGCAGAGTGAGTGAGATCCAGGTGTTAGTCCCCTCGGAGCTATACACTAGACTTAACAAAGACAAGGTGGTGCTGCGCATGCACCCCAAGTTCTTCCAAAGGTGGTGTCAGCCTTTCACATCAACATGGAGATTGTGCTTCCCACATTCTTCCCGAACCCCAAGCAAGACACAGAGAGAACACTCTACTGTCTGGACGTCAGGAGAGCGTTTAAATTGTATCTGGACAGAACGAAAGGCATCCGCACTGTTTGTAACATTCGGAAGCTCCAGGCCGGGGTGTCAAGCATCCAAGTCATCCATAGCTCCACAAATGACAGCAGCGATACAGGAGGCATACAAGGTACAACGTAAGGATCCACCACAGGGCGTGAATGCACATGCGGTAAGAGCCAAGGTGGCCGCAGTAGCATTCCAGCGTCACGTTCCCTGGCAGGTGATCAGCATGGTGGCAACATGGGCCACCCCTTCGGCCATTTGCGAACACTACTGCTTGGATACCAGTGCCAAGGTATATGCAGCATTCGGTCAAGTCGTGCTCCATAATCTATTTGCCTAGAGGGTCAGACTCTCCTCCCCAGGGTGTTGTGTCAGTTGTAATCACCCATACAGGATGGAGGAAAGGGGGCAGGACGTAGGAGTAATTAAGTGCTACTCACCGGAGTGGCTAACACACTCCTAGTCCATAGTCCCCTTTCCATCATATGTCCCACCATCCATCCTCCTATAATAAGAGCAGTTAGGTTGTTCAAATGTAAGACAGCCGATGCATCAAAAGGGGACAAAGCTGTGGCGCCGAAGTGCAGGCTTAAGGGAGCCCACGCTCCCAGGGCCGCGCCCCTAGGTGCCAGTAAATTTAAAGGGGAAATCTCTTCTTCTGGTTGAAAAAAGGTTCTGTTTCCGTCCCTCGCGAGGGACGCCCATACAGGATGAACGAAAGGGGACCATGGACTAGGAATACGTTAATCCCTCAGGTGAGTAACAATTTTTGTTTCATATGTATATGTCAATGTACCATGAGGATGAGTAAGGTATTATTTGTAATAACCTTTCCAGTATTCCAAATTCATTTACATGTTGTTTTTCTCACCACGTATGTGTTCAAGTAATCTTTGTTTCATCTAAAAAAAAGCACCTTGAGAAATCATCACGGTACTGTTCTAAAAATGTTATATAAGTAATAAAACAGGGCAATTCTAAAACTCCCAAAAACAAACTGTTGGCAATTCTTATGTACCAGTAAATGTCTAGACTAATGGTATTTGAAGGTTAGCAGGGAATTGAACACCTCGCAATAACGAACAAAATAACATTAAAAATTGATGTATGTTGAATTCGAAAGTGGCAGGACACCCTTAGTTATGGTAGTATCTATCACCCACCGTCCTTCCACTATATGGCAACCCTTCGGTTCAAAATGGTTTATACAGCGTTGCCTGTAATAGGGTTTCCATGCTGAAATAAAATAGGAACATGCTATGCCCATTTGAAAATAACATAGTGTAAGTGATTTCAATCCGGCACTTCACCTAAATCAACGCCTAGCGTGTAATGCACAACTGAAATCCTAATTCTATTTTTGTGTCTAAAAGTTATTTTATTCTGAACGATGTACCACTCATATCACGCCCCTCTCTTGGAACACCCCCCTCCCGGTCACACTGAACCAGGAATCAGGCTGGTTTGCAAAGTTAAAATATTTATTTATGTATTCACAATATGTTTAATACGTATACAGTAATCACCAATGGGGTGATGTAACACTAGCAATCTCTTTAATCACAAGGAGTAATAATGAGCAAAACAATTCAGCACAGAAATGATACTTTTGAGTGTGTGTAAAAATCAAATAGCAGTGTAGTTACTATTTCCCCCTGCACACCCCTCAACCCCCCAACCAGCAATGTAAAGAGATAGAAGGAGAGAGAGCAGGTATTCAGGAATGCAGAATTCAAACAAAATGTCAATCCCAGTATCAGAAACACCACCGAGAGACAGACCGACTTCTTTTTTAGACGAAGGAAGAAGAGAATGAGACGGGGGAGGAGAAAGACAAAAAGAGAAACCCAATACGAGACTTCAACAAAAGAAAACATAGTAATGAACTTATCTACAAGAATACTGACTACCAAAGAAATAGAAACACTACAGAAAGGCTTAAGCTTCGTACCGATGTACGATAGTACACTATTTGAGTCTAAAATAGAACTTTACAAATTAATTCGAAAGATGAAGTTAAAAGTATTTTTTAGCGAACTGGATTATCAACAAGCCACTGCAGAAGAAGAATTGAAAGAGTTCAGAAGTAAAAGTACCTTTGTTCCTCCTATAAGCATACCTTCAATAGAAATTTTCCAAAAACAAGTGACAAGGGATTTCGAGTAACCAAGATTTAAAGGCCATTCAACACGCAATATGAAACCCCATGAACTGAAATTGATACAGGATTTATATGGAGATCCTTCCATCACTATAAGGGCTGCGGACAAAGGAGGTGGTCTGGTATTGCTCAACACCACGGAATACGAAGAAGAATGTGAGAGACAATTGAGCGATGTTAATACTTATGCTAGATTAACACAGGATACAACACCAGAGATACGAGAGAATTTGAAGACATTGCTAGATAAAGCGGAAGAATTAGAGTGGATTAACCACCACACAAAGACATTTTTGACGAATTTACATCCTAGAATACCACACTTCTATACCCTTCCGAAGGTACATAAAGATCCAATCAAACCCCCTGGGAGACCCATCGTAGCAGGGATAGGCAGCATATTGGAACCCCTTGGCAAATATGTGGACTTTTTCTTACAACCGCTCATCCAAAAAACCAACACATATATCAAGGACTCGACTCATTTCTTACAACTTTTGAATTCAACACCATTTGATTGCAATAACATTTGTTTTACCATCGATGTCAAGAGTCTATATACATCGATCCCCCACGATCTAGGCAGTGAGGCTGTAGAATGGATACTTCTCAATGCAGAAGAAATACCAGGACAAAAAGAATTCATAATGGTACTCCTCGAATTTATAAGTAACAACTCATACTTTCGATATAAAGATCAATACTATCTTCAAGTAGCTGGCACTGCCATGGGAGCAACCATGGCTCCCTCTTATGCAAACTCTTTCATGCATAAATTTGAATCAGAATACATATTACAGAATGAGCAATGGAATCCTAAATTGTGCCTATGGATTAGGTACATTGACGATATATTTGGAGTATGGAAAGACACAGAGGAAGAACTACTGAATTTCTTCACATATTTGAACAGCAAAGATGCCAGAATCCAATTTACATATGAATACTCACAAGCAAATATCCATTTTTTGGATGTAGACATTAAGATCACCAATATGGGATATCAAACCACCATCTTTTGCAAACCAAAAGACCGCAACAATCTGTTACAACGACTCAGTTTCCATCAACCGAGTCTCATCAAAAATCTTCCGTATAGCCAGATGCTCAGGGTGAAAAGATTGGTAAGTGACCCAGAGGATTACAAAATTGCCATCAATGAAATGGGGAAGAAGTTTTTGGATAGAGGGTATTCAGAGGAAGAAGTTAACACAGCACAATCACGTGTAGCTACCCAGAGCAGAGAAGACCTACTGAAAATAAAGAGCAAACAGGATGAAGTTCCACCACTGGTCTTCGTGTCCAAATACTCGCGACAGAGTAATCGCATCAAGTACATTATTAAAAAGCATTGGAACACATTATTGTGTGACCAACGAGTAGAACATCTGTTCAAAGAAGTTCCCACATTCGCCTATCAGCGTAGTCAGAACCTTAAAGACAGGCTAGTCCAAACCAAACCAACACACAAGAAGAGAACTACAGAAAGGATCGGAACATTCCCTTGTTTGAATTGCAGCAACTGCAGTTACGTTATGAAAGGCGAAACAGTGAAGCACCCGCACACGGGGGAGACAATCAGACTAAAAAGTTTTGCTACTTGTGATTCAAATAACGTAATTTATGCTATCAAATGTCCATGCGGACTGTACTATGTAGGTCAGACCCTGAGGGTAGCTAAAACAAGATGGAATGAACATAGGTCATGTATAAGGAACCACAATCCAAATTCAGCTGTGGCAAGACATTGGGATGAAAGGAAACATAACTTGGCTCAAATCCAATTTGTGATTTTGGAAGTGGTATTTAAGAGAGACATCCACGAGAATTTCCAAAAAAGGATGGACCAAAGAGAATCCTTCTGGATTGACCGCCTGAGCTCCCTAACTCCTAGGGGGCTCAACGAAGAAATCAATTTCTTGTGCTTTTTATAAGACTTGTTCGATTGCATTGTTAGATATAAGCTTGTTACACTAAAATGTTTTGTTAACACATTTTTTACTTTCCATCCACATTCTGTGGACAAATTAGTGCTCACCCTCGAGGGCTGTTTTTTGGCTTTCTTGGATTTTCTGTTGTACACATTTATTACATGCTAGGCACCATTAGTACTTGTATTTCCACTAACCACCTCCACTCTCGACAGGATAGCCTGAGGCCATTACCGGACCTCCAACATACCTTACTATGACACCGCCAACCATATAAGATATGACACATTTGATATCCCTCATTGTAAGAGCATTAGGAGTAGCCTCTGGCCCTCCCCTCCGTTTCTTTAGACATACACGGAGTGGGTTCTTTTCTCCGTACAAACATCTACATTCGTTTCTCTAAGTAAATTGCATATATACGCACGCGCACCTTCTTCACACGAACAAGCGTCTGTTTCCTTGGAGACATCCCCGCCCCAGGGCTCACTCCCGGGGGTGGGGCGCGAGGCGTACGTGCTCCTGCTGGACCACGACGCCTCGCCCCGTCTCCATGGTAACACATATAAAGAAAGCGAACCTGCCGTGAGCGCGTAATGCAGCGGCTCATTCCGCTTACACGTCCTGAGAGCACAAGCTGCTCGGTAAGTACTATCCGTGTCCATTTGACTATAGGTTTTCTTTCTAAACATCAGCAATAGGGTTACAAGTCTTTATTTTTATTATAGATGTATCTGTGTACAGAAGTACATTTTCGAGAAACTGGCATGACTCACGTAGGACATGCTTATTCAGATTTTGCGGATACACATAGTAAACATTACACTATCAATTAACTAATTGACACTTCAATTTTGTTTTATTTCATCTATCTATGTAAACGGATGTGGCTCGCTCACGGAATGGTATGTGTTTTTGTATTGATTTCACTAAAATGCAATGGTTTAAAGTGTTAAATCGTTGAACATCTACTAGAGATGAATGAAATATCAGTCATGTGACATCAATTTTGCCTAAATACCGCCCTGATGAAGGTTTTATCCGAAATGCATTGGCACTAGAGTATTACGGGCAAACTGAGATGCGAACCCAGTGTGCGATTTGTAAAGACAAATTATGTTAACGGACATTTCAGGAATGTGCATTAAACATTTCCTGTAATAAATCATTCTGTTTTGAATTTATCACTCACCTATTCTTACAATCTCTTTCAACACCTCGCCTTCTTTTTATGCCAGGAATGGTACTCACGAATCTTCGGGTTTTATCCGGATGTTTGTAGAGTAGAGGGACGTCCCCCCAGGAGTCCAGAGACCGTGAGTAGTACTCTGTGCACCTAGGGGGCCACCCCCTGGGAAACCCTCGTGGGGAAGAAAACCCAGAATCAGACAGGTTCCGATTGTGTATAATGGTAGTCCACAGGATCAATGAAGAAGTAGAATAGTAAGCTTGCTGTTCAATTGAAGACTGGATGCGGAATACGAATAATCCAAGGTAAGGTGCTGGGAGGAACCCAACAATACCAGGAGAAGTGAACTGACACTCGAGAGACGAGGCTCCAGAGGTAGGAGGAAAGAAACAAAGTGACAGCAGGAGAGGAGCCGAGGGTGAGAGAGGCCGACGGCGGATGGAGGAAAGAAGCAGAGAGAGGTAAGTAAAACAGAAGCTGTGAGCACAGGAGTGGCAGACGCCGGAGCGGAGTAAAAGATGCCGAGTGGGGCTAGGAGCAGCTAACACGGCAAGCCGTGTGGAAAAGGAAACAGCGAATGGCCAAAGTTGGCAGACGCCGAGCTGAGGAAAGGTGCTGCGAGCAGCTAGTACGGCAAAAGCCGAGCGGGGAAAAGCGCTGCAAGGCCAGGGGCGGTAGAAGCCGAACTGAAGAAAGGAAAATGAAAATACGAGTGAAAGGATTGCTGGAGAGCACAGAACCAAGGGTTAGGGAGCAATGCATACACGGGAACGAGTAGCAACGCAGAGTGTGTTAGTGATTCAGTGTATAAGTAGGAGTGATCACGTGGAAACTGAGTGCGAGAACTAGACCTGCACTGTTAGGTAGTGGAAACGTGATCCAACAGGCGCCATCTTGAATTCCACTGGGTGCGCCGATGATGGTGAATCTTCCAGTGTTTCCAAAGACTTCTAGGGGTGTTCCTAACAGTATGCCCTTCACGTGGGGTGGAAGGTCCGGGTTTCCACGGTTGGGACCTGTGGAATCGGCGCACCAATGTAGGTGCATGAACTGCAGAAGCTGGTTCCCAAGTCCTGTCAGACGGTCCATAACCTTTCCAATCTAGGAGATATTGAAGAATTCCCAGATGGTATCTGGAGTCCGCTATGGCCGATACTTCATATTCTTGTCCTTCAGAGGAGTCAATAGGCAAAGGTTTGTTTCTATCTTGCCTTTGGAACCTGTCTGAAACATTGGCCTTTAGCTGAGAGACGTGGAAGACATTATGTATCCTAGACCAAGAAGGAGGTAACTGAAGGCGATATGCCACTTTCCCTACTGCTCCGGAAACCGTAAATGGACCAAAATACTTGGGGGACAGTTTAGTAGGTATCAGTCGTTTTGGGAGGTATCAAGAGGACAACCATACCAAATCCCCTTGATGGTAAGTGGGTTCTTGGGATCTTCGCTTGTCTGCTTGTTTTTTAGTCTTTTCTTGTGTTTCCTTGAGAGCTGTACGGGCCTGGGCATGTCCAGACTGAATGTTGGCCACCAATTCTTCTACTGCAGGAGAGTTGGTAATTCTGGGAGGAGTGGTAGGGATTATTACAGGATGATATCCGTATGTACAGTAGAAAGGAGACATTTTGGTAGCAGAGTGTTGAGAATTATTGTATGCTATTTCCGCATAGGGAAGGAAGTCGTCCCAGTTGTCTTGGGTAGCCGAAATGAAGCATCTAAGGTATTGTTCTAAAGACTGGTTCAGCCTCTCTGTCTGACCGTTAGATTGTGGATGGTATCCAGAGGTGAGATCTCGTTGTATTCCTAGGGATTGGCATAGATTCTTCCAGAATGTCGATATATATTGTGGTCCCCTATCAGAGATGATGTTTTTGGGGAGTCCATGCAATCGGAATATTGTCTGTAAAAAACAGGAGGCCATCTGAGCTGCTGTTGGGAGTTTTTTCATGGGAATAAAGTGTGCCATCTTGGTAATTGAATCCACAGTCACCATTATAGTGGTATTATTATTTGAAGGTGGTAGGTCTACAATAAAATCTGTAGAAATTTTTTCCCAAGGTTGGTCGGGTAGAGCGGGTTGGACCAGTTTTCCTACTGGGAGCCTCCTTGGTGTCTTTTCTTGCAGACAGATGACACACGAAGTAACGTAGTCCTTAACGTCTGCAGATAAGGTGGGCCACCAAAAATGAGGGCTGATCAGTTCTTCAGTGTTGGCTATTCCTCTGTGACCTGCTACTTTGTGATCGTGTCACATGTGTAATACTTGCTGTCTTAGGTTTTCTGTAGGCACAAACAGACTAGTGCCATAGTAATATAGACCATGTTCTTCCTGAAGCTGGTAGTTCTGGATATCACTATCTTTTATGTCTTTTATTTGACTGCGGACATCTTGGAGAAATGAAGAGACTACAAAAACAAAAGTAGTTTGCGGAAATATCTTCTCCTTAACTGTACCGTCTACTGTTTGTATACTGCGAGACAAGGCATCAGCCATTTGGTTACAGGTGCCTGGAATGTGGGTGATCCGAAAGTCAAAAGAAGAGAAGAAATAGGCCCATCGGGCTTGTCGGCTGTTTTGGCACTCGAATTTCTGAAGGACTTTAAGGTTCCTGTGGTCGGTTCTGATAGTTACGGGATGTCTTGCTCCTACCAGAAGATGTCTCCATTCTTGGCATGCCTTTTTAATGGCGAGCAATTCCTTTTCCAGAACCGTGTAGTTTTGTTCTGAGGAAGTCAAGGTTTTCGACATATAGGCAATGGGATGCTCTTTGCCGCTAAGAGAAGTCTGTTTCAAGACCGCTCCTATAGCCGAATGAGAAGCATCAGTCTCTAGAAGAAATGGTTTGGTTTGGTCCGGCAGTCTAAGGATGGGAGCGGATGAAAAGGCAGACTTAAGTTCGTCGAAGGCTTGTTGTGTCTCCGTAGACCACACGTATTTCCTTCCTTTCTGTAGAAGCGTAGTCAATGGTTTGATGACTTTGGAGAAGTTGGGTATAAATTTCCTGTAGAAATTCGCGAAGCCAACAAACCTTTGGATTTCTTTGACTCCTTGTGGAGCCTTCCAATGCAAAATGGCTTGTACCTTGTGAGGGTCCATGGAAGCCCCTTCTTTGGAAAGAATAAAGCCCAAATAAGGAATCTTTTCTTGATGAAACGAGCATTTCTCTAATTTGGCGAAAAGGTGATTGTCTTGTAGGCGATGTAGTACCTCTGAAACATGAGAAATGTGCTCCTGTATATTGGTAGAAAAGATCAATATATCGTCAAGATATACGATCAGTGAATGAAGTAATAAATCCGAGAACAAGTGGTCAACGAATCTTTGGAAAACTGATGGAGCATTGGCCAGGCCAAAAGGCATAACGTGATATTCGTAATGCCCAAAAGGGGTGCGGAATGCCGTCTTCCATTCGTCTCCGCTTTTGATCCGAATCAAATGATAAGCGCCTCTCAGGTCCAGTTTGGTGAAAATGGAGGCACCCCTTACCGCTTCTAAAATATCTTGAATCAAAGGCAAGGGATATCGATCCTTGTAGGTGACCCTATTTAACCCCCTATAATCGATGCATGGTCTCAGCTCCTTGCAGTCTTTTTTCGGTATGAAGAACCAGGACGCTCCAGCTGGACTTTTTGATTCAGTGATAAGTCTGTTGCGTAGGTTTGTCTGAAGATATTCCTTCAGGGCTTCCTTTTCGGGATTAGATAGGGTGTATATCCTTCCAAATGGGATCTGCGCGTCTGGCAGGAGATCTATACTGCAATCGTCTCTCCTGTGCGGAGGCAGTTCCTTGAATTCCTCATTAGAGAATACATTACGGTACTCGTGGTAACATTCTGGTAACAATTTCAGATTTAGCACCACTGCATTAGAGTTCTGAGAGATAACAGGTGCATTGGAGGTGTGTATACCAGATGCACCGTTGTGTTGACATGTGGAGATACAGTATTCTGATCCCAGAAACATGGTTCCAGCTTTCCAATTGATATAGGGATTGTGTCGTATGGGTCCAGAGGATAAGGATTCTCCATCTACTCCTTCGACTGGGACAGGTAATTCTTTAACCATATGGGGTATCTTGTTCTTGTAAGCCCAATCGGTATCCATAAAAAGACCCGCTGCCCCGCAATCTACAAGAGCTGGAACGTTTTCGAGGGAAACGTCATTGAATCGAAGTGTTACCGGTAAAACCACCATTTGAGTTGAATTAGCCACTCCGTTGAGGGAACTCGGAGTTCCATGCCCGTTCATGGTTCCCTTTATGAACGGGTGAAGGCGTTTCCCGAACGGCGGGGAGGGACTAGATTACAGTCCTTCAAAACATGCTTGTCCGAACCACAGTACATACAGAGACCCAGAGAGCGTCTTCTGTTTCTCTCTTCTGAGGTAAGAGGACCTCTGGTGATTCCTATTTGCATAGGTTCTTCCTCATGGGTTCGTGAGGTCTTGGCAAATTCGCTTCGTACAGTTGGAGGAGGTCCTTTGGCTTTTCCCTTCTTCCTTTCTAAGTTCCTTTCTTGGATACGATAATCCATCTGTAGAACGAGTGTAATCATCTCTGCGAGGTTATGCGGGCGAGGTACCCGAGACAGTTCGTCCTTCAAGTCTTCGTTTACGTTTCTCCTAAAAATAGTAATGAGGGCGTCATCTGCCCAGGCCGTTTCATGTGCCAGTTGCTTGAACTGTGTGATGTATGCCAGAATTTCCATTGTTCCTTGTTTCAGGTCTAAGAGGTTTTCTTGTGCAGAGACCACTAATTCTCTGCGTCCAAACATGGCCTGTAGGCTATTGGAGAACCCGGCTAGAGAGTCTAAGATTTGATTATTAGTGTTCACCAGGGGTGTGGCCCAAGCCAGAGCACTCCCTGATAGGTTGGATATCATGAAGCTGACCTTGGATCGGTCGTTAGGAAAAAAGGCCGGTTTCAATGTAAATTGTACCGTACAAGAGTCAATGAATTCTTTTAGCTTTTTGGGATTGCCGTCATATTTCCCCATAGGGAGGGGTCCTGGAGGCAGTTCGATTCTTGAGTGTACTACTTGGCGAAGCATGGTGTTTTCATTGCGCAAGGTTTGCATTTCGGTATTGAGATTTTGTACAGCTGCTACGAGCTGCTGTATCTGTTGCTCCATGGCGTTGCTATCTCTTACAATCTCTTTCAACACCTCGCCTTCTTTTTATGCCAGGAATGGTACTCACGAATCTTCGGATTTTATCCGGATGTTTGTAGAGTAGAGAGACGTCCCCCCAGGAGTCCAGAGACCGTGAGTAGTACTCTGTGCACCTAGGGGGCCACCCCCTGGGAAACCCTCGTGGGGAAGAAAACCCAGAATCAGACAGGTTCCGATTGTGTAGAATGGTAGTCCACAGGATCAATGAAGAAGTAGAATAGTAAGCTTGCTGTTCAATTGAAGACTGGATGCGGAATACGAATAATCCAAGGTAAGGTGCTGGGAGGGACCCAACAATACCAGGAGAAGTGAACTGACACTCGAGAGACGATGCTCCAGAGGTAGGAGGAAAGAAACAAAGTGACAGCAGGAGGAGAGGAGCCGAGGGTGAGAGAGGCCGACGGCGGATGGAGGAAAGAAGCAGAGAGAGGTAAGTAAAACAGAAGCTGTGAGCACAGGCGTGGCAGACGCCGGAGCGGAGTAAAAGATGCCGAGTGGGGCTAGGAGCAGCTAACACGGCAACCCGTGTGGAAAAGGAAACAGCGAACGGCCAAAGTTGGCAGACGCCGAGCTGAGGAAAGGCGCTGCGAGCAGCTAGTACAGCAAAAGCCGAGCGGGGAAAAGCGCCGCAAGGCCAGGGGCGGTAGAAGCCGAACTGAAGAAAGGAAAATGAAAATACGAGTGAAAGGATTGCTGGAGAGCACAGAACCAAGGGTTAGGGAGCAATGCATACACGGGAACGAGTAGCAACGCAGAGTGTGTTAGTGATTCAGTGTATAAGTAGGAGTGATCACGTGGAAACTGAGTGCGAGAACTAGACCTGCACTGTTAGGTAGTGGAAACGTGATCCAACAGGCGCCATCTTGAATTCCACTGGGTGCGCCGATGATGGTGAATCTTCCAGTGTTTCCAAAGACTTCTAGGGGTGTTCCTAACACCTATGGCCAAGACTTTTTATGCAAAATTCACAGCAGATAAATTAGCAGCAACCAAATGGGGCCAACTGTGAAGCTCCTTTCCTAACAAAGTAGAGTTACTTTGTTTTCTGGATATCATAAATCCCAATTTCCCCCCCAGCAACACAAGAGAGAAACTGAATTGATTGGTAAACTGTCAAAATGGTTTTAAAGTTATCTGGAGAATGGATGGGGTAAAACGCTAAATGTGGTTTAAATTGTTTAAATTGTTTAAATTCTAATGGGCGCCGCTTTATATGGTTACAGACAAACACTAGCAATGATTTGATACTAAGAAGCAATGTAAAAACTGGGGTCGGGGGCAATTGAAAGCTGTTTTTACACGTGACAAAATTTCTCCTAAAACAAAATTCTCTGCAAACCTTTCCGTGCGCGGTAATCGCGATTGCGGGAATACTCTACGGCTTTGGGATGCGGTTTTGGATTCTATGGAAAGCTGTGAATGTCAGCTACAAGCAGAAGTTTAAATTATGTTTCTAGCAAAATTTAAAGAGGTTATGGACGTTTTAGTGGAGGTCGTTTTTTTTCTCAAATAGGCACATGAATGAGAAAACAGGAATGCGCTTTTAAAAGACAAACAGGATTTCTTTACACTAAGGATGACTAGGAAGAAGCAAATACTACACGGAAGCACAGCCACTGGATCAGGGCGACTGCCAGCCGAGACGCTTGCCATCTTCAGATGCAATATATCAGCGCAAAGATATTTTTAACAATATTAGTACAGAAGGAATATAGGATAATATAGAGAGTTCAGGCAATTCAAAAAGATGTGTAACAATATCAAGTTCTAGAGACAAAATAGGATGGATTTAGATAGGGATTACTATGGGCAGTGTATATGCTAGTGACACAGTCCTATTCTATGGATACTCACTATATATGTTTGAACAGAACCGTCAGGGATTCTGGTCAGGGGTTCTGGACAGGAATTCTGCTGGGCACACCGGACCGGACGTCAAGGTGCTCTGGTCTGCATGGCACAGCACGACTGGACAGGGTCTGCAATGGCTCTCTGGTCACAGCACAGCACGGCACAGGATTGGGTTTAATCTGCCCTTCTCGGTTCTGAAGATAATTATTTATCAGGCAACAGTTACAGCACAGCCTTTCAATTTATTTTGTTCCCCTTAAGTTTCCGGGGTGAATTCTGGTTTCTGGAATTTTAAGGCCTAGCTAAAAATGGTTCAGCTATAAAATGGGCCTTTCTGCTTGCCAAATTTCTGGAGTCTGGAGTCTGGAATATGGATAGTTCTGCTTCAGGGTGTTTGGCCAGGATCAGGATAGTGGGTGTATATGTGTGTCTTTCTAAGTCCTCAGCTGTCTCTATTTATGCTTATGGTAAGGGGGTGTGTATGCTGGATTATCGTAAGCGCGCCCCCTAGGCAGGCTATTGTCTAGAGTCTCCGCTCTCACTTGATTGGAGGAGAAAACAGGGTGTCACCACAATGATGTGGTTTCATGAGTCAGAACATCCTCCCCTTGCCTTTTGAACATACAATCTACTTTTTGTACAATACATATTTACAAATGTGTAACCTCTATTACAATAACATACATAGATAACATATTGTGTGGAGCAGATACTCTTTCAAGCCCCGTCGCTGTAGGGTCTTGGATCTGCTTTTGACAGACTTTCGCCCTTTTTGTCCTGAACGCATGGTCCAATTTCGGAGCAAATTTCCACAAATGTGCGCCTTGTATATGGGCATAAGCGTGACCAGTTTCATACTTTTGGCAACAAATACATTTGGTGTAAAACCACCTTTTCCGCCGTTGCTTCCCAGAACATAGCACAGAGTTCTGGCGCCTCTTAAAATGTGCCGCCAAAAATTAGATTCACAAGTCTGGGGATTCAATATTTTTCACAATTTCACTCAGTAAATTATCAATCTTTTTAGAAATGTGCTTTTTGTCCTTGTGAATCAACAAATGGTTGTCTGTCTCCACCTCCTCCTGTCTTTTGAAAGTCCAGAAGCAGTCTCCTCCCATTTCCTTCTGGCAGAGGCCATTTACAACCCTTCCAAATGAACGTCTCCCTTGAACTGGAGGAAGTCCATTGTCCCCTTCCCACAGCAGCCCCAAGTCTCCTCCCCTAATCTAATCATCACAGAGGCGTGATTTCCTGGTGGAGAGAAGCAGAAGGGAGGTGCCTGGCCATTGTGGGGGAAAGTTGTTATACTGGTTTGGCTTGGGTCAGGCTTAGATTTAAATGTCATTTTGTTGCAATTTTTTCTTGGTTTAAAATAAACTGGTACTTTCAGACAAGCAGCTAGAACACTTATTACAGATTCTAAACCATGGGATTTAAATAGTTGCAACCTAGGTTACTCTCAATAATAGGTCACTTAAATTTCTGACATTTGATTTCAGTTGTACAAGTTTAAATTCTATCATGCAACTTTTGACAGCTGAAATACAGGCGGCCACAGGTACTGCGCCCAGATTTTGACAGATTTCACTGGCAGGCAAACTTTTGCTGTGGGTGTTTTGATGACAAATTCAGCTTTCCAGGACATTGTATGTTCATAATAATTTCTTGAACTGAGCAAATTGTAGCACCCAGCTAAAACAGTGGATGTTTGACAGTGTTTTGTACCGACATTCTGCAGTTTCAGCAACCAAGAAAAAGGGTTTAAATGCAAGATTTTGGATTTCTTTCAGCAAAGCACTGCTTTTTCCTCTGTGCTCCATTTTTACTTGTTGGGCAGCCCAGTGACATGTTTCAAGAGTGAGATCTCCGTTCCCCCACTGACAACATGCATTGTAGATTTGGCAGCCATCTTTTCATGTTTTGTAGAGCGCAACTTTCATAGGTTTTGGCACGCACAAAGGTTTTGCTGCCATTTTGATCATTCTGGCACCATCAAGTCACAGGGATGTCACAGGGCAAGGCATAAGTGGGTTAATACATGCCACAAGCCCCCCCCTGACGACTTGAATTTGACCGCCCGTCAAGGGGAAGTCGGGAGATTGGGATGTTCAGTTTTCCTTTTTGGTCCAAGTGGAAAAATTTGTCTGCTTCTCCCTTCAGTGCTGCATCGACAGGTTTGCCTCACTAGTTCCGGATTGGAGTATGGAGCGATACTCCGGGCCCCTTGGGTCTTTCCTCCTGGTCCCTGAGTGGGCCTCCTTGGTGCCTCGAATCCATGGTTTCAGTACTATGATGACAGAACAAAGCAAGGTTACGGACATTTCCCCACCACTATTCATGTAGTGGGGCAGATGCATACCTTTGACATACAATTGACAATCTTTCCCGCCTGTAATTATATGTTCAGTGCACTATTCAAGCATTGCTTTGTTCTTTGCTATATGTTCATTGAATTCGGTTTTTTGTTCACTTTGTACCTGCATAACCCAATAGGGTTTTGAATATTAGCGGAACTTGTATGTTATCCATTCGAATTCAGTTAATTCCACTGGATTATACACACCTGCATTGTGTTTTTTTACATACTCCTGGGTACTCTATCCCCACATTGTGTCATTTTCTATGCTAATTAAAAGGCATTAAGACAAGACATGCGCAGACATTGACTTTTTTCATACTTCTATGTGAGATTACTGTTTTGGTGTGACCTCACACCCTGAAACTTTGTTTTGTTGATTCAACTCCGCCGGTAATTATTACTGATTTTAACAGGTGGAATGGTTTTAAAGTTGGAATTTTCTAGGGATCCGGAATGTCCCCGTCGGGATCTCCAGATGACTCCTCTAGTTGCCGCAGAGTATGCCTAGGATGGCAACACTTCAGCTGGTTGATGTGGACCCACTTATCTTCCCCTTCTGCCAAACTGCCTTTGGCGATACAGATTTTGTAGGCGACTGGTGAGATACTGTCTACAATTTCAAAAGGCACCCGCCAGCTATGAAGAAATTTGCGCTGTTTGGCTTGGTACCTTTGGAAATTGTACAAGTAGACCCGGTCTCCTACTTGGTATTCTTTTCTAGTTGTCTTAAGGTCATAGTGGGTCTTCATACTGTCTGGAGATCTTTCTAGATTCTGCTGAGCATAGGCAAAAGCATGTTGAAGGTGTTTTCTCAGATTCTCAACATACTCATGAGTTGTGGAGACATTTAGCAAGGTCTGCTCTTGGATTCTGTAGAGCAGATGCTGGGGAAGCACCATCCTTTGTCCAGTCATCAGCTCAAACAGCGACATTTTTGTTGCAGAAGAAGGGGTAGATCTGATGGCCATCAGGACAAGAGGCAGTCGAATGTCCCAATTTGGCCCAGAATCTGGCACAAACTTTTTTAATATGCTCACAATTGTCTTGTTGTATCTCTGAACTCCACCACTAGAGGCTAGCTGGTAGGCAATGTGCAGTTTCCTTTTGACTCCAAGTATCTCCTACATCTTTGTCATCACTTCGCTAGTGAAGTGACTTCCTCGGTCTGGCTCGATCCTTTGGGGTAGTCCAAAACGCGAGAAGATGTGGTTGATCATCAGGGCAGCTGCCGTTTCTGCCTTGCAATTTGGGGCCGGGAGAAATTCCACCCATTTAGTGAACAAGCATGTCACGGTCAATATGTACTTGTACCCCCTACAGGAGCGAATCACAGGCCCGATAAAATCGACTTGTAAATCTGACCAAGGCAGTATCATCCACCTCTTTTGGAGGGGAGCACGGTGTGTGAGTGATGTTGGCTGAAATTGTGCACACACAAGACACCACTTCGAGTATTGGTCGAGGTCCTGCCCCATGTGTGGCCAGTATGCAACCTCTCTTAAGATTTCTAGTGTTGTATGAAACCCCTGATGACCGGCTGTGGCCGCATCATGGGCGTGACTTAGCATCAGGCTTAGGAATGAGGTAGGGACCACCCACTGGTCATGGCCAGCTAGGGATCTCCTCACCAACAAACCGTCTTGGATTCGGAAAATTTTTGGACATTTCATCAACACTCTGAGGTCCTCTTTCCCTATGTAATCGGTATCCATCAGGGGAAAGTTCTCAGGGTCCTCAATGTGTTGATAAAACTTACCAATTATTGGATCCCCTTTTTGAGCCGTAATCAACCAGCATCTGGGGTCTCCTTACTCCATTGTGCAGTTGAGAGTTCATTGTGAGCATTTGTCTGGGACCTAGTGATAGCAGTGACCTGGATTTCCCCCAACAGGGACTCGATCTCAAGTAGGTCCCCTTGGATGGCTCCGGTTTTGGCCAGCTGATCAGCTAGGTCATTTCCAGTTTTGTCTGGTCCCTCTACTTTAGAATGACCCTTGATCTTTTTCCAGTAGATGGTCATCCCATTCGAGGTGACCAGATCATCAATATTTTGTATTAATTTCACGTTTCAATGGTTTATTATTAGCACATAGCATGCCTCTGGTTTTCCAGTTAACCAGGTGCTCCATGAACCCGTTCCGTACATAATCCAAATCTGTGATTATGACCAGTTCGTGGAGTTGGTATTGGACAGCAGTGAGGATGGCTTGATGCACAGCCATCAGCTCTGCCACTTGACTACTTCGGGGACCGATTTTGTACCCAGCGCAGGGTTTTGGGGCATCATTCACCCATGCATTCTTTACGTCGGACACAAGTTCTTTTTCCCCGTTGTTTCCAACATGGTAGGAGCATCCATCCACATAGACGGTGGGCATTCCCTCACACTGGTCTTCTTCATAGACTTTGTGTGGGGAATTAAGGTATGCCTCCATGTTGTCCTTGATTTTAAGACTTTCGTCCTCGAGACAGTTTTCTCTGGCACAATCATGCAAGTCAGTCAGACCTTGCGCGAGGGGACTCTTCTTGTTTTGGCCATATCTGACCTCCACAGGAAAGCCTTGCATTGACAGAATTCAGGAAGTAATTTGGAAATTACTCACATTTCCGGCCCAGATTCTGTCACTTTGGAGATATTGCAAAGGCTGGTGTGGAGTCTCCACTATGATGTGTTCCCCCTGGATAAACAGACGGTAATTCTTCAATGCCCACACCGTTGCCAGGAGTGCCTTCCCACAATCGTTGAATTTTTCCTCCACAGAGGATAAAGTTTTTCTTGCATAGGAGATTACTTTGTACTGCTTTTGATATAATACTACAGTCAAGCATGTATTTGAGAACCCTGTCTCCAAGAAGAACTCCTTGTTTTTGACAGGGTAAGCTAGCAAGGCGCTTGTGAGAGGCTCCTTTTGAGTTGTCTTACTGCCTCTGCTTTTTCTGGACCCCACTCCCACTTGACCCTCCCCTTCAAGAGATGGATCAGGGGTCTTGTGATCTCTGTGTAGTCCTCAATGAACTTTCTGCTGTAATTAGTTAGTCCTAGGAGGCTCCTTAGTTCCTGCAGAGTTGTGGGGTCTTTTATTTTCTCGAGTGCTTCCACTTTCTTTTCCTGGGGACAGAGACCCTGAGGAGTAATCTCATGCCCCAGGAAATTGACACGGGTTCTGCACCACTGTGCCTTTTGAACCTCCGCTATGTGTTCCTCCACAGTTGAGCTTTTGACTAAAACATCATCTACATAGGCCATATTATCCCTTTCACCCAGGTCGGGCATGGCCTTATGTAGAAAAATGTTAAATTCATTGACGGAGTTGATGTATCCGAAGGGAGTCCGGGTCCATGTGTACTGCTGGCCCCGAAGGTAAAAGCCAGCTTGTATTGGTCTTCCCTACTGACAGGTACAGTCCAGTACCCATTGGTCAGGTCAATGGCAGTGAATACCTTTGACCCCTGGATCTGGGCCAGCCCTTGGTCAATGTAGGGAAGAGGCCATCAGGAAGTATGGACCCGTTTGTTGAGCTCCCTTAGGTCAGCACAAAGTCTCCACTGGCCATTTTGTTTCAAAATCCCCAGCACCGGATTATTGAAGGTGC
Source organism: Ambystoma mexicanum (assembly GCF_040938575.1). Lineage (NCBI taxonomy): Eukaryota > Metazoa > Chordata > Amphibia > Caudata > Ambystomatidae > Ambystoma > Ambystoma mexicanum. The sequence goes on along the minus strand of NC_090925.1, from coordinate 808,475,352 downwards.
TGTGGACTGGACGAATTATCCCATGGGACTCAAGGTTCTTAATTATTTCAGTAAGGGACTCCATTGATGCGAGAGGCAAGCAATATTGCTTCACAAACACTGGAGTCATGCCAGGGGTCCATGGGAATTATTGTTGTGTGGATGTCGGTGCGACCACAGTCATGAGTCCACCGCAAAGAGATCTGGAAAATCTAAGAAAACTTGTTTCAATTTCTGCTTCTGCTCCAGAGTCTCACAGGCATCAGCTAGTTTGACTCTCTCTTCAACAATCTGCCCGAGGCCTGGAAAGATTTCTGGTTTGGCTATCTCAGCGGCCTCTTCCAGCTGGGTGGAGAAGTCCCTGGTCAGGGTGCTGATTTGGACTGATGGCTTCAGGTGGGGAAGGCAGTCCTCGTGGACTTGGAAGATCACCTCATCCCTCCTGAAGTCACAAGTCACATCTTCCTTACCATAAGGGCAGGAAGAGTGCACCAGGAAATTCCCCCCATGCCAGGTTAAGATCCTGTCTGGTGTTGTGTCATCATCACTATCACTGTCAAAACAGTCCTTGGGTATTGGTCCTAACAGTTCATTACCTAAATCTATGGAAAAATGTCGGTCATCAACCGCCGTTCCAATAATGGTGCCTGCACCCAGGGTGATACTCTTTAGGTCGCTGTTATCCACCTCTGTTGGAATGGTGTTGTGTTCTATGTTGACTAGTGGTGTTGCGTTTACCCCCAACCCTTGCTGTTGGAAGTGAGCATTAAGATGAATATAGGCGTCATGGTTTTTCAGTTTCTGTGCTCTTTTAATTTTTACTTCCAGTGAGAATTGTCGGGTCCATTCTGGATGGTGACTTCCTCTCCAATCTGAATTTCAACTTCATAAGGCAGCAGTTGAGCTGACCTAAATGCTTTCTCTGGGTCATCAAAGTCCATGGGATTACCTGCTAATCGGGACCAAGCTTTGAAGTTTATTAGGTCCAAACTAATGGCAAACCGATTGAGAATGTCACTGCTTAAGTAAAATGTGGCAGGGACATCTCGCACGACCCAACAATTGTGGACTATGCTCTTGTTGCCTATGGAAATTTTGAGCATACACCTGCTAGGCAGGAGATGTTTGGAATTGGGTGTTTCCAGGTCCATTTCCCATTTGTCTATCAGTTTAAATGTGGGAATGGCTGAATCTTTTAGGAGTTTGCGTAAAATAGCCTCGCTGATGAAGCTCTTACCGTTGTTCACACACACTCGGGCAAGAACAGAGTCCTTCCCCTCATTTAACTGAATAGGGATGAACAACTGCTCTCCAAATTTCTGAATATCAGCCAAGCTTTGAGCTGATTTCTCATCTTTTTGGACTATAGGAATGGGATTTTCTGATTGTGAATTTGTAAAGAATTTCAGAGTGTTTCCTGCCAGTGTGGAATGCCACCTTAGACTGGAAGGAAGGTTGATTTTCAGAAATAGAGAGGACTCCCCATCACCAGTTTGTTGTCCTACTGCAATTACTGTCACGTCTGGGATTTGATTATTCTGGAAGTGAAATTCTATTTGGTCAGGTTTTTGTTCAACCATGTGGCATGTGCCGTTTAAACTAACATGGTTGACACTCTGTTTTAATTTTATGGGTCAGTTAGTCCGGGTCCAGAGGACCTTGTTTACACAATCTATGAGGGGAGACAACCTACGCAGGATGTCATTCCCTAGTAAACAAGGTGTGCCCTCTGGAGTCACAACTATGACTGGGTGCTTCACCTTGTGTCACCCAATTTTAATGTCCAAATCCACAGTTCCCTCAACGGGAATTTCCTTCCCGTCGAAGTTCTGAAGTTGTCCAGGAAGAGGGGTGAGAGGAATTTGGTATTTTCCCCCCTTCCCAAATTCAGTTGATCAAAGGCCCTTTTTGACAGAAGGGTAGCTTGGGATCCAGTGTCCACCAGTGCCAAAATTGTACATTGCCCTGTATTTGGTCCGGGGCATAATATCTTCCCTCCTTTTCCTCAAGGGCCAGTGTCATGATCCGCAGAACGCGCCCCTTTTGGACTTCCTGGTCCTTGTCACAACGGGGCTTGCACTCTTTGATACTCCCAACATGGGCGTCTAACGTGGTACGCCTTGCACCAGCTTCCACGTCGGATGTAGCACATATAAAATAGACCACGCCCCGCGTCCCTGTGCGTCTCAACGCTATCGCTGGTAGTAACTAGACGTGTGCTCCGTAGTTCGCTGAACTATTCTCCTGTCCTTGGTTCCCGGACCCTCTAATTTCTCAATTCATTCCTCCCTCTTCTCTTACCTTGTTCCCCGGATTTCGTGTACCTCCTTCGTGTACACTTCCTCGCTTCCTGGACGTCCTGAGCATCCGAGTATCCTGGAACGCTGAACGCACGCTGGAGTCAGAGGCGACTCGCGCAGGCTTGTACTGTCATGCCTGCGCCATGGGCGCATACATTTACGATCAATATTGACTTTATTTTCCATTTGCGAGACTTTGGTGCTTTTCTATTTTTCCCAACAAACTACACTTACCACAATGCACTTGGCTATAACCATCTTTTCCTGGCCATTCCTATTTGCCATCTTCGGAACTACAATCCCCAGAAGCCCTAGGGATCTGCTCTGCTTCCACCAGCTCAGGAACAGAGAGGGAGAAGGCCGATTGTCTGCAGGTGTGCAGATCCAGGTGCGACCAATTAGCCTGCCTCTGTGCTGGGCTGGGCGGTATAAAAGCTGCTGCCTGCAGGAGCTCAGTCTCTTGCATTAGGAGTCTTTCCGGCACCTTGTTGCTTCAAGCTACGGATCTTGTATGCGGTTCCTCCTTACTCCGGCTTTGGATCCAGTGCCCTGCCGGGCTCTCTACATTGCAGCTGATCACGCTCTGCTGCTTTCCAGCTTCCGCCCTTGCCCTGCCGGGCTCTCTGCTTTGCAGCCGATCACACTCTGCTGCTTTCCAGCCTCCGCCTGTGCCCTTCCGGGTTTCTGCCTTGCAGCCGATCACGCTCAGCTGCTATCTTCCGCCCCGGTCTTCCAGGCTCCTGCTCTGCAGCCTGCCTCACTCCGGCTGCCTACAGCCCTTGTCCTCTGGGCTCCCTGCTCTGCAGCCTGCCTCACTCCGGCTGCCTACAGCCCTTGTCCTCTGGGCTCCCTGCTCTGCAGCCTGCCTCACTCCGGCTGCTTACAGCCCTTGTCCTCTGGGCTCCCTGCTCTGCAGCCTGCCTCACTCCGGCTGCCTACAGCCCTTGTCCTCTGGGCTTCCTACCTTGCATCTTACAGTCCTCTGCAGCCTTCTACAGTCAGCGGCCCTGCTCCTCTGAGCTTACTCCTTGCTGCCCGGTCCTTCTGGCTCCTTGCCACGCAGCCTGCTTCTCTCCGCTACCAACAGCCCTTGTACTCGGGGCTTCCTACCTTGCAGCCGATCACGCGCTGCTGCTTGCTACCTACCTTTGTCCGCTGGGTTCTCAGCCTAGCAGCCCTCTACAGTCCTCATCAGCCTTCTACGGTCAGCGGCCCTGCCCCCAGGGCTCACTCCTTGCTGCCCGGCCCTTCTGGGCTCCTTGCCGTGCAGCCTGCTTTACTCTGCTGCCCTAAGCCCTTTCCCTCTGGGCTCTCTATCTTACAGCCCTGCTCCTGTGGGTTTGCTCATTGCTTTCCTGCTCCTCTGAGCTCTCAACCTTGTTCCTTACTGTCCTCTGCTATCCAATCCTGTTACACGACTTTACCTTCATTTCCTTCTGCTAGTTTGCTATGAACTTCCTTTTCCTGGATTTGTCTGTAAGTATCTTCTCTTGTACTGTTTGTAGACCCTTTTGTACAGAGCTTGTCTGTTGGTTTCCATCAGGCAACCTCTGCCCCTTCCCTTGTCTCGTTTCTACGTTACAGACACCCATAGCTGTTGTTCCAAGCCATGAGCAAACAGCGTGGGCTTCTGTTATAGCAAACTGTGCAGAAGGCTAGAGTTTTTCCTAAGGTCCGTGGAAAACTCTTTTCCTATATCTGCATACACCCCTAGAGGGAATCCATTCTGTAGTACTTTATTCCTTGCTACTCTTGCTTTATTACTCTTCGTTCTCATTACTTTCAGCTGTGTGTGTACTTATCTGTCCACCTTACTTCGGCACAACCACCCGTAACCCTTCCTGGGTGTCATGTGCCTCTTTTTACAGGGTGTCATCCCGTGACATGTACAAAACCCGATCCGTGCGCAAGAAGACTTCCTCCAAGAAATCCTGCAAAGAGCGATCTCAGGTGAGAAGGGGGGAATTCCATGACAGTTTGAGACGCCAAACAACCGAAGTTGAAACAAACATGGAACAGGCCATTCAGGATCTCATGCGTGGCATGCAAGAATTAACGACCGAGGTGCAGAATTTAAAGACGAAAAACGCCACATTGAAACAACTAGTTTTGTCCCGTGATTCTGCCACAAAGGAAAGTGTGCTACTGGGTGGCATTGTAGACAAATACGATGGGTCTGCAAAAACCCTTTGTGGATTCCTTGACTCTTGTTTAGTCCACCTTACCTTTAAGCCCTACTATTTTTCAACACCCAGGGCGAAGGTGGGCTTTATAATCTTGCACCTCTCCGGGAATGCACTGACTTGGGCTACTCCTTTAGTCAATTCTGGAGATGCCCTCCTGGATGACTATGATGGATTCATACAGGCCCTTAAGACCATGTTTGATCGCCCAGAACAGGTCTATAGTGCCTAGGAACGTCTACTTGACTTTTGGCAAGGATCCCAGGACATGCTTACGTATGTCACACGATTCAAACAATTGGCCAAGGAAGCAGATTGGTCTTCAAAAGCAAGCTTTACTCTTTTACGGAGGGGGCTAAATGAAGAGATAAAAGACGAATTAGCCAGAGTGACTCGTCCAAGTTCATTCCAGGCCCTTATGGATCTTGCCATGCAGATAGACTTTCGTATCCAGGAAAGGAAGGCAGAGAGGAAAAAGACCAATATGCCCTTCCAGAAGGTTTCCCTTGAGACCTCATTGAAACCCGACCCTACTCCGGTCTCTGGTTGCGATCCAGAACCCATGCAAATAGGGGCCTTCCGTGGACCCATATCCCCGCAAGAAAGGATGAGAAGTATCCACACGGGCTTATGCATGTATTGTGCCTCGGATAAACACCTAGTTAGAGAATGTCCTCTAGCCCCTCCACGACATTCGGGAAACGCCAGCTCCCGATCCTAGATGGAGCAAGGCTTCGGGAGAGAGATGTTTGCTCCACATCTATTCCATCCTTGAACTCTCCTGGACAGAACAATCTAGTGATTCTACAAGCCTCCCTATCGTCATCCAAGAATGAGACCTACCCCGTTTTGGCCTTGGTGAATTGTGGGGCTATGGGAATATTCATTGATCAAGATTGGGTCTTTAAACACCACATTCCATATGAAACATGGAGTATCATGCAACCTGTGGAGGTGATCGACGGAAGACCTCTCTCTTCAGGACCTATATCCTTGCAGACCAAAGAAATCCAACTCTCGATAAACCATCACCAAGAGTTGATCAAATTTGACATCATCAAGTCAGCCCATTACCCCATGGTACTGGGTATGCCCTGGTTGCAGAAACACAATCATTACATCGATTGGGCAGCAGGATCCTTGTTTCTTGGTTCTGAGTTTTGCATGTCTCACTGTCTATTCCCAGATTCCTCCTTGACAACTTCCGAAAGCACGCCAACAGACCAGCAAGGCCCACTCATGGTTTCAAACGTCATACAGGTTCTAGGGCCTATCAGGAATACGCTGATGTGTTTTCAACTGCTATAGTCCAGGCCCTACCCCCTCACAGACCTGAAGACTGCGCTATAGATACAGAACCTTCAGCAGTGATTCCCTTTGGGAGGATGTTCATTCTATCCGAACCGGAAAAAAAGGCCCTTAGAGAATACTTGGATACCAACCTTGAAAATGGCACCATAAGACCATCTAAATCTCCAGCTGGAGCTTCGTTGTTTTTTGTTCCCAAGAAAGACACTAAAGAGCTTAGACCTTGTCTTAATTATCGTGGATTGAATCAGTGCACCCTCAAGGACCGCTATCCCTTGCCCTTAATCTCTGATATCCTGGAAGCGGTGAGAGGAGCTGTAATCTTCACGAAGTTGGGTCTCAGGGGGGCCTACCATCTGATCCATATCAGGGAAGGAGACGAATGGAAAACAGCCTTTAGAACACCCTTTGGTCACTTTCAGTACTTGGTCATGCCCTTCGGGCTTGCAAATGCCCCCGCAGTCTTCCAACACTTCATGGATAGGGTGTTTTCTGACATGTTGTTCCTCTTCGTCATCGTTTACCTGGATGATATCTTGATTTACTCCAAGGATCCTCAAAGGCATGAAGAGCATGTAAAGGCAGCTTTGCAATGGCTACGTGAACACAAACTCCTAGCTAAACCAGAGAAATGCCTTTTTCATGTCACTTCTGTTCATTATCTAGGTTTTGTCCTTAGTCCAGAAGGAATAGGAATGGACCATTCAAAGGTAAAAGCTATACTATCTTGGCCTGTTCCCACTTCTGTGAAACAGATTCAATCCTTCCTGGGGCTTGCCAATTTCTACCGGAAATTCATACCATCCTTTTCTGAGTTCAACCGATCATCACATTATTGAAAAAAGACATCCCCTTCCTCTGGACCCCAGCCCAGGACAAGGCATTCCAACGATTAAAAACAGAGTTTACTCAAGCCCTTATTCTTGCTCAACCCGATATTAATCGACCATTCCTAGTGGAGACGGATGCCTCCAACTACGCCATAGGAGCAGTGTTAAAGCAAGAATTTGGGGATAAATTAGAGCACCCATTGCTTACCTCTCACTAACCCTGACTTCCAGCGAGACTCATTACTCCGTCTTGGAAAAGGAACTGTTGGCCATCCGTCAAGCCTTCACCGAATGGCGGCATCTACTTCTGGGAGCTAAACATCCTGTCCAGGTCCGTACGGACCATTGAAATCTTCAAGTTCGGCAATCTATGGAATGTAGGAATAGCCATCAAGCCTGTTGGGCCTTCTTCTTTTCCCAGTACCAGTTCCACATCCATCATGTCCTCGGATCACAGAACATAATTGCTGATTACGAAACTCTTGAAGATCGGGCCTACCCAAAGATGTTTACCCACACAATTTTTGTAGCTCAAGCAGTCAGTCTCCTGGAAGACATTCGAATGCAAACCCAGTCCTCTGAAATCTGGAAAGAATTCACAGGAAAGAATCGATGGAGTCTAAAAACTAGAGACGGATATTTGTTCAAGTACAATGCCCTGGTCATTCCCACACAGAGACTGCAACGACAGATTATTAACCTCTGTCATGACACTCTTCACTCCGGGCATCGTGGTGTCACTAACACCCTTCGTCTCGTACAAAGACAATTTTGGTGGCCCAAAATGAAGCCAGACATTCAACGGTACATTCAAGCCTGTGCAGTCTGCAATCAAAACAAACATGATAACAAGAAACCGGCAGGTCTCCTACTTCAACCTACACTACCTTCTAGGCCCTGGGAGTACATCGCTATGGACTTTATCGTGGAATTACCACCATCTAGGGGCTATACGACAATCATGGTCACCATTGATCTATTCACCCACATGGCCCATTTTACACAATTGTACTAATTGCCATCTTCCTCAGAACTCTCTGGCATTTTCCTGGAACATATATTTCGCCTTCATGGACTTCCCTTCCAAGATCATATAAGATCGAGGACCTCAATACATCTCTCAATTCTGGAAACATCTATGTTGTATTCTGGGAATCCAACGTGCTCTCTCATCGGGTTATCACCCACAGACTAACGGAGCTAAGGAACGTGTAAACCAGCCCCTGGAACAATGCCTACGTTGTTTTGCCACCAAGGTACAGGACGACTGGTCACTCCTTATACCCGTGGCTGAATTCGCTTACAACAACTCTGATCATTCGGCAGTCAAGACCAGCCCTTTTTATTGCAGCCAAGGATTCCACCCGTCAGTTCTACCTTCCATTCTCCCACATCCCACACCTGTACCAACAGGTGACTCCTGGATTGAAACTCTCATCACTGTTCACAAGGAAGCCAAAGAACATTTAGAAAAGGCCCGGACTCACGTTAAACATTATGTGGATACCAAAAGAAGACCAGGGCCTTCTTATGCCGTCGGTGACAAGGTCTGGCTGTCCTCAAAACTACTGCCTCGACATTTACGACCAAACAAACTAGCCCCCCGTTACTATGGACCTTTTTCCATAAAGGAAATAATAAACCCAGTTTTATTCCGGCTCAAGTTACCAGACTCCTGGGAGAAGATTCATCCAGTTTTTCACACTTCCTTATTAAAACCTTACATCCGATCCTCCCGGAAATCCTGCAGACCCAACCCCGTGGTTGTGGACAATCAGCTGGAATATGAAGTATCCAGAATATGCGACTCCAGATATAAACGGAGTCAACTTCAATATTTGGTCGAGTGGAAAAGATATCCTTCGAGTGAAAGAACCTGGGAATCACTTTCCAATCTGAATACCCCCCGATTGCTCAGAAGGTATCATCTCATACACCCGGGCAAACCTGGTGGAACAAGTTTTCGGAGGAGGCATGCTGTCATGATCCACAGAACGTGCCCCTTTTGGACTTCCTGGTCCTTGTCACAACGGGGCTTGCACTCTTTGATACTCCCAACATGGCCGTCTAATGTGGTACACCTTGCACCAGCTTCCACATTGGACGTAGCACATTCTACAAATAGACCACGCCCCCGCAGCCCTGCACGTCTCAACGCTATCGCTGGTTGTGACTAGACGTGTGCTCTGTAGTTTGCTGAACTATTCTCCTGTCCTTGGTTCCCGGACCCTCTATTTTCCCAATTCATTCCTCCCTCTTCTCTTACCTTGTTCTCTGGATTTCGTGTACCTCCTTCGTGTACACTTCCTCGCTTCCTGGACGTCCTGAGCATCCGAGTATCCTGGAACGCTGAACGCACGCTGGAGTCAGAGGACACTCGCGCGACCTTGTACAAAACCTGATCCGTGCGCAAGAAATCCTGCAAAGAGCGATCTCAGGTGAGAAGGGGGGAAGGGGGGAATTCCGGGACAGGCAGAGGTAATGCACATTTTTGGTCAACTGGTGGGTTCGTTTCTTTTCTTTGGACGCTGACAAAGAGGTGATTTGGGCAGGATTCTGTTTGGGGTCTGGGGAATCTGAAAGAAAAAGGTGACAGCTAGGTATGGGGGACGTTTTGGGTTCCCCTGGTTCTGATTCTGGGTCACCCCCCCTTTTTGGAGGCAGTCACCAGAATGGGTTTGAACCAGGGGATTTTCGTGCTGGTCCTTCTGAGTACTGATGATGGGCGGTTCTAACTCGGTCCCCACATCTACTGAGTCTGGATTTGGATCCTTTGGGACCCATCTTTCTTTGGGAGGAGTTCCCCCATCCCTGAAGGAGAAGATCCTTTTCCCAGAATCCTCTGAGGACCCCTCTCCTTCAAACTGGAAGATTTGTATCTCCTCCTCAAAATGGGTCTTTTTTGGGGTCTTTATTTCTCTTGCCCCCCCCTCTGCTCCTTGGGTGGCAGACTTTTGGGGGCAGGAGATTTTGGTTCCGGTTCCGGGGTTTTCCGGGGCTTTTCACAAGTGGGGAAGGAAGCTTCCTTCAAGGCGTTACACCCCCTTCCCCTTGTGCCTCCTCCCTGGGAACCGGCGGGTTGTCGGGGTTCTTCTCCCGTCATTGCTCTGGAGCACCAGGTCCTGGATTTGAGGCGTTCTGAGCCACCATGCTCATCTGAGGGTTCTGTTGAGCCCTCAGCATGAGACCCAGATCCGGCGCCATGTTCTGGACCTGGCGCTCTAGTTGCGACACCCTCTCTGGCTGGTACGGGTTCCTTATGTCTCCCCTGGGTTGATCCCGGGAAGGGTAGCTATCCCTTCTCACAAAATACCCTGGGTTAGGGAAGTTTGGGTACCCCTCCACCCTTGGCCTCCCCTCTCCCGTATTGGGCTGTCTGGGCTTAGGAAAGTGGGGAAAGAAGGATGGGTTGTTTTGGGGGTTGAAATTTGGCTGGTACCTGGGAAAGAGATTTTGTCCGGTATTCGGGGGATTACTGCCCTCCTGGGGAAAGTGAGAGGGAAGTTCCCTGGGCTTCCTGCTGTGTGGTTGGATCCACCCCCCCTCCCTTGGGCTGGAGCAGTCCACAGATAACCCAGGATGGGTCTATTACCCTTGTAGCATGGCTGATGTAGTCAGGGGAGTTAGGGGTCCCATTTGTGGGGTTACCTCCCTGACTCCCTGTTTGTGATTGGCCCGAGGGCCTTCTGGGTTTGGGGTTGTTTGGATTCTGTACGGGAAGGTTTTTAAGCCCCCCCATTTCTAGATCTAAAATGGGGGCAACCTTCACATCTGCCACATTAGCAGCAGCAGGGGTGTTGGTTGTTTTGGGGCTTTTGTTACAATTTTTATTTTCCAACGGCTTCTGCGCCTCATAGATGCGCGTTGCTTGTTCAATGACCCAGTCTAGTGATCTTTTTTCGTGGAAGTCCCTCACTAGCTGGGTCATAATATATTTGGGGAGAGCATGAAAGTAGGTGTTTACAAATTCTTTACTGTCAGTGCGCACCCTTCTAGTGGTCTGCGCAAAGGCACGTTTTAACTCCTGTACAAATTGATTTGGGGCCTGGTCTTCCCCACATTGTAAGTTGTAGGGTGCCTTGCAAGCCTCCTGAGGGTTCCTGTGGATGAGAAAATGTTTCATGATGGCTGCCCTGTGTGTGGACCATCTGGAATGATTCTGATCCTCCAGCCCCGCAAATAAGCTGGAGTACTCAGGAGAAAATGTCCACTTTACATATTGAATGCAGCTTTGGCTGTCCTTCAAATGGAAAGTTTCCATCATTTGTTCAAATAACTCAAGGTGCTCCCCAACCAAATATTTTGCATTCTTATGATAGGGTGTGATCACCCTCCTAATGGCTTTTATTTGTTTCAGGGGATCCTTGAGCAAGGCCCTCTTGACCTTGTAGGCTTTTTTAGTTCGGTTCACCCTGGTCCACTCATCCTCTGACTCAGAGGCACTGCTACCAGAGGTGCCTGTCTGATCTTCTAGGCTCTCCCAGATTCTGCGAGCTTGGGAATGTCTGGCAGAATGTGGGGGCCTAGTTTCTTGAGTCCTGTGGCGCTCAGAAGAGTCTTCTGATTCTTCCTCGCTCCCAGGATTGGTTGAGTACCCCTCCCACTGTCCTAGCTGGGAAGAGGTTTTCAGGATGCCCTTAGTGGGCCTACTCTCATGGAGTTCCCCACCAAATTTTACCATCAGATCTCTGGATAAATTATATTTTTGAGGATCCATTTCTATGATCCTCCACTCATTGGAGTCTCCCTTTTCAGAGAAGATGGCCCTAGCACTTGGTAACCCATACATAGATGCCCGCCCATCCATTCCTGGGAGGCACTGACCTATGAGCCCCATATTTCCCCTTAGGTTGAAGTCTGCCATCCCCGTGGCCCTTGGCTCATGTGAGCCAGTGGACATGGGGGTGGCAGAGTCCATGGAGTTCAAGAGATGAAAGTCTCTGGTGCCAGGGTTCCTGAGGTTATGCTCAGGTGTTTCCTTCTCCCAGCGGACCTCATCTCTCAGCCCCTAATCCCTGTTGCCATGCAAGAATCTGACCCTTCTGGTCTTCTATCAAGGCCTTACTGGTCTCTATTAATTGTTCCTGCATGGCCACCTTTTTATGGAGCCTGTCATTTTTCCCACAGAGAGCCTCATTGTCTCTCTGTGTTTCCTGTCTAATTTTGGAGTATTGGGCCAATTCTTGCTGCAGGACGGTCGCCTCCTGAGTCTGATCCTTCCCAGCCTGATCATTCTTTGCTAGAGCATCTTCCACCCTCCTGGTGTGCTCTAACAGACAGTTTTTCTTAGTCCTTTTTGAGCTCACCCAGTTACTGAAGGGCCAGGTGATTTTGTTCAACCTTGGTTTTTAAATAGTTGGCTTCCTGGCTTAAGCGTCCCTTTCCTGAATTAGAGTACCCCTCTGTGCAGCCAGGTCGTCCCTTTGTTTTTTGAATGTGCCAGCTTTCTGGTGCTCTTCATCAAATTCAGTTTGGGATTCAAGATCTTTAAGAATTAATTTATTATTTTCTTCTTTTACTTGGTCTAGGCAGTTTTGCAGGGTGACTACCTGCTCTGCACAGGCTCTATTAAAATTTAATTGCTGTTCTGGCTTTTGTTGGCTCTGTAGTAGAGAGTCCAATCTTTCCTGACACTCTTTTTGCAGCGCCAGTACTTTGGTATCCTGCTCTACCCCTTCTTGCTGCAGGATATCCAGATCTCCTTTTACTTTTATCAGGTACTGTCTGGTTCAATCTCTGATTCTTGACTCTTTTTTAGCCTTTGCTCTGCAGAGTCCAAATCAGTTTGGGTTTTTTCTAGTGATTGCACTTGCCTTTTTGCCAAATATAGGTTTTCGGCATATTTTTCCTGTATTTCTCGAACGTGTAGGCACAGTTATGCCGCTATTTTGGTAATTTTACCTTGCTCTTCTTTTGCCCTAGGGGCCATGTACAATTCACTAAGTGCCATGTGTAATGGACCCTGATCCTGCCATGTATCTGATCCTGTGGCAGTGGATTGTTTTTTGATTTCCTGCAGCCAGACATTCTCATCCAGCTCTGTCCATTCACCCCTGACAAATAATGTGTGCAGTAGTTGTTCTTTTGCCATATTAATTTCTACTGAGGTCGCCATTGCGGAAAAATTAATTTCCGTCTGATTTACAGCAGTTATTTTATTTTTGCAAAACAGACCAAATTCCTTAGAGTGTTTCTATTAAAGGGTGTTTTTAAAGTGTAGCACAGTATGGTAGCCCAACAGGGTTTATGTACCCAGTCAGTTAGCACACTGTATTAGACTGTCACAAGTGGTATTTCTAATTCAGAAATCTCATGACGAGCCCCCAATCTGTAAGTGATTTCAATCCGGCACTTTTCCTAGCGTGTAATGCACAACTGAAATCCTAATTCTATTTTTGTGTCTAAAAGTTATTTTATTCTCAATGATGTACCACTCATATCACACCCCTCTCTTGGAACCCCCACCCCGGTCACACTGAACCAGGAATCAGGCTGGTTTGCAAAGTTAAAATATTTATTTATGTATTCACAATATGATCACACTATGTTTAATAAGTATACCATAATCACCAATGGGGTGATGTAACACTAAGCAATCTCTTTAATAACAAGGAGTAATAATGAGCAAAACAATACAGCACAGAAATGATACTTTTGAGTGTGTGTTCAAATCAAATAGCAGTGTAGTTACTATTTCCCCCTGCACACTCCTCAACCAGCAATGTACAGGGATAGGAGAGAGAGCAGGTATTCAGGAATGAAGAATTCAAACAAAATGTCAATCCCAATTCCCCCCCAGCAACACAAGAGATTAACAGAATTGATTGGCAAACTGTCAAAATGGTTTTAAAGTTATCTGGAGAATGGATGGGGTAAAATGCTAAATGTGTTTTAAATTGTTGAAATTGTTGAAATTGTTTAAATTCTAATGGGAGCCACTTTATATGGTTACAGACAAACACTAGCAATGATTTGATACTAAGAAGCAATGTAAAAACTTAAAACTGGGGTCGGGTGCAATTGAAAGCTGTTTTACACGTGACAGAATTTTACCTAAAACAAAATTCCCGGCAAACCTTTCCGTGCCCAGTAATCGCGATTTACGGGAATACTCTATGGATGTGGTTTTTGGGTTCTATGGAAAGCTGTGAATGTTAGCTACAAGCAGAAGTTTACATTTTGTTTCTAGCATAATATATGAAGAAGGTATGGACGTTTTAGTGGAGGTCATTTTTTCTCAAATAGGCACAAGAATGAGAAAACAGGAATGCGCTTTTAAAAGACAAACAGGATTTCTTTACACTAAGGATGACTATGAAGAAGCAAATACTACATGGAAGCACAGCCACTGGATCAGGGTGACTGCCAGCCGAGACGCTTGCCTTCTTCAGATGCAATATATCAGCGCAAAGATATTTTTAACAATATTAGTACAGAAAGAATATAGGATAATATAGAGTGTTCAGGCAATTCAAAAAGATTTCTAACAATATCAGGTTCTAGAGAAAAAATAGGATAGATTTAAATAGGGATTACTATGGACAGTATATATGCTAGTGACACAGTCCTATTCTATGGATACTCACTATATATGTTTGAACAGAACCGTCAGGGATTCTGGTCAGGGGTTCTGGACAGGAATTCTGCTGGGCACACCGGACCGGACGTCAAGGTGCTCTGGTCTGCATGGCACAGCACGACTGGACAGGGTCTGCAATGGCTCTCTGGTCACAGCACGGCACAGCTCGGCACAGGATTGGGTTTAATCTGCCCTTCATCGGTTCTGAAGATAATTATTTAGCAGGCAACAGTTGTAGCACAGCCTGGCTGTTTCTTTTGGTCCCCTTAAGTTTCTGGGGTTAATTCTGGTTTATGGGATTTGAAGGCCTAGCTGAAAATGGTTCAGCTATAAAATGGGCCTTTCTGCTTGCCAAATTTCTGGAGTCTGGAGTCTGGAATATGGATAGTTCTGCTTCAGGGTGCTTCGCCAGGATCAGGATAGTGGGTGAATATGTGTGTCTAAGTCCTCAGCTGTCTCTATTTATGCTTATGGTAAGGGGGTGTGTATGCTGGATTATCCTAAGTGCGCCCCCTAGGCAGACTATTGGCTAGAGTCTCCTCTCTCGCTTGATTGGAGGAGAAAACAGGGTGCCACCATGTAGATGTGGTTTTATGAGTCAGAACATCCTCCCCTTGCCTTTTGAACATACAATCTACTTTTTGTACAATACATATTTACAAATGTGCAACCTCTATTACAATAACATACATAGATTACATATTTTGTGGAGTGGATACTCTTCCAAGCCCCGTCGCTGTAGGATCTTGGATCTGCTTTTGACAGACTTTCGCACTTTATGTCCTGAACGCATGGTCCAATTTCAGAGCAAATTTCCACAAATGTGTGCCTTCTATATGGGCACAAGCGTGCACAGTTTCATACTTTTGGCACAAATACATTTGGTGTAAATCCACCTTTTCTGCTGTTACTTCCCCGAACATAGCACAGAGTTCTGGCGCCTCTTAAAATGTGCCGCCAAAAATTAGATTCACAAGTCTGGGGATTAAATATTTTTCACAATTTCACACAGTAAATTATTAATCTTTTTAAAAATGTGCTTTTTGTCCTTGTGAATCAACAAATGGTTGTCTGTCTCCGCCTCCTCCTGTCTGTTGGCTGTCCAGAAGCAGTCTCCTCCCAGTTCCTTCTGGCAGAGTCCATTTACGACCCTTCCAAATTAGCATCTCTTTTGAACTGGAGGAAGTCCATTGTCCCCTTCCCACAGCAGCCCCAAATCTCCTCCCCTAATCTAATCATCACAGAGGCGTGATTTCCTGGTGGAGAGAAGCAGAAGGGAGGTACCTGGCCATTTTGGGGGAAGTTGTTATGCTGGTTTGGCTTGGGTCAGGCTTACATTTAAATGTCATTTTGTTGCAATTTTTTCTTGGTTTAAAATAAACTGGTACTTTCAAACAAGCAGCTAGAACACTTATTGCAGATTCTAAACCATGGGATTTAAATAGTTGCAACCTAGGTTACTCCCAATAACAAGTCACTTAAATTTCAGACATTTGATTTCAGTTGTACAAGTTAAAATTCCATCATGCAACTTTTAACAGCTGAAATACAGGTGGCCGCAGGTACTGCGCCCAGATTTTGACAGATTTCACTAGCAGGCAAACATTTGCTGTGGGTGTTTTGATGACAAATTCAGCTTTCCAGGACATTGTATGTTCATAATGATTTCTTGAACTGAGCGATTTGTAGCACCCAGCTAAAATATTGGATGTTTGATGGTGTTTTGTACCGGCATTCTGCAGTTTCAGCAACCAAGAAAAAGGATTTAAATGCAAGATTTTGGATTTCTTTCAGCAAAGCACTGCTTTTCCCAGTGACATGTTTCAGGAGTGAGATCTCCGTTCCCCCACTGACAACATGCATTGTAGATTTGGCAGCCATGTTTTGTAGAGCGCAATTTTCATAGGTTTTGGCGCGCACAAAGGTTTTGAGGCCCTTTTGATCATTCTGGCACCATCAAGTCACAGGGATGGCGCTGTAACGCTCACCTGGTATCCACAGGGACGTCACTCAGCCTGTTCTGACCTCTTACGACCTCGAACCCTTCCCTGAAGTCTACTCAACTGGAGACTGGCCCTGAAACACAGGATTGGTAGAGTTTAACTCCCTATTGTCTCTGTGTGCTTGAACCCCTTCTTCCCCGGGGTCCAACCCTTCCCTTTTTATCCACAGCTCACCTTGTTTTCTTGGAAAGTGTGCTCTCCGTCCTGCTTTCAGCACAGGGGCACGTTGATTGATGCGGGCTCGTTGCTGCCTAGTTACTTCACTGGCAAGAGTCCGACAGGTAAGTATAATGAGTATTTTGAACAGTTCTCTAACTTCGTTCCTTTCCTTCCTTAGATGATGGCCGGCGTCCGGGGATGGTGACGTGGTGCTGAGATGAGTAGCGCTGAAGGTGAGTGAGAGCGCGATGCGCGATGCGACCCTTTTGTATTTGTATTGAACTGAGTTCTTTTTCTGTGTCTTTTAGGTGCCACAACGTTTTCAGCGTGGATGCCGGTAATGAAGAAGAAATGCAGTGAGGAAGCGCGGTATGCAGTGCCTCTAGATGTTTCCATGCTAACCTGGAGTATCTTTTCCCTCTCACAGATGGATGAGAAGTTCCAGAGACATATTCGGCTGGGATTCAGGTAAGCGTTTGAAGCTCGTACAGTCTTTAAAAATAAGCGAAGATTTGCAGAATGCTTATTAATGCCTTTTTTCTGTTCTTTTCCCTTTTCCTTAGGAAGCGGCGTACCGGGATGGGAATGACACCGCCGAAGATGCCCGCAGAACAGAAGAAGCGATGAATGATGGGCAGAAGCGCCGCAAGGTAAGGCTGTTCCTAACGGTGTTCTTGTAGGAGCTGAATGCAGAAGAAAGATGCAGGCCTACTGGAGACCGATCCAAACACAGTAAGTGTCATGCTGCAGGTGCAGAAAACACAAAGCATGTTTCTCAGCATGGGCGTGGCTTAAATAGTCTCTGGGTATCCCAGGTGTCTCTGGGCTGAACCACACCCAAAAGACTAGACTGCACATGCAGTTCTGGGAACCGAAATATGTGGGGGCATCCATCTTGTCCCCATCAATGCACTACAAGTCCAATCCCCAATGTTATCCTATGGGAGTGAGTGAGTCTGGTGCCACAAGCGCCAAGTCTGACTCCAAGTGGGTCTTTGGAGGGATGGAGAGGTCCTTGAGGGCCATGTAGGTGATTGTGGCCTGGCTCCAGCCTGACATCTTGGAGGGATGGGGACATGAAGGGCAGGAATCATGACAGTCCCAGGGCAAGGCATAAGTGGGTTAATACATCCCAAAATAGAATCAAACCACTAGACCAAACACCGACCGTCCCTGACTTAGAGCTCTCAGAATTTAGACTCTGTTGACCATAACACCACAAACTACACATAGGCTCGAAGATGGAAAATACATTGAGCTTCACAGAAAAACAAATCAATGAAATAATAAGAGGCCTGTCCTTATTCAACACCCAAGGCATGAACCAAACAATGGCATTCACAGCTTCAGGCAATGAATTGCGCATATTTAAAAAAGAAGTGTTTTCGCACCGAGGTCCATTGACATTTCCTTAGGGAATACCTAAAATTCAATTTAGTCCCTCTAGGGCTAACGATACGATATAAGCCAGATTTATTCTTAGAAGAAAAGCAATATATGGTAGGCTTCAGCCAAATCGCAACCAAATGCAGCCGAGATCTAATGGTCCTGACCATTACTACTGCAGAAGGCATACATACATGCAAAGATTAAAGACGAACTAAATAATGAAGAGGAGAAGTTTCTTACAAACACAACTCTTGTCAATGTGAGAGAGAAGCTTAAGGAAATGAATTGCCAGATGGACCAATTCATGACTGACACCATGGAGAAAAAACATAAAAAATGTACGAAACATACACCAAGAAAATTCAAACTAGAAACCATTTACCCATATCTATCTCAAGAAGCCAAAGAGAATAAAGACAAGGAGAGAACACAGACGGCCACAGGAAGAAACAGAGCCAGAAAATGATGGGTGACCTTCTCAGGTACGTTAAGTTCAGACTCGGAACCAGACGACTATTTTGACTACAAGAACTATGGACCTGGACAATATCAAGGACGTCCTTTTTTAGGACGAGGGGACCCCAGACAACAATTCTGGCGTCCCCCCCAACAAAATCCCTTAAGATTCCCACTCTGCCAACCACCAAGTTCACGCAGACGTACACAGCAGAGGTAAATGCAGACAGAGAAACACTGATTTTCAATCTTTCAGATACCACTTTTACGCCAGAGGAACAATCAGTCTCAGCAAAAGGCCTAACATTTGTTCCGTCAAACCCCACCAATTGGTTCACACTTGAAACCGAAATGAAAAATGTCTTTAGGAAAATCTGTCTGAATTTTTTCTTCAATGTAGCAACCAATAAGTAGCAAGAGGCAGCCACAGGATTAAGAACAAAATACACTTTCAATCCTAATGACAACAAAACGCTGAGAGAAATAATCTCCTTTGAAATATGTGTTTCAAAAGAAATAGTGAAACTACAAGTGAGCAAACAGAGGATCAAACATAAGATGGCTATCAGGGAATGGACAGCCCTAAAAACTCTCACTGACAATAAAGACATTGTCATTAAAACAGCAGACAAGGGAGGGGGTATTGTAATCTAAAACACTGATTAATACCAGAAGATGGTCGAAAACCTTTTAGAGGATGGCAAAAACTACAAGAAACTAAGAAAGGATCCAACACCATTGTCACAGTGATTGAAGAAATCACGCCATATGCTTCGAAAAATGAATGGATAACGAGGAAAGAACAAGAATATCTAACTCACAAGGAAGCGTCCCAGCATTCTACGCTTTGCCAAAAATACATAAAGATTCTGTGAACCCGCCAGGAAGACCCATAATATTGGGTTGTGGCTCGATCCTACAGCCTATTTGCAAGTTCATCGACTACTACTTAAAACCTTTAACCCATGTATCTCAAAGACACCATGACAACGATACATTTCTTTGAAAACACACCATGCAACTCTGTAACGCATCTCTTGGTAACAATGTATATCAAAGCTCTATACACAAGCATTCCACAGGATGCAGCATTAGAATGAATTAGGAATCACCATGTACAGCATATGACACAGAACAGCGTCCCAGCCAACTTCATAGTAGAATTGCTTGCAGTAGCCCTATACAAAAATGTTTCTCTCTTCAAATACACATACTACCTCCAGGTCTGTGGAACGGCTGTGGGCGCTGCCTTTGCCCCTAGCCTCGCTGTGATATGGCTGAATATGAGAAACTATACATTCTCAACAATACAAATCCATTCCTCCACAGGATCAGCAAGTGGAAACATTACATCGACAACATTATCTTCACCTGACAGGAGGACTTCCAAACACTCAACGAGTTTCACATGTGGTTCAATAATCGTGCACCAGAAATCCAGTTCACACTGTGTAGCAGTTCACAGTCAATAAACTTTCTGGATCTAACCATCATGAACAAAGAAGGAAGACTTGCATGTACCCTATACAAAAAAGCTACAGATAAGAACATGCTCCTAGACTACCAGAGCCACCACCCCAAAAACCTGAAAGTTAATGTGCCGTATGGATAATGTCTAAAGATACACAGAAACTGCACAGAGATATCTCAATACAAACAACATGCCCAGGAATTTGAACATAAATTGAGAGCAAGAGGATACCCAAAGAAACTACTGAATAATGCACAAAAAGAGCCAAATGTACCCCCTATGGATACTCTAATAACCCCGAATATCAGAACCACGGATGATGAAGTACTCACCTGTGTAAAAACCTTCTGCCCAGACACCTGACAAATCAGACAAATAATCAAAATATTCTGGCCATTAGTCCAATTGAGCATACCAGGAGAACTTCTACCAAGGATGGCCCTAAAAAGATCAAAGAATTTGAAAGAATACCTAACTCACGTACGCCTTAGGAAAAAGGAAACCAGAAACACCTTTTGGAACCTACGCAAAATTACAGGCCATTACCCATGTGGCATATACTCAGTGGGTCGTTTCACCAAGAAGACAAAAATGTTAATAATAGTAGGCAAAGAATGGATGCGTTGACATTTTTCAAATTGCAAATCATACAATGTGATTTATGTGATAGAATGCTCGTGCGGGCTACGCTATGTGGGCGAAACTACACGACAGGTCAATAAGAGAATTGGAGAAAATAGATACAGAATCAGATGCAAAACACACACAGCACCCTTGGTAACACACTTCATGGAATTTCAACACAGTGCTGATGACATCCTATGGTGGGTAGTGGACAAAGTAAACAACAATACCAATGTAAGCAACACCCTGCTGTACAAGGGAGCGTGGTCGGCCATTCGACTTGAAACCATCAGTAATCGTCTCAACTAAGTCGGACCAGCCCATTTTGGAACCTAAATGAGGGCCTGCCCTTTACCTACTTACCCACTGTAGAACACGGAGGAAACTAAGTACATCCTAGGACATCCAATGCTATGGCCACATTTGGTTTAACCACTGTGTACACATACACCATGGACACAAGAATAGCTGCCACCAAAAGGTTATGACTCTTGCGCAAATGTTAGCTTACAGCCACTCCACTACAACCAGTGGTTTGGAAATATCTAGTACCTCACAATTGCTTAAACCACACCGCTCCAGCCACAAACGACCCCAAAGGCTAATAGGAGACAGAACATCTAAAACACACCTCCTGCACGCATGAGTACATTTACTGTATGGGACAGACACCATGGCAACCGAATGGACGGCATACAACTTTGCCCGTTCCGGTACATCAGATTGCAACTTTTAGACCTTCATAACAAGTCGGGCTACAGATACCATATCTATAGATGCAACACACCAACAAGAGCGCATTAGGTGTGGTGATTACAAAGGGGGCCGTAAATTTAGATAATACGTCCAAAGCACATGCGTGCTAGGAAAAAAGCACACTGCGATCTACGGCACAGGCGCGAAGCCAAGATATTAACTCAACCCGGTAAAGTCAGCACAAGGGACGCGCTGATCAGTTCTCTGACTAGGAGACAGCGATACACACGCCGGTAAGACCCTCCCTTCTTTTAATCGCTCGCAATATCCATGAGACATTGGCCCTAGAATAGCCATTGATCTAAAACTATCTCTCTCACAGAACAACAGAGACTACAATCAAAGACTAGGCAGCCCTCAAGCCATAAAAGCGAGGTACAGGACCATGTGCACCATACAGAGGTCATTCCACAGGAATCCACCTTATAGGTCTCTGTTACACATCCCGACTGTACCACAACAATAACTATGTTAAAGACTGATTGAAGCTGTCCTCCACCTCCCCACCTTTCTCGTCTTCCCAGCCTCGCACTCCATTGAATACCACCCACGCTTACCACCATTTAATGGTGCCACCTACTCTGTCCCAGAACAGCAGTCCACGCTTTGATTCTGACCTGCTCCAAGCAAGGGAATGTCGATAAGGTCAGTGTGTAGTAGGGGATAGTTCAAGCCCCAAACCTTTTTACCCATCACCAGCCAGTTAGTCTTGCGTTTAGCCCAAAGATTTTATACCAATAATAAGATGATTACTTAGGCTGTACGCTGCACTCACATACTATCTCATCCCTTTCCCACAACAGAGATACCCAATCCAGGGCCCAGATGTAGGCAACAACACACTTTACTTTGCCAAAACGTCACTGGATAAGGACAAGCTACACCAGTTCTAGCTCCTAACCACACCTGCAGCTAATTACTAGAGACATCGACCCAGGATTGGTTATTTGGAACACTGTAGCAATATACAAAAAAGGAAATGCTAAATGATTGACAAATTACTACTTATGCAACAGGATATAGAGGATGATGAAAACATTGGCACCTGCCTTCCTTTCACTTGTAGCAGTGTCTATTTGTCAAAACAAATGTACTGCAGGATAAATACTGTCTAATTCGTTTGAACATGTTTCTTCTTGATGTTTTTATTGATGTGCTTGTTGTGAAAAGCCCAAAATTAGGAGGTAAAAAAGGTGCATGAAATCAAGAATGGGTTTATGCATTATTTTGTTTCATATGCATATGTCAATGTGCCATGAAGAAGAGTAAGGTCTTATTTGTAATAACCTTTCTAGTATTCGAAATTCATTTGCATGTTGTTTTTCTCACCACGTATATGTCAAGTAATCTTTGTTTCATCTAAAAATACAGCACCTTGAGAAATCATTACGGTACTGTTCTAAAAATGTTATATAAGTAATAAAACAGGGCAATTCTAAAACTCCCTAAAACAAACTGTTGCAAATTCTTATGTACCAATCGGAGTGTCCAGACTAATGGTATTTGAAGGTTAGCAGGGAATTAAATACCTCGCACTAACGAACAAAATAACAGGCAGAATTGATGTATGTTGAATTCGAAAGTGGCAGGACAGTCTTAGTTATGGTAGTACCTTTCACCCACCGTCCTTCCACTATATAGTAACCCTTCTGTTCAAAATGGTTAATACAGCATTGACTGTAATAGGGTTTCCACGCTGGAATAAAATAGGAACATAACATAGAATCAAACCACTAGACCACACACCGACCGTCCCTGACCTAGAGCTCTCAGAATTTAGACTCTGTTGACCATACCACCACAGACTACACATAGGCTCAAAGATGGACAATACCTTGAGCTTCACAGAAGAACAAAATCAATGAAATAATAAGAAGCCCATCCTTATTCAACTCCCAAGTCATGAACCAAACAATGGCATTCACAGCCTCAGACGATGAATTGCTAAAATTAAAAAAAAAAGTGTTTTTACACCGAGGTCCATGGACATTTCCTTAGGGAATACCTAAAAGCCAACTTAGTCCCTCTAGGGCAAACGATATAGAATAAAGCAGATTTATTCTTAGGAGATAGGGAATATATGATAGGCTTCAGCCAAATTGCAACCAAATGCAGCCAAGAGCTAATGGGCCTTACTATTACTACTGCACAACGCATACATGCGAAGATTAAAGAAGAACAAAATAATGAAGAGGAGATGTTTCTTGCAAACATGATAATTGACAATGCGAGAGAGAAGCTTAAGGAAATTAATTGCCAGATGCACCAATTCATGACCGACAACCTGGAGAAGAAACATAAAAAACGTACGAAAGATATAAAAAACTTAAAACTAGAAACCATTTACCCATATCTATCTCCAGCATACAAAGAGAATAAAGACAACAGAGAAAACACAGATGGCCACAGGAGGAACCAGACCCAGAAAGCGATGGGTGACCTTCTCAGATACGTCAAGTTCAGACTTGACGGCAAAGAATGGATCCTTAGACATTTCTCAAATTGCAAATCACACAATGTGATTGTGACAATAAGGCAGACAGGCGGTTCAGTTAACAGAAAAATTGTCTTTATTTGACTCACCAACAAAAGTCAAATTAAATCTAGAATAAAAAAATATATATAGAATAATAAAGGCACAGAAGTATTCCTTCTAATCCTGCCAACTCCTGCTTTCTCTTCCTGGTTCCTTGCAAGGATGAAAATAAGGACCTCTGGATAGCCTTCTCCTCTTAGTCCTCGTATGCCCACATTCCTGCAGTACCAGTTTCCACGTCCGCTTGGCCCTGTAACAGAACGAAGAATGAGCACACCTCGCTTCTACTGCCTCTGGTTTAAATACCCAGGTACACCTCAGCCAATTAGGGACTGACTTACTGGTTAGGTTATAAAAACCCCTCCAAGCCCCGCCCCCCTCCCTATGAGTCGTTGTGGAGAGAAACGCTTGTAGTCCCTGATTCCCAGTCTCTGAGTCCCGTTCTGCTTCCCTGTGACCCAGGTAAGTGAGCTTGTGTGTGGGTGACTCTATGGGGCTGCCGGCCTCGGTTGTTTGTTTAAGGGAGGGAATCTTTTGTGGACTGCTCATAAGAATGGTGTCTCCCGCCTCGAATGAACGCGCCGGTTCACTAACACCCTGCAGTGTGCCGGCCGCTGAATTCGAGAGCTGTGGGGCCATGTTCTTAATACTGGTCCTGTAGTTTTCTGTCGGCTCATGTGAGCCCGGCGTTTCTTTCATTGTCTGTAGTGGAGGTACTGACTCATATGAACGCGGCGTTTCGCTAGCTTCATGCCGCGTGCCGGCCGCTTCATATGAGTGCAGCGTTGCCGACTCTGGAAAGCTCTGCATTTTAATATCATGCTGCGATAGGTTATTCACTTCAGCCTTTGAATCCGAATCACAACCCCACCAGGTCTCCCGGTTGTGCATGTCCATTCGTGCCTGTGCTGACCCTAGGTCAGCCACTTTCCCCTGTACCTTGGATATAAAGGATACCGGTAATTGGGTCTCAGTGTCTAGGTTTTTATCCGGACTACTACAGTGATTTATGTGATCGTATGCCCTTGCGGGCACCGCTATGTGGACCAAACTACACGACAGGCCAATAAGAGAATTGGAGAACTTAGATACAGAATCAGATGCAAAACACATACAGCACCCTTGTTAACACACTTCATGGAATTTCAGCACAGTGCTGATGACATCCTATGTTGGGTAGTGGACAAAGTAAACAACAATACCAATGTAAGCAATGCCCTGCTGTACAAGGAAGCGTGGTGGGTCGTTCAACCTCAAACCATCAGTAATGGTCTCAACAAAGTCGTACCAGCCCATTTTGGAACCTAAATGAGGGCCTGCTTTTACCTACTTACCCACTGTATAACACATAGGAAACTAAGTACATCCTAGGCAGTACAACGATATGGCCACATTTGGTTTGATTTAACCACTGTGAACACCTACACCATGGACACAAGAATAGCTGCCACCATAAGCATATGACTTATGTGCACCCGCTAGGTTACAACCACTCCATACCAACCAGTGGTTTGGACATATCTAGGACCTCACACTTGCTTAGGCCACACCCCTCCAGCCACATGCAGCTCCAAATGCTAATAAAAGACAGAACATTTAAAACACACCTTCTCCGCACAATCGCACATTTACTGTATGTGGCAGACACCCTGGCAACCGAACGGACGCCCTACAAGTTTGCCCGTTCCGCATACATCAGATTGCAACTTTTAGATCTTCACAAGTGGGTCTACAGATAGCCATCTCTATAGATGCACCACACCCACAAGAGCGCATTAGGTGTGGTGATTGCAAAAGGCACCCTAGCTTTAGACAATACGTCCAAACCGCATGGACGCTAGGAAACCAGCATACAGCTATCTATGGTGCAGGCGCAAAGCCAAGATATTAAATCAGTTGTTCTGGAAACCGTCGCACAACAAACGACGCACTGATCAGTTCACTTATTAGGAGACAGCGATCCACACGTCGGTAAGACCCCCTTCTTCTAATCGTTCGCAATATCCTTGACACTCTGGCCCTAAAATAGCAATTGATCTAAAACGATCTCTCCCACAGAATGAGTGAGACTACAATCAAAGACTAATTAGCCCTCAAGCCATAAAAGCAAGGTACAGGACCACATGCACCATACAGAGGTAATTCCACGGGAATCCACCTTATAGGTCTCTGTTACACATCACGATTGCGCCACAATAATTTACTATGTTAAAGACTGATTTAGGTAGTCCTCCCCACCTTTCTTGTCTCCCCAGCCTCGCACTCTATTGAATACCTCCCACCCTCAACACCATTTAATGGTGCCACCTAAGCTGTCCCAGAACAGCTAATTCCCCTCCTGCAATCCATTCAAAGACGTATTCAGCCTTCCTTACTCGCTCCTAACCTTACGAGGTCAGTTAAACTCGCATTGAAAACAAATTCTGACCGCCCCTTCTGAATCCCTATACATCAGGAGTCCGTTAAAACCTGACTCCCTTGTTGTTACCACCACAAGAAAGAGGGCGGGCACACTGCTACCCAATGTGGAGGCCCCTCCTGATAAGGAGAGCAAGAAACTATACAGTCTGGGCAGAATAGTGACTTCCTCGGGTGCCTACCAGGCAGGAATTGCCAATAATACTGCCCTTTAGGCTAGCTACGTTTGCCATAAGTGGGAACAAGTACTACAGAAAATTGAAACAGTCCCAGAGCCGTTAAAATCACAGCTCCTAAACATGGTGTCTGAGGGTAAGCAAGTGGCCAACTGCATCCTAAAGAACAACCTGGATGCTGCTGATAACACCGGCCGGATAATAGCAGAAGGCACTTCAATTAAACGCCATGCCTGGTTAAGGCAATCAGGCTTCAAGCTCGAAACCACCTTGCTAAACATGCCTTTTGAGCCTAATGCCCTGTTTGGTAAAGCAGTCAAGGACACCCTTAAAAGTGCAAAGGAGTACGATACCCTAAAATCCCTTGGCCAACTATCGAAGAAGCCTTTTGTGCAAAGTGGAGCTTTTAACACAAGGCGGTTTTGTGGGCAAAACTCACAACATTCCTCCAATTATAATCAAGGTGGTAAATTGTCACCATGGTGTTTTACTCACAGGGAACAGTCTACCTCTTAGAACTTTCAAAGGGGATACAAATGGTCTAGAAGCAGAGGTAGGGCCTCCACAGCCAGAGGCTCCACCCCACCAAATTAATGACGCCACGCTCCAGGTGCCCTCCCATGCCACTCCAGTAGGCAGCATTTTACAATTTACCCACGCATCGGAGGGGATCACCTCAGACAAGTGGGTACTATCCACCGAGCTTATACAGAGACCACGCAACCAAACTCCAAGACAAAAGAAGACGACGCAAGAAGAACAACGCATATTGCTAGAGGAGGTCAAAGCACTAATGGAGAAGGGCGCCATACAAATCGTCCCAGCAAACCAGGTAAACAATGGTATCTATTCAATGTACTTCCTTGTGCCAAAGAAAGACCTAACAATGCGCCTGATCCTAGACCTGCGACCAGCAAACACATATGCCAAGCCACAAAAGTTTCGCATGACAACGCTGCCGGAAGTAATCCCCCTACGGAAACAAGGGGACTACATGGCAACATTGGACATGAAAGATGCACACTTTCATATTTCAATGTTCCAAGCGCACAGAAAATATCTGCGCTTGAAGATAGTGGACCAACATTACCAGTTCAAGGTGCTCCCCTTCGGCACAGCCTCAGCTCCAAGGTTATTCACCAAAATGCTGACAGTAGTGGCGGCGCACTTTTGCAGAAAATTAATCCCAGTGTACTCTTATCTGGATGACTGGCTAATAACAGAGGAATTCCCTCAAGTTTGCAAGCACAACAGCCAAAGAACTATCAACCTTCTTTTCCAATTGGGGTTCTCCATCAATGAGAGAAAATGAAGTGCTGTCGTCAGCCAAACAAAGCAATTTCTGGGCACTATCATACGGATAAGGGAGGGGCCTAGTCTACCCCTCAAATGGAAGGGATCAGAACATGCTGTTGCAAATACCTAGCCGGTTGCCAACCAAATAAACGTATGCAAGGCAATGCGCCTGCTCAGGTTGATGGCTTCATGCATTTATCTAGTTCTACACGCACGCTGTGCATGCGCCCAATGCAGACGTGGTTAGCGAAACAATGGTCTCAGGCAAGCAGTCAGTGGGATGATCTAGTGGTTTTTTCACTAACCCTAGTATAGGCTCTTCGCTGGTGGACAAAGGAAAATTATTTAAAAGGAAAGCCCTTTCACAATCCACCTGTTCAAGCGATACTTATGGCAGACGCCTCACTCTCCGCATCTGGAGCCCATTACCTTCACCACACAGCTCACGGACAGTGGAATCAAACCACATCAACCTTCTGGAACTACTAGCAGTACTCATGGCCCTAAAAGATATTCAACTACATCTAGGAGGTCGGACAGTGCAAGTCCTCGCAGACAGCACCACTGCCATGCTTTACCTAATCAAGCAGGGTGGCACACACTCTCAAAGTCTGTCCAAGCTATCCCAGAAAATATGGAAGTGGCCACTCAATGCTCTGGCAGACACTCTGAGCAGAAACCGTCTACCCGAGGAGCACGGGTGGCAACTCAACAAACAAATTCTAAACTAAATCATCTTCCTATCGGGTTATCCTCCTTTAGACTTGTTCGCACAAACCAAAACACACAATGTTCAGAGTTCACATTCAGGTTTCCACAACCTCAATCCAAGGGGAACGCCCTGTGGACTGTCAGGTCTGGGCTATCTGGGAGATGTGTAGTCATGATCAGTTTAGTGAGTTGGGAGTCTTTAAAGAAAAGTTTTATTAAGATGTCTACTCTTCTTGGGATGGGCCCTTAACTGTTTATCTGCAGAGTGATGTTTACCCAATCCATCATGGCAGAGATGTATCCAGCTGCTGATTGGTGTTGATGGACAGAACAATTCATGATTGGTCAATTTAGAGACATAGGAGGTTTACTGGTATTTCCAACTGCCTGTCATCTTCCTTCCTCAAGTAGGAAGGCCCTGTGTGTAGCTGCTCTTAATTTGGAGGCCAGTCTTCTGTAATCCGAAGTTAAGTCAGGTTGCAGGCATTACAGGAGAAGTAACGTTGTGGGACAAGACAAGAGGAAGCATTGGTGGGAGCTCTCTGCTCTGTTTCATTTGTGAGATTTCTTCAGAAAATTCTGTGGGGAAGCTCTCCTAGTTTAGGTAATTAGTTAGGTTAGTCGCTGCTATTAACTGTTATCAAGTTGTTCCAAGTAATTACGTGACTGAACTAAATGACGGTTGTTTACTGGCATCTGGATCCGTACATATGGATTCCCAAAAGCTTGACCCTCTATCCATGAAGAGGACGTCTGAGCGGTTAAAAAAGAAAAAAAAAACGTTCCTGGGTCCCCGGCGGGTGACGATGGAAGCCTCCAGCCGTGTGGAGGCTCAGAGCGGGGATGGCCCTGCTCCGAGTCTCCACACGTAAGGAGGCTGCCATCGTCCCCCACCGGTGACAAAGGGATAGAAGGTAAGTGGGGTGGGGAGGGCAGGGAGGAGGGAGGAAAGGGTAAGAAAAAAAAAAGCTTACCTGTGTCCCTGGCGGGGAGGCGAAGGCAGCCTCTCAGCCGTGGGGAGGCTCGGAGAGGGGATGGCTCCGCTTCGAGCCTCCTCATTGGATGAGGGGCTGCCACGCCCCTGCCAAGGACAAGGCGGCTGGAATCCTGGCCGAGAATCGAAGGGTAAGGACCCGGCGAGAGCCAATCAGAATGCATGTTGCATTCTGCTCGACTCTCGCCGGGTACTAATTTTCAATATTAACTCAAGAGGAAGCGATATCAAACTGTTGCATCATTTCCAAAGGGTATAAAGAGCAATTGGACTTGTTCAAGTTTTAACCAGATTAACCTTTAGGAGTGAAATATTGGACAATATAAATCTCTGAAAACAATACATCCTGAATGTGCAAGGTAATGTGCAAAGTAATTCAGGAACTTTCCTGATAATTAATCCTTTGGCATTTCATCAAAGAGTCCTCTTCTCTTCGAGGAGACTAAACAGGTACTGATTGTTACTGGGATGGGGAGTGGGCCAGAGTAAAGAATTAAACTAATTCCTTTGTTTTCTAATCCTCTGCAGATTCTCGAAATTACAGTAAGAAAACTGTATCACGCCACTCCAAATATGGGAAATGGCAAGGTTACAGTTTACTTAAGTTCATTCACAAGAAGAGAGCACAATAAATCAATCTTTCTTGGACATTTTCTCAAATATGCTGAAGCCATTGAGTGACTGAAACATGCCACACAAAAAACAAACATCACTTGGAAGAGCGCCATCTGATGCAAAGCGAATATCAATATCAAGAGCTTCTGAAACACATCAACAGACAGCAGCGCGACTTGCCCACCAGAGGACAAGATCAACTTTCTCCAGGGTAAATGAGATGCCAGAACAAACAGAAGCAAGACGTGCCAACAAGAGCAACATACTCCAGGGCACATGAGACGCCACTCGATCAGGACGTGGGCAATGCCGGATACCCCAGCTAGTTTAGTTAATAAACCCTGACATTGGTTGGCATTATCCCCAATGCCATTACCTGACTGGTAATGAAACCCATGTAGGGGTTTATTGCTTAATAATTAAGACATGCAGGCATAAGACAGAGGTGTTTATACCACCCCTATGTGTGTGTGTTATAAAACTGACCAGTATGTACACACACATACGGGTTCATAGCTATTAGCATACCAGCATGCCTTCTGGGATGGGAATAGCTTTTTTATGTTAAAGTTGAGAAACAGAGCAGTTGCTATTTCTTTACTTAAAATAAACTACAAAACAAAATGGCTGCCATTCATGTAGGGAAAAGGGAATTACTTGTAGCCCCTTGTAGTCCCTTCTCCTGTTCCCTGGCAGTCATTGCTGCAAAGGGGAAGGTCTGAAAAAGATACTGAGCCTGCAAGGGACAAGGCGGCAGTAGTGTAAAGACTGGAGGGGGGTGTCTGTACTCCTGCTCTCTATATGGCAGAGGAGAGGCACAGAGGAACCCAGTCAAGGTTCTCTATTATTGGTATTGTGGTCAAGCAACCAAGGCTCAGCTCTCAGGAGGTGATGCAGGCTGGTTGTTAAGTACATTGTAGTCCCCAAGCACCCACAAAGGAATGTCCGCACACTGTATTAGTTAAAACACAGTCTTTATATAATTAAGGTTCAAGGTTATATACACAGTCACAATAACTCACTTTGTGCTCATTTAATCTACAATGGCGAATATATACACAGTTCTACGTGGTACCACAATTACTATCAGATTTCATTAAAGTGCATCAACTGGACTTAGTTGAAATGTGACACAAATCAAGTAATAAAGAGAACCAGCATTAGACATAGGAGGAAAAGCAGTTGGTTAGAACAATTGGCAGAATACTGAGCCCCTACCAACAGGCACAATTCTGTATGAGGATTCCCCCACCTGGGCAACCTGTAAGTAAAGATATAAACTACAAGCCCAGTCCATATGTTGTTCACACGAGTCTTATTTCCTTCTAAATTGTTCTACAACCCCAATGTACCTGGAATCGCAGAGTTCGACGTCAGGTCATCGACGGATCCTTCTCGAGCGGCTACCCTTTAAGGCAGGAGCCATGGAACGTCGAGATCCCATGAGGAAAAAGGTTGAACACTGTTGTTGCGGCAGCAGCTTCGGTTCTTGCGGTGCTCGTTGACAATCAGTCGAAAACGTCCTGCAAGCTGAGGAGTGTGGTGCACCTCGACGACGAGTGTTAGTTGCCGCAAAGAGTCAATGAAGAACTTTGGTCCAGCAAGGGCGTCGGGTCGTCGGCGAATTGGGCGGGACCACGGCTGGCTTCAGTAGCTTTGTCAGCATCTCCGAGGTCTTCGGGTGACGGGAAACCCACCAGCGGATTCTCCTCAGTCGTCGGCAGCCTTGACTTTCTCTGGCAGGACAAAAGCAGTCAACGAGGTTGAACAAGGGAGTCCTTGGATCAAAATAGGCAAAGGGAGCACTGCGGCTCCGGTCTGCAACGGCGGTCATCGACGGTGATGGACTTCAATGTCTGGGTGCTTCTCTTCGAGATTCTGCGGTGGTCACCATCTCCGGTCGGCAGCCTTTCGTAGGTCTGTCTACCAGGGAACTTTGGCAAAGATAAGCTGGTGCACAATGGTCAATCGTAGTTCAGGAATAGGTCTCCTAGCCAGGTCCTCTCTTGGATCAGTTCCTTGAAGGCACAACAGCTTTCAGACTAGAGAAGGACAGCAGCAGCAGCTCCTCTTCCAGTGGGTTTCCAAGTTAAGCATCAGTTTCAATGTCAGTTTCTACTTCAGCTTCTGAATGATTTCTAGCAGTGAGAGGCCACCAGATATACTGTTGATCTCCCGTTCACTCTGCTGGGTCATACTCAGGCAACCAATCACTCAGAAGGGCATTCAGGCAGCCAATCAGGCGCACAGTGCATTCAGGTCATTCTTCTCCAACCAGACACTCACAACACAGAATGTGGATTTCGGACAAGCATTCTGCCATTCAGCACTACACACTACATTAATACCAGTTTCGGGCAGGGCTGTCTCAGTCATTGTGTCAACCACCAGATACTAGACTCCCATAACACAGAATGCGTATTCATCACACACTCTATTCACTCAGGTCCCACCCCAAGGGCGTACCCACAACATACAGTCATTGCGAAGGCTCCAACCAGTCTGGCATGGACTTCAACCCACAACACCATATATGGAACTTCCACCCAACAGCCAGTCAGGGGGAAGGGACAGAGTCAGGGCCTCCCGGGACTTCAGGAGTACAAGGTAACAGGCAATAGAAAGCAAGAGGCCACAGGGACCATCTTGTTTCCTATCAGGAATCAAATGATTCCAATGACAGGGCCTGGGTATACCAAAATGGCGGATACTCCGAGCACCTGTCAAAGTCAGTATGGAGCTGCCACCAGCCCATACCCTGATCTGTGGGCCACACACAGGTGCACATAAACGTACACTAGGAGTACAGGGTCTTACTGCCACCCATGGCCGCAATAAGGCTATCCCAAGGGTCTGTTCACCATGACCAAAAAGAGGAAGAGCCGCACCGCCATGAGTCCCACATGAACTCCTGCACAGAAAACAAGACAGAGAACATACATGATAAAGCAATAAAAGACAAGGATTCAGAGGCCCTGTCCCTCTGATGCATTTCCAGCATCACACCGCCCCAGTTAACTACTTTGTTTCCACTACAGAGTCCTCCAATTCAGCATGAAAGCTCAGAGGAGCCTCCTAATCCGGATGACTTGACCGAGCATGTGGCTTTGAGAAATAAGCAAAAGAAGAAATCTAAACAAGGTACCAAAGCTCTGGAGAAGAAGGCCAAAAATCTAAAATTAGCGAATTCAAAACCTGGACCTCTAGGAAAATCTTGAGGTCCCTGAAAAATGAAATGAGGAATGAGCAAGATACAGTGCAAACTGTGCAAACTTATCAAACTGAACTTTTAGAACCCCAAGGCTTCCAGGTGCTCGATCAGTTGAACCTGAAAACAATGAACGTCGCAGGAAAAAAGAAGAATTACACAGGGCAAAAAGCAAAAAAATGTTAAACTGCATTCCAGATTGTTTTGATAATTTTAATCAAGGAGGCAATGAAGTGGGCCATGAGGATGGTGTTAATTGTGTCATGGTCCAATTGGGGCAACAGTTTAGGAAATAAATTAGGCATTTACAGAGAATCTGTGAACTACACGATGCTGCTGCAGAAGCTGAGGCTTGAAATCATCGTATCCAGCAACTGAGACATTGTTTTGACTAGGTCGAACATTTTATTTGTCTAAATAAAATACACAAATAGAAAACTACAAAGTTCTAAGGAATCTGGTCTCAGCGGATCTGACTCAGGTGAAATTTAAAGATAACTGCCAGACAGACATTGTGTTTATCTATTTAAAAACAAGAATTGTTGTAACAATGCTGCTGAAGAAGCCGCACATTTATTGACTCTGCGTTATGCGTTGTTCTTAGTGAGAGCAAAGTGAACTCCAACTAACCAGCCAGGTGCCAACTGGGGTCCTGCAGATATCATGTTCTAGTGATCACCCCAATAAAAGGGTAGTTCATTTTGCACAGAGCGATTTACAAGAGGTTGATGAATTATCTGACTGGGCGTGGTTATCTCCAATTTTCGACCTGCAGTGAAGTCTGTTTAACAGGAGATCTTTGAAAATGCTATCATGGAATTCTTGTGGCTGTGAATCCCTAGTCCATGTGATCCTGAATTGTCCTGACTATGCAGTTTATGATACTGTGATGATACAAGAGAGTGTGGCTGTGAGAATTACCTTATCAAGAGGGTTTTTAGTAATTTTTACAGAAAAGCACTTTGTGGGCTCAGAGGTGGACCATCTGGTGGCATGCTCATTTCAAATAAACTGGGCTTGGCGTGAAAGAAGTAAAATGTCTGGAACCTTCCCTAGGATTGCTTTATGTGAATGGCTTTCTTAAGCAGTCAACTGTTGGGAAAGAGCTTCTGTTGATTTATGTTTATTGGAATCGGGTTAAGATCGGCCTGCAGGAGTTCATGGATCACTTGGCGGACATTCTAATGGTAAATGGTATGGTTAAACTAATTCAAATTTTATCATGTTAAGGGGCAATCTTAACACCTTCTGCCTAGATTTTGATGATCTCGATCACATCAGAGCATACGATGGGAACTATAGTAGAGCTAAAAGAAATTGAGCGGTGACAGCTTAAGATGTGGCAATTTTTGCAAAATATGGAACTTAGTCAAATTAAATGGTAACATTTTAGGAGACCGCCCCCCTAACCTTCCTTGGCATAGTGGTGGAAAATATTCTGACATTGATTATATTTTTCTCTCCCAGTGTTTATTCGACCCCGGCCTATCGTTTGAATCATCGCAAATTCAGCCAGTCATCATAACTGGCTTCAGACCAGTTTACACCTAGGTTTGTCGTTATATTTGATCTGTTACACAACCCTTAACAATCTCAACAAAAGAGAAACATACTATATGGCCCAACAGTCATATCCACCAATTTAATATGAGCCTAGAGGATCTATGTAGTAACGTAAACCAGCAAGGAATATGTCACTACTTAACACCATCTTTGTTTAATAGGTTTATATATGATTTTATGTTTATAATCTTAGATATCGATTGTAATAAGGAATGGCGCAACCACAATAATACAAAACAGATATGGTTACTTAATTCAAGTTAAGCAAAAAGGAATGATGTCGTAACCTTGGAATGGTGCAGAAATCCAATGCTTAAGATCCAAAAAGAAGGTGTCTAGAATAAAACAGTAACTACTATGCTGAAAAAACACAGGAAAACCATATGCTCTGGACCAGGGTATTACCATACCGGTATGAACTGAAAAAATATCCAGAGGACTCTATTCAAATATGACATATCAAAAATATTTATTTCACTTGATACAGAATTTGCAAAGATGAATCAATCATGTATAAATCAACACTCTAAATCACATTTAGGTTGAAGTAAGAACAAGATTTAAAACATTGCAAATGACCAACCTCTTTTCTGAAAAGAAATGTTCAATCATTCATCAACATACATTCTCATACACACATCTACATACAAAAATACATTCACAAAAGTTTGTTTTATAGGTAAAAATATTCAAATGACTGCATGAAGAAAATTTCATAACATTTCAACAGTTTAAGAACATGTCAACAAATATTGTAATGGATCTAAATCATTTTTGCAATTCATTTGATCACATCTCCAACAATCTTCGGTTTCCCAGAATAAAACAGTGCTATAAAAACGGGCTCTCTTATCATAAAGGCCTATAGATGCATAGAGATAGCCAGACTATGCTGAATGTGCTATTAACTAAACAGGAAGCTGACTTTTGGGTGTTAAACAATGAACAATGTATGTATATCTGATCTAGGCTCTGAGCTAGCGCAGCCATAGCCGACACCACGTCCCATCCCAGGCTAGGCAAGATGGACATCGTTGGCTCGCCCATGCGGACGATATAGTTATTCTGGACCTACTTGGGTTTTCAATTTTCTTTTTAGATTAAATCTAAATTCTTTGTATGCATTATTGAAGCCCAGGGTGTCCTTCTATGAAGAACAAATGAAACGTATAAAAGCAAAATTATGTCACTTTTTACTAATCCCACTCAAAATATACTATAATGGTAAAGAAATTCCCTGTCTGAATTACGGTTTTGAATTTTGGAACTTGGGGGATTGGCCCAAATTGTGTGTTTGCTTGGAGGTTTGCTTTGGAAAAAAGTGTTGCCTTTGCCTAACTGTGTTTCAATTCAGGCTATCAGATACCAACTGGGCAAGACTTCTCTCAAAGCAAAGCTACAAAATATTGGCCTCACCACATAACTCGACAAGGAATTGAACGGGCTTGTGGAAAAGTGTGATTTTATTTTATCTCGCTTAGCAATTGCCAGCAATGACTATTGTGAATCCTACAAGAGTTAAATTCGGACTGTGGCAATTGGATTGGATAGACACCAGGACAAAAATGTACAATTACCGACTGTACAGGGAACTAGCTTTTTTTTTTCTCGAAAAAAAAAGTTTGAACTATTTTATTTAATGAAGTTTCCCGATGCAGAATATGGCAACACATTCACGAAAGTTCGATTGAATACACTCCCAGTATGCAAAATCACTTACATTCGGCCGAATGTCAGTACTAAGAATGCATCACGTAGACACAAACCGTATTCTCTCCTAACTTCCAATGTTATGCGGATGAAACACAGCTCTTCTTCAAGCTTCCATCCTCCTCCTCCTCCTTCTCTTCCTCTCTCATTCCTGACTGCCTTTCTGTGATTCAGGCAGGGTGTTCTGCCAACGACCTCTGCATTATTGCGAGTAAGACAGAGATCCTTACCATTGGGACCATTGCTCCTTCTTTCCCTCCCACACTCTGGCAGCCCTCCGTGGGCCCCCTCCCCTCACCCTCCTGTGAGGCTAAAAACCTTGGTGTCATCTTAGACTCCTCTCTCCTTCTCTCCTCACATCACGGGCCTTGACAAGAAGAACCACTTTCAGCTCACCTCCTCAGAGGCCTTCTCCCTTTCCGCACCATCCCCCAGAAACTCAATGTCTCCAGAGGTCTGGTCCTCTCCAGGCTGGACTACTGCAGCAGCCTCTTCCGTAATCTGCCTAGCGCCTCCCTATGCCACCTTCAACTAATCCAGAATAGGACTGCAAGATTTATCCTCGGCCTCAAGCCCAGGGGCCACATCTCTCCAGCCTTACAATCTCTCCACTGGGTCCCTGTTGCCGCAAGGATCAAGTTCAATACCTTCTACATCATCCAAAAGTCTTTAAGTTATGCTGTAAACTGGAGCAGATGTTTTGTGGGAGCCAGGGAATAAGGCATCATGTAGTCTGGAGGCTTGATTTTGGGCAAGCTGCGGGTACGCTTGGGTGTCACTTCTCCATGACATCATAACACAAAACAAGTGCTTAAGTGGAGGCCTGAGCAACAGATAATATAGATTCTGCCTAAGTTAACTGAGCCTCCTGGTGTGCCTCTGCACCTCTCACTATGCCTTCTCCACCTTTTTCTGTCCCATCAGGTGGGTGGCGCCCTAACTCCTGCTGCATGACCTACAGGGACGTAGCATCTACACCAGGACCTGCCCAAGCAAGGCACAAGTAGCCACCAGTTCTCTCCTGTTCTTCTCTTCACCCTTGGATGACAGTCTGTCCATGGTGGCAGGTAAGACTCTGTCAGACAGGGTGGCGGGGGGGGGAGATGGGGCAGCAGGAAGACTGGGCTTAATGTGCCTTAGTGGGATAGATGCCTGTGACGCTGGTGCTTGGTCAACTTGCCACCCTGACAGGGAGACAGCACCACCAGAGGGATTATGGCCTTGTTTACATTCCCCACCTGCAGGATGTGCCCTGCACTCTGCTGCTTCAAGACTGGAGTTGCTATGGTGATGATGGTGCTGTTCAAGATTGTGAATCATCACCGTGGGCCTGCCCATTCGTATGCTGGCTGGCTGGTTAAGTGCTGGCGATCGGTGGTCGGGGCATGTTAAGAGGTGGACAGAGTGTGTCTTTCCTGGTGGACAGGCGTTGCTCTCTTGCTCCCTCCATGGGATCGTCCTCCTCCCCGTTGTCATCATCAGGGATCTGTCCTAGTCCGCTGTAAGAATACAATGTTTACATGGATTTAACGTGTTACACCTACTACAAACCCTACATTTCCCTTACTTATGTTGCAGTCATGCTAGCTCGATCCATGCACCCCTCTGGGCTAGTTTCTGAGCCCACGTGTGATCCCCAGGAATAGGGATAGCAGTCTGGTGGGCCCATGTCCCATACTAGACAGTAATGAATTGGTCCAGAAAAGCGATGTTTCACATTAGCACCCATCCAAACATTTTATGAAAGGGGTGTGAGGCATACATGAAAGGGCAGGCAAAATGCCTTTCGAGGTGCACCTTGTTGGGCCAATTCCCTATGGCCATTCAGAGGTCAATTCTGTGGAGCGCATTGCTTCAGCAGAAACACAACCTCAGTTGTTGCTGAAATACATGTTCTCGCCATCTTCAAGTGCTACCAGCACTCCCTAATGTCATCAACACTGCATGTGGTGGGGGCTATAGCACTGACGGAGGATTGGATGGTTTGCGACACCTTGAACCACTGGCATTTTGAAGCGTTTATTGTAGTCAACCCCATGAGATGTGGCGCCTCCGTCACAACCACTTCCACCAGAACCATAAGCTAATTTTCAGAACCCTGGTCTTGTATCCCTTGCACATGTTCCTAGGAGGTCACATGACCAAGCATGGAACAAGCCACATGATGTTTCCAAGCAGCTTGGGGGCTGGACTGCCAGAGGGGTCAGGGCGCAGGAGGGAAATGAGGCAGTAGGGGGGAAACAAGGGAGTTTGATGGCAGTAGGAGCCAATTGGTGCAGCCGGAGCATGAAGAGGCAGGCAGCACAGTAGTCAGGGTTTGAAGTTAAACGAATGTAGGGGTGGAAAAAAGTGTTAAAAATGCAAGTGTTAAAAAAGACATGAATGAATGGATGTGTAACAAATTAAAAAGAAAAGGCTCGGGGGGGGCATGGCCAAGCAGCAAAAGAGATGGCCACATAGTTGCAGAGCTCCTAGTGCGTTGGATATAGCTTATCTAAATGAACATGTAGTCCGACCTGCATTTTATATTTAATTGCTCCTTGTGAGTGGGGCCGGCAGTGGATCGTAACTCCTGAAGCCTTTCCGTGACTGCGGTTTCAAATAATGTTCTTACCTATTTGCTGCCGACTCGGTCGCGGCTCTGCATGGTGCCTACATTCCTCTCAGAAGCTTCTCACTTCGACATTTTCCAACACGCAGCTGCATTTCTTCGACGGAAACGTGTATGGTGCTCTCCCTCAGAGAAATACCTTTTCTATGGCCTTCAACGTTTGTTGTTCGTTGACTCCGGCTGTGAACTGTTAGCAGAATGCTCGGCTGAGATGATGGCCCCAGCCTACAGCAGCGGCTTTACGTCAGGAAAACAGCCGACGCATCCTGTCAGCTCACGCGTCCTACGCGAGTAAGATCACCTGCACACTTTAAGGAAACAGATTTGCTTCAATACAAAGACCCTGTGAGTAAAGTTAAGCACTTCCACAAGGCTACAGCATTTTTTAAACACACAGGCAGCACATATGGAAATATAAATTACATATTTAACACCTTTGGAGCACTTTATTGAGAACTTTCCTATATTCCCTGACTAAACAGTACAACCTGGATTTTTGCTGATTAACTGCTGCATTATTAGGAAAACTACCTTCAACACATAGTTGCTGGCATTATTAACTTTCTACTCTGTCCTGATAGTTTCCTTGTCATGAATGTCTGAATATTGTGATATGGGGCAGTTTGGTATTTGAAACTCATGACCACTCGAAGCTTACTATGCTCCAGAAGCAACTAGCTAATTCTTTAACAATATATCAGCAAGTCTTATTTGTACCATAAGTCTTAATAAAGTGCACCATCTTTGTAACCTGTGATTCATCAAATCAACTTTTGGCAAAACCCTCTCCTTGCTTCCCCCAACGTGGAAGCTCTCTTCACATTGCCCATCCCATCAGTCCCGCTACCTCCGGTCCTCATCAACTCATCTCGACACAGCCTACTCGCTTTTGACCTCCAGTGGCCGAATTGCAAAAATTCACTTCTCATTTTATTTGAATTTCTTTCAATTTTCGCTCAATTACTGACTCACAGATAATATCTGTTACCCTTAAACATGGCTGATATCATCCAAACTGCGACATCACCTGAAAATGCACCATTTAATGCCTGCAAGGAAAAAGTTTTAGAGGAACTTGGCAATACTCAGTTCTCCATTTCTGCGCTGGACTCCCGCTCCTCCTCCATACAAGAGAGCTTAAAGGTTTTAAAAATGACATTGAGACTTTCTCTGGCAGACTTGATGAAATGGAAGAAATAGTTGGTATTGTGGAAGATAGAGTGTAGGGCCTCTAGAACAGGCAATTGAGACTCGCACATCTGGAAGGTGAAGTTATGGAACTGGAAGACAGAAATCATAGGGACAACCTTTCTACGGGATCCCTGAAAAAAATTGAAGATGACCCCATCAACTTCCTTATCAATTGGATCCCCTCCGTCGCAGGGATCACTTTTTCACCCCCATTGGAACTACAGTATGCTCACAGGATTAGACCCCACTTCTCCAGCAACAACACCTCGCCAGGACCCTTCATCACTTGCTTCTTACAACATCAGCAAGCGCGCCAAATCTTACTAACTGCCAGGAACAATTCCCCAATCCTCTTACAGGGTAACAGAATCTTTATCTCTACAGACTTTTCCAGAATTACCCAAGCCAAGAGGAAAAGATTCCTAGATATAAGACCTCTCTTGAAATCCCTGAACATCAGATATGGTCTTTTGGATCCCGCAAGGATGATGTTTACCATTCCAGACGGACCTAAGCAAGAGTTCACTGACCCAAATGATCTTCATAATCTACTTCAAGCTCTTCAAACATCACCGATGGATACAACCTCCCTGAACTCCTCAGTCAACACTTCCAAGCCAGACCCTCTACTTCATTCGCCTTCTTTCAGGAAACATAAGAATCAACACACCTAAGCACAGCAGATCAACTTCCTCAATCCCATTTGATGCTCCGTCTACCTCGACTCATATGAGAGACAAATCAAGATCTCCCATCAAATCCATTGATCCTTCTTTTTCAACTTTGCAAACTTGAATAACTCCACTCGTGGGTAGTACTTCACCATTACCTTATCCGACTTACAATATATTATTTATTTAACCATTTGGTTCACTAATTAGTAGTTCCTTTGGTCATTCTGCGTGTTCATGCTCATCCAGCTTTAGACGTTATACTCACCTCTTGCTCTTTGCTTCTCTTCGCCTGTGCTTATTCCATCTCCTTACTCTGGTGTCCCCCATGATACTCTTATTTGCTTACTTTCTAACCAATCTCACCTTTACCCTTTTGCCATTACTTATTCTTATGTTGTCCTTTTTATCCAACTTGTCCATTCTTATATGTTTTTTCCTCTTTTGTCGTGTCTCTTTCCTTATGTTTTTGCCCTACTACATCGGTGTTACCACAATATTTAGTCATTTTTACTCCTATGACGTATTGCAATTTTTAAAATCGTACTCATTGCAGTAAATAACTGTTTTATTTCTCACTGCGTTTTTCTCTGCTTCTGCCATTATCTTTCTTATCATCACAAATGTCTATTAAGTTTGTTACATGGAATGTTAAAGGGCTGAGTCGTCTTATCAAACGTAGCAAGATTATCTCTCAACTTGCTAAGCAAAAACCCAACATTGTGCATCTCCAAGAGGCTCATTTGAGTTTGCATAGCGAAAACCTCATGTTTAGAGCTTTATGGGTCAGTCATACACTCTTTTCAATGCTCTAGATAAGAAGAGTGGAGTTTCTATATTGATTAATAAGCATTTGAACTTTTCATTAGTTAATGAAGAAAAAGACCCTGAACTCTGATGGATCATTGTAGAAGCAATCATTAACAATTTACCTGTTACTGTAATCAATGTTTTTGGTCTAATTTCATATCAAAACTCTCACACAAGGGTCCAAAATCATTTTTCTGGAGATATGAACCAGATCCTTGACTTTGCCCTTGACCGTAAATCTTCCTCGAATGTTATCAACTCCAAATCCCGAAATAGTTTCCTAAACTTATTACAAAACGTCAACCTAATTGACTCTTGGCGCTTCTGTCACCCAGATACAAAAGATTATATGTTCTATTCCCCTACCCATCAATCCCTTTCCAGACTAGATTATGTTTTTGTTAATTGTTCACTAATTTCTACCATTTTGAACTCTGAAATTGGTCCCATAACTACTTCTGATCATGCACCCGTTTCCACTACTCTAGAATGGATACCTACTTCTAAACTTTCTCCAAAAGATTTAATTAGTTTCTCCTTAAAGACAAATCCTTCATTGACAAAGTTAAATCTTTCCTTGAAGACTTCTTCCTCAATAAACGTCCTGAACACACCTCCTTGAATAACAACTGTGACACTTATAAAGCCACCCTTCGCAGATTCATAATTCAATTTGTTGCCATTAAAAAACAGAAATCTGAACTCAATCATAACGCTCTGTTAGTCTCAATCAAACATATTTAACAATCCTACTATGCAAACCTGGATCTTAATACTATGAAAGCTCTCATGACTAAACCAATTGAATTTAACTAAATATGCACTGACAGAGCTGCCAACACCATACTAGCTCTAGAACTACACTTCACAATGGATCCAACAAAGCTGGCAGAATGCTAGCCTCTTATCTAAAAAGAAAAATCACTTATTACCCATATTCTTTCTCCTGATTGTAACAGACTAACCAAACCAAAAGATATAAATTATGACTTTCTTGATTTTTATTCCAACCTATATTCCTCTGACCCCTCTATTAACACTTCTGAAATCCATTCTTTCTTCGAAAAAAACCAAAAAGATAAATCCCTCCAACCCGGTTGACCTCTATTCCCTTGACACGCCTATCACCCTAGCTGAAATCAAGCAAGCCATACTCAACCTCAAACCCAATAAAGCCCCAGGCCCTGATGGGTTCACCACCGACTTTTACAAAGTTTTCATCGACTCCATTGCACCAAAACCTCTACAATTAGATTCCGGCTTTGTTGAAATTGGTCAAAGCCCTGCTTCTTTTGGTGAGGCCCTTCTCGTAATTTTTCCCAAACTGATAAAGACCCCTCTCTAATTGAAAACTACAGACCCATTTCTCTTATCAATTCTGATTAAAAAATGTTTGCAAAAATCCTTGCAAAACGCCTGAACTATATGCACCCTGATCAATATGGTTTTATCAAAGATCGACACGCTTCATCTAATACCAGACTCTTATTTAACATGCTTTCTTATTCTCAAAATTCTCATGACCCTTAAGCTCTTCTATTCCTCAACACTGTGAAAGCATTTGATTGTGTCTCTTGGTCTTTCATGTTTAATTCTTTAATTTGGCATGTGCTCCCTCTGTACTTTATCAATCTGCCCAGAATTATTTACTCTTATCCTACCACTCATATTCTGATCAATAATTCTCTCTCCTCCTCTTTTCAAATAGAAAGAGGAACATGCCACGGTTGTCCCCTTTCTCCCATGCTATTTAATCTTGCACGAGAACCCCTTCTTCAAAGCACGAGAACTAACACCAACATCAAAAGTATCTTTATAAATAATATAGAAATAAAATGATCTGCTTATGCAGATGATATCCTACTTTACCTCTCTAATCAGGCCTCCTCCATCCAACATTTGATAACTACCATTAACAACTTTTCTACTGTCTCTGGATACAAATGACATTTTGATAAATCTGAGGTCAGGCCACTCACTAATGCATGTAACCCTACCAATACCCCTCTTTTTGGCATGTCATGGCAACCCTCACATATTACATATCTAGGGCTTCAAATCGCTAAAGATTTTCACACCACGATTAATCTCAACACCAACCTTCTAATTGAAAAAGTTACAGAAATGACTTCAAGATGATCACCTCTTTTCCTATCTTGGTGGGGAAGCCTTGATACTA
Source organism: Ambystoma mexicanum (assembly GCF_040938575.1). Classification (NCBI taxonomy): domain Eukaryota; kingdom Metazoa; phylum Chordata; class Amphibia; order Caudata; family Ambystomatidae; genus Ambystoma; species Ambystoma mexicanum. The sequence continues at coordinate 808,431,626 of NC_090925.1, read as the reverse complement.
TTAAAACGATAATCAGTCCCATTATCCTCTATTCCTTATCCATGATCCCCATTGTAATTCACTCTTCTTTCTACAAACATTATGAATCCCACCTTAATAATGCTCCTCTCTGGATTAATATTGAAGCTTGTTTTATTTCGCCGCTCTCCCTTTCCCACTTCTTAATGACCTCTTCCTGGCCCAATAGCACTTCATTTTCTTCGCTACACCTCTTTAAAACTATCTGGAATAAACTCCCCACTAATTCTTTCGCTAAAATCAATTCAGATGACATCTTTCTATGCTTCTATAAACAAAATTCCACCAAATCCAATCTTATTTCCATTTACAGATGGTACGCATCAGGCATCAAATTTGTCTAACAACTTAACACAATTCCGAAGAAATCCCCTTTAGACAGATTTGTTTACAATACAATAACCCTGATTCGGACCTCCCCTTTCACACATCCCTCATCAAATCAACAACTAAATCCCTGCCTACATTGACCCAAAAATCCCCTTCACCTTTTCTGACTTTTTTAACCAACAGTCCCTTTATTAGTGCTGCCAAGCTATATGCGTTCCTAAACGATTCCCCTTCTCCCAACCCATTCAATCTTAGTACTATCAGACAATGGGAAATTGACTGGAACTTTCAACCTACCCCGGATTTTTTTACCCAAATTTGGAAAATGTCATTCTACGTCCATCACTGCCAATCGTACCCAAACCTATTTTTTCATTTTTCAGCGTGCTTTTCTTACTCCTCTGTGTATTGCCAAAGGTGTAGATAACTCATCCAATAACTGTTGGCCATGTGATGAACCAAGTTCAGATTTTCCTCATTTCATTTTTAAATGTAAACAATTATTTGCTTTTTGGACTAAGATTTGGTCACGCGTGCAATTAATCTTTCATTTGGCAGAACCTCTAACGCTTTATAACCTTATGATTGGTTCCATTGTTAATCCAGCTATAAAGCAGATTGAATCTCCTACTCCTGTTAATTTGTTCATAGGTATTGCATTTCAAAACATTACATATAACTGGAAGAATGCAACTAATCCATGTCATAATACTAGGTGGATTTCTATTTGCTCCACCCATCGGATTAAAAAATGCCATTCTTCTTCTTTTGACTGTTTGCACAAATTTAACAAAAAAATTGAATGCATTTATTCAATACCTCAATACTCATGACTAAATATTATCAACCTTTAATCAGTTATCCCTGCCTTATCGTTTCCTACTGTCTTTGGTATTGTATCTTTGTCCGTGTTTCCCCCTTGTCTTAATTACTATTCAACATTAAAAGCGCATTGATCCTAATTTTGCTCAACTTGTTTTTGACCAATTATATTAGTTTTGATACGTGAGCGTATATAATTATTTTAAACATGGTTTATTACCCTCTCTTGTACTATTTGCTTATATTCTAATCTAATAATAATTTCTAAACAAAAAAACGGAAGGATGGATGGGATGAAGTGCTAGTGCGCGCTTGGTCTGTATGGGCCTCCCGTGGAACTCTCGGGGGACTTTTGAGGGAGGCCCGAGTGCTTCCATTGTGCTTTCTCTAAATGTTTGGAAGCCAGGGTGCTGCCCTGGGCGTCAAAACATGCAGAACAGGGAGCGCAGAGGGGCAGGCTTTTAAGGCAAATTGTGTCAGCCTTTCAGGCAGATTTTGCATACGAAAAGGCTGTTTGCCAGATAGGTGCGACATAGGGCCTGATTTACAATGCATTTGTAAATGGAATTGTGCCATTGTAAACACTTTTGTCAATCAGGCTCCATAGACTTTTCATTCAGTTAATTTGCTCCATGTAAGAGGCGTGTTGCGGGAAAATTAATAAAATCAGACGTGAAGATGGACCATGGTCTGATTTGCAAAAACGTTGAAAAACTCCATCAGACCCCACGACTGCAAGCAGATGTGATCGTGCCTTCTGATTTTGCACGTCTTATAAAAAAATATTTTCCTATTAGCTCGGTCAATTTTCCAGTTTTGGCTTCGGAAGGTTAGTTAGTTACGATAAATCTACGACATTGCTAGACAGGGTATGAATGAAGCATGCAAAGGGATGTCAAAGGCCGAAGCCTAGACGGCAGAACAGGTTTTTGGCAGAAACCCCAGGTTGTGGTATGAACAGAGTCCTCTGAGAACTGAGACTGGAGAAGCACAATACAAATACTCGATTGCAAGTTCCTCTCATAGCAACACTAAAGATTTCACAGAAGTGTTACCTTCTAAAACAAAGGAGGATCATTATCCCAAGCGATAATGGCCCCATCTGATATCGATAAGTCTATTAGCAAATAATGATAATGATGTGTTTATTTAAATAGCGCCTTAATCCAAAGCGCTTTACAGAGCACATATTTACATACAATATCACCCAACTGAAATTGGTACTCATTTATCAACCTTGGAAGGATGAAAGGCTGAGTTGGCTTTGCTGGGATTCAAACCTGCCACCTGCAAATCACACTCAGATCGCAGCAGTGAGCGCTCAACCCGCTGAGCTATCTGACCGGCAAATAGTATTAGCAGCCATAAAGGTTTTGGTGTAGAGTACAGAGAAAGTGTTAGGAAAGAAAATGTGGTTTCATTTTATAATATTCAAATAACTCGATAGTTTTCTTATGGTGAGCATTCTAATGGTAAACTTGGTTGCACTGAAACAGTCTTAACAAGAGCTTGTTTTAGGTACAATGTTAAGTGAATCTTTTTTCTTTACAAAGGTGAATAACTGGTCCATGTTTCCGCTTTCTCTTTGTTGTGTTAAATTAGGTCGCAGTGTCCCACTCAAAACTGTTTCTTGAATACAGATAAATGATTGCTGTTTTTTCCCGGGCTGCTTCTGAAGGCAGGTTGTCTGGAACGCAGGCGACACCGGTAGTTTCTGTCATGAAGAAGACAGAAAGGCATGAAGTGCACTACAGAGCTCATTTTGGTTCCCGTGGTGGAACGTGAATGAAAGGCGGAAAAGCCTCGTGTACGGCTTTTACGCCTCATGGTGGAGAGGAGAGGTGGAATGCCACTTGCATTTCCGCACCTCCCTTCCTCTCCGCCCTTCAACATACTCCAGCATTTGCACCCACATGTGTTTTCATGCAGAGGCAATTGCTGTGGATCCCTATGGAAACCACCAGCTTGTTGACCTGTGAAAAGACGGCAGACTCCCTAGGGGTCCATTGTAACTGTCACCTGCCATGTTTGTGTGGCAGGTGGCGTTTACTTCATGTGCATGGTGGAGGGCAAAAGGGGAGGGCAAAAGCTGCCGTGCATGAATGTACGCCACCTTTTTTCCTGCACTTTTGCGCTCTGTGTGCCAAGGGCTAAGATTTGGCAACAGGGAGGTGTTAATGTTGCAGTGTTAACATGACAGTTCCACGTCGCCAAATTACAGCTCAGAGAAAATGAGCTCCAATATGGTTATTTATTTATTTATTTGGTCATTTATAGAGCGCTCCAAGGCCGGAGGCAGTTAGACACTGTTACATACTTAAGAAGATGGTTACAGTAGTTTGGAACATATCATCAAGGTTACACAAACTTTTTGCATGAAATACAATATACATTTATATACAATTATATACACAGGTTGTAATAATTGCAAACGGCAAATTGTGGCAACAAACACTTACGTGGGATCATTTTAGATGATTTTGCAATTGAAAAGATTAAACTGAGCAACCTATCTAGAAATATTTTTCAGAAAGTGATGTAACCATATTATTATTTCCCTTTCCCTTTTTAGGAGACGATGGTTCTGAATATGAACTTTGGATACGCTTCCCTTAGCGGACTGCGGCCCTGATATATCACAGGCAGGGGAGAGTCCTTTTAAAGGCACCATGAGGTAGCGGTACTTACACACCAGGCGAGATATGGACGCAGGAAATTCTTTATTGGAGGGCAAAAGGGGCACTTGCCTCGGGCCCCCACCTTGGAAGGGGGGCCCCCACTAGTCTGTCTGATCTAAAGAAGTCACTTCTCGTTGTTGACCAGAATTCAATAGCAAGCCTCGGGCTATTTTATGGGGTGCTGCTGAAGCACTGCCCGTCTGTTGACAAGTGCATTCGGCTCTGATCAATTCATCCTGTAAAGCTGTCTGTGTTCACAGTGGTGTGCAGTGTGTGCGTTCACTAGGGCACAACGTCTGTAGCATCCCCATCTTTCTGCAGGAATTATATGGAACATCTGCAATAACCAAAGTTGAAATGCATGATTCATTAGAGTGCTGAGATGGTTCAGAAGTTAGCTCAGTGTGTTAAGCACTCATTCCAGAGATCTGTGTCCTTATGCAAGATTACAACAGTAAACCCAAGCAAGGTTGACTCAGACTTTCCTATGTCTGAAGTTGATAAAACTGCTATATACTTCGTTTTTATAGCAACCCCTCTGTAGTGCAGGTGCATTGCTGATGATAGCACAGGCTGTGCTACAAAACAAACATAGAATCTATATGGTTAAGGTCAAGACATTGGTTTATCCAGATGGGGAGTTGTAAATGGTGAGTTGTAAAGCCTAGGCAATCCCCTCCAATGGGGAGCATACAGTGTTAGTCTGAGAAGTGATTAGGTAGCCAAATTCAAGACTGTGAATTCTTCCCCAGCAGACTTTAGTGATACTGGTCAAATCATCGTATATCACTTACATTATTGTGCTGTCTCCTGTGAAAAAGATGAAAACTCCGAGTATAACGGACTCCGCTTAAACTCTTTGAAAGGGGTTTGCTAGACTCAGAGGCATGTTGGAGGTGTAAACACTGAGTGGGCGCACTCGGACATATGTTGTGGGAGTGCAGCAGGCTGAGGGTATTCTGGAATGAAATCACATCGACTATGAACACAGTTTTTATGCTAGATATTCATTTTGAGTTTACGACCATTATTTTGGGGGAGGAGGATTTAATAGCAGATTTGTCACACCTGCAAAGATATCGGTTCTTCAGGGCGTCATTGTCCGCTAAGAGAATTGTACCACGAGAGTGGAAAAGTGTACTAGTGCCTTCTGGCTCTGCGTGGTTAGAGGATGAGCGTCTTATATCTTTAATGCAAAGGTTGATCATGCAAAGGAATGTGAAAACAACCTTCATAAAGGGATTTGAGGGAGGTTCTTGGATTGTAAAGTTTGAAATGCTAACCATACATGGGGTTGTGGTTCTACAACAAAGGTGCTGAACATTAAAGGACGTGACATACAGGAACAAGGGAGCAATATTCATGAAGGATTTTGGGGGGTGGGGGGGGGCTTGATTCTTGAAATTGTATGTGGTTGATCTGCTTATATGACACAAAAACGGGGTACTTTTTTGAAAAAATCAAAGCTTTTTATACATGTTTATCAATAATAATTTCAAAAGCCTGAGTTTTGGACATATTTAAAGCTTTAAAATACAAAAGAGAAAATCATCTTCTGAATCACAACAATTAGTATGCTAGTAAGTACATCCCTTGATAATGGAGACAATGAAGTTATAATCATTTGCATAATACGCTTCTATGACATTTTGGTTTGAAAATTGTCATGTTTGGTTACGCGCTGTGTGTATTTTCCAAGTCAGTTCTATAAAAAGGGATTATTTTAGGTCATGGTAACAACTGTAAAAGAAAGTGTAAAAGTGCAGAAATTTGAGAGTGGGCGCAAATCCCAGTTTTACTGCTTAACCAATGTGTGATCCTGGTCATATAATTTCGTATTGCGTAATCTGTGTAAATTACAAGTCCCTAAACCTAGCTAAAAAGTTGCCCTTATAGTGATTTCGTTCTTCTAAAAAGAAGTCTCACTCCTAGTTTCACTGGATATTGTGTTGCTCCCTCTATAATAATAATAATAATAATGAGCATTGATATATTGCACACCACTGCCACTTGTTGATATTCTGATTACAGCAATTATGAAAAGGTAAGGTGACTCAAAGGGAGCAACAATGCTTATTTTGATAACTGCGAAGCAGCATATAAAGCTATGAGTTGTGACCGCGATAAGGGGGGCGTGACCAGATATTCTGTATCCGTTCATTCCCTTGGTGGCGGGGGGGGGGGTCAAGAGTGTCTGTGCCCCCCAGCCCCAAAAAATTTAAGATGGCCCTGGATGGATGGGTCACCGGCCAACACTGCAAACATGTGCTAAGGTGCAAAACACTCATCTTCCACCAACTACCCCACTAAAGAGAGAAGAGAGCAGAGATCGCACTTGAATAGCAGTGTCTTTCAGAAGACTGGGATTCCTCCCCCAAAAACATATAAACACATGGGATCACATTCTGCATAGGGACGCAACCCACAATGATGCTGAAACTCTGCCTAGATTTGAAGATTCACTGTGACAGTAGAGCACAAATCAGGCCAGTCCCAAGTCAATAGGAACTCAGGATTACTAGTAGAATAAAATGCTACACATGGGAAACAATGGGGAAGGAACGGAGAAAGCCTCTCCTTGAGCTATAAATAGAGCAGCAGACATGCATTAAATAGAGCGTGGTCTAAAACAGGGATGCGTTTTTTGGCACCAATTCTTTGAAACTTATTTATGATTTTGGGGTCACACTACACAAAATGCATTCCTTCCCCCTTGTTTTGACCAACTTCAGATTCCGTGGTTATTGTAGGCTGATGATTCGCTTCTGCTAGACTTAACCCCAATTGGCCTCCAGAGGCAACTCAAGGCTTTACAAGGATATGTCAATGCAAATGATTTGTCTCTGAATAGAAGTCTATCCTAGATCATGATTCTGAGACCGGAGACAAAAAGAGGCTTTGCAGCTTTAAAATGGTCTTAGTGATATGAAGTTGGAAGTGGTCTCTGCGGAGGGGCTAATTTTTAGAACCTTATTATGACCCTAAAACATAAGGCAGTTAGATTGGCAGGTGAGGAGAAGCTTATTAACAAGAGATAAGATCGTTTCTCTTGTCTCCCTATAATTAAATGTTATATTCTGAAGTCATTCCGAACTTAATGTATGGAGCAGACATTATCCCTGATTTGGAAACAGTCACTTGGACAAGTCTCAAATGCAATTTTTGTAAAAGAGTATTACAACTCCCTATGGGAACTTCAACAACTTCTTTTTGTTTTTGTAAAGACTGGTAGGGGGTGTCTGTACTTCCGCTCTCTATATGGTAGAGGAGAGGCACAGAAGACCCCAGCCAAGATTCTCTATAAGGTAGCAATGGACGAGCAATCAAGGCCTAGCTTCTCAGGAGGTGATGCAGGCTGGTTCTTAAGTACAGTGTAGTCCCCGAGCCCCCACAAAGGAATGTCCACACACTGTATTACTGAAAACAGTCTTTATATAATTAATATTCAAAGGTATGTACACAATCACAATAACGCACTTTGTACTCGGAAGTCAATAATGATAAATATATACAATTCTAAAGTGGTACCACTAATGTTATCAAATCTCATTAAAGTGCATCAACTGTACGGTTAAAATGTCACACAGATTAATAACGAGGAAACCAGCAATAGAGATAGGAAGGATCGCAAGATGGTTGAAACAATAGGCAGAATACTGACCCCTACCACTAGGCACAGTTCTGTGTGGAGATCCCCCCACCTGGGCAACCTGTAAATAAAGATATATAGCACAAGCCTAGTCCATATAATGTTCGATAGTCTTACTTCTTCCTATTAAGGTTTTACCCCCCCAATGTACCTGGTGGAATAGAGTTCTCCGACGATGCGCCGCCCGATCCTTCTTGAGTGCCTCCCTTTCAGGCGGGAGCCACGGATCGTCGAGAGGTGTCGGGGAACTTGGCGTTCGGTGTCGGGGAATCGAAGGCCCTTCTTAAGTGCCCTCCCTTTAAGGCAGGAGTCACGGGTCGTCGAACGTCCAACGGTGAACAGGGTGAACTACGGCAGGGAAGTGGCAGCTTAGTGGTGCTCGTCGATGACAGAGCGTTGGCGTCCTGCAAGGAAGAGGCGTGCGGGGCACCTCGGTGACGATAGTTCTGGACCGCAAAGGGATGACGAAGAACTGTGGCCCAGCAAGGGCATCGAGTCATCGGCGTCTCTGTGGTCTTTAGGTGGTGGGAAACCCACCGGTGGATGCTCTTCGGCGTGTCGGCGGTCGGGCCTTCTCCAGCAGGAGACAAGTGGATGACAATGCAGACGAGAGCGTCCGATGATCAATTGAAGTTCTTAGGCAAACGGGAGCACGGCGGCTCCAGTCGGCGATGGCGGTCGTCGACAGTGGCGGACAACAGTCCGGGTGCTCCTCCTTGGAGTTCCGCAGCAGTCCCCGTATCGGGTCGGCAGCCTGTCGAAGGTCTGTCTACCAGGGAGCGTTGGCAAAGATCAGCTGTGCACGATGGTCCCTCGTAGCTTGGGAAGAGGGCGCCTTACCAGGTCCTCTCTGGGTCAGTCCTTGGAAACACAGCAGCCTTCAGATAGCGAGGGAGAGCCACAGCACTCCTTCTCGTCCAGCGGGGGTTTCAAGGTCAAGCGTCAGTTACTCCAGTTACTCGTCGTAGTGGACTTCAGCTTCTGAACATGATTCCTATCAGTGAGAGGTCCCCAGATATACTGTTGATCTCCCATTCATTCCGCTGGGTCACACTTAAGCATCCAATCACGACTACGGGCATTCATGCAGGCAGGCAGCCAATCAGGCACACAAGGTATTCAGGCCATTCACTTCTCTCCAGACACTCACAACAAGTTGTGTATTGGGACAAGTACCGAGCCATTCAACACTCCAAGCCGCATTCGTACCGGTTTCGGGCAGGGTTGTCTCAGTCATTGTGTCAACCACCAGATACTAGACACCCACAACACAGAATGCATATTCGTCACACACTCTATTCACCCAGGTCCCACCCACAGGAGGTACCCACAACATACAGCACCGGGAAGGCTCCAGCTAGTCTGGCCGGGCCTTCACAACAACACCATATATGGCACTTCCACCCAACAGCCAGTCAGGGGGAAGGGACAGAGTCAGGGCTTCCCAGGACTTTGGGAAAACAAGGCAATGGGTAATATAAAGCAAGAGGCCACCGGGGCCATCTTGTTTTCCATCAGGAATCAACTGATCCCAATGGCAGGGCCGGGGTATACCAAAATGGAGGATACTCCGCGCACCTGTCAAATTCAGCATGGAGCTGCCACCAGCCCATACCCTGCTCTGCGGGCCACCCACAGGTGCCCAAAAACATACACTAGGGGCACAGGGTTGTACCCCCACCCATGGGTGCCATAAGGGTATCCCACGGGTCCGTTCACCAAACCAAAAGAGAGAGAGCTGCACCGCCAGGAGTCTCACATGAACTCCTGCGCGGAAAACACGACAGAACACACGATAAAGAGCAGTAAAGGACAAGGATACGGAGGCCGTGTCCCTCCGATGCATTTCCAGCATCACAGTTTTGAATTGGGTTTCCTCCCTATTAGAGAAATTGTTATCTGGAAATTGTTTACATCAAGTATTCAATCTCGAGAGCGCCACCATTGTGAGGTTTTGTATTGATATTCTGACATCCCCTCGAGGCGCTTCCGCCGAGTTGCTTGCCACTAATCCTCTAGATATTAAAACTCTACTCTGGAGATTAGATTAGATTCAGACTATGAATTTCGACATAACGTCTTACTTGAGGGCAAAGCCTTGAATGTGATACCAGAATACTTCACCCAATTTCCAGATGCTGGCTGAAGGTTATATTTTTCTTAACGTGCAATTAAACCAGTTAGCGACTAATGAAATTCTGGGGGCCAGAAACAAAATTGGCAGGAACCTAAGAGCCTGTCGCTTTTGCCACAATCCTAAATTGACAGAGATGCTCCAACATCTTGGTGTGGAGTGCAAATATCTAACGGACACCAGACAGCTATTTTTGGGGCATTTACTCTGAATTTTAGACCTGTTTGACAGAGGATTCATGGCATAAATTGTTAGACGACCTAAGTTTTTATCAGGTTTCCTAGGTTGTTATTTCCAGCTACTCATTCGTCGGGAAATTAGTAATTGTCTTATTTTATAATTGACATGTGTGGAGAATGTTTTTTGTAAATTAATCATATATGTCTTTTCAGATAAATTCTAATTTTTTAACTGTTTCACATTGTTAAGGATTTCAATCAGGCGACATGAACACCTTGGTCTCGGCCTAGTCTGTAGCGCGTAACTGAATTGATTTTCTCCTTATTTATGTGGATTCAATTTTGGGATGATACTCCACTCATATTCCACCCCCTTTTTAAATACCCTGGGTCACAATGGACCATGAACCAGGCCGATTGGTCAAATACAATATTTATTTAAAATTCAAAAGAAATCACACACTTAATATGGGGCAGCAATCACCAATGGGGTGATGGTTACAATGAGAATGTAAGCAATGCACTGGGTTTGACTTTTTAGTGGAGCATAAACACAGCACAGCAGAATAGGAGCACTTTTTGATTTAGGACAGCTAGCACCCAAGTTACAATTTCCCCCTGCAATGTTCCCTCAACCCACCAATAATCAATTCTGAGTGCATACACCGAAGCAGCAGGTACTCAGGAATAAGAAACTGAAAACAAAATCTAAATCCGACCTTCCCTCCCCAAATAAGAGAGAAATGACACTCTGAAATGGATAAATCATTCATGAATGTGTGTTAAAAAACCTTGAAGCAAATACAATTCCTTACTAAAGCAACATTCCAAAGATACTAACAATCACAAAGAATGGATTACCAAAAGCATACAGTTGGAAAATGAGTGGAAGTTTAAAACAGCTTGCAGTCAAATAACACATTTAAAATTTACACTTTTGCAATTCCTGCCTAAAATTACTCAAAGGATTTTTAATAAAAATAGGTGAAATACACTGATTTGGAGTGCAATTTTTTATGTTGGGGGATATGTAGATACCAAGGGTACAGAAAGTGAATGTAAGTCTCTAGCTGGTAAATTGACCGAGTTATGCAAGATAGAAAAAGGTGCGCTTTGCAGAAAATTAAGGGTGAAATTGGAAAGGAAATCAGTTTGTGAAAAGAAGAGTTTTACTTTAAACTAGATTTAATGGCTAAGAAAAGAGGAACGCCGCCTGTGAATTCTCCAAGTTATGCTGCAGCTGTAACCTTCACGCTGTGTACCCCTTTTCTTTAAGGAAAATTACTTTATTTAATTAAAATATCACTAATGACATATGCTCTATGTAAAACAGAAATGAAAAGAAAAGTAGCACTGATGCTTGGAGATTAATGACAAAATGCACAGAGAATTCTGACAGTTGGACAGGCTATCTGGATAAGGATAGGATGACTTATAGAGTGGGATAAGGACAAGGCAAGACAGGGTATACTACGGATTTCTATGGGGTGATGAAATGCTCACAATCAACTTTTTACTTTTGGGCTTTTTGGACAGTTGACTGGGTCTGGTCACTACACGGCAGGACACCTGGCAAACAGCTGTGCGGTTCTGGTCACCGGCGGGCAAGGACTGCATGGGGAATTCTGGTCACTGGCTACTAAAGGTCATCAGGATAGCAGGATTGCAGCAGCATGCAGTTAGTGGCAGTAAGCCAGGCTGGATCAGGATGCAAAAGGTACCACAGCTTTCCCCTTGTTAATGGGAGATTTAGTGGGTTTTTAGATTGGAGGCCTTGCTGGGAATGGGATCAGCACTGCTTGGGTTTTGCAGTGGGCCCTGCAGTAGAATCAGCAATGCTTGGCCTTGTAGTTAGAGTCTGGATCTGGAAGGTGACGGGAACAGGAACGCAGCGCAGGAAATCAGGAAGAGTGTGTGTTAGAGTCTTGTCAGGCACCCTTATTTATAATGCCTAGTGACATCATCAACGTATAGGCTGGGCAGGGTTAGCTAAGCACGCCTCTAAACTACTTGGATTGGACAGGGGTGCTAGTCCCCGCCTCACTCTCAACTGGTTGGATTTCCAAGGGAATGTCATATTTATGAGGTGAGTTTTACAATGTCCAAAAACTCCCACAATTACTTTACTTAAAATCCGATTTTGCCAAAAACATACATTTATACAATTGCAATCTCTTAGCAAATTAGATAGACAGGTTACATATTTTGTACAGCACATATCAGTCCAATCCTCCAGTCTGTGGGACCGGTTTTAGCCCTTCTGATACATTATGGTAATTTTGAGCATGAAAGATTCAGCCTAAAAGTCCATAACTTTATACACGGATGCAAATTATCCCAAGGGATGTATGTACACAAATGTATGTTTGCAACATTGATACTTTTCCATTCATACTCAATACTTTGCCCTTTCTGTCCCCAAGATGTCAGTGAATTCTACCATGCCTCAAAGGAAAGAACAAAAAAAAAAACACTTTTAAACTGTGAACATTTTACAGTTTTTCAAAGTCTTGCCGGAGAGATAAAATGTCTTTGAAGTTTATTCATGAAATAGTCATAGGGAATAAATAGCAGTCCTTTATCCCTGGGTCATAATTTTTATTTCTTTTATTCAACTGCTGCCAACTGTCATTTCCTTCAGAGCATGCTGGGGGTTTCTCCCTTGATTGAAGTTTTATTGCCCTTTCACACTTCAGACTTCCTTCCCTGGGAGCTTCATTGTCAGGGTCCCAGCAGAGACGAAAGTCTGTTCAGTCCTGTAATTATCAGGGGGTTGTGAGAGAGATCCCTCCTTTTGGTGCCACCCCTCCAAGCAGAAAACCTGTTTTTCAACTTGCAACTCCAGCCACCATAGTTTTGACCTTTATTTTCAGATCTAAGATCCAGGATTGAAGCAAGCCTGTTGCATAAAATAACCCATGTTATACAGTCTCACCAGCAACAAGCCCCTTCACATTGCTAAAGACTGGCAGGCCTTCATTCACCAGTGTACTGTTCCAACACACAGGCATTTGTTTTTCTTTAGTTTGCAAAGGACCATTTTGTTTTTAAAAAAAACATTTTTAATTTTTTTTTAAACACGTGGTGCAGCTGGCCTTCCTTCTTAAATTCAACTTTTCATCTCCAGCAGATTCACACACTGTCTTTCAGCTATAGTCATTCTCTTGAATGCTACGGTTAGTCTGAAGCACGGATACATTGAAACAGACATGGCTCAGCTAGTCTCTCTCTGAACAGCTGAGTTTTGGATACTTTTGCAAAGAAAAGGAACGCCTTTCCTGTGTAAGTAACAGTAAAGTTCCCTGTTGATTTTTTTTTCAGAGTTGGTTTGACAGGGCTTGTCCATTTAGAAACATGACTGGTTTTGCTGAGGCACAGTGAGACACACAGGGCTTGGTAGGGCTTATTAATCATAGTGGCATTAAGGAACAGAGGGAATTAGCGTCAAAGCAGCATTTTTTTAAAGGTGAAAAAGGGTTTCTTTTCAATGGAGATTTTGGCTTTTGCAGCAAAGCTACACAGCTTTTTCCACTTTCTTCCTTTTGGTAATGTCGGAACCCACTGGCAATCGCCTTCAATGTGCCCCATTGTTTCATCCTGCCCGATGTGTGCTTGGCTGGACGGTGCAGCCGTTTTTGTTGGTGCAAAATGCATTTTTGAGCGCTGGCGCTCACAGGAGCCAGCGCAGTAATTTGGCTGTTTATGCGCAAATGCAGCTTTGTGATATGGGGAAATACTGTTGAGTGGGTCAATATATCCCACATATTCCCCCACCCCCGACTTCTTCTGGACTTCCAGTTGCGGGTGAGTCCGGCACGTGGGATTTCTCCATGGGACAAAACAGAATCAGTCAGATATGCGTCGCCCTTCTATCCGAAAGCGGTGCGTCCTGCTCCTCTTGTTGTCTCTGGTCAGAACGTGGAACGACACCCACAGCTTTCTCTTGGATCTTCCTTCTATGGTGTACAGCGACACTCCTGGATCTCCTTTGGTTTTTCCCTTCCAGGTTGCCAGGGAGGTCCTCCTTGGTCTTTAGATAGGCCGCAACCAGTACGAATCTATGAAAGAACACAAACCGGTTATGACGATTTCCCACTTACTGCCCTCCAATCGGGTTGACAGCAGTGGTATACACAGGCATTTACTGACGACAATTGATGATGAAGAAAAATACTCCCCATTACATAATTATACCAAAAACTATCTGTTCCCTTCTGGTTCTTTTCCTTATTCTCATGTTTCAGATGTCTCCTCTGTTTGATTCTCTCTGGCGTCCTCAATTTGTTGCAAAGTGTGCCTAGGGTGACTCTTTAACTGATTAATATGGACCATTTCTCTTCTGTCAATTCGCCTTTGGGTATGTGGATTCTGTAGGTTAGGCCTGGGATGGTGACCTCATCTCCATTTTTTAACTTAATTTCCTACGGTAGCACTGGGGCTGACCGGAAGGCTTTCTTTAGGACTGCCAGGGCCCTGAGATTTACTCTCCAGTTGGGACCGGGCTTGGCAATAACTGGGGTCCAAATTAATCTCGAGTCGGTTGATGATGTGACTGCCCATGTAAAAGGCAGAAGGAACACCTTGCACGACCCAACAATTGTGTTCTATGCTTTTGTCACTACTACACATTTTTACCATACAATTGCTAAGCAGAAGATGTTTGGAACGGGGAATTTCCAGGCCCCATACCCATTGATAAACTGACTCAACAGCGGGCAGGGTCTGTTTTTTTGGGAGTTTCCTGAATAATACTCAGGTGAGAACATACTCCCTCCCGTCATTTAACTGAATCGGGAAGAAGAGTTGTTCGCCCTTCTTCTGAATGCCAGCTGCACTTTGTGCTGGTTTGTCATCAATTTTGGCTATAGTATTGGGATTTTCAGATTGTGAATTGGTATAGAATTTCAAAGTATTTCCTTCCAGTGTGGAATGTCACTTGAGACTGGAAGGAAGGTTGATTTTCAGGAATGGAGAGGAGTTCCCATCACCAGTTTGTTGTCCCACAGCAATTATTGTAACGTCGGGTATTTCATTATTTTGAAGATGAAACTTAATTTGATCTGGTTTTTGTTAAACCATGTGGCATGTGCCATTTAGACTAACATGGTTGACTCTGTTTTAATTTTATTGGCCTGCGAGTCTGGGTCCAGAGTACCTTGTTCACACAGTCTATTAGGGGAGACAACCTACGAAGGAAGTCATTCCCTAATAGACAGGGGGTTCCCTTGGGAGCCACAACTATGACTGGGTGTTTCATCTTGTGTCGCCCTATTTTAATTTCGAGCTCTGCATTCCCTTCGACAGGAATTTAATTCCCGTTGAAGTTCTGGAGTTGTCCAGGAAGAGGGGTGAGAGGGATCTGGTATCTCTCCCCCTTCCTGAATTTCGCTGATCCCCGCACTGCAGATTGTAGGCCGCTTTGAGAGCCTCCTGGGGGTTTCCATGGGGGGAAAAGTGTTTCAAGATGGCCGCCCTGTAGGTGACCGACAGGTGATCCAGGGCTTGCTCGGGAAAGCGCGCCCTGATCAACCAATCGTCCAGGTAGGGGTAGATGTGAATCCCCCCTTTCCAGAGATACGCTGCCACCACCACCATTAGCTTGGGGAAGACCCTTGTGGCGGACATCAATCCGAACGCAGGACCCGAAACTGAAAATGCGAGTCCCCAACCGCGAACCTCAGGTACTTCTGCGCTTCGGATGAATCGACACATGAAAGTAAGCATCCTTGAGGTCAAGAGACACCAACCAATCCTGAAGTTGAAGGGCCTGGAGGACTTGAGAGAGAGTAACCATCTTGAACTTGTCCATCCTGAGGAGCTTGTTCAAACCACGCAAGTCCATGATGGGTCTCAATCCCCAGTCTTTTTTCGGGATCAAAAAATATGGGGAATACCATCCCTTGTTCCTCTCCACTACAGGCACCAGTTCTATGGCGCCTTTCTCCAGCAGGGATTTGATTTCCTGCGCAAGGAGCGGATCCAGACTCTTCAAAGAGAGCTTCCCCGGTGGATTGTCGCAAGGCCTCTGCCGGAAAGGAAGACAGTAGCCGTTGTCTATGATCTCCAGAAGCCACACATCTGAAGTAATGGCAAGCCATTCTACAAGATGCTGCGCCAGCCTTCCCCCAACTGGCGAACCATGGGACATGGCCTCATGACTGAGCGGAAGCGGCTGCGGCAGTGCCCGAGGGCAAAGAGGCAACTGCCCGAATGTCTTTGGCACCTCAAGTACCTTGTTTTCCACCTCTGGTACTCCTATGTTGGCCCCTTTGACTAGCAGCTCCCCTCGATCTACCAAAGGAAGAGTAGTATCAAAGGAACCTCCCCTCCATTGCTGTCCCCTAGGACAAAAAGGCAGAGGTTGACGTACTGCAGCGCTCAACTACTTCGCTGCAGCTTTGGAGGTCTGCAACCTCTCAAGGCTCTCGTCAGCCTTGCTGCCAAAAAGATGGTCACCATCAAAGGGCATGTTGAGAAGCCGGGACTGTACATCAGGAGAAAACCCTGACTTCCGCAACCACGCAAACCTGCGCATCACGGTGCTCTCCACCATGGACCGGCTGACACAGTCTGCCACGTCCAGACCCGACTGAACGGATTCACACATGGCATCCTTGCCATCCTGAACGAGGGCAAGAAACCATCCCGTTCCTCCCCTTCGGGAATATGTTCAGCCACAAATAAACACAATTCCACAGAGTGTGAGTGAATCTTGCAAGGGCACAAACGCAGTTGGCTGCTTTTAAAGCCATACCCCCAGAATAAAATACTTTCTTCGCCCAACCGTCAAAGCGTTTGTCATCCCTATCGGGAGGGATTGTAGGGTACGCTGCCTGCTTTGCTGGGGCCGTAGCCACCTGTACCACCAAACTCTCCGGAGTGGGGTGCGTGGACAAGTTGCAGGGGTCGCCACTGGCTGGATGGTATTTTTTCAGTAACAACTTATTTACTGCGGGAAGACTCTCTTCTTTGTAAGGCCATATGAAATGGCAATACAGGGTCAGTGTGTGGACCTTGGTCAAGGATATCGGTCAGGTCATCCTGCAGAAAATCCACAGGTGGAGCAGACCACCCCAAGTACTCTGTCACCCTCGACATGAGACGCCTGTACGAAGACTCGGCATGTGTAACAGGCTCAGGCCTGCCAAACTCAACCTCTGGGGAGGTGTCCAGACCACTGGTGTCATGCAAGGATTGACGCAGGTCTTCCATCTGGCTATGACCAGACAACAGTTTGTCAGGAACCTCATGAGGAACAAACCCCTCAACATCTGACCCTTCATCCACCTCCGAGATATAATCCAAAGGCTGGAATAAATCCTTGGATGAGGACACAGAAAAAGGCTCAAACACAGGGCTCACTGATTTACTCAGGGCCTTCCTCAGCATTTCCACCGGTCTCTGGGGCACCTCCGATAAAGCCTCCTCAAAAGGCGTCAACGGAATCGGCGTCGAGCGAGGTGCCGACGGCTTCGACAGCGGCTTTGAGGCCGGAGCACCTAGCGTGTCCTTCGACAGCCTCGACGCCGATGGCGTGGATGACTTCCTCGGAGGCAGAGCCTCGAGAGAGAGTCCGTCGACGGACATGGCGCCGATGGCGTGGATGCCTCCTTAGAAGGCATCACAGGCTCCAATGATCTCAAGGGCGTCGGGGACCGGGACCTGGAGAGGGCCTGGCTACAGCGATCTACCTTGTCCGATCGGGACCTCAACGGCTCCCGATGATCACACAGACCGCACAAGCCCGCAGGCGTGCGAGCGGTGGCCCTAGCGCATTCCTTGCCGGCTTCTCTCGAAGGCGCAGACGGAACGGAGCCCTGCTATTCAAAAATCACCATCATCTCCTTACGAAATGCATCCCATTCCGCCGGAGATGAATGCTTGTTGGGACAAGCTACCCGCCATCTGGCAGAGTCCTCAGACGAGGATGGGGAAGGCAACCGGTGACGGCGCTTCCTGCGAGTGCCTAGAAGAGACAGAGGAATGGCAGGAACCACTCCGGGACCAAGACCCCCTGGACGTACGGCAACGTGGAGAGTCACCCCTCGAATCGTCGGTCAAAAGCCCAGCGGATTTCAACTTATGAGGTTTAGAAACTCTACCTACAGACAACAACTTCTTCCGCTCCCGCAAAGCCTTCGATGTCAAAAACTAGCATTCATCACAGTCATCGGTGGCGTGGTCCCCGCCGAGGCACCACAGGCAGACGTTGTGCGGGTCTGTAAGCGACATCTTGGAACCACAGCCGCAGCACTTCTTGAAGCCCGACCTCGGGGTACAAGAAGACGAAGACATGATTCTCAAAAAACCCATTACGAAGATCCGATTCAACAGGAGAAGAACCGAGGTGCGCCGAGATTCCGAAGCAAACACGTTCACGGAAAGAAACAGAACAGGCTACGGGCGTTGTGCCTCCTACATATAACATCCGGTGATGTCGGCCGTCTGAGGAGGTCATTGAAGGGGCCTATCGACGTCATTGATGCAGAAAACATTTCCAAAGCAGCACAGCTGTGGTGATTACTGTCAAAGATGTGGAATACGTCGGAGAACACAATCCCCACGAAGTATTACTACCTTGCAGGTTAGTCTGCTGTGTTAGAGTGTCACGGGTGGCACCCAAAACCCAAATCCTGGTTTACAGGCCCCCAGGTTTGTTAAGGATTTCAATCAGGCAACACACACACCTTGGTTTCGGGCTAATCTGTAGCATCTAACTGAAGTGCTTTTCTCCTTATTTGTGTGGATACAATTTTGGGATGATACCACTCATATCACATCCCCTTTCCAAATACCCCAGGTCACAATGGACCATGAACCAGGCTGGTTGGTCAAATGCAATATTTATTTATTTAAAATTCAAAAGAAATCACACACTTTTAACATGGGGCAGCAATCACCAAAGGGGTGATAGTTACAATGAGAATGTAAGCAGTGAGCTGGATTTGACTTTTTAGTGGAGCATATACACAGCACAGCAGAATAGCAGCACTTTTTGATTTAGGACAGATAGCACCCAAGTTAGAATTTCCCCCTGCAATGTTCTCTCAACCCACCAATAATCAATTCTGAGTGGATACAAAGAAGCAGCAGGTACTCAGCAATAATAAACTGAAAACGGAATCTAAATCTGACCTTTCCTCCCCAAATAAGAGAAAAACGGATTTTAAACCCCTTGCAATGTTGATAAATCAATAATGAATGTGTGTTAAAAACCTTGAAGCAAATACAATTCCTTACTAAATCAACAATGCAAAGATACTAACAATCACAAAGAATGGATTACCAAAAGCATACAGTTCAAAAATGAGTGGAAGGTTAAAACAGCTTGCAGTCAAATAACACATTTAAAATTTACACTTTTGCAATTCCCGCCTAAAATCACCCAAACTGTTTTGAATAAAAACGGGTAAAATACACCGATTTGGAGTACCGTTTTTATGTTGGGGGATGGGTAGATACCAGAGGTACAGAATGGAAGTGAAAGTACGTCTCTAGCTGGTAAATCATCTTATGGAAGACAGAAAAAGTTGCCCTTTGCATAAAATGAGGGGTGAAATTGGAAAGGAAATCAGTTTGTGAAAAGAACAGTTTTACTTTAAACTAGATTCAATGGCTAAGAAAAGAGGAACGCCACCCGTGAATTCTCTAAGTTACGCTGCAGTTGTAACCCTTCACGCAGCGTACCCCTTTTCTTTAAGGAAAATTACTTTAATCAAAATATCGCTAAGGACATATGCTCTATGTAAAACAAATGAAAAGAAAAGTAGCGCTAATGCTTGGAGATGAATGACAAAATGCACACAAAATTCTGACAGTTGGACAGGTTATCAGGATAAGGCTAGGATGACTTATAGAGTGGGATAAGGACAAGGCAAGACAAGGTATACTATGGATTTCTATGGGGTGATGAAATACTCACAATCCACTTTTAAGTTTTGGGCTTTTTGGACAGTCGACCGGGTCTGGTTATTACACTGCAGGGCACCTGGCAAACAGCTGTGCGGTTCTGGTCACTGGCTGGCAAGGACTGGACGGGCAATTCTGGTCACTGGATACTAAAGGTCATCAGGATAGCAGGATTGCAGCAGCATGCAGTTAGTGGCAGCAAGCCAGACTGGATCAGGATGCAAAAGGTACCACAGCTTTCCCCTTGTTAATGGGAGATTTAGTGGGTTTTTAGATTGGAGGCCTTGCTGGGAATGGGATCAGCACTGCTTGGGTTTTGCAGTGGGCTCTGGAGTAGGATCAGCAATGCTTGGCCTTGTAGTTGGAGTCTGGATCTGGAAGATGACGGAACAGGAACGCAGTGCAGGAAATCAGGAAGTGTGTGTGTCTAGAGTCTTGCCAGGGACCCTGATTTATAATGCCTAGTGACATCAAAGTGTAGGCTGGGCAGGGTTAACTAAGCACACCTCTAAACTACTTGGATTAGACAGGGGTGCTAGTCCCCGCCTCACTCTCAACTGGTTGGATTTCCAAGGGAATTATGTCAGATTTATGAGTTTTACAATGTCCAAAAACTACAACAATTACTTTACTTAAAATCCGATTTTGCCAAAAACATACATTAATACAATTGCAATCTCTTAGCAAATTATATACACAGGTTACATATTTTGTGCAGCACATTTCAGTCCAATTCTCCAGTCTGTGGGACCTTGTTTCGCCCTTCTGATACATTTTGGTAATTTTGAGCATGAAAGATTCGGCCTAAAATTCCATAACTTTATACAAAGATGTGAATTATCCCAAGGGATGTTTGCAACATTTATACTTTTCTATTTATCCTCAATACTTTGCCTTTTCTGTCCCCAAGATGTCAGTGAATTCTACCATGCCTCAAAAGAAAGCACAAAAAAAAACACTTTTAAACTGTGTGTCTTGCTGCTGAGATAAAACGTCTTTAAAGTTCATTCACAAAATAGTCTTTGGGAACAAATGGAAGTCCTTTCTCCCTGGGTCATCATTTTTTTCTTTCCTTCAACTGCTGCCAACTGTCATTGCCTTCAGAGCATGGTTGGGATTTCTCCCTTGATTGAAGTTGTATTGCCCCTTCACACTTCAGACTTCCTTCCCTGGGAGCTTCATTGTCAGGGTCCCAGCAGAGACGAAAGTCTGTTCAACCCCGTAATTATCAGGGGGTTGTTATTATCTGCTGAGAGAGAGCCTTCCTTTTGGTGCCACCCCTCCTAGCAGAAAACCTGTCTTTCAACTTGCAACTCCAGCCACCATAGTTTTAACCTTTATTTTCTGATCTTAGATCCAGGATTAAAGCAACCCTGTTGCATAAAATAACCCATGTTATATAGTCTCACCAGCAACAAAACCCTTCATATTTCTAAAGACTGGCTGGCTTTCATTCACGACTGTATTGTTCCAACACACAGGCAATTGTTTTTCTTTAGTTTGCAAATGCCCATTTTTTTGTTTTTTACATGTGGTGCAGCTGCCCTTCCTTCTTAAATTCAACTTTTAATCTCCAGCAGATTCACACACTGTCTAGCAGCTATAGTTATTCTCTTGAATGCTAGAGTTGGTCTGAAGCAAGGATACATTGAAACAGACATGGCTCAGCTAGTTAGAGTCTCTCTCTGAACAGCTGAGTTTTGGATACTTTTGCAAAGAAAATGAACGCGTTTCCCCATGTAGGTAAAAGTAACGTTCCCGGTTGATTTTCTTTTTTAGAGTTGGTTCGACAGGGCTTGTCAATTCAGAATCATGCCTGGTTTTGCTGAGGCGAGGCACAGTGAGACACACAGGTCTTGGTAGGGCTTATTAATCATAGTGGCTTTAAACAGAGGGAATTAGCGTCAAAGCAGCATTTTTTTTAAAGGTGAAAAAGGGTTTCTTTTCAATGGAGATTCTTGGTTTTGCAGCAAAGCAACGCTGCTTTTTCCACTTTCTTCCTTTTGGTTACGTCGGAACCCACTGGCAATCTCTTCAATGTGCCCCCTTGTTTCATCTTGCCCAATGTGTGCTTGGCAGGATGGTTCAGCCATTTTATTTGTTGTTGCAAAACACAGTTTTGAGCCCTGGCGCTCACAGGAGCCAGCGCGGCCATTTGGCGGTTTCTGCGCAAATGCAGATTTGTGATGTGGGGAAATACTGTTGAGTGGGTCAATATATCCCACAACATTCTCTGTGATCTATTTTATGTATTGTGAAAAGTTCACTAGTTGAACTGTAACACAAAAAACTAAATAGATAAACCAAATGAGTAAACTAAGCATTTAAATTGCAAACTTGGTTATAATGAAGTGGGTTTAACATGAGCATGCATTAGCAGCCATGTACAATTAACGGATTTCTCTAGAAGAAAGTGAAAGCATTTAGTCATGTTTTAGCTTTCTCTATTGTATGTTAAATACAATGTTGCAGTAAGAAAAGGTCCTCCTTAAGAGGAAGGGTCATGTTAAAAGAAATTTTGCCTGGATATTTCATTGTAATTTCTCTTTTAGCTTTTAAAGATAGAATGTTAAGAATGCAGTCAATACCAGTAGTTAATGACTGTACTCTAAACATTCTGATTGTGTGAGGCCAATAACGATCTCCATGTGCCAATGAAATGTAATATAGTCAAGGTCTGTATTTTACAAAATGTTACTTTAATCCGGAATGCACCCACAAACATAATATGTGTGACCTATATGCAGGTCGGTACCTTGTATATTCCATATCAGCCAACCTAGAACTTTCTTGCTTTGAAGTTCGCCTCTCCCCTTTAGCTCTCTGGGACAATGTTCTACCATGTAGCACTTTACAAAAAAAAAATCAATGAACAAAACTCAAACTCTGCTTATCCCACAATTCTCTTAGATCATTGGCTAAAGAAAGAAACTGTACTTGGGCTACCCAGGGCAACATGACATCTATATAAGTAGTTGACGCCTGATTCTGCTAAAGTCTAACGAAGTATCGTAACCATTTTAGGAAAGCTGCATTGACTATTGAATATGTTGGGAAGATCTAGGCAGATTCATGTTTTATTTAAAATGTATGAGGGCAATGGCCATATTTAGCATACTTGTGGAACCCTCATAACTTTGGCCCACATGTAGCCGCTGGAATAGCTTAAAATACATAAACGTGCATTGTTAGATTTGTGGAGTAGCCCATACATTTACTATTAAACCTCACAATATTGCTGATGAGCTGTTCTAATAGGCCACAGCTCTTCTTAGCTAAGGGTTGCAAGGCCATTTTTTGTACAGCTTATGCCAGAGAGCATGTTCTTTTGTGTAGGTAAACTGCTGCCTTGTGAACACCCTGTACCAAGGAATAAGGGCCAAATCCCCTTTAATGCACAAGTGACTTATTTAGCACAACCATGTTTGATGGTTATCTCAAAGTGCTTGCCCGTAAAGAATATTAGGTACTGTTCATTTTACAATTCAAGTACTCTGACTTTGCATATATCTACCAAAGTGTTAGTGTAAATTGGTCAGAATGGCGAGTTATTTTCCAAGCTCAAGACAAATCCCGCCTTTAATTGCCTCTTTTCCTCTTAATTCCATCCACATTTATCTTCATCCCCGGTCTTTCTTTTCTGCTTTCCTTTTTTGAGATTTAAAGAAGGTATTATGCAGATAGATGGATAGATGGACAGGAAGGGAGAAGCCAGCACAGGCTTTGGGTGGGAGGGGAGGTCTGCAGTGCAGCCTCCACAGCTAGTCTGCCAGATGTGAACCAGTGCTGGGGTGAAGGGAGAGCTGTGGGTGTTTCATCTGAAATATACTATTGCATTTACTGTGTAACTCTGAGTTGTCCTGTGACCGAACATGAAATAAAGCTTTTTCTTTTAAAGTGAATCTTGTCGTGCAATGTGTGTCCCCTTCCAATGTAAAGCCAAACAACATTGTTCACGTGATCCAGGTGCATGATGTTAACTTGTCTTATTAACCAGTAGACACCTTGCACTGCTAGAGAGAAGAAGGCTGTTAAGCGTTCTGAGCTCTGCCATGTCAGCAGTTGCTTCATCATTAGTATCCTGTCGTTTGAGAATAGAATAGCTGCATCCGGACCCCCTTTGGTAAATGCTGCCGATAGCAGCAAACTATTTACTTGGGTAAATGCTGCACTGACATATATGAAATGTTAGATGTAGACATCTCCATTTCAGTTTAGAATTTATTGCACAAGTTGAGCGCCACCAAAAGCGCTGACCAGCCATACCCACCTAGCGCCTGCGCCTCTGCTAGACTGGACTCAACTCTTCATAGGTTCATCTGATTCAACATTTGCTTTGAATACATTTTGTCCCTACTTTCAAGGAGTGAAACAGGTGGATAGATTTCTGGAAGCATGTTCTGCTCTTCTCTGTGGCTCGGTATAATCTCATCGGGTCCCCTGAATCAGGCATCAACCACAAGCAGGTGGCAGGAATCATGGGCTTGGTTTGGATAGGGAGCAAAGGATGAGTTTGGAGTCGAGCAAATCAGCACAAGGACCAGGAGCCGTAGTGGACTTCTGAAGCACTATCACATGTTTCACCCATCAAGGCTCACTGGTATTATGAGGGCAGTATTTAATAGCACATTAATCTGAATAATACATAATCCAGTCACCCAATGGGTTCAGCAGTTAAAGTATGATCACTCCGGCACCACAGATCTGGCTCTCAGAAGAGTCTGCATTTCTTTTAAGCTGTTGACTAAGATTCCCTAGTTCTCAACTGCACCACCCTCTTGTCAGTGTAGATCCACTCTCCATCTTCTGACATATATTCTCTGGGACTTTTCAAGTCAGTCAATTCAGCTTCATTGCGGTATAGAACCACAAAAGCAACAACACACAATACAATATCAATCATAACTTTGATTACAATTAAGAAAACATCTGAATTAAAAAAGATAATAGATAATTTATTTTTCACAAGTTTATTTTGCATAGACATTACACAAAGCAACTTCCAAAAGCAAGTTCCTGCCTCACGGTACAAGTGAGCATCTTAGCAAATCCTAACCAAATCAAATGTATTAGGAGTTAAGGTCCCAGGATAGTATGAACGTTTGATCAACAAAGACCTCCTAATCCAAGCATGATAGATGAATTTAGATACAAAGTAAACAACGTTCAAATTGCAGGAAGATTTGCAGTACACCATTGCCCCCTCTGTGCGTTGTATGCTTGAAGCTTTAAATAATGGCAGCAGATACCTTGCCCTCAACACTGAGCCCATCACAGAGGAGCAAAACATGCATAATAGACTCCTTAGCCATGCGACATACCGGGCAGATGTCAGAGCTGGAGCCTTGCCGGCTTCTCGTGAACCTGCCCACCCTCAGCATGTTCATCCTCAACTCGATATAAAGTGCTTGTGCAAATCATGGCGCAATTGGATCTAGATACTTCTCAATCCCAAATTCTGGCTCGTTGTGCATATACAGTATACCCATACTTTGTTGGAGGCAACCATCCTCCAACAAAGACCTGTAGCAGCTTGTATCCCTTCACGTTTGCTCTCACTGTTGATCTTGGCCAGGTTTTGCAAGAAGTCTCTTAGATTTAGGACAGTTGGCCATCGCTTTCCATGCATAACCAGGGTAGAGCTGGGCCTTCATCGAATGACAAAATACTCTTATACGCCTCTCTGTACTTAGTTAGCCCTGGAGTTACCCAGATTCTGTCCCAATATAGCAGTCGTTTTATCATTGCAAGATCCATTATGAGCTGTAGATCACATTCCATATGGATCAATACATTTGGGGAGCACGAGTAGGAACTTTAGAAATGTATTTTCTATTACTGCTAGCGACTGAGTACTGGTAAATCCCCAGAACTCAGCTCCGTAGATGGCAGAGGATATAGCTTGCAGCATATACATCTCAATAGCTGGTTCATTTCCAGTCTCCGCTGTTTGCATCTGCTAATAAAACTAGAGTATGCCTTCGGCCCATGGGTGAAGTTGCAAGTGTAACTGCATCATCAGCAAAAAAACAAGGACTTTTCATTTTTAAGAGCCGGAATTCCAATAGTTCTCTCCTAGTTGGGAGCCATTCAATCAATGTTCTCATTTTGGCTCGATACTTATCCTTAGTCATCAAAATGGCTGCATTTAACACAAAGTATGAACATGACTCTAGTGTACACTCACAATTAGAAATAGGACTAAGAGCAATTGATTTAAGGTGAGAACATGAGCTAATATTTCAGGTTTCAAGCTTTAGGGTGTGTTTGCTAGAAAACCACCCATTGTGACTGTTCCTGCCATAAAATCTCCGACGATAAAGCAGAAGTGCATGAGACCATACGATGGTCACTTTTCAATAACAAAGCACTATATTAAAAGATGATGGTATTTTGCATTGTTTTGGACTCCTCTCAATTCTAAGTGCTATAAAAACAACTGTTATTACCCAATTTAATGGTATTGCATTTAGCGACCTGAAAAAGATGAAGGGCTTAGTTGGCAATGTCAGGATCCGAATTCCCAAAGTACAGGCTTGCGCCATGTCAGAGGCATCTGGATAATCCTTGACCTATAAAGTGGGACTTAAATCTAAAAATAACGTTCCAATGAAATTCCAACATTTTTAATTTGTATTTACAGATTTTCAAACATTCATCTCTTGATATGAGATTCTGAAAACAGTGCATATGCTTGTTCTGGGAAGTGTACTAGAGTTTCCCGGCATAAGGGCTTGGACAGCAGTGACATGACGGTAAGTTTGCTTTTAACAAGATCTCCTTGAGTTGCACTTTTTCTTGTCTTTGATAGTTTGGCTGATTTGGGAACTACACTCAAATACTGGTTCTGAGCAGCTTTGCAGGTGACCAAGAAAGAGACCTTAAAAATATGGAGGTCACAGAAAAGAAATGACAGAAGTTGGTTTAGAGCAAGACATGCAAGTGCACTGCAATATGCAATGATACTGAGACAGAAATGTGTTAAATGAGGCCTACCAAGATATGCAAGGCTGTTTTAATTATCCCCACAGCGACTGCTTTTAGTGTGACTGAGAACCACAGGATATGCAAACAAGGGATTATTTTTATCCTCCTCTCGTCTTCATTAGTATATTTCACTCTAGGCGATAGTGCGTCAAAACAAGTGATCTAAAAGAACTAACGTTTTTAAGATTGTTTTAATGTACTCAGCCTTGCCTGGTGAATTAGGTTTCCTTATATTGTATAAAATGTAAATCACCAGAAAAAGAAACGCCCTAAGAGATCTGAACCTAATCAACAGTAGCCTGGCATCCAGCACGCCCATTTAGCGTTAGGTGAATGAACATATGCAGTTTTTGTTTTGCCTTGTTCTTCCTGGTTTTGAGGAATGCCCGCTGTTCCATCAGTCCTACGGTTTATCTTGTGATCCTCTTCTAAATTTCCTGATAATGGAGCATGAAAGAGAAGTACTGAAATCACCCAGGATTTAAAAGCTTATGGGCACGTTCAGCAGTTGGGCCTCTTACAGGTTCAATATAAAGTTTCTAAATGTATGCAGTCACCCAAAAAATTCAATCTACTTATCATTCGAATTTACGAAATATTGCAATTGCTGGCAATCTTAAATCAAAACCTGTGCAAAGTATATTTGTTGAATTTCCACATATTTATTATAAGGGACGTGTTGGCAAGGCCATTGCCAAGAATCTATGCACAGAACGCGGTCTCAGGATTTCGTTACCCAAAGATTCAAAAGTGCCACCTATTTTTGACAAACATATTAATGAACACTACCCAGTTTAACATTTAAGCTTGCAATACATTTCATGTAAGGCCATTTGTTAAATTCGGCTACAGATGTAGTGTAAGTTTTGAAGGAGGGACTAGGTTAAAACAACCATTAGTATCTCAAATGTAGTGAAATTGGTGCAGAAATTGATGAACAATGTGCCCAAAAAATATGAATGCTGTTTCTTATTATTTCATACCCCTTACAATGTAAAGTACTTAAGCAATGTCTGCCAATGTTTGTAAGTAAAACAATATGTGGCTAAAAGCTTGTTCCGATCTGCTTTGCGGAAAATAAATTTATGACAACATTAAAAGTATCGAACCTTTCAATCACCTGAGTGCACAATGTGCAAGTTCCTCTACGCCTTTACGTTTTCTCCTTAACTAAAGAAAGTTGGATCTGCCAATTGGAAAAATCTCCAGGTGTACACGCTGTGCTTAGCATTTCCTATGCGGGATGTTGCAAAAGAAAGATCAACTGTAGAACAGATGGTGTACATACGTGAACGCACATGGGGACATTCCCTCCTCTTTTATTGCTAACATGACTCCAATACAATGCTCGAGACTTCACATGAGGTCTTAAGAACAGGGCTCGCCAAGCCTGGACACCAAGAGACAAATTCCTTCCATAGTTTTAGGATAGCCAGGCCAAATGTACTTGAAGAGTTTATATATCTATATGTTAGTTAGTCACATAGTCTGGATTATCCTAAAATACTGGTGCAGTTAGAAAATCTCGAAGCCTGGCCTTGGAGGCCATGGCGGAGGGACGTTCGGTGAAGAGGAGGCCCATGATGTGGACTCTTTTAGAATGCATTAAGGAGTAGCAGAAGAAGAAAGGGAAGGAAGAACGAAAAGGTGCTGGTCATTATCCTGATGTTGCTGCTGTGGCCAGTGCTTAAAATGTAGTGATGAAATGTCACATCAGGCACCTGTTCTTGGATCCAGCCGTTATAAGCAGTGACAAGGGTGTAGACTCCGGGACGATTGGCCTGCGCGCATCCGGTTCCCCAGCTCACAACGCCGGCCAGGAACCAGGAATCACCTGCTTTACAGGCAAGGGGTCCACCGGAGTCTCCCTGGACATGGAGACATAAAAGGTATTCATTGAATGAAGAAGAAAGAATCATAATGGCTATTACACACACATAAGCCATAGATCAGCGGAGGCCTGAAAATACAGGGACATTACGGAAAACATGAAAGGTGTTGATTTCTTCTCGACTGCGATCATTGGGGATTACCCCCATTATGCACATTTCCAGTAGAGTGGAAAATAACAGATTGTGAATTTGCAAACCAACATCTGATCACAATGGGGTTTCTTACACACACGATTGGGTCTTCCTAGACCTTAAATGGAAACAGCTACCCAGCACAATAGCACGTTGAATTAAGACGTTAAGGAAATGAAAACTGGGTATAGAAAAAGACAGACAGCCACTCTTGTCTGGGTCTTAGAGAGAGGAGTCAATGGGGCATAGGCGCAGAGAACATGAGGGTGGCCAGACATAAGCTAAGAGAGACTCTGCAGAGACATAGAAAATGAAAGAGTACAAGAAATGTGGATGGGAGAAGCACAGAAGGAAAGGAATCAGGGCAGAGAGGTTCAGAAAGAAAACAAGGCACAGGGACACTGAAGGACAGGCAGAAAATAATCAGGGTATAGGAGCAGAAAGAGAAAGGGATCGACCAGAAGTACATAGAAAACAAGCACTGGCAAAGTCAATAGTTCTGGTGTTTGAAGTTGTTAGTTGCATAGACACGGCCGGCGGGGCTGGAGGAGGACACAATACATAGAGGGAGACGGGGTGCAAAAGAGGATTGTGGGATTGGGAGAGCACAAGAGGGCCAGGGTGCTGGGTGGGGAATGTCACAAAATAGGGACTGGGGTTGGGAGTAATCACAAAAGGGTTCCATGTGTTAAAATCACGGCAATAATTGCCGTTTAGACAAAAAAAATCACAGCAAAAAGGCTGTAATTTTGCCGCCGCAATCCATGTAATGAATGCGGGGTACACCCCCGGACCCCTTATACCATTTAAGGGGGGCGGGGGACACCCCCACAACACCCACTCCCTTAAATGGTATAATGGGGTACACCTTTACCGGGTCAAACCACAGAATTATTTTTTGTACAGACCACTTTTTTGCTGCGATTTTATTACTGCATACCCACAAAAGAGGGTCAGTTGATCAGAGCCCAAAAGAGAACCGGGAGTTGGGGGGGCGGGGGGAAGAGTAAAAGAGGGTCATGGGTTTGGAGGAAGCACACAAGAGGATTGGGCTGCTGGGAGTAAGCACAAGAGGCTTGGGGTTGTGGAGGACACACTAAGGTGGGTCAGGGGTGGAGCGTAAGCGCAATAGAAGACCAGGGTGCCGGGGAGGAACAAAAGAGGGATGAGGTAAGCACAAGCGGGTCAGGGTTCCGAGAGGAGCACGCCATAGGGTCAGGTTGATGGGAAGCACAAAAGATGGTCGGGGTGCTGGGCACAAACAAAGATCAGGGGCTGCAGGAGCACAAAAGATCTCAGAGTAATCACAAAAGATGCCCAGTGGTTGGGGGCACAAAAGTCAGTCCGGGCAGCGCATGAGTGGCTCATGGGCTTCAGGGAAGGTGCTGGGGGTGGGTTGTACTGGAGTTAGCACAAAAGAGGGTGGGGAGAAGCACAAAAGAAGGTCAGGTGGTGGGGAGAGCATACACAAGGACTCGGGAGGGACAGAGTGTTGTGTTTGTGAAGACAGCAAGAGAGAGAGATAGAGATGGGCTTTGTTTCTACTCCTACCTTGTCACCAAGGTGGGGCGCTCCTCCTCGCCTGCTTTAGGGGACGGAGGTGGTGTCAAGAGGACTATCAACGGGTGGGGAGGGTTGGGGGGTCCCGTTTTACACAGTGATCCTTTAGGAAGAGATTAAGGCAGAGAAAGGAGAGCCTTGCAAATTGCATCAGCTGAAGGTGAACAACAATGTTGCGAGAAGGCGGAAGAGGAGCTCAGAACACACAGGCTTGCTGAGCACTCCCCACAAGAAAAGAGATGAAACATGTGCTTTAAAACAGGTCTTTGGATTGGCAGGATCATTGTAAAACATGTGCCCATTGGTTTAAAAGGCACGGGGAGACACAAATTAACCAAAGGATTTTACTGCCTCATTCCCAAGCATTGCCAGTAACCATGCCAACCAAATATCCTGCCTCCATCACCCCTTTTTTCTCGCTTTTCTCTTAGCAATGCTTTGGTACATATATGGCTCTAGTGCCACCAAACAGGGCCATCACGGGGGGGGGGCAGGAACTAGCCCCGGGCCTGGCGCTTGCGGGGGCCCTCGCAGCACCGCTCTCTTTAGTAGAAGGCAGCACAGTCCACCTGTGTCCATTATTGACACGGGGGACTGTGCGGTCTGCTCTCTGCCCCTGAAACAATTTTGCTGTTTGTTGCAAAGCCGTTTGGTTCCGCAACAAACAGCAAAATGGGAGACAGCAGGGCTCAGAAGTGAGCCCTGCTGTCTCCCGTTATTCAGCTAACAAGGTAGACATGCTGATTGACAAGAGAGAACTCCTCTTCTGTCAGTCAGTGTGCTCACGTTGCTCAGCATGACCACGCTGACTGATGGGAGTGGAGTTCTCTCCTGTCAGGCAGCATGTCTACGTGTCGGCCGCGTGGATGCTTTGGAATGGTGCATGGAGATAAATGTTTTTTATTTAAAATGAAATGTGTATATATGTGATCAAGCTACAGGAAGTAGCGAAACACGTCGTCCCGTTGTTGGCCTCCATTGTTATGATGCCAGGCTGGGGTTGCTAACCCTTGATTTTAAAATTTTTGTAACCGTGCATTCATTTTGTGAAATAAAGGACATTTGTGCATTGCAATACGGATGGTTTGCAACCCGCTCTTTTCAAGGAGAAACCCTGTATGCATACCCGTTGCACTCCCACCCTGTGTAGTGCGGCTCACTTCTTCGACAAGAGGGCTCTCTTGACGGAATGCAATCCGATATGTGTATTTATATTCATTTTTTATGTGTATGAATGCATGAGTGCATGTTGGTGTTTGTTTGTGTCAATGCTGTGTTTGGTTTTATGTGTGCATTCATGTAAGGAGTTGTGTAACTGGTGGATGAATGCATGGGTGAAAGTGTTGTATGTGAGTGTGTTTTCGGCCCCAACCCTAAATTTAGCCGCCATGGGGCCACTTCATTAAGGGGTGGGCTCATGACATCAGAGGTGCACCTAGGCTAAAATGCCGGGTGTGGGAGGGGACTAACACTTCAAATGATGGGAGAGGCACCAACTTCAGAGCCTGTGGGGGAGGGGCAAACTTACTTGTGTGGGGGCATCTACTATCTTTCCACATTCAAATGAGACTATTCTGGTGAAGCTTCAATGTTACAAGCAGCTACCTCTCAACATCATTTCAGAAACGTCACACTTGAGGACTGCTGTGAGAACGGGATGTCTCTTTCTCATCACTGCCCTGGCATGCAAGTGCCAACCCCACATCATGTTTACAGTTACCTAAAAATGTATGCATATGAATGCAGGTGCTAAAAGTAAAATGTGGCATGTTAGTAATTGGAGCGCCTTTGTTAACAGCTAAGCACAGGCACCATTTAACGTTTGTGTCCTGTTCCGTCTAGCCACAGCTCCGTTGGTCAGCCTGGCAGGGGCTGGATGACAGTTTTAAAAAAGCGGATAGTGAGTGGGGCCAATAAACCCATTGCGCTGTCTGTCTCCACACTTAGGGATGGCATAAGGGTCTTTCAGCTTTTACAGTTGAAATGGGCCCCCAAGCAGCTGCCCCAATGTTGTCAGTTTTATGGCACAGACACCTACTGATAATCTGCAGCTTTTAACCACCTTGCTGCATTATTTTGACTTCATTATTGATTTAAGCACTACCGAGGTTCCTTGGTCTATCTTTTCAATCAGTAAGGCAAGGGGTGCCCCAAACATAAAAAAGAAATGGACCCCCACTGCCCTGACAATCTTCAGCCAGCCCTTCTCCCATTTCCCTCCCAATTCCCCGAGCCCAGCTAGGAAGCCAAATAAATATTGCACCTTGACTTTGGACACTAGTCTTACCTTTCACCCCAATTCACAGGCTGGTTACTTTGATAATGCTATGCTAATCTCTGGAGAGGTGGGCTATCTAAAAGCTGATGCCAGAAGTTAAGACTTTGGTTTTATCAAAGTGAGTCTGTTGATATTGCATGGATAGGTTTTAGTGCTCTGCATGTTTGGTGCTGATGCTGCTCCTTAACGAGTGCTTTGGGCTGGCGACACATCGAAAGAGGCCTTATGCCTCGAAGTGGCAAGGGCTGGCACCACCCATGCAGCTAGGTAGAGTCAACAAGGCCCAAAATTTCAGGAGGGAGCTAGAGCCCAATTTGCTCAGTGGTGTTGCGCCACTGCATGGCATTCTTTTTGTTTGGGTTATTAGGTGTGCCACCAATAAGCCAAAACTATTACTTTAGCGAACAGACAGTGGTCGAAATAGACTTTTCTTCTGGGGCATCACTCCTACCGCAGTGAAAGAGGGTCAAGCGACGGGAGGATTAGGCGGGTGTAGGACAGGCATTTTAGTCACCCCCATGAGCATTTGCCTCTTCCCCTTAGAGGATTTATCATCAGCAAAGTTGAAAATCTGCACCCTTTTTAAACATAAAAAATGCACGTCAATATTTCCAGTACAGACCAACATTGACAAGGGATTTCACATGGCTCCCGCTCCGACCCTCAACTGTTCTTGTGGGGGGGGGAGCGTCTCATTTTGGAACCTAGTGACCACGGTTCAAACATAGTTTAAAGCACGAACACACCACAGCATTCTAAAATAAACATAGTGCGCATAATTTCCCAGATTGTGGAGCTGTATCTGAGATCTGGCGAGTAATCATTTGCCAGATCCTATATCTGAGAAGATCCATCCGAATGACAACATTGAGTAGATATTGGAAGAAATTGCATATGAGGATGGACAAAAAGCTTGCAGATGTTGTTTAGTTATTTGTCCACCCACTGACTTCTCATGGCCATGCTAATCCCTATGGCAATTTTCACCCAGTTCCTGCCCTCCCCACCCAAAACACTTCCTCATTCGAACTCTTTGAGCTATCTTTAAACAAGCCTTGCCATCAAACTTTGCCCTCAATGTGCCTGCAAGCGTTTTCTAAAAGGAGCCTTCTGAGAGTTAATTACTTCATTGGAGTTGTAAACACGGAACTGGTGTAATAAAAATGTCTTGATCAGGTCTGCCTTCGGCCACTCAATTTAAAAGCACCATGCTGGTCTTTCACTGAAGTCTTGTTAAAAACAAGCATTGGCAAAGCTGACAGTTTTGGCTTGTGCATAGTATTAGGCATTTGACAGGCACTGCTATTAGCTGCTCAGGTACTCAAACCATTTTTCAACTGACACCATCAACGGCCATCTAATACCAATACAGAAGTGCCTTTCCCATGCCTACACGAAAGCTCAAACTGTGAGCATTGCAAATGCTCTTTTTGCTTTATCCTTGATGCACAGGACTATGCATCAAGGTTAAAACAAACATACCTCTTGGCTAAATTGGCCCACATTGAATTAAGGCCAATCTAGCCAGTAATAACACTTATGGTACACAGTCAGCCTGGACATACTTTCTGTGGAATGGCATTTTTACTGGCTGGGAGTTCGTACATGGTAATAATGGCATATTTTGATGCAGCCTGCATCCACATAATTAGAACAACCAACATGAATATATTTTTATACTAGGATGTTGTGTGGAAAGGCGGCATGAAATGTATTGGAAAAATGTTGCTGTGCACGGTTTGTGATTTGCAACCATTGGAATTTTCCATGTGCTTCCATACATAACCAATTGCAAACTGTACGGATTTCTACCCAATTTTTCTAAGAAAGTGCTGTAAAATGCATATTTTTAACCCAGTGTTTCAAACATTTTCTTGGGAGTGAGAACCCCACTCAAGCAACCCTTGTTTGGTTTGGGCTCCCTCGCTGTGCTCTGTTGATCCTGCATAATTGGCGCAAACATTTAAGCCTCTTAAGGTCAGATATGTACCAGCCTCCACTGTACATCATCTATCTGTCACTGTGTATGATGTGTGTTGTAATGCGCACATAGAGGCAGGGTGCTCCTTAAATGATAGGATATACGTCATTTATAACGCGCCTGTACACAAGAGTTTATAGGCGCGACAAGGCAAGGAGGGGGAAACAAAAAAGGAGGACATAACAACGATCTTTCTAGGACTTGTGGCATTCAGATTGCGTAAGAGCAGGGAAGGGGGGAGGGGAGAAGAGCCTAGGATGGAAAAGTACAGGAACAAAGTATAAACAAGAGTACAGCCAATGGGTTGCAAGTGCGGGTACTCATAAGTGCAGCCAACGGGTGGAGAATAAGTTCAAGAGAGGGGACTGTACGGTTACAAATACAAACCACAAGTGCAGGGGAGCCAAGAGCCAGTGCGGGATTGCAACTGGAGAGGCAGGGACCTAGGCCCGAATTCAGAGGGTGACCAGTGAATGGATAGGGCAGGTGATCAGCAAGGGAGTGGAAGAGAGTAGGCAGAAGGAAAGAGAAGATCTTGAGTTGCTTCCGGAACCGCAGATAGTTCTTCTCAAGTTTCAGAGTGGCAGGGAGGCTGTTGCAGAGGTGAGGCACCAGCCGAAGAAAGGTCTGCCCCCAACACTTTGCTTGCAAAAGCGGCTGACCCTCAGAGTTGGCGCTGGTCGAGCGGAGAGCTCATGCCATCCTATAAATATTTATGCATATGATACAAAAGTAGTTTGGCATAAACCTTCCTTCAGTAGAAAAATCTAACTTTGCTGTAGTTGATTTGCAGTTGTAGTAATAAACTATATTTGGGATCCTGGACACAAACTCAAGGGGAGATTTCTCGAGTCTCCTGTTTGCAGAGGTGCTGCCGCTGGCCCAGTGCAAAAAATGGTAAGGGGGCCTCACCAAATGTTTTGCCCTGGGCCTCACCACATCTTGCAACAGCCGTGCCACCAAATGCACACCAAAACCAAAAAGGCATTCATCATTGGGGAGCTGGAGGCAAGGAAGAAACCCAGGGATCCACCGAAAGAGCACAGCTAAGCATTGTGTGATGTATGCACCAAGATGGCCTGAACATGCAATACTGTCAGATGTGCCAGCAGTAAACGTGCCTGGTTTTCTACAGTATGCTGCTTCAGCTACTGTGGTTGTTGAAGACTTTGATGCAGGTTATTCCTTGGTCATGGTATTGGTGATTTATACATGCTTTCACCGTGGAACACATGTTGCTTCATGGCACCACTGAAATAGCAAGAGGAGGGGGTAATGCAGCCTTTTCCAGATCTCACTAATGCCCATGCAAGCTAACATGTACGGATGAGCATTTGACACAGGCAAGAATGCCCTCATTGAGCAGGACACTGACAATGTACCCTGACTATATCTTGGGGTGATGGCCGGGTAGCCAAGGGATCCAGTTGTTACCGCCTACTGTGTGATATTGGGCCAGAGGCTGCACAAGGAAGACCCCCACCCTATCCTACCTGGAGCAGGAGGCAGGGGCTTACAGCATGCTGCCCCAAAATGGTACTGCCGATTTAAGGGACTGTGAGAGAGTATGAACCCGGCCAAGTGCACTGAGACCCAATCCGTGATTCCCAGGATCCAACATAGGTGGATGAGGGTTCTCATGAACTGGAGCTCATTACTGGGAATCTGGGAGGTGGGTTTGGTACATGGGAACAGTTAGAGAGGCTCTTGTGTTCCAATCAAAACAAAGGCTCAGTAAGATGTATAAAAAAGCAGGAGAGTCAAGGAAGAGTGCAGAGCGAGCAGCTCCACTGAGATGGCCGACACACACTCAAGTGAGAAGAAAAAGCAAGATGGTGGCAGTAGCTTTTATAGGTTCACCCTGCTGTAGCACTCTGCAAGGGGGAGAGGCCGAGAACACGGCTGGGAATCCACACAATATACTCTCGATATTTAATGTCAGTGGTAAGTGTTAACCGCTAGGAAAGTGGCAGCGTTTTCTGGGGTGTGTGATGTAAAGTGGTGGGAGATCTTAAGGGGATGGGATAGTCTGTGGAATTTTACTGTTGTGTATTTCAGCTACTTTGGGGTTTCCCTTCTTGGTAGAGCACTCAACCGGGGGTCGGAGGACTACTAGGGAAAAATCCAGAGCAAGACCTTCCCCTAAGGAGGAGGGTGGCAGTTGAGAGAGTAGGAGAAGTGCCAGTTCCACTCCTCCTTTGAGCCAGAATGCTGTTATGCAGTACCCATTTGTCTCATACCATACCTCCTGCATAAAATGCTGATCAGACTCTGGTTTTTGTAGAGTTAAAATTGTGATGAGCCAGAGCATGCAGTACCAAAGGGAAGGAAGCCCTTGAGTGCGGCACGAGTTCCGCAAAGCAGAGACCTGGACCCAAAGAAATCAAAGTAGCCCTCCAGCAGCCAGTGCTAAAAGTGAGCAAAACCGCACAACACTCTGCAGCGGCAAGTGAAGCTGCACAACACTCTCCGGCACTGGTGGTGACAGAGTGCAGCCAGTGGCACATCCCCTAAACCACCAGGTACTTAACGTGTCTGGTGGGGCGGTGCTTACCCAGGGGGAGCAGCAGACAGCCCCTTAACATGGACAGCAACACTGAGCACCTCAGGCCACCATCACTCTTCTTCAGCGGGCAAATGAAAGGAGGGGAGCTTAGCCTCCATTTCTTTTGCCGATTATGTCACAATCCAGATAAGAATAGATTGGACAGGGAAAGCAAACCAATGCCAGGAGGAGGGGGCATAAAAAGGGGCGTAGGAAGCAAAAAGGTGTTGGTTGGATGTTCAAGTGAGGTGAGAGGAGGTGAAGGTGGCAGACCAGGAGACCAGCAGGAGGCAGAAAGGCGCAGCATATGATGGAGGTGATTTCTGGTGAAGGTGAGGTATTGGTTAGTGAATGCAACTGGTACAGTGATGTGAATGTGGAGAGTGTGGTTAGGTGAAATAGTCACACACACTTCACATTAACTTGTTACACTGAGTGGAAGGTGCGTTACTAAGTACGAGGTGGATGGAGTTAGTGTGGTGGACTGGTGCAGGGAGAAGTAGGTTGGATGAGGGAATAGTAGAAAGGGGGAGGCAGGAGTAACATCAAAGGGTGGAGGCGACACCCAGAAGAAATGAGAGCCATCGGATGAACAGACAGAAGAGAAGAGGTAAGAAAGTAGAGGTGTGTGGTTTTGGAGAGAGTGCAGAGTGAGAGTGAGAGTGCAGAGTGAGTGAGAGTGGGAGTGTTACAGAAGAAAGACCAAATCAAGCAGGGTTTCTGCAAAGCACACTCCCATACCACTTAGAACATTAATAACGGGAGGGAGTAGGGACAGACAGAATGTCTCTGAGGGAGTTTAGTTAGATAAGGCCACGCGCCTTTAGGCTGACAGCAAAGCATATTTAGCTTATTAGTAGATACCAATGGTTTCACCTTCAGTATGCTAACTAAGGAGACAATCGAGAGGGTGGGCCACAGGGCCCTCTAAAACTGCAATAGAAATCCTTTAAACTGTCCCTGAGACTTGGAGTAATTTCTGTGCCATCTGTGACACTTGGGGCCCGATTCCTGGAAGTGTTTTATAATGGCGCAATCCCATAGGAAAACGTTCCACGAATCAGGCCCTTAGCATCTCTTCCCTCTTGCCCCCTGTTGTCTCTAGTTATGCTAGATACTGAATGTGACTCATGAATTTAACTTGTTTCTGGAACTGTTCACTCGAATAAACAAGCTTGTGTTAGAATGGAAATGTGCAACTACTTAATATACCTGTCTGCAAACAACCATCTGATTAAATCCCCCTGGTTGGCCTGCATCTTGGATAATGGATTGTTTTTTAGAACTTGTCTCATCATTGTGTGCTTGCTTAACTTGAAGGCCCAGGTTTTCCTGCAGAAACTGCCTCATAATCCCATGTACTTTATTTATTTTTGTAATTGGGGTCTACTGCTCTACTCTATCGGATTCTCCTGTTCTTTCTGTGGAACTCCCGAGTCAGAGGCCTCTGTTCAGTGATGCTATGGGTGGGCCTGTGTAATGCTTGTCAATGGGCCCTTTGAGCATGACCTCACCTCATCCACCTAGTCGATCACTCTAAAAACAGGAACCAGAAATCCCAAAGTTACACAGTTACCCAGGGCAATTTTACGTATCATTTACACAAATGTAAAAGTGGTAGATTTGAGACACATACATTTGGTTGTTGCATTTTTTAATGGGGGTTCCCCATCCACCCGCCTGCCTGCCCTCCACCCTGCTCACCCCCTCCCAACTCACCATATACCCCCATCTCTATGGATGTGTGGGATGTGAGTATATGTTGTGTTGGTGTGCCGGTGTAGGAGTGGGCAGTGTGAGTATATATTGTATGGGTGCATGGTGTACAAGTCCTCTTAAGTGTGCATGTTGTATGGGTACATTTCATATTGGTGCATAGCCTATGGGTGCCTGGGTTCATGATGCTGGAGTTACTTAAGAGAGCATGATCTTAATCTTTTAAAACAAACTTAATACCGGAGACCAGTCTGTAAGCGCGATACTGGGATTCGAACCTGTGTTTCTCTGTGTTGCCTTGCTCCCAAGACAAACGGTTGCCCCTGACCTATTCTCCCGGCCCTGTAGGAGTTACTTAAGGGTGCTTGTTGAATGGGCACGTTGTGTAAGGGTGTGTGGTGTTAAGAGTGCATGGGATAATAGTGAATGTTTTATGCATGACTGACCTAAAAGTGTATGTTTTACGGCTGCCTGGCCTAAGAGGGCATGGCATAGGAATGTATGTCATATGGGTGAGTGTCCAAAGAATGTATGTCATATGTGTTTGTGGCCTAAGAGAGCGTGGATTACAAGAATGTTTTTACAGGAGCACAGCCTAAGAATGTGTAGCCTAAGAGTGCATAGCCTAAGAGTTGGTAGCCTAAGTGTATGTTGCATGATTGTGCAGCCTATTTGTGTGAGGTGTGTGGGTGCATGTAGCATGGGTGCATGGAGTATGGATGCATGGTATAAGAGTGCTTTTCGATTGGTGCGTGGCAAGACTGAGTGGCCTAAGAACACATGGACTAAGTGTATGTCACAGTTGCATGGCATAAGAGCGAGTGGCGTTTGGCTGCATGTCATATAGATGCATAGTGTATGGGTGCGTGATGCAAAAGAGTGTAGCGATAGTGTGTGTGAAGAATGTGTGACATAACAGTGTATCTTTAACTTACGTTTGGTCATAAGACTGTATGCCATGTGAGTGCATGGCGGAAGAGCTCATGGCATAAGAGAGCAAAGGGAAAAAAGTGCATGTCATATGGGTGTGTGGTGTAAGAGTACATGGCATAGGTGCATGGCATAAAAGTGTATGTCATGCAGGTGTGTGATCTAACAATGAGTGGCCTAAGAGTATGTGGCATAATAGTGTATGGTCAAAGAGTGTGTGGCATGTGTCTTGCATGAGAGCATATGTTGCTTGAGTGTATGGCATATCAATGTTTGCGGTACGATCGTTTGGTATAAGCCTATATGAAATGCCCTGTGCATCTTTTAATGTGAGTTTTCATACATATTGGTTAAAGGTGACTATTTTCATTTTTATTTTTTTTTTAGACATGAGGAGTGTAGGAGATTAACATTTTGAACATCTACTATATGTCTCCAATGCATATGAAAATTCAGTCATTCCAGAAATGTAAGGGTACATTTTGTATCGGCAATGTACATTTATTCTGTGCATGCGTGAAATGGAAATAAATCTTAAAACGTGAATATCTCAAAATTGGCCAGCTCGATTTTCATTAAAAAAAATATATAACACCAGATCCCCATGAGATCTAGGTGCATGGCAAACATCAAATCAAAGCAGACCATTTTTAGATATTTCAGACAAAAAAAAGTTGTTTTCCCGTAGGAGAAACCCAGTGTAAAATAAAGAGTCATAACACAAATAAAATAAAAAATGTTTAAAATATCAAGCCGTATTTGAAACATTTTGAAAAATGTCCATGTATAACGGGTATGATACAATATGGTCACATCTTGGCCTGAGCACGATCATTTCTCCCGATTCCTAAAGGTTCTGCTACTATCCTGAGACAGGTTCTATCGTCTCGTTACAGGCACACTCTGGTGTCCTTCCTGGACTAAAGCTACAACTCCCACTAGAATACAGGTGTAGCACTAGGAGGCTGCTTCCTTGCCCGAGCACTCCAATTCACCTGGATGACAGGCTTCACAAGGCCTCTTTTCTAAATTCTTCCCTCCAACCCGATTCAATAATCCTTGGTGTCACTCAACAATATAGGTCCCCATGCCACCTCACTCTCCCGACTCCACCGTCCAATTCTGATCATAGGCATCATGAGAGCACTCACCTGGCATGAGTCTTTTCCACCTGCTTGATAGCCAGCACAGATCATGTCGCTCTTAATGATCTGGTTGCTGGCATGCACAGTTGACCCAATATGGTACATGGCATCACAGGTCGACCGGTCAATAATCGGGACCATCACTTGCTGTAGAGTTTTGGGAGTCGACAGTGGCACTGAAACAAATAAGATTAACCAAGTCATGTCCATGAAACATTCCATAGAGGAAAATGGCAGAGGCTATGATGGGGCAGTGGAGATAGTACTCTTGTGGACATATAATTGACTGTATTACTCTTTGATCAGATATTTGACTAGTAGCACCTTGCATAATATTCATGAAATCTACATGGACTGAAAATACTACCTTCACACCATCACAGGACCTGGAGAGGTCACCAACCATGCACAAGCAGGAAGTGATCCAAAAGGAACCCGGAAGTACACATTAAATAATGAGAAGCAGCACATTCTAAGGCAGTGGATCAGACTTAACGTGCAGAAAATGGGGGATTCTTGTGACATGGCCCCAATAGGTGTAGAAGGTCTTGATGGCTGGGAAGAGACGCAGGTTAAAACAAAGAAGAAAACATTTCAAACATTTTTCCTCAGAAAAGTAAATAAGCATTAGTGAAAAACATGACAGTGATCAAGAGATGTCGGACATTTTAAGGACAAAAAGTTTAGTCATTTGGAT
This sequence comes from Ambystoma mexicanum, assembly GCF_040938575.1. Lineage (NCBI taxonomy): Eukaryota > Metazoa > Chordata > Amphibia > Caudata > Ambystomatidae > Ambystoma > Ambystoma mexicanum. Next base: position 808,390,044 of record NC_090925.1, on the reverse strand, counting down.
GCACAACAGCAGCAACAGATGAAGTGAAGTTTTATTTCAAAATGCAGAGAAGCGAGAAAGCAGGCAAAGAGAACAAGGTGGAAGGAAATGAATCAAACGTTGGAATATAAGGAACAACAATATGTTGATGAAAGCAATTTCCAGCAAAGATGGCTAAAGATGGACAGTGAGGAATGTGAGGAACCCAATGGAGTCATCATGGATTCCCCAGCAGTGACCTCCTCCCATGTGGCCAGGGGACGGCAGCCACTACCGAATCCTGACCCTAGGGGCGGCTTTAAAAGGGAGAATCACAGGGGAGGAGACTACTCAGGAGAGGTTATGTCTTTATTGGAGGTGTCACAGTGTCCCCCCACTTTCCCATTAGGAAGACCCTCTAATACCAATGCCCTATTTTCATTTTAGCCAGGCCCTTACCATTTCACACCCAAAACCTTTTTCTGTTGTGCCTTTATGTGAAATCCATAAGAAAAACCACCTACGAGTTTAAAGTCCAAAGACAACCATGGACTCCAACTCCCATAACCACCCAGGTATTGAGACGAGGACGACGACAAGGGAGTTTGTGCACAGTGACAGGAGCTCAAAGTACAACATGCAGACTAAGCGCAACTGCGCTGTCAAGTCGAGCAGTGCACGAGGAGACAGCGCTATACCAGCTGAGGCTAGCGAACTTTAAGGACACTGAATGAGCTGGGGAAATGGAGAAAACGGCTGGAACAGGAGGAAATATGCCACATGCGAGCAAGAGAGGCAGTGGATTTGCCAGGGGAGCCACGCAGGAACTCCTGGAGTTTGGTCTGCTCAGTGTGTCAGTGTTCTCCGGGCCAAGAAGGAAAGCTGGTGTGTGACCGTGGAGCCGTGCATGATGCTGGAAGAATGTCTGCTCACTCCAAACTGAAAAACGGGTGAAGGAATCACACGTCAGACGCGCGAGATCGGAGATGCTGGAAGAAACCGATGAGTCTGCCCAAAGCATCTGGGGACCCGGGGTATTCCGACAAGCGCACCAACAAATGTTTGAAAGGTACGATATTGCTGATGCAGAAAATGCACATGGTTTGTTTGAATGCACTCGAGGCAAAGTGCAAATTCAACACTCAATAAGAAGAATGTTTGAATGCAGTCAAGGCAAAGTGCAAATTCAACACTCAATAAGAAGAATGTTTGAATGCAGACAAGGCAAAGAATAAAGGCAAAGAATAAAGGCAACCCCCAATCGATGCGCGAGATGCCAATTTGGGAGACGTTTGAGTAAATTTTACCATAGACAGATAAACCAAGTACCTCATGGTATATGCTGTTGTGGAGTAACCCAGGAACTGTGAACATTAAAGAACTGTGAAGTGCATAAGAAGTCCTGGCAGGCAAATACACCAGGCAAATTAAACTGTAACAAGTTTCCTGGCAGAGGAGTACACCAGCCGATCTGAAAAACCATAAAGAGAAGTCCTAGCTGGCGAATATCTCAGGTAGCTGAAATTATGTAAAGATTTCTGGCAGGGGAGTATACCAGGTGATCTGCAAAGTTGTAAGGAATTCAACAGAATGTACTGTTTAGACAAGAACCCTTTGAGTCTAAGAAAGACGTGTACAGAACCTTTTGCTTGAACAAGACCTTTGTGAGTCCAGTGAAGACACAAAGGAACTGCGAGCTTAAGAGACATTTTTGCCATCTATTTAAGTATCCAGGGGAAGGGGACTACGCTCAGGATTCAAGGGTCTTTATCTTGGAGAACCTTTTTGTTGGAGTTATTCTTATTCTTTTGGTAGAACGCTTGAGAAAAGCAGAAAGCTGGTAGCAGACTAGCAACAGTGGTGGGAAATTCATGAGTTCATGTATATTGTGGGGGAGCGGGTGGGTCATGAGATAGTGGGCGAGCAGGCTGCTACATAATTCACCACCTTTATCTTGCACTAGACTGCATAACAGTAAACAATAAGACAGCCCCCATATGGTGTGCCCAAATATCTGCTTATGTTAACCTATCTCGGCTTCATGGCACAAAGTGAAACATTGTACCAGAAAACTTTTGGAAACCAGGAAGTGGGAAACTTAAACGTTTCCTATTACTATCAAGGAAATCATATTATATCAAATAGTTGATGGATGTCTGTGAATTGGGGACACATATGTGGACAGACATCCTTACCCTGTGACGTGGGCTACCCTCTCAACCCCCCTCGCCCCTCTTCTAACATCTGTGAGGGAAAAAGAAACATTATTTCTGGCCTTTAAACCCTCATCCAAATCCTGAGGCTGTCCAAATCGGTATACATGTTCCATAGATCCAAAACTCTTTATGTTAGGGCCAGTGTTGTGTGAAAAACTAAAGGAGCACTGAGCACCACGTGCATTATGAACTTTGGTGAGTCAAGTGTACAAGCCTTTTATATTCATAAACAGATTCATCAACTGTACATATCTGTGGTCATTTTTATGTTCCCACAATGCTCTTTGAATGTATGCAGAAAAGCCAGGAACCCTCATTGATGCTCGCTGCATCCTTCCCCTCTCACATTGCAATGTACCGGACTGTCCATCTTGAAATGATAGCCTATCAGAAATAATTGACATGGTTACTCTAGGTTTTGCTAGTGTGTTTTGCTTAGTAGGAAAAGTGCAGTGTTCCGATTATGAATACAATACATACCGGAAGTGATCATTAGTAATTAATATAGTACATTTTTAAATAGAGCCAGTTTACAATGTTAGGACAATTAAAATATCATTTAAAAAAATGCTTTCTTTTGAAACCCTCTCTGTCCTTGAAAATATCCATGTGCTTTTCTCTGGTCATCCTTCCGTCAGTAGAGGTGGGGCAGCTCTTACAAATGCACACCTGGCTCTTACCCACATGGAAAGGCAGAAGGAGAGATGGCAGAATGGGCATCGAGATAGATGAGAGGGAAGGGAGGGCAGAGAGCTTGGAAGAGGGGTGGAAGAGGGGGAGGAGAAGGAGAGGAGAAGGGGAGGAGAAGAGGAGGGCAACCAAGGACGCAGGGGGAAGGACAAAGGGGAGAATCGGGAAGTGGTGAGAAGCTGAAAAGTGTACAGAGGAGGGAGAGGGGCAGAGAAGGGGGGGTGAGAGCTCAATTGTGTAGATTACACTGGGTACAACTAGTAATGCATATTTTAGGAAGGAGTAAGCAGAAAATGTTGGAAAATAACATTATTGCCTCATGTTGGTCTGCCTCGTAAATAGGGAGAGATTTAAAGTATGCAAATAACCCCATATCTGTCTACAAAGTCGCATAACTCAGCTAAACTACACTTTATACATGTTGATTTGCGGAATATCACTAATGTCATGTTCTTCTGAGGAATCCTTCTGTATGCTAGCAAGGGTGTGCTGGTCTAGTGGACCCAACATCCCTCTCTCTTGCTTGGTCTTCGTGTCACTAGGAGCCAGTACGAGTCAATTCAGCCGAGACATGGCAATTCAGTGAGAGTCGGCATCACTCTAGCCTTGTGAACTGATGAGAGGGATGCGACTCCTACACAGACAGACCCTAAAGGTGTGTGGCATGTGTCTCCTGTTTTATTCTGTAGAATCTGTTTGGGGCTATTTGACCTAAAACATTTGACCTAATCACTCACATTTGATTGAAGTTATTTGACCTTTTTTTCGGTCTAAAATGCAGGGGGAGACCCGCCGCAACCCCCATCCCACCCACTTCCCCTTAACCATATATATATATATATAGGTTTAATTCAATTTGACTGGAAAAAAAGGTCAAAGAAATTTGATCAAATGTTTTGTTTTTAGGTCAATTATGCTAATACCACAGAATCATCATGTTTGCATATGAAAATCTGTGCTTACTGTGGCCAGAACTGGTGAGAGCGCTCTCACACTGGATTGGTCTAGCAGCATCAGAGAGATGGTTTGCCTTGTATGCTTGGGTGTCAGTGGTCGGCCTTGTGACTCTGGTGAAACCTCAAGGTAAAGCATCAAGTGGGCCTGCCAGCCCTACAGAGAGTAAAAGGGGGGCTAGTCTGCATCATGGCCCAAACCCGATGAAGTAGATGGAGGAATCTGAAGGTTCCAGTTGCATTAGGACTGAGGGGCCAAGAGAAGCTATTAAAGACTGAGGCTCAGGCCTGACTCACAGTAAAAGGGAAGCAAGAACTACTTCAGAGCAACGACCAACCATGACTCGAAGTCATCACAGTCAGAGTGTAGGTTAGAGAGTAGAGAGAGTACGGGTAGATATATGAATGAAAGGGAGCATGGAAATGACGTCCAGAGCCGACCAATCACATACAAGAAGGGTGAAAAGTGACAATGCATCTTGTATGTGGAAAAGGTCTCGCCGCGAGCCTGCAGATATCAGGCCTATTAGAGGAGGACACAATGGCTCCAAGAAAGTGTGAAAAGGAAGACAACCCATCACCTCTTTAGAGAGAGCTGGCTCAGGCAGAACTGCCAAAGGAAATGTAAAGCTGAGGGGGCCAGCACATACACGCTTTATACATAAATTGGAGGCAGAAAGGAATGACAACAGAAATAGTTTAAGCTCCCGCTTTCAAGATGGGAGGCGCAGTCCAACAGAGAGATAGCAACAGAGTGCCCGATATCCGTCAGACTTCCTTCAATCTGTTCCTACATGACGGTGCACAAATGCTTTTGTGCAAATGTGATAGCAGAAAAGGAAGTGCAACAGAAAAACTAAAAAGAGAGTGAAAAGAGCAATAGAGATGATGTAAATGATAAATAGGAGGTGGGGTGCAGGGGGTATGCCCCCAGGTAGCGGAAACACAACAAGGTCTTGACAATGTCTGTATCTGGATTTCAGGGGACACAGTCATGAGGGTGACAGGGATCATAAAGCAGAGCAAGACAGGCATCATGATATATATACTTTTATTGAGGGAAAACCTTAATGAGAATGATACATGGGGAACATAGTGACAGGGTGTCTATTTGGGTATGTACTGAGAGTGGAGTCTTGAAAATGACACCCAGATTCTTCACCTGGTTCAATGGGGTTGGTGCAATGCCCATGAGGTCTGGCCAATTGATATGTAATTTGCCAAGGTTGGGATCCCAAAGAAAACAATCCATGTCTTCGAGGTGTTCAGTCAGAGACGATTGTCGAATGTCCTATCCTGGATTTTACAGGGGAGTGCCATGTTATGCCTATTGCTGTTATCAGGTTCCCCTCATTCACATATAATTGCAAAGATTTGGAAAAGAGTTGGAGAATGACTATTAGGGGATAGGATGGAACCCTGGACGAGGCTATACTTTAAGGGGGACATTTTTCAGTCTCAGTCGATGTCACCCATTATTTCCAAGGTGTTACGCTCACCTGGCTCCCACAGAGGCGTCGATCGGAACTGGACAGCTGCGGTCTCCACCAATGTGACGCGTAGTGCCGAGATGACGGACTGGACTGGCCCACCTAGCTTCGTTTGCTTGGCCCGTAGGAATATTCTTCTGATGGTTTGAAAAGATGAGCTCTCCATCCTGCACTGAGCGCAGGGGCGCGTTGATAACCAGTTGCTTCACTGGTTCGAAGGAATTGGTGAGTTCTAGAACAATATTGACTCTGAGATTCCCGGTAAGACGCCGTAAGTATAAAGTTCGTAAGAGTTCAAATGTCTGACTTTCACTCTTGTCCAATTCCTTGCAGGTTGCAGCTTGACCCTAATGAAGAGTTCCTCGTGGCAACCGGTAGTATTCTGGTAAGGATTTGTATTTTCCAACACAGTTCGATAAAAATAATGTCAATATGTAACCTGTTGCTTTCTCCCTTATTCAGGCGCTGAGAGAAAGTATGAAGTCTTGGGGAATAATACCTCCGTCGGTAAAATCGGTTAAGTCTTTTGTGGTGAGAAGGGTTCCCCTTGTTAGTCCCTTTGTTTCACTTGCTGTCCTTTTGTTTCCCCTTAGGGGACGGGGTTCGGCGAAGATGCAGTGGAAGCTGCGCCGACCCGTGAAGAGGAATAGTACCCCCGGCGGTAAAATCAGGTAGGTCTATGGGGGGTAACTAATATTCCTCTGTGTATTCCCTCGGCTCACCTTGCTGTTCTTGTCTTCTCCTTAGGTGCCGGAGTGCGGCGGGAACATGCAGGAGGATGCGGCGGAATGTGAAGATGCTGTGAAGGCCGGTGAGTTCAGCGCGGCGCTGCAGCAGGCGAGGTGACGCGCATAAAATAACTTCTTTCTTCCAGCTCGAAGGCGCGATGGATCGGGAATTCAAGTAAGGATTAGAGGTATTGCTCTTGTTCTAACCTTTTCTCCTTCTTTCTTCCTTTTTCTAGGAGCTCCAAACTCGAGGCGGGCGTGGCAGAATGCTGGATGCAGATTTGCAGGCACGGTGAGCGTTACGCTGCTGGATGCAGAATAACGTGAAGCGTGTGCTGCTCTTCGGGCGTGGTTTAAATAGCCTCCAAAGTAGTCCCAGGTAAGTATTCCTCCCCAGCCCCGCCCGAGTAAAAAATAGTCCCTAAGTAAAGTAGTCCCTTCCAAGCCTTTTTTGGCTTGGAGCTCTTGCAGCATGGTCTGCATCAGGTACATTTGCAGCATGGTCTGCATCAGGTAAGTTTTAACCTATGGTGCCAGGACTGACTCTCCATATGAGCCTGGCGCCACAGGCGCCAGGACTGGACCCAAATAGCCCCTAGCAGGGGTTGTTGGGCTTGCTTAGGATAACTTGATGCCTGCTTCCGGGGTTGCTGGACGTGGTCTGGGTCCCCAGGGGTAGGCATCATGACACAAAGCAGTTTGTGATCCAAACCTGGGCAGATGTGAACTTTTATTCTTTGTAATAGAGTCTGATAGTGTACTGCATAGTAGAAAGCCAATAGGCTTTTGGTACATTGTCGTCAAGCACTTTCACAATGTCCTCTTTCATGATAAGGAAACTTCTATCCATACTCCTGTTTGAGGCAAAATCCGATTGGATTCCATGAAGTAGGATGTTATTTTTGCCATGGAGCACCAGTTGGGGGGGGTAGTTATCTTTTTAAGAATTTCAGTAATGAAAACAACGTTCGATATTGGTCTGCGGTTTTTGAGTATACGTAGTTAAGCCTACAGTGTTTTTAGGAGGGGTGTTATGGCGATGGCATTTAAGGACATTCGAATATTAACTGATGTTAGTGATGCTCTACAAAAGTAAGACACCCAGGGAGCCCGACCCAAAGGAAAAGTATAAGACAAAAAGGAGAAGAAAACCCCTCCAAAAAATGTTTAGGCCACCTGAGTAAAGTATTCTCCACTACTTCTTTAGAGGAAATCAAACCATCTCTACTTGATGTCCAATTAGAGAGTCCATGTATTTTGATAGTCCTTCAGTGGACCAACCAAATCCACTCACAATTGGGCCCTTTTCGGGCAAACCTTCAAAAGGCTTATGTATTTCCGGAAAGAAACGAATTGTTGACATGGTTGGCTCTGTTATGTTTAGAAATATTTTTTCATCATCTGTTAATACACCTTTACTATGCCATTTAGTTAGTGCTAGCATTTCTTTCACTACTATGTTTGTAGGTTTGGTTGCCAATTTTTTGCAACATCCTGGTGTCAATAAATGTAGGTTGCCCATTTGTACATAATCTTCTCTGTGGAGAATAACCACATTTCCACCCTTATCAGCCTCCTTAATTACTATGGAGCTTGCTTTATATAAAATCTCAAGGCTCTAATCTCTTCATTATTTAAGTTTCGCCTGATAAGGTTAGATTGCAGTGTGCTCTTGTCCATATTTCGGTGGATTTCATCAACAACTGCCTCATGCAGTATTTTTTTCTCTTGAATATTAAGTGGCTGTTTTTAAGAGTTTACCGCGAGTATGTCCATTTATGTAGCGGACAAGACAAAGTTTACAATGTTTACAATTCTGCTAACTATTCCGTAGACTATTGCTAATAGTGAAGATTCTTAGAATACTAACCGGCCTTACTGTAAGAGATTAGCACAAGCATGGTCATTTATGTAGCACGCAAGGCAATGTTTACATTTCTGAACAATGGCGTTAACGTACCGCACACGCTGAATGCGACATCGCCACCGCGATATGAATAACAATGAAAACGGCGGCTGCGAGGAAACTACTTGCAGCTCACTGAGGGCGACTCCGACCAGACACCCGATTTCTTACTTTTTGTATGAGAGGATTTAAACCCAACAAAGGTAAATACATATTCCTATGGTTATTTGGAGAGCATTTTAACATTATTATTATTAAGGAAGAGGGCATCAAGCAGCGCAATATGACTGCAATGCAATTTTTCTGCTCAACTATTTAGAAGCAGTTCGACTGATGAACTAATTAGTATTGGGAATTCGGATTCAACAAGTGGACTTCCAATAGACAAGGGGGGTGAGAAATTCCTTAATAAGTACCAAGATAATTATTGGCAAAGCTAACTTATTTGTTGACACTGAATCTGGTTATACCCAATTAGGGCTTTAATATCATCTCCCCATGCCACAGGGATTGGAACAGAATAAAGAACAGGGTGAGTGACATGGCACAATGCACTTGACCTATGGTTGAAGAAATACCAATAGCATGTTATAAACATGAAGGGATGCACATGATATTAGAGGGGGTACTTAGGAATTAAATACATTCACTTGGGTGTGGAGGACCAACTACTCTCCAAATATAATTCAATGTCAAAATGGTTACTTTTACCAAGTGGTGGATTGATAATTTTATTGAAGGAGAGGAGTTAATGTTGCTTAATTGTAATTGAGTATCATTTTTATTAATATAATTCATTGAAGGGGATGCGTTCATGCTGTTTATGCAATTGAGTTAATTCATTATTAATGTATGCTTTTCTTGTCCATTTTGTTTTGTTGCTTTTTCTTCACTTCTATTACTTTGTTTTCTCTTCTATTTTTGGTTTTTGATCTAATCCTAATATTTACTTGTCAATGGTAACCAACCAATGTTATGCTCCATAATATGAAAATATCAATTTGATGGTTAATTATCTTGGACAAATGGATCTCGATTTTGGTGTTCGCTGACTACTGTTGATTTCTCTGCTGAAATAATTATTTGTATTTAATGTTATTAGTATAATAACTGATGTGTATGCGATGATAATAAATCAATTGATATGGTTTGTTACTGAATTTTGAACATAGATACTATGTGCAGTTGTAAGCCCCGAGAAAGACCAGAGGTCAAAACACGTGTCGGCTAAGCGCAATCAATAAATACTCAATACAAGAACCTTATTGGCATAATTGTATATAAGTACATTTCAAGGGAAGCGCAGAACCCCAGGAAGCATTTAATTTACACATGCAGAGAGAGAAAACGCATGCAGACAGTGAGACAGCGCATGGAGAAAGAGGCAGCGCAGGGAGCGAGAGGCAGCGCAGGGAGCGAGAGACAGCGCAGGGAGCGAGAGACAGCGCAGGGAGAGAGAGACAGCGCAGGGAGAGAGAGACAGCGCAGGGAGAGAGAGGCAGAGACATTATTGGACATTTGCTTGGCGCCTATACACAGGTGTTTCAGGCGCTACACGACAAGGTGAGGGGGGGAATTAGAATAAAAATTAGAACGACAAACGGTTATATTGGCCTCGTGACAATACTACCGTGCAAAAGGTCGTAAGTGAAGGGGGAGGGGTAGAGGGAGAAGTGCAGGAGTGAGTTAACCCCCAGGGTGAGGGCACGTAAGTGTTGGGTGGGCCAAGGAGGCAAGTGCCAGGGGAATAGAGGGGGGAAGGGAGGATGAGTACGGTGGACAGGGAAGGTTCTATGTCATTCCATCGACAACTGTTTTTACGACTGGTGTTTTTACGTGGAGTTTTTTCGGAAAGAATGTATTGAATTTTATTATACCCCCCCCAGCCCACCATCCTCTGCCTATTTTTTGAAATTCGAGATCCCCCCCCACCCTTTATATGCCCTTTCCCACCACCCCAAAAAAATGCCCAATTTTTGGGGGATAAAAACTGCATAAAAACACCAGTCGTAAAAACGGGCGTCGATGAAAGCATGTCATACCACAGGGACGACCAAGTTGGGTTAGTCTGGCAAAGGGGGCCCGAGGGCAAGTGCTGCGAAAGGATGATGGGGGGACTGGTTGGGGGTGGCCTGGCCCCTCTAAGACTCTGAAGGGACCAGGCAACAGTCGCAGTGGCAGACGGACAGATCAGCATAGGAGGGTGAGAAGGAAGGAGGAGGAGAAAAGGAAAAGTCTTGATAAGTTTCCCGTAATTTAAGATCCAGCTCAAGTCTGAGGTGGGGAGGGAGGCCGTTCCAGAGATAGGAGCCAGAAGAGGAAAGGGATCTACCTCCCATTCTATGCTTAGAGACGTGTTTGATCTGCAGAGAGTTGGAGACAGAAGACCGAAGGACTCTGGCCGGGAGGTATTTAGGTAAGGAACGCTGGATGTACAGAGGTCCCAGGCACCAGACAGCCTTGTGGATGATGCAAAGGTTCGTGAATTTGATCCTTGCTGTCACCGGGAGCCATTGGAGAGATTTTAGGGCTGGAGAGATACGGTCTGTGGGCTTGAGGCCAAGGATAAGACTTGCAGTCCGAATCTGGATTAGTTGAAGGGGGCGAAGGGAGGAAAGAGGCCGGTTGAGGAAGAGACTGTTGCTGTAGTTTAGCCTAGAGAGAACCAGGGCTCTAGAGACTTTGAGCTTCTGGGGGGGAAGGTGCAGAAAGGTAGAATGCCCCTGAGGAGATCCAACTGAAAATTGTAAATTCTTCGCAAGGCCCATGATGTGTGGAGAGAAATAGAGAGAGGAGTCATAGATGATCCCAATGTTTCTTGCCTCACAATTGGGTGAGGGGAGAGGACCCATGGAGTCTGGCCAAAGAGTGGGGGAGGGAACAAGGAGCAGACAACTGAATGGGAAGGATCTGCGTCTTATTGGCATCAAGGCAGAGATCAGTGGCTGAGCACCACGCCTGAATAGAGGTCAGGCACTCCGGTAGGAGAAGGAAGGGGGAAAGCAGCTTGAAAGAGAGCTGTGCATCACCTGCTTAACAATGGAAATGAGGGGAGAGAGTGGAGATCAAGTGAGTCAGAGGGGTCAGGTAGATGTTGAAGAGCCAAGGCGATGGTTAGAGCCCTGAGGGACACCACAGGTAGAGAGTGAGGTGTAGGAGAGAGAAGGATCCATTGCACTTGAGATGGTCTGTTTGAATGGAAGGAGGTCAGCCACGCCAGTGCCGGGTCCGTGATGCTAGGGTATCATGAAGATGGTTTGAGGATGTAGTGGTTGACTGTGTCAAAAGCAGAAGAAAGATCAAGGCGGATCAGGACAGAGGGAGTGTTAGAGTGCAGTTTTTTCTTTTTTCTTACTAAACATTTTATTGGTTTTACACAAATACATGAAACATACAAATAAACGAGAAACAAAAAGGCAGTCAAATTGGGTGATGCTTACAATTATAGTGAAAAAAAAGGTATTCAGCATTATGCATAGGCACTGATCGTCCATCCACCTTCCCCACACTTTGTTATTTGCAAGGGCAACCTCTCGCTGTATAAATGCGACGCTCCAAGGAAGCGCACCTGGTAACTTCATTAGACCATCGGGTTAGGCTCAGTGCCTCAGGAGACACCCCAATTTACAGCAACCAGTTGCTTGCCCGCCCACATTGCAGTATCAACTTTGGGTGTAGTGGTATCTGAGATCCCAAGGTCGTGGAGTTATCAGTACAGCCCGCCGAAAAAAAGCCTGTTAGAGTCCAGGTTAGAGAGTAGGTCTTCACGGGTGTTCAGGAGAGCAGTTTCCATGCCTCTGGCTGCTCTGAAACGAAACTAGTGGTCATGGGGGCACAGCCTGCCATTTTGGTGTGGCGGGTCAGTTAGGATGACCAGCTTCTCCATGAGTTTTCCCAAAAAGGGGTAATAGAGATAGCGCGATAGTTAGCCAAGCCAGAAGGGTCAGCAGGCGGCTTTTCTAGCAGAGGGTGCACAAGAGAGTGCTTAAGGGATTTAGGGAAGGAGCAGTGGCAAGTGAGTGGTTGCAGAGGTCAGCCAAGGCTGGGGCAAGAGAGGCAATGTTGTCCTTTATTGTTTTGGAGGATCAGGGGAGCACCCGTTTAGAGGAGAAATTCATAGAGCGGACAACTCTAAAGATCTCATCTGGTGCAATGGGAGAGAAAGAGGAGAGTATGGGGTGAGGGGGACCAAGGGAGGCAAAAGAAGGGGGGACACAAGGGTGGCAGAGAAAGGACAGGATGTCCAGAGTTTGAGGAAAAGTGGGTGGCCAGTGAAGAGCAGAGGGCCTTGGAGGAAGGAGGAGACTGTGGTAGGACTGAGTTACGCTGTGTTATTGGTGGCTCCAGGGATGCAAGCTTGGACATGAGCCCTCTTCTGAGAGCAGATGGAGAGACAGTATTGCCTTTGGAGTAGGCGGCAGGCCAGTTTGTCAGAGGGTGAGCTAGATGCCTCCCACTTCCGCTCTGCAGCTTTGCACTTATGTTTCAAAGCAGCCAAGTCTGAGTCATACCAAGAGTTGCATTTGGAGGCATGCTTCATGTGGATCCTCAGGACGGGGGCAAGGATGTCCAGGGTGTTAGAGATAGAGAGATGAAGGTTAGAACAGGGCCAGAAGGAGAGTCTAATGAAGGGGGCATTGGAGTGATGAAGGAAGAGGCAAATGCAGCGACTGACACGCTTCATAGGTTGAATGACGGAGAAGGAGACTGGCAGTGCAGGTGGAGCTAGACACATGTTTAGGTAACAGAATTACCACCAGTTTCTTTCCTGCAGTGCCAAACTTGTAATGAAGCACAAGGGCCTCATGATTAATGCCTGAAAAAAGAAGATCTACATTTTTTTACATTTTCAGGAAGAGTTAGTGATTGCATTATAGGATTTATAGAGCTTTATGACAGTTTACCCTGCATGGGATTGGAGCTCATACATTACTTCGTTTGACATGGTTTCATCGACATATATTACAAAGTGGTAAGTAGTTTCATGGATGCTTTCATCGGCGGGTTTTGGGAGAATAGATATATAAAGATGGGTGGGGCAAGGCCTATGTGGGCATTAAAAGAAAACATGATGAAATCTACCACAAAGTAACTTTATACTTTGTGATTTATGGGGGATGATACCATGTAGAATAGAAGCATATGCATCAATTGCAATCAACATTATTGCCTGAATGGAAGGGACATGGAATATCTTACACTCCGATGTTGTTCCCATCAACTGCCCTCGCAAAAGCAGAGACCGGTGAGCAGCAGGGGGTACTGGCAAAGCTTGGTCAAGGGGAAAGGGCACGCCTCGTCACATGCACCTACCTGAAGAATGGATAGCTCCCCAGCCGGTGGTCCAGCACTCGGCTCCAGATGGGAGCTGGACCGAGGGGGTTGGTAGACAGATGGGCATGACGTAGTTTGTGAAGGTCAGCGGTGTGCTCAGTGCCATCAGCATGATGTCTCCAGGGCCTCCACTAACTGTGTAGCTGGGATGGATTATCAATGTCTGGATCCTCGAGCAGACTGCATTGGGGTTGCCGTAGGATAGCTGATACTCGCCCACGCAAGCCGTGTATCTGGATTGACTATAGCCCCTGGGGAAAAGGACAGATTGAAAAAACACAATGAAGCTTGCAGACTTCTCCAGCATTCCAATACTCACATGACACAACTTGAACTTTGAGGGTTTGCCCCCAATGGATGCTTCTGTGCACCTCTCAGAGAGCTGGAGAGTGGGCTGCATTTGCGCTCTGCAATCTATATGCACATGTAGTCAGACAGTGCTTGCTATTCTGGAATAGCAGAGATGGGCTAGGCCATACAGTACAATATTCAAATCCCCTGTTTCCCAGTCTACAAAGAGAGGCAAAATGACAGAATGGAGACCAGGAACCAGCTTCAAATGCAGAATCCCACGGAATGATTCATTCTCCCACAGACAAACAGGTACATCACTCCCACAAAGCACATGCTCGGACTGTTGTGGTCTGATTAATGATCACACTCAGGCAGGAGGTTGTAGTTGTGCTTATTTAATCACTCAGCATAAACAGCACTGGCTTTTCACCCTTAAGTGCAATATCAAGACAAAGTAGATTAATTATATGAAGAGTCACTGCTGGCTTCACCTGCATGCAGGGTAAGGGAGTAGGTCCATGAGTCTGCAGGGGAGCATTGGGCTGCCTTCCTTACTCTGGCTCACGGCGCTCGTAATGTCCTTTAGCGGGAAGCCCGCTTACCATCTCGCGGTCTGCTCATACGAGACTTTGAAGTCCTTTACTCTACATACCTCCTTTTGTTGGACAACTTGCCTTACTCCATCGCGTAGTCGGTGTACCTTCCTGGCCTTCTTCTTTCTCTCTGTGGTCGACTGTTCTCTAAATTCTCTTCTTGCGTTGTTGCACTTTTTTTCACTTTTTTCTCTCTTGTCTCACTGCGCTCCTCTTGCGACTGGTTTCCACTTGGGATGGTGCCCCATCATCCTGCTCCTCTTCTTGTTCAGGCTGTGGTCGCGTTGTTGGGTTCTCCTAGGCCAGGCTCTTCTCTTGATTTCTCTGCTCCTCTGTTGCGGGCTGGGTGCTTCTCCTGTGCCCCTTTGATATACCGCCACTCTCTCCAAGTTCCATCGCTTTCAGTCTTGGGTGCGTGAATGGTTTGTCCCTCGCAGCATTACCATCAATGGTCTGCTGAACTTGGACCCAGTCACGGGATCTCTATGTAGCATTCTAATCTTTATTACATCCCCTTCTCGCACTGTGCTTTGTTGTGGCTTCTTCTTTCGTCACTATATCTCTTCATGTTTTCTTTGCTCTGCTTCACTCGCCACACCAATTCTTCCATGTCCAATTTTTCATCCTCTTTTACATTTGCCAACCATGGCGGGACCAGGGTGGATGCTGCCCTGCGTCCTCTGAGAAGATGGAACAGCGATATGTTTGTGACCATTGGGTGCAAGGTGATGAGCAGCCACTGCTTCCTTGACTGTGCTGAGCGGATCGAGACCCACTGCGGTGGCTAACTGCAAGGCTCCCTTAAGGAACCTGTTGGTGTGTTCCACCAACCCATTGCTTGTGGGTGATATAAGGCAGCTTTGATTTGCTGGTTATTGTTCGCCTTCATCAACATTTCCACTTCTCTAGGCGAGATGAACTGCTTTGTCAGTGACCAGTTCTCTAGGCAACCCTTCTCTTTGAAAAATGTTCTTGAGGAACAGAAATCACAGTAGTTGTGGTTATGTTCGATACAAAGTCAACTTGTATCTATTTGGATAAATAGTCCACTTACACTATGCCATACTTGTGTTCATGTTTCATTAGCTCTAGCGGGCCTATGAAGTCCATGCCCAATTTTTGCCACACTCTTTCTGGCACTTCTGTGGGGTGTAGTGGCGCTTTTCTTACTTTAAGTCGCGTGTCACTATTCACGCATTCATGACACCTCTTTCATTTTCCGTATTTAGAAGTCCATTCCTGGCCACCAATATGCTTCCCTCACCCTTCTTTTTGTTATGTTGTTTCCAAAATGACCGGCATGAGCCCTGCATATAATGGTTCTTCTCTTTGCTATGGGTGGGATTACTTAGTCACCTCTCATGAGTATCCCCTCACATTCAAAGATTTTAACTGCCACTTTCCAATAAGGATGCAACCCCTCTGGAATGTACTTATCAGGCCACCCTTTTTGTTGTGGTGGTATCCTTGGCTGCTGCTTCTTTCCAGTGCCCTTCACTCATTTTGAGGAATTCCAGACTCCTCAACTCAGTGAGTGATGCAACCACATATTCAGCTCGTCTGTCTTTGCGCAGTTGCAGTCTGGACATACAGTCCACCTGGGCATTTTTCCACCCCGCAATGTGCTCTATTTCATACATGTATTCTTTCAGCTTTGCTGCGATGCAAGCAAGGCGGGGTGTCGACGTTCAAGTCCCTCCTGGGCTCAGTAGGTGCACTAGGGGTTTGTGGTCGGTGACCAGCAAAAATGTCAAACCCCAGGTGTATGTGCAAAAGTAATCCACAGCCCATGCACATGCCAACATCTCCTTTACTATGGAAGAGTAATTTCTTTCTGTGTGCGAGAGTACTTTGGATGCAAAAGCAACAATGTGTTCATCATTGCGTTTTTGGGTGAAGGTTGCCCCCATTTCGTACACGCTGGCATCCGTAGTGATCATAGTTTTCCATTGAGAATTGAATGGCTGTAGACAGGTGTGAGGTTGGAAACCGCAGGTCCCGTGGGACTGGCCGGCAATGGCCAGGCAAAACAGAAAAACCACAAGGAAACTCCCACCAGGGAGTTAAGTCAGTGATCCAGAGTCACCAAGAGCAGTGACTCCCACTAATAATAACACAAGAAAGGTCAATATGTCACTGTTAGGAATTACAGGCAGTTCTCCAACAGTAGATGTCGGACCACGGACTACATCTCCCATAATGCCTCTGGGTCAAAACAAATATATTCCTTTTAAACCAAAAATGAATAAAAGGGGGTTGCATACCAGGAAGGAAAGGTTTCCCTATAGCCAAGGTAGGAAGAGCTACGGTGTGGGCAAAGTACGGGATAGGGAAGTTGCACTGAGCCATTGTAAAAATAAAGAAATAGAAAAACCAACGCCTCTGGAGGTGGAGAGGGCAAGGGAGGGGCTGGCTGGGGAAAGGTGGAAAGAATTGAGCACACCTGAAGGTGAAGAGGGTGGAGGGTGGAGGGGAGGTGCGGTTAAAAGCGGCTACCTGGAACTCATTAGCTCTCCCGATTCTTTCATCTAGGAGCCGAGTGCGGGCGCAGAGGAGTGGAGCACGGACATCAGTGGATTCGAGTGGGCATACTGGGTCAATCTACCGCTGGGACCGAGGAAGTCCCTACATCCGCACATTCAAACCAGGGATCTGGAAAACCACAGCGAAAAGAAAGACGGCAAGGAAAGAGTGCTCTTGGAATTCCTGTGGCATTTTACGACCGGAACTCTGATTGCGAGAGCACAACGCCGGTCTAAAAGGAACATTCTTGGTGTTGTTTCCTTTATTTTTCTTTTTTGTTCAAACATGGCTCATGAGGAAAAGCGGGCAGCAACAAGGGGAAGGCTCAGCGAGATGTCCAGTGCAAGTGAGGCGCAGCACTGAAAAGCCAACAATGCACACTTGAAGTTGGTTTTGTTCCTCGCCCTTGTTTATATCTTTCTGCCCCCTGGACACTTGAACTCTGATGTAAAGAAGGCAAACCCGAGGCAGGACTTTTCTTTACTTTGGTGCTGAATGCACAGTGCCAGCGAGAAGCCCATTTACTTTGCATTATTTGTGATATGAGTTACAAAAGCTGCAATTTCGTTCTGAATGCCTGAATAAACCCCTTCTTTTTAACCTGAATTACTGACTCCAGCCTGCTATTTAACAACAGGGTGCATGCCTTCAAACGACTTTGCTTGCTCTGCACAAATTTTGCATAATATTCATATAGTCCCAAGAATGATCTCAACTCTTCCATACTGTTGGGGGAAGCGCCTTCATAATGGCTTGCAGCAGATCCTTCTTGGGGCGAATGCCTGCCTTGGATATAGTGTATCCCAGATACTCTACTTCGTCAGCCTGCAGTACACACTTATTATAGCATAGCCGCACTCCGGCTTCTTGAAATTTTGCCAACACTTCACGGAGAGCTGTATCATGTGTCTCCTTGTCCTCCGCATAAATAATTAACATGTCATCTTGGAAATATGAGACATTTTCAATGTTTTCCAAAAGGGAGTCCATCATGCGCTGAACGCAGAGGCCACTGAAGACAACCCAAAAGACATTCTGGTGAATTGATACGTTCCGAATGGGGTTATAAAAGCAGTGAGGGGTCTGGACTTCCGATGCAAGTTTATCTGGTGGTAGGCGTTTCTCATATCTAGTTTTGAAAAAACCTTTGCCTCCTTCATCAGCAAAATCATCTCATTTATGCTCGGTAAGGGGTAACTGTCCAACACTACCTCCAGGTTTAGGCTGCATAAGTCAATGCAGATGCGCAAGTCGCTGGTGTTCTGTTTCTTTAGGAGGACCACAGGGCTGAGCCATTCCAATGACTCCACCATCTCATTGGTTCCTTCTTCTAGTTTTTCTTGTAGTGCAACTCTCACCATCGCCGGCCCGATCTCACCCTGTGCTTGACTGGTAGTGCTCCTTGTTTTAATCTCATCTTGTGTACATAGTTCTTAATGCGGCCAGGTGTGTCTGAAAATAATTCAGTAAATTCTTCTTTGGTGATCGACGTCCCACTTTTGTTTATGGACACCACTTGTCCCTCGACGCTGGGGTCAAGCCTAATTTGCCATTTGGGGTCGGGGGCGTGGCTAAGCGGCCATGCTGTAAGGACCTCTTCTCTCCGAGCTCCCCGATGATCCAACATTATCCTGGCCTGAAACAGTGGACTCAGCTTGCACCCAAACAGTTGCCCAGCTCAGTACCTCGTGCTCAGGCATTCCTGCTTCTTACTCCAGCAGTGGTGTATATACTGCTAGGAGTGCAGCAGTTGGATACTCCAAAAAACTGTATCCATGGACAATCCACACACAGGTGCAGGCATTCTCCCCACAGCGTAAACTCCCATACTAAACACAGTAATAATGCTTCAATACAAGGATGCTTCTCATGGTCATCTGGCGTCGTCAGCCGGCTGCATCTCGTCAAATCCCGATGGTGCTCCTCAGTCTGCGTTCTCCTCAGTGGCGGGCGGGTCTTTCATTTCGGTCTGTACGTTTTCAGTGTCCATCCATTTATTTGCTTCCTCAGCATTGAAGAGCACACTTCTGCCTTTGTGTATGACTTTCAGCCTCACCAGATACAGTAGCATATGCTTGACGGTCCAGTCTCGTAGTCTTCTCTTAACTGATGTAAAGTTCATTCTGTGACGTTGCACCTGTAGAGTGTAATCTGGTTATGCAGTAATATTCGCAGAATCCATCTGCATCGTGACACCCTTCCGGGATATTTTCCCTGTCTTTATAATACAAAATACGAGCTATTATGGGTCGCGGAGGGACCCCTCGCAGTGGTCCCCTAGACAGGGCTCTATGTGCGCTCTCAACCGTAAAGCCATTAGTGAGGTTGCCTGGGCCCACCTCTTGAAGCAACATATTTTCAATTAAATTGATGGTATTCGTGCATACATAATTATGACTGACTCGTCCTTCCGCCTCATCCACCTTCCTTCTAGATTGTGCACTTGCTGTTGTAGGATTTTGACTTCCTTGGAGGTATCGTTCAGACCGGTGGCATGTGTCGCAACTTCTTTATCAAGCGCCCCTGTACGTTCTGCTAGTAACCGAATATCCTGCCGTAGGAGGTTTACGTTCAGGCTGATCGCATCCATCTTGGACTCCAGTGCAATCTCCAGAACTGCAATGGCTTCCAGGACCCACTGATCTCCCTTTGTGTGTACTGACTCCTCTTGTGGATACAAAGTACTTGAGCCATCGTTCCCTGCTGGATTTATAGACTTGGCAAATGTGTCCAATGTGGGTTGCTTTGTTTTACTTTTCTGCGACGTGGACATGACTGGTCCACCCATGATGATCTCTTGATCACCTGGTGCTGCTAGGTACATGGAGACCTGCTACTGGTCGGCCGAAAACCCGGTGAGGGTCCCACTCCATGTGTTCAAGGACGAATGTTAACTTCAAGGTGCCTTTACTGCTTTCCTTCACTGTGTTGCTCAATTCTGCCGCCTGGGGTCGTATTGTCCAGGGTGCTCTCCCAGTGGTGGGCTCTCTCTGCTATAGATATGGTGTTCTGATCATGGCCTGTTGTGATTTGCTAAAGGCAGGGAAGCTTTCCATTGCTTTACGCCAACCAGCCCCAGTTACAGTAGACTGCTGCTATCCACCAAGGGCTGTAGTCACTGCGGTTGTCCCCTTTCCAAGCACCTGAATGGCAATGTGCTTCCGGTGTGCGGCTCCGACCAGTGCTCTGCCGTAGCTTCCCAGTAATGCCTTCGGAGCAGCCAAGGGGGCAAGCCGCGCCAAGTCTTCACCCAGTGTTGGGCTGGTTCGTGCCCAGCAGCACTAGCCGGAACTCTGCATTGTTTTGTCTGTTCAACTTCTGATGGGAGCGTTGTATGACTTCATGACCTTGTACAGCTTCAATTTTCGGGCTGCCTTTATGTGGCTGCCGGATGTCACGGCCTTCAGTACGCTGTGAACCAGTTCTCAATTGGGACTAGCCTGTCTCTGCTGGCTACAGGCCATCTGCTGCGCTCGATTGCTCCTCACCTGACCTTCTTCCGGCTATTTTCTTTTCTTGTGTAACATTCAACGCACCAAATTGACCCTGAATATCGGCATTGGGTACTGGTCCCAGCTGGCTTGTGTTGTAAAGATATGTCCGTACCCCTAGTACATGGTGTACGTGGTTGTTCCTCCGATGGTTGGTGTGCATGCACCCTTCTTGTATGCCACACCACCACTGCAGAGCCTGCTAGAGACTCCAGTCCCTGCTAGGCGCCTTCTGCGACTTATTTCGGCCCGCTGGGACTACTCTTGATGCAGCCTCACTGCTCGCTATGTATCCCTAACTGCAGCTCGACGCTGTGACAACTCCTCCAGCCGTGCCATATATGCCCGGGATGCAACTTTATGAAGCTGGACCCTGTGAAATCAGTTTGCAGCATCAGATTCCGCTAACTCCGTACGTTCCCAAGCACTTCCTTCCTACCCAGAGGCTTCCATCCATGCCGGTGGGACTACACTGGAAACTGGATTCCGCGTACTGATACGCATGGATGTGTCTCGTTCCTTTGTCGCCTCTTCGTACACTGCGGGTGTACTAGGGGTGGACCTTAGAGGGAGCTGGATTCAGCGCAGCGCGAGCCAATAGTATGCAATGCTTATAGTTCCATGCCCGGGCCTGCAGCAAAGTAGTCTTTGCACACGATGGTCAGCTGGACCACAGTGGGAACCAGCAAGCAGTTTGCAGTATCGAGTCTTTACCCTATCTTCGTTCGCCCTCCAGCAATCCCTTCCTACCCGGCGGCTTCCATCTGTAAAGGCCATACCACACTGAGAACAGGATGCTGTGTGTTGTTAAACATAAATGTATCCTTCTTTCCGTAGTCACATCTTCTGACACTGCAAGTGTACCAGAGATGGATCATTGAGGGAAATCGCTTCTAACGGGACTCAAGGAGTTGGGGTTGTTAAAGGGAAGTTAGCCTATAGTAGCACACTCACGATGTATAATATGCACACTGGACTGCCAAAACAAACCAGATTGCTAATCTGTGATGGGGAATCTTAAAATAGTTTCATGGAATGTTAGGGGGGGCTCAACAGCTTTAAACAAAACAGGGCTATGCAATTTTTAAAGGAGCCAAAAAGTAGACATAGCTCTGTTCCAAGAAACACATTTAACGGTAGACAGACAAGTAACTCTAGCAAGAAAATGGGGAGGTGGACCTTGGGCTCGACATACTCTGTATTTGCGAGAGGAGTTTTGATCTGGGTGGCGCTGTCAGTCCCCCTCAAAGGGCAGAAAGGTTATAGTACACGGTATGGTGGAAAGGAGGGAGCTCTGTATTGTTAACAGGTATGCACCTAAGCAGGAAACGGGAGACTACTTTAGGTCACTGTACCCACAACTGGCCAGATACAGAGATAGCATGTTGGTATGGGGACGACTAACTGTATTCTGAACCCGAAATTAGATTGATCAGATAAGTGGGTGCATCCTGCCCCCGCGGCTAAAGCTTTTAATACGATACTATGAGCAGTCACACCGTCTGATGTATGGCGAGCCTTGCACCCACTAACCAAGGAATATTTATCCTATACCACCCCAAAAGCGTTATACACTAGATTGGATTATATCTTTACTGGAGTAGAAACACTAGGTGAGTTTACGAAGGCAGAATATAAAGCACAAGTATTGTTGGACGATGCTCCTCTATTAGTTACATGGCAGTATTCCCTCCCCCCTGAGGGCACAAATTCCGACTTGGAAACTTAGAAGTGAATCTCTCAGAGACGTGATATTCAGGAAACCCTTGAGAGAGGGGGTCAAAGACTACTTCAGAAATGATAAAGGAAGTGTCAGTTCGGCTGGCACATTGTGGGAGGCATGTAAAGTGGTAATTGGAGGGCCAGCAATAGCTACAGCCAAGGGAACGCAAGCTACTATAGAGAAAGATTTGGATAGAGCGGAAGCCAGGGTGGAAGCCTTGGGCAGTGCGGAAGAGGCAACCACGGAACGGGCCCAGAAGGAAGCCTGAATGCAGCAAGAATGTTTTGATCACTGGGTTATACTAGGTAATTTGAATTACAGTAAGTACATAGAAAAGCAACATGCAGAAGGAGATAAGCCGGGACGTCTGTTAGCCTGGCGTTATAAGAGCGAGATTAAAAGAGATATGATACGGGCAGTTAAGGGAAACAATGGGGAAGCCTACACGACGCAGGCAGAGATAAACAAATGCTTTTATGATTACTATAGGGAGCTATATGCAGAAACGTTGACAACGCAACAAGCAGAGATTGACGAGGCAGTAGAGGCAGGGGCGGCAAGCAGGCTAGAGGCATACCTAACAGCAGAGGAACTGGAATCCACCATACAGGGGTTGCCGACGGTCATAGGTTCGGGAGCGGATGGGTTACCCAGCAAATTCTACAAAGAATTAATTACAGAAGTGGTGCCCTCATTGCTAGAAATGCTAAATGAGGTGCTGGAGAATGGAATACTGCTAGCATCGCTAAGGGAATCCATAATTGTCCCACTACTGCAGCAAAACAAGCCGTAGGAAGACTGTGGTTCTTATAGGCCCTTATCGCTGCTTAAATCAAGATAGGAAGATACTCACAGCCTTACTAGCGAATAGATTCAAGCCTGAATTATCTAAACTAATCCACCCAGACCAATCACGATATGTTGCGAATAGAAATATTACATGTAGCATCAGGAGGTTACACCATATCTTAGACTACACTACACTCAAGCTAGTACACATGTGGTGGCTTCCCTTGAGGCAGTTAAAGCATTCGATTCGGTCAGGTGGCCAAGGCTGCTGGCAGGGTTGAAGGGCTTTGGTATGGGACCAACATATATAAAGTGGACGAGACTACTATATAGTAGCCCGACTGCGAGGGTTGAGACCAGTGGGTGCATTTCAGATGATGGCAATTAAGTAAAGGTACCAGGCAGGGTTGCCCGTGGTCTCCTATACTATTCATACTAGCCCTGGAGCCGCTCACGATATATCTTCGCAAGGAATAATAAGACGCTGGCATAACTATACGGGGCAATACTCGTTTGCTTTCCCTGTATGCCGATGATATGGTCCAATACTTACAATATCCTGAAACTAATCTTCAGTATATTTTAGATGTGTTGGAGCATTACGTAGCCCTATCTGGTAGCATGATTAACGCTCAGAAGTCATGCTTGTTCCCGTTGGCAGGGTACAAATGGAAAACCCTAGACAAGTTGCCAGTACTGCTGATCAAATGGGAGGCAGTTAATTTTAGATATCTGGGGGTAGATATCTTCCATGACCCCGGGACAGAACACCTACAAAACACGGTGCATAAAATAAACAATCCATGGTTTTCTGGGGGAAGCTGCCGCCGTCGCTGATGGGAAGAGTAGCCCTGTTGAAGATGGTGGTGCTGACAAGGCTCCTCCATTTTTTCAGCAAAGTGCCATTCAATATTCCTAGAAGCTTCTTCAAGAGGTTAGACCCAATATGTCATGGGTTCCTGTGGCATAACTTGAGATGCCGTATGGCCCTTGCTAAATTGTAAAAGCTGTATGCTCGGGGTGGAATTGGAGCCCCACACTTTGAGGCTTACTTTATGGCGTGCCAACTACAATTTGTGGCAAAGTGGTTGTCGGATGAGCAGTCTCAAGACACCTTATTATTACAGTCACAGTGTACCCCATTCTTCTTGAAAGAAAGGATATGGACCGTTCGCCCACGAACCCTGGACCCTCCGTTACGCCTGAAACTGGGCAAAGAGGTATGGAGCAGATCTAGTTGCTTTCTGGATATAGACTTGCCATATTCCCCCCAAATACCACTAGTGTCACTAAAAGGGGAAGATTTACAACTCAGATTGAAAGTGAGGAAATATTGTGAACCAATTGGTGTGAGGACAGTGGGCGACCTATTGCGAGAAGGTAAACCAATGGATTTCAACACACTCGGCGCTGAAACAGGAATACATGCAGGACAGTACATCACATATGCTGTACTACTTAAAAGGGTGCAGAGCAGATGGCCTGTCACTGATGGGATATTACAGGAGGATGAGATCATATAGACATTGTATGACATTTCAGAAGGGGGACACGAGGTGTCACGGCTATACGAGCTGTTGCCGTATAGATCGGTTGATATGATAGTGCAGACCAAGCGCACAACTGGGAGGCAGACTTACAGGAGCAACTGACAAACATCCCGGGGCAGAGCTTTAATGTACCATAAAAAGGTTTCTTTTTTATTATGAATTTAGTCAACAATTTTGACTTTTTGCACAACACATAAAAACTCAATCAAATCAATAAATTCATCACAGAATAACAAAGCAAAAGCTCACTTCATCGAAATCACATATAAAACATGTATATTATCAATACAAATAAATAAACTCTAAGAAAGAAGAGAAAGAAAGAAAAAAGAAAGAAGAAAAATAAATTCATTTCAGTTTATGGTCTACATTTCATCCTGTACTTGAGTTTATCTTTGCTACAAAACCAAAAATCTAAATCTTCAGTACCACCAAATTAGATTCCTCTAGGTCACAGTACCCAATAATTGAAGTTCTTTTAATAGCGCTATTACTTCAGCTGTAAGGAAAGTTTCCTGCTCCTGACTCATTCTCTGCCAAAACATCTTTGAATTTAGTATTCTAGGGTCATGTACGAATCTTTGTAACTTCCTCTGTCTAATAGACTCCCCGAACACTCTGGTAACAGATGAGCAACTGTTTGTTTCACCCCATCTTCACACAAGTTACATATATTAGTCGGGAAAGAAATTGGATCTCTAATATGTTGAATTTCTAGGGTCAGTACCAGATTTTAATCTAAAAAAATCCATTCTGACACTAGGATTCAAACATTTCTTTAAATAAGCTGGAATTGTCGCTCTCGGTTTATCCAATTCAAACCAGGAGGAGGATATTTTTGCAGTTCTCATCTTTGCAATTATTCTCATCCAATCCATGCTTTTGATTGATTCTTTAACCTTCTGTGGGTTCTGCATTAAAGTTTCACTAGAGCTCTCAGACATCCCCAGAATTTGTTCACATCTCAAAGAGTTTTTAGAAACGGGTTGTCTTTTTTTAAAATTCTTGTTTATAATCAAAAATGGATTTTTACAAGGATCTTTTCATGTCAGGACTATGGGGTGGAGGAGGTAGAAAAGGTGTCAGGGACTCCGGAAAGCTTAGAAAACTGTATAGAGGAAGAGAAACTACCTTTCGAAGCAGTCTTTGGGACATCTGGTAGTTCTTGCCGTGCGCGTGTGTGGCCAGCTGACACTAATTAGCAACAGTTTATCAAGGGCCAACGGTGCACGCAGGTGTGGCTTATTCCGATTTGTGAGACGAAGTAATGCCGGAGGATTGAGGGAAGCCGCTTGCGCCTGTATTTGTCCTTTCCTAAGCAGGCCATGCGAGCGGACAGCAGCATAAAAAGGACACGTGCGGTTTCCATGCCGGTACTTCATTTTCCCTCAGCGATCACTTGGATCTTGCAGCGGTGGAAGAAGGACCCGCGCATCTGCTACGGGCTACACAAGGTTACGTCTGGGAAGGCTTGCAAGCTTCCCGGATGAAAGAGAAGTGCGGGATGGGTTTATGAATTCACATGATTACACGGGCTCAAGCTGGTGCTATGTTTATTGTATTCTCTATTGAACAGGGGCAGTAACCTTTGATGCGCATTGCTTATGGGCTCAGAACTCATTGATTACAAAAGTGTCCGGAGAGAAAACGTGGTGCTGGCCATATTGGGTTGCAGCGTACTGGTGCTTCAATGCCTGTGGCACTAGCACTGGAAGGAACTACAGGCTGCACTCGAGTATCAGTGCTGTTAACTAGGCTACTCCGAGTGTGTTCAGTAACACAGCACAAAGTTTGGGTTTGGTCCAGGTCTATGACAGTATATGTTTTATGTTTGTAAGTGTGCTAATGCTTGCCCATAGGGCCATGTGTTATGTTCTTCATATTGGGAAAACATCCCATGTGTCTGTTTCATTCTGCTTGCATATATGTGGTTAAGGTAACTGTATGACTACCTGTGCCTGTATCAAGGTGCATAGGGGGTACAAGTGTTCAAGGAAGCTGCATCAGTGGCCTGTACTAAGGGGCACTATTGATGTCCTGAGTTTGTGTTATGGTCTATGGTATTTCACAAGATATTAGAGTATAGTTGTTTCCCTGTTCCTTCCCCGGTCCTATCCAAACTAGGCACTTCCTAACCCTCTATCTGGTGTTCCTAACATCCCCCATCCTGTCCACAACCTCTCCCTAACCCTCTTCCCCCCACTGGCTGCCATGTGGTATCCTGTGTTTGTATATCAGGTATCTGTGCCAACCACGGGTGGAGGGGTCGACTTCATTTGGCTTCTGTGGTTCGGGGTAGAGTGTTGACAACCCTTCCCCCGTTAGTGTACTTGATTGTTGACATTTCAGTAGTTACAGCGTATTTGAAAACAGACAAATGGACATGAGGAAAAATGGAGAGTAGCGGGAGATAAAAAGAGTTATTCAATGGTGCTGTTGACCAGAGGTCACCGATTTCCTTTTAGTTAGATGAGGGGGAGATTGGATGATCAGCCATTCGATCAGACGTCGTTTGAAAAGTAATCATCTTCATTGCTGCTTCTAAAATTTTAACAGCCACTATGGTATATCTCACTGTCTCCCCTGCTATCAAGCGACACCACAAAATATCTTTGTCTCAGATGTTTGAGTCACCAAAAAGCGGTGTTAAAAATGCGACCCAGAGATGGCTAGTCTTTTGACAATTCATTAATAAGTGGTGCAGCGTTTCCTGTTCCGATTCCTCTTTACACAGAGTACAATTTGTCTGATGTTGTGAGTCTGCGTATCGCACGGATTTCTTGGGTCGGCAATAAGTTCAGCCGTATTCTCATAAACAGTTTCTGCAATGCTTTGTTTGGAAATTTGGAGCAATATGTTAGTGGAACTTTCAATTTGTTTGTCGATGATGAAGATGGCTCAACATGGTTTGCAGTTGATTTTTCACATGTCGATATCCAATCGTCTTCTCCCATTTTTGTCTTTATTCTTTCAGGGTTCGTAATCAGATCTTCTTGAGAGCAAGCAAGTTCATGCAATTTAGTGTCCAGATTACGTTTCCAGATGTTTAAGGCTTTGCATCGGCCACTTTGGAGTTGAATGTTGATAGTTTTGTAAATTGGCAAGTTGTCAGGAATTAGAATTTTCCGTAATAGCTGCATTTGCCTTTGTTCCACAGAGGTTGCCAGTGACAGAAGACCGAGCTCCCGCCTGATGGCTCATATTGAAGTTGATTTAGGCAGTCCTAGGACCGATTTCCACACGTAACCTTCGATCTTTGGCCAGAGCGATAATGGAATGTTCAGGGATGCGTCCATTCCATAGGTCAGAGCAGGGACCACTTTGGATTTATAGAAGTTTATTGTTGGTGTTAACGAGAATTTCCCGAATCTTCTATCTACCATCCTAATTTGGCTGGTCAAGGTTTTTGTTTTACTCCAAAGTGATTGTATCATTGCTTTTTCTTTCTTTGTTGAGTCCATCATTATGCCTAAATATTTGAATTGCGTGTCGACTTCTACTTTTGTGCTGTTGAGTGACCAGTGGCTTTTGTTCTTTTTCCCGTTTGTCTTTTTGTCAAGGATTAGTACTTTAGTTTTGGCTATGTTGATTTCCAAGTTGTTTTCTTTGGTGTATTCAGCCAGGTTAGATATCTGCGCTGTAGCCCAATTTGAGTTTGGTCTAAGAGAATTAAGTCGTCCGCGTATAGGATACGAGATGTTAAGTGGTCACCTATTTTAGGCAGGAATGATCTGACAGAATCTTCAGAGTGTTGAAAGTCACAGATGTATGCAATAAAGAGGGCAGGTGCCAGGGGGCAACCCTGCTTTACTCCTCGCTCCGATTAAATTTCCTCTGAAAGTTGGCCCTGTTGGCTCAGGCGTACTCGGATTTTGGTGTTGGTGTGGAGAGCAATTACTGGTTCTAGAATTTCAGCGGGGCAATTCCATAAGGCTAGTTTGGTCCACACTATTTGTCGATCGACTTTGTCAAAAGCCTGCGACATGTCGATGAATGCCAGAAACACTCATCGCGCACCAGTCTTGATGTTTTTTATTATGTTAAGAAGCAAGATGTTAATGCTGGTGCTGGTGTTTTTCAAAAAGCCAGTTTGGAAAAGATCTGAACTTGGTGATGTTTTGGACCACTTTTGAAATCTTTGTAGTAGTAATGGAGCAAAGATTTTGCCAATTATGTCCATCAGCGCGATTGGTCTGTAGTTTGATGAATTGTCGTGCTTGCCTTTTTTGAAAATTGGTACCACTACAGCTTCGGTCCAAGATGCCGGAATCTGCTTTGTTACTTTGCATTGATGGAAGATTTTACTTAAAGATTGCCCACTCGTCCGGGTTCTGTTTGAGGTCGATGTTAGTGAGACCATCTGGTCGCGGTGCTCTTGATCTTTTGAGTTTCGAGATTAATGTTCTGATGTCTTCAAAAACCCTAAGATCGGCCCAATTATTTCCAACCGGAAATTATGGTGTCATTACATTAGGTGTTAAGAGTGCAAAGAGGTTAGAGAAGTGGGCTATCCAATCTGTCTCAGGGACCGCATTCACTAACTGATTGGCAGTCGGGCAGTCTTTACTTTTTATCAATGCCCAGAAGTCTAGTGTTTTTGTTATTTAAGATTGTTATCATATTCTCGGCGTCACTTTGGTAGAGGGTTGCTCTACCTTCTTTCTTCCTTCCTCCGAATCATGCGAGCGGGCAGACCATTTTAGTTTTCTTAATTCTCTTCTTTTTGCTACTTGTGTCTTGTCATATTCATGGTTTCCATTCTTCTTTTTCCCACTGCCTTTGCCTTTCATAAATTCTTGCTAGTAAGCCATCAGGAGAGATAGATAATTGGGTCTCGCTGATTTTGCGCCAGAAGGGGCGTTTTTCAAGTCGACATTGTATTTGTTTGTTATATATTTTACATCTGCTGCTGTTAATGTGAGACGCATCTGATGTGCGTTTTGCTCCACGTTTGGCTTGTAGAGTTCTTTTTGTGGGCAGGAAGAGGTCATTGTCATGTGAAGTAAGTTGTGATCGCTTTCGTTGGTACGATGTACCTCAAATAAATCAACGTAGTGTAGTAGGTTTTGAGACACGAAGTTGTAATCTAACGTTGCCGCCGAGTTTGCTCGCTCCCATGTTGGAAGGCTTGGGTACTTTCCACATTTTGATGCTACATTGTGGAAGTTGCTTTCCTTCATACGGTTCATCCAAGCCTTTCCTCGCTCGATCGTCGAAAGGCTAGATTGTTTCTGAGTGCTGATATCAGAGAATGTGTTGCAGGTCGCGTTTAGGTCCACGCAAATGATGTGTGATTTTTAGTTCAATTTGGAGTTTGTCTAATGTGTCAGAAACTGCAATGCAAAAAGTGGCGTTTGTGGTTCTCTGTGGGTTCCAGTACAAGTTTATTATTTCCAGCTTCGTTATGATTTGCCTCAGCACTTTTGTGTTTATGATAATCCATGAGGCTGATGTTGCCAGGAGCCCATAGGCTTCAACTACTTTTTTTCCCATTGTAATTCCTGAACCAGATCGTACTGCCATCAAGAGGCCCGATGATGGTCTTCCTAATAGTCGTTTTATCGCTGGCGATAGCTGGATTTCGTAGCTGTCCAGCGCCAGTTTTTCCTGTAGCCAAGTTTCTTGGAGGCAAATGATGTCCAAAGTTTTCAAGTCTTGTATTCCAGGATTTGCTAGGTGAACACGCGTGTTCCAAGAGCCATACGTCATAGTCGTCCAGATGAGTCTTTCAAAGTAGTTGTTTGCTTTGTTAGTTTTGTTTTCAGCGTTTTATTTTGTAATTGTATGGGAGGTCTGGCTAGTTTGAATATGGCAGGCATTTTGGTAGCGTTCTTTTTTTGAGGTTCCGGCACTGGACATGCTGTGTTTTGCTCAGGTTTGGTTACCGGTATATCGGTAATACAACTTTGGTAATGTCTTTCGGTGGTGGTAAAGTTATTTTATTTTCCGCCATTGACCTTTTCTGTGGTTCGCGGTTTACCTCAGCCACTGATTGTCTCCCTTTCCCTGAGTTTTTTTGCTCTTTATTGATGAGAAGTGGAGGGGGGTCCTGTTGATGTTTAAATTTTTCTTCCAGGGTCGCGAGTCTTAGGTCCCAAACTCATTCAGGCTCAGCCGTTTTTTGTTCAAGGGCTGTTATGAAGCCTTCTACAAAAATTAATTTGGAATGCATCATTACAGTTACTTTTACTGAATCCGTCATAGAGTTGTTTAAAGACTCATATCATTTTCCAAAGGGCGCGAGGGCGATGGCAATAGCCGACATTATAGACAACATGTCGTTTTTTTTTTATGGTGAGTCATTGTGTATGTTTGCAAATATTTCACTCGATCTTCTGTTTTTGATCGCTGTTTGGTCCTCTTTGCGCTGTTCTTGACGATGTTCCTGTGGGTCTCGCCCAGGTGCCTGATCTTTGTTTTTCTTTGAGCCTATTTTGTCTAATTGTGTCTCAGGAGTAGGGCGTGCTTTTTCATGAGATTCGCCAGCCTCCTGGATTCTTGTATTTATAGTGTCAGTTGGCTTAGGGTCGGCGTCATATAGTTGGAAGTCCTGCGTTTGATCACAGGAGGTTTGTTTCGCTAAGGCTGGATCTGGTTTTGAAAGTTGCGCATTTTTGAGTATAGATGTTTGTGGTTGGGCCATCTCATTTGAGATCTCTGATGGGGCCGGACCCATGGGTTCGATGGTTGGGGTTGTCTCTGGTTCAGAGGTTATTTCTAGTGGCTGCATGTGTCCGTTCCCAGCTATTAGTTGGTTTATCGAGGAAGAGTGAATGTTAACTATGTCAAGTGATTCATTTGGTTCACTTGCTCCTGCCTCTTTGTGGCCACAGAGAGGTGCTTCTGGTCCCGTTTTACGTTGCTTTGATGCAGGTAGAATGTCATGAACGGCATCTAATATCTCGGCATCTGAAAGTTCAGCCTCAGCCTCAAGCTTTCTTTTAAATTGTTTTGTAAAGAAGTCCTTCACAGCAGTTGACATTAGAGGGTTTGGAAAGGAACCTTTCCCCATATCGTTTTTTTTACTTGAGGCAGAATGCTTTTTCTCATGGACTTTTGTGATCGTCACTTCAGATGTGTCTTTGCCTTTTTTTTGTGCAGGACTTTCTTTTTATAGATTGCTAACGCCTTTTCTCTCTTTTTCAGGTAAAGGTTCGAGTAGGTGGCAATGGGACGGGCATGTGGCGGGGGAATCCCCTCTATGTCGTTCCCCACATTCCAAAACCCAGAAGAATCGTGATCTGAAGCGGCCGCCCCTCGGCGGGTGGGCCAGGTAAGTTGGTCAGATGGGATATTCCATCGGGGTTGGGCTCATTATTGCCCAAGCTTGTGGCTTGGGTCATAGGTTCATCATGTATCATCGCCTGTATAGATAGGGGTGCTGTGCCATGTTGTAACTCGTTAGTTTTTGAAGGCAGCAGATTTTGTAACATGTCCTTGAATTGTGGGTTTACTTCTTTTGACAGTGGCAAAAATCGCTGTCATGGGAGCCGTCTCCGACGGGGCTTTGTCCCCGGCCGGTTGACTGGAGTCCGGCCGGAGGTGCCCATCGGCACCTGCATCCGGAGCACCACTCGCCACGGCGGAGGTCTGCCGGCCGGGAGACATCTCGTCAGTGGGTTCCTGGTCGACTGTAGTTTCTTCCTGCAGCCGCACTTGATGCTGGTGGGTTGGGGGGGATTCACCCACAGCGCTCTGGTTTTCCCCGCTGATGGAATCTTGCATAGTGTGCACTAACGGCGGGGTGAGCTGAGTGCTAGCTGCTCGATGTTGCAGCAGGCTTTCCTTGCCGACACCATTTGCTGTGCTCAGACTTATGTCTGGGTCTGAGTCTGACGCTGAGTCGGCGATTCTCAGCGTGTCAGAATGGTGAAAGTGTTGAGGATTGAACGTTTCGAGACAGGTGTATGAGGTGAGTGAGGCCGACGGTTGGTCAAGTTTCAAGGGGATAGTTTTTCCGTGACCCCTTGTTGAATGATCCGGGCATGCAAACTGGCTTCTGAGGACCCGCCCAGACGGACTTGTGAGCGGGTCTGATGGCGGGAGATTTTCAGACCCTCTCTCTTTTGACTTAAGGTGTTTTGCGAGAGGGGGCATGAGGGTCTGCTCCTTTGGCTCCATGGAGTCCGTGGACTGCCGTAGACTGCAGACAACCTCTGCGGTACAAACTCCGCGTACCGCTTCGCATTGGACCCTAGGTTATATGGGCCAGCCTCCATCAAACAGCACTGAAGAAAGACTGCGCTTCACTTTCCTTCACCAAGAAAATGCAGAGTAGACTGCAGACAACCTCTTCACCAGAATCTCAGGGAGATTTATCAGCTGAGTCAAGTTGCAAGGTATAGCAAGGCAGGGGATCAAACGACAACTTGTAACTTTCAAACTTGGGGTCGAGCAATTGCCGGTTCACCTGCAGTGAAACGGGTTATTATTCCATTTCAGTTGTTGAGCTACCTCTTCATATAACGACATCTTAGGCGGAACCAAGATTAGCCTATACTGACTTAACCACTTCCACTCCATAGTTGACAACATAGAGCTGAGGCCCAGTTCAAATCTGACACATGAGATTGGAATGGAGATTGGCAAGGCCAAAACATCCTTCCAGATCTTCCCTTCCAATCTATCCCAATTGGCCTCAAAAGCCTGGGAATTACATTCTAGTACATAAGTGACAGAGGGGATCACCTTCCCCACATAATATTTTATTAGCGGGGGGGAGTGAAAATCAACAGTGTTTGCGATATATTCTCTTCATTTGGGTTTCCAATTTTCTCAACCTAATCTCAATAGCTGAGAAAAAAAATATTCTGGGTGGACTACGCCACCACCTGGGTCCCTAAATGGATTACTTCCTTAACAATTGGTATAGTCGAGGAATTTAGTGTCCAAACATTGTTTTTAGTTAGTTTCTACGGATGTTTGAAAATAACGATATTAGACTTTCTGGATTTATTATCAAGTCGTTTAAAGAGGCATTTTCTGCTAATCTATTTAGCAGTCGCTGTAAACTGATTTGCGAGTGGTCCATGACCACAATGTCATCAGCATAAGCCAACCAGTTCACATTTCCATTTCCAAATTTCAGGGCCACCAAACCTTTCCCCATCAACCATGCACCCAGATCCGCCATAAACAAAAAGAGGAAAGGAGCCAGCAGACAACCTTGTCTAACACCCGTCTCTGTCACAATCGGGCTCAATAACTGTCCTTATTTTGTCAGCCTTACTTCCAACATTGATCCTTCATGGAGATGGATTTGAATATTCAAGCGATTGGGCAGACCCCACTTTTTTAATTTGTACCAAAATGTATTCCTATTTATGGTGTCAAATGCTCGAGAGAGAGGTCCACCCACGCGCCAAAGAGCGGAGGACCCCACTTCACTCCAGAAGAAGCAATGATACAGCTTAAGGACAGTATATTTAGAATAGTGGGTGTACCTTTTCTAAAGCCTGTCTGTTCCTTCGGAAGAATACCATGAATCAGGAATATGTTGCACTTCTAGAATATTATCAAAAAGGATCTTGAGACCAGTAGCCCAGACAGGAAGATATTTCTTCAGCGTAGTGTTAGACAGACCATTTGGTCCTGCATTACTTGAGTTGGAAGATTTCATTATGAAATGTATAATATCCTCCATGTTTGACTCCATTGACCACTTTGCCTCACCCATTTGATATAAATCTGTGGAATTTGTCAAGGCGTAAATCTCGGTAAAATGATCAACCCAGGCTTTTTCTTCAATTGGTGATATTTGCATGGGATTTGTAAGAATCTGGGCAGAAGTAACAATAGACCAAAAATTCCTTGAATTTCGCATAGAAACTGCATTCAACATTTCTTCCGCATCTCAGTGCGAAAGCAAAAACCTGTGTAATCTAGCCCAATTCTTGTAATTATTACTGATCTGCTTTAAAGAGGCAGCACATTTCTTCTCCCCCTTTTCAGATTTCTTAATTCTAGATTTTTCTGCCCTTACTAATTTCTTTTTTTCGTAGATTTCATTATCAAAGAAATGTTTATGTCTCTTCAAAGGATTCTCTTTCCCCTTTATCGGGGCATTTAACCCCCACAAAAAAAATGTAGATTATATAATTGCCTGGTTTACATTGTCCTTTCAATTGATGATTGGGTATAGCCTTGATAACATTTTCCAGACAATCTGTAAGAATTTGTCCCCCATGTTTGAACTTCACCACTCCGTTACCTGCTAAATTCACCTCTAGCTCCTGAGAAGAATAGGGACCATTTTCCATTTTTAGAACTAGATCCAACATTACATGATCACTGTCCTTGTTCTGTACCAAGTTCAAAGTTAAACATTTTTCAAAGACATTATTTGAGGCAAAGACAATCATTTGTGGAAAACGCGCACCCCCTCTGCCATGTGGGGCCGCAAGGGATATCACCACTCACATTATCATTTAACATTGTCAGATTCCAATCCGCCATAAAATCAACCCACATATG
The DNA here is from genome assembly GCF_040938575.1 of Ambystoma mexicanum. Classification (NCBI taxonomy): domain Eukaryota; kingdom Metazoa; phylum Chordata; class Amphibia; order Caudata; family Ambystomatidae; genus Ambystoma; species Ambystoma mexicanum. The sequence goes on along the minus strand of NC_090925.1, from coordinate 808,355,333 downwards.
ACCATTTTACATGATCTTCTTAGCCGGAAGAGGAGGCAAGTTCGTAGTAATACATTGCATATTAAAGTCACCCCATATTAACAAGTCATCCGATGGGAATTGGGAGAAAATTACCTCCAACAAATCTGACAATGATTGCAAAAAAGGTGGCGGCTCAATGGTCTGCGGATTCCAGCACACCGTTATCACCACCTAATACTGTATGATGTTATATTCCCTTGTCTGTAGTCTTACTGTCAAAAGTCCCTGTATTGTGTTTGAGAACAGTACACACTCATGAAAAACATCCCTTCTACAAGCCACTAGCAGACCACCACTCGGCCTGCCACACCCTGAAGTATTGTCAAGTTGCTTGAATATAGAAAAACCCTCAATGCCCAATACATCCGTCAGCCATGTTTCCTGAAATGAAATCAAATCAAAATTGTGGAAAATAAATGGTCTTTCGACATCCTCCGAGAAGGAATTATATCCCCTTGTGTTCCAGGAGAGGCATCTTAGCTCCCCCTTAGCTAGAGCCTCTGATCAGGCATACTTATTTTCTGTTCTGTAATACTTGTGTTATCATTTCCGTCATCATTTCCCACAAATTCACCATCCCTCCCAATGCATCAGTTCCCTTTACCAGCATTTGATGTTGAACCCCTGTCAACATAGTTGGCACTTTTATATCATTTAGAGGTGAAGACCTTGTGATGACCTATATCCTCTCTTCTGCGATTCATCATTCGAGTCCAGCATAGTTTCCAGGGCAAGTCTGGAGTTCATCTGCAATTTAGTAATTGTAGTATTTGGATAAGCCGGAAAACTGACTCGATCAATGTCCCTTGAAGTCAGGAATCTTAAAAGATTAATTATTTTCATTTCATTCAGAATTGTGGGCCTGTTTATAGGGTTAGATTGCTTCTTAATATCAACTTTACTTAGATATTCAAGCAATTGGAAACATTATTGATAACGGGAGGAGAGTTAACAGATAATCTTGGATGTATTATAGGCAACTGTGTATTTGACGCCACCCTCTTACATCTATTTTTATTAGTTGGGCCTTCATCTGATGCCCTTCCATTCAAACCGGGATTACCAAATTCCACATCTTGCCCATCTTCAAACTTTTGTTCGAGGCTCAAACCCCTCCCTTTTAACATAGGCCTCTCATTTTGTTTCAGGAAAATTGGCGCAATTTCTAATACAGTTGCTTTGAGTATCGGCTGTTTCTTTTTGCATAAAAAGATTGGAGCTATTTTTTTCGGAGGATCCAGTGAGTCTGTTTGGCTACTAGCGGTTACTTTCTGGCTGACTTTGTCCCCATTTCTGTTCTTCCACCTTTCTCTTCTTTTTTTTTTTTTACCATCAAGTTTCTTATTCTTTAAAGTTTCTTTTGAGACTTGATCATTTGGAGTTTCAGTATTAGGGACTTGAGCTGATTCCTCCTCAGCCAGTTGTGCCAAACGCATAAATTCTTCCATAACCAACGATGACAGCAGTGTATCATCCCACTGCATATCCTCCTGCGGCGGATTAACCGCAACTTAGGGAATAATTGGTCTCCGCTTACTAGGATCCTAATCCAATTTTTCATTTGTCCTAAGTAAAAGGTTTCTAGGAATGCAAAGCTTCAGTTCATCCAGTTGTATGTCACACATAGGGCATATCTGATGCCGAAAAAGAATGCCAAATTTCGCAGAGCAACTGAACAGGTTTGTCCAAAATGCGGAATGCATATATATTGGCGAAACGTAGCATAGCTATGGGATGGAAAGCACGTAAAGGACCAGAGTTGTGCCTATAGTGGAGTGACTTCCTAAAAAGATCAAAAGCAGAAACCGCTGTATGGCAAGAGGCGGCATGTGGTGGCCAAGACTAATAAAGGGTTACCCTGGATTCCTGGAAGCAACTGGTTCAAGACTTGTCGGTATTGATTGATGGCGTAGCTGGTTGGTGGGGGGTAGAGAGAGGGGGGGGAGTTTCCCCCTAGAAATAAGGGGTTTATACCAATGTTGGGTTTGTGACAGATGGTTGAAAGTGATAGCATTGTGGGTGAGTTAGGCTGGAGTTGGGTGGGGGGAGTTGGGGAGGTTATAAAAAACAGAAAGAAACTATTGATGTACAATGTTATGGTTCATTTATTGATATCTGTAAATGGTATTGTTATACACCAATTAATATTGTTTAAAAAAAAAAAAAACCTTTGCAGAAAATGGACCACCACTGTTCGGGTGGGATGACCAGGCCAAATTGCAAAGTGCACTTTGGTTTTTGTGACTCTTCCTTTGAATTCCACTGTCGCCCTGATGTATCCTAGGACATTGACACTGGCATCTCCATAAACCGTGGGACTAATGTCTGTCTTTTGCGCCTCTACTCTTTCTTTTCCCACCATGCTTTTGTACAAGTTCAATGGTATTATGGTGAGGTCTGAACTCAAATCCGCCATTACTCTTGTTTCATGACCGTCGACTTTAATGGTACAATGGGGCTTTTCCCTCTGGGTCGTGAAGCTGTTCACACTGAGAACTGTGGCGCATGCTTCTTCATCTGAGTAGACCTCATCTCTGCCCTCGTCACTCTGGATTGCCGTCACGGTCTTCCTTTCCATGTGCACACTTATGCAAAATGTCCATACCTTCTGCATTTCGAACATTCTTTATTCCTTGCTGGGAATTCTCTGCTGTAGGCTAAGTGGCTGGAACAGGCACATCTGTGGCACTTCAGCAGTTCATGCTTCCCTGCTGCGTCATCTCTGGCCTTGCGTTGCCTCTGGACTGTACCCACTGTACTTCTGGTGATTGCAAGGCGATTCCCCACTCTTTGCGCCTGCAGGACGTCTCTTCCAACGCCCTCGCAATTTAAATTGATTTGTCTAACAAGATTTCCCTTCTCAAGAATAAACTTATCTTGTACCTTTCTGTTCTTCATGTGCACTATGAGCACGTTGCAGATTCTTTCCTCTGACGTAGCTCCAAAAGCGCACAATGCCGCCAACTCTCTTAACTTGACCACATAATCGACCACAGGTTCCGCAGGTTCTTGCTTCCTGCCATAGAAGCAGGTTCTGCGTAGTACAACATTTTCTTTACAATTGAACCTCCTAGCTATTCTTTGCTTTGCCTCATGATAGGCATCATTGCCTTCTACTGTTGGGGCTTCCAGGTTTAGGCCTGCAAACGTTCTTTGTCCTTCCACGCACAGCGCATTCAGCAACATGGCATTCTTTCCTGCTGCTGGATAGTCTGTTCCCCCCCCATTGCTTCTAGGTAAGTTTGAAACAAAGGCTTCCATTGGACTTGCAGGAACAGTGGTGGTGGCGATGTACCTTGCATCGTGGGGTAATCGGGTCATTCTTGGATACTCGTCGCCAATTATGTTGTGGTCCGATTAATGATCACAAGCAGGCAGGAGTTTGCAGTTGTGCTTATTTAATCACTCAGCATACACATTACTGGCATTTCAACCTTAAGTGCAATATCAACAAAATATTAATTACATGAAGAGTCACTGCTGGCTTCACCTGCATGCAGGGCAAGGAAGTGGGTCCATGGCAAGGAGTCTGAAGGGGAGTGTTGGGCTGCCTTCCTTATTCTTGTTCGCTGCCTCGTAATTTCCCTTAGCAGGAAGCCTGCTTGCCATCTCGCATTCCGCTCTCGCGAGACTTCGCGCAGGAGTTCCTTGAAGTCCTTTACTCTGCACAGACGCATTAGAAAACCCTTTGTGGCAGCTTTAATCTTGGCTGCACTCAATTGCTTTTTTCCTTTCTGATGTTTCCTAAAGCTGTGTAGTTCCGAAGGGCAATTCATTGGAAACGTGCCCAATGATCCCAACTCCACCACCAGCAGACACATTACCCCTGCAGATAACCTTCCCATGCCTTACGCATGCTCCTAACGCCTCTGAAACCCTCTCCCCGTCCCTGCATCGCCCACCTCCAATTCCACCAAGCCAAACCCACAGACACTCCTAACAATCTATATTATAAATCGCACAATAGAACAGCTTTCCGAAGGTTTTTTCAGTGCCGTTGTTGGGAAAACCCTGCAGCCGTCCCAACTATGGTTGTCAACCATCCTGTATTTTGCAGGACTGTCCCGTTTTCATAGGCTTTGTTACGTGTCATGCACAGAGGATACCTGGGACCATTAAAAGTCCCAATATTGTTCATCTGGAGCAGTATTAGCTGTTGAATGCCCTGCCAGCTTAGCAGGGAAGCAAAGTGGTTGCCCCCAAGGTCCTGTGTGTCAACAAATCATTACATTAAGAGGAATTAGGGGTTAATGGACCAGCACAGGGGTGCCTTGGGAATGACTATTGTCCCTAAAGAGGTGCGAATGGTGGGTAATTTATGGGAGGGGAGCAGAACATTGCATGGTGTGTGTAATAATGACTGAACCAGGTTCCCTCTACTGCTCTTCATTTTTGGTTTACCAAACTGCTCTTCATTTTTGGTTTTGGCGCATATGTTGGCGGTAGCCACCTATGTGGCTAGCACAAGAAAGAACCATGGGTGTTCAGCAGCAGTCCATCTGGTTGACATGGTAACTGGAAATGCTCCAAAATGAATTAGCAGCATCAGGAAGTGTTTATTTTTGTGTGTGCCTGGGCTATTTAAACCGATGCGTGGGTGTTTTACAAGGATTCTCCCAATCAGGAGTCTCTTTGGAAAGCACATTATTTCCTACGGATATTGGGGTAGGCATCATCCCTTTGCCTGCTCACCGCCTGCCTGTCTGTGTGTACTCCCTCCCATCTTGGATTGCCTGGCTACTAGGCAACCCTTGAAGGAATTTGGCAGATCATTGGGCCCCACTGTAATGACGAGAGAGTTGTTGGGGGAAGAGCTTCCTCCACACTCTGGAGTCGTCGCCATTAGGGTCTGTCTTGAGGGAAATGGCGGGGGCCTTAGTGTCTTAGATGGACTTCCGGGGGGGGATGAGGTGAGCATGGCCAAGCAACGCAGGTAACCTTACCTACATCTGGGGGGGCATCTATATAAAGTGGGTCCGGCCTGGAATCCCCCTCCTGCTTTCCCGCTGCTGTTGTCCCGTGCGCTCCTGGACTTTGAAAGAAGTTTTGGTCCCTTGCGGCGGTTATCCAGCATCCATCATGGTCCCTTGCGGTTTTAGCCCTTGTTTTTCAGTCCGAGTTGAGCCTTGGGATAGGCGTTCTGACGAGCTGGTAGCACATTATAAAGTAAGATAGCATCAGGGCGTCACTGGGTCAGGGACCGGCTGCATTTTGTTTTAACGGGTGTCGGGTTGTGAGCGTGAAGCAGTCAGGCGGGCATGAGCGAGAGAACAGTGATGGTCCCTTGAGTTGGGGACCATCCGGGCCTTGACGTAATGAAGATAATTTTGCGAGGGTCTCAAGCTGGGATCATAGATCCACGCTGGTTCAGTGATTGCAGTTAGGACGGTCCCGGACTAGGATCGTTGCTAAGAAACATTAAGAGGTAGTGTTTGAATGTCTGACGGCCCCTAGCTGGTAGCGTTGCTAGGGAGCATTAAGCGTGTGCAGGATGATACTGTGTTTATCTAACGGGGATTGGAAAGGTTATATTTTGCAATGCGAAGAGGGGTACAGGAATGGCAGTGTAGTCATGCGCCCAATTCGTTTGGTGCGCAAGAAAGCATGGAACTGATGGTGACCCCGCGAGCCGCTGTCTTTGTTGCTAGGATAACGGGATCAGATTGGTGCCAGTGGTCACTCCTCATGACACGATCTCCGCTCGCATTTCTTTAATGTTCGATTAGGCTTTTAAAACACCAATAATTGAGTGCCTATAGTGAAACAATGAAACGCTACCGAGGTAGGCTCATTACAAGACGGGAGGTCAGTGTTCTGTTGTAATTTAAACACGGGTGTATAGCTGAAACAAGACGCTCGTCATAGAAGCAAGTCAGCGTAGGTTCCATGCTCGGGGTTGATGTGTCGAGGCCCATGGGAGACTCAAATTTAACGCATTGCAAGGATAGTGGGCACGCCGGATAACGCAGGTGTTTTGTCATCTCTCTGGGCACATGTGTTGAATTGGCATCCTATGTAATTGTATCAACAACATCCGGTTTCTTTCTTGGGTCTGCAGAGTTTGTGGGTTCTCTAGTTTGACCTGTCTTTGTACTTTGTGCGTGTAAGGTATGACTAATGTATTATTGTCATAATACAATATGTTTGATCCGGGGTCATCCTTTTAACGCTGCCTTCCTTGCGGTAGTGTTACTATGGGTTGCCTTATAATGCCATTGCGTGAGCGGCGTTAGTAGAGCAGGAGGATTAAATGTCTAAGATTCTGCATGTGCATATTACTGGGCGTTTGACTTTCAAGACTATTGTGTGTGCAGTTTCAGTGGAGTAGGAAGTTTAAATGTCTATGAGGCAACGTGTACATGGCACTACATCAGAAAGAATTAATGTATTTGGGGGGCACAGTTCTCAGTCTGTGTTATAGCAATGGGCGGTGGCAGTGCTTGAATAAAATGAATATATGCATCTAGAGCAGGAGTATAATAGTATCCTCTCCATTGCTCTTGTAGGTTTCGGACACAACACATTTGGGCAGCGCTATGGCTCCAAGGAAAAGTAAAGCGCACCGGTACGCTCGGAGAGCGCCGAACAGGAACATTTATCAGTGATGGCTAGGTTTCTCGATAAGGCCAAGGAGAGAGGCATGCAATGGGTACATGACATGCTGGATGGGAGCACGTAGGTGGCAGACACACTCGAGCAGCGGCCATGCACAAGGGCCCCTAGTGCGAGGGTTGAGAAAGCCCAAAGTTCTGCAAGATGCACCAGCCAGCAGTGAGCCACCTGTAAAGAGGAGGAGACAACCTTGTGGTGCTGCAGCAGCTCCACAAGCTCTGTCGACCGGTCTGTCGGGGGGGGGGGGGTGGGCGTTGTCAGCAGAACCCGCTAACGAAGCTCTGGCAGTGACCCAACCCATGCTCCCGTCGGTGAATGAGACAGGGCGTCCAACACAAGCGCCAGGCTTGGGACCAGTGGTTGGTGAGTCTACGGGCCCTGATGTGGTAGAAGTTGTGTCTCAAGGTGGGGCCCAAGTACAGTGTTGGCCGAATGTACAATTTCCACACACAATGTTTAGTGGAATGGGCCAAATTCATTTGCAGGTCCCCAGGGGGGGCCCTTTTCATGCCCATTTTATTGGGACAGTTTATTTTCTGGACCGGGGGGGGGGGGGGGCACCGAACCAGTCATCAGTGCAGCCTGCAGGGATGGCAGGGGGGTGCAGCCGGTAGTGGGGACCAGTATCCAGCAGTCCCTAAGGGGAAGCCAGGCGGCAGTTTCCCATATTGTGCCCGCAATCGCTCTGCCATTGTCAGTATCGGCTCCAGGAGGGGAGGAAGTGGTTTCTCTCACCCAGGTTTGGTCCTGAAAAGCGGGGGATCAAAGAGCAGTGTTCCAGGGCTAGCCAGGGTGCGAGGCAACAGTGTCTTTGTCGGTAAACGTGTCGGGGAGTGTCGCCACCCTCTTGTCATCAGGGGGTAGTTTATGCTGGCATCGAACTAATGAGGTGAAAGAGAAAATATGGAAAGGGCAATATGTGGACGTGTTTGATCTGATCCATAGGGGAGCAAAGTTCGTGAAAAGGCAGGAGGTGAATGATGCTTCCTTCAAGACTAGGAAGACATGGGTAGATAAGAGTCTTTCCAATTGGATCACAGGCATTGCCATCTATTCTAGTGTCCTGATAGAAAAAAGGCCAGAGCTGGGCGGGGGGCTATTCACCCTCTGAAAGTGAAGGGGACACTGCCGCTGATGGCGTGCAGGATAACAGGAGACGCTGGAATCTCCCTGGAATTTCGGCACAAGCTGCGAGCCTCATCACCGAGTCCTGGGCACCCTCCACCAGAAGGAGCTAAGACGCAGCTTGTAATAGGTGGTCGACATGGTGCAGGAGGAGAAATATTCATCCCGTTTCTGCCCCTCTAGTCAAAATACTACATTTCATAGCTGAACTGGACTACAGGAGTCTACAGGTCCGCAATCTCAGCAGGACACCTGCTGATAGAAGGAATACCAGTACGAGAAAATATAGCAGTGATTAGACTTTTGAAAGGGATTAGATTTAGGAAACCTCCACAACCAAGATACGAAACCCTATGGGGCGTGTCCATAGTGCTGAAATTTCTCGCAGATTGGCCAAACAACAGATATCTGTCTCTGGGACAGTTGTCCGGAAAGCTAGCTTTGCTCCTGTGCATGGTATCATGCAGGAGAGTAGCAGACGTGAAAGCACTAGAGATCAATAGAAAGACTTACGGACCGGAAGGAGTTACATTCAACATAGTCAGAAGGACAAAAACAGACTCTTCCTCAATCACTTACCCATACATACAAGACCACCCTAAATGCTGCGTAGCGACATGTATTAAAGAGTATGAGACTAGAACGGCAGAAGTGAGGCCGGCAGGAACAAACCAACTATTAATAGCGTGCAGGAAACCACATAGAGGAGTAGCAACAGCCACTATAGGGAGATGGGTCAGAGACATCATGAACCTTGCAGGCATTGACATGTCCAAATTCGGTGCACACTCAGTCATAGGTGCAATGGCCTCAAAAGCATTAGGGCAAGGTGCAGCGTTGCAAGACATCATGAAAGCAGCAGATTGGGCTAGCGATACAATGTTTAGGACGTTCTATTTTAGACCGATTAATACAATAGCTGATACAGTAGTAAGAAGCTTTGAACAAGCTTAATGCTCGCCTCCGTCTTGACATAGAATGAAGATTGCCCCTGCTAATAGCGCAGGGAGCTCTTGATTCTATTAAAGACAAGGAGGCGAGCATTAAATTCCCGTCCCGAATACACAAGCTGGTGCAATTATGAAATAAATGAAAGAATGCAGCGTTTATAATTAATATGACTATTCCTTCCAGAATAGGGTGTGTATTCCCCGTCCTAACATGTACAATTTTGTTTCTTCCTGGCATTAGGGGATGAGCAAAAGAACAGCTGAAAGCCCTAAACAGATCGTATTGCCTGGAGCGAGCTCGCAAGTTCAAGTGTGAGAGACCAATCCGGCATAAAGCAGGAAGTTCAGAGCAAGTTGACCAGTTGGTTCCACAATTTGGAAAGGATTGCAGTTCGAGCAGTCAAGAAGAGGAAGGACTAAGGAACAGGAAGGACTAGGTCACATGACCAGAGACTATGGGACTACAGGAATGATGGGACTTGAAGTTTTCTTTAAAAAAAAAAAAGTTACATTTGAAAATAAAGTTTACAAAGTTTATATTTGTTGAAAGTGCTGGAGAGTGGAAAATAAAGAAGATGAAGCTTAATGCTCGCCTCCATGTCTTTAATAGAATCAAGAGCTCCCTGCGCTATTAGCAGGGGGAATCTTCATTATGGTTGAGTACTTACCCCCGGGCAGCAGATGCTCGTTTTTTCTAACAGTTTTCAGGAGGGTTTTAGGTTCCCCTCTTCTACCACCAGTAGGGAGTCAATTCCAAAAAACCAGGAGTCCTTTGCGGCTAGATCCCAGGACAGCGAGGAAGAAGATTTGGAAAGAGCTTTGTCTCAGTAGGGTGGCAGGGCCATTCAAAATCCCCCGCCACCACCGCCCCTCGCTTGCAGATTCTATCCGCTTCCTGCTAGGTTTAGTGCCCAAAAAGGAGGAGGGGGAGTTTAGGATAATTCACAACAGGCATGGACGTGTCGGTGACTACACCTGCTCACGTATCTGATTATTTACTTGTAGTTCTTAGTTACCATTCATCCACTTTAGCCCCTTGCAACCCATCTGTCACACCATATGGTCAGTATTTGTGTCATATAAGGCAACAGTGGGCGTTTCTATTTAGAATATATATTGAGCGTGAGCCAAGCTTGTACATAACCTTGAACATTAATAAGGTTTACCTACATAGAGTGAATGGTTATTTGAGCGGGGGGGGGGAGAGGCAAACCTTACAACATACTCTTTGGCAAAAGAAAAATGTATAGCATTTATTAGATTACGTTGACAAAATGGTATCCAAAGTTAGTGGACGAAATGTAATGGTGCTGAAGTGGTAGTGCCGCATGGGATAGTATGTTGAGTTGTAGAGGTTGGCTGTCCGGAGGGATATTGTGCTAGGTGAATGAAGGAGAAGGGGTGTATTTTACAAAGTCTGAAGAAGGTGATCCTTGAAGTGGGGGGCCGTGACAATGGTTATCTCTGGAGGGTGGCTGTCAGGAGGGATATTGGTCTTGTGGGTAAGGTTCATCTTATGGTTGTGCAGAAGAGGCTTTTTGAAGAGTGGCGTCTTGTTTTCTGATAGACTGAGGTACGAGATCCCAGTCTCGGTCCGTAGCCTAGGAATGCTCTTTTCTGCAGCTCTAGTCTGGCCTGGACCCGACTTTTGGTGATGCGCTGACCACCAGGTATGGTGACTTTGCCAACCATGAGGGAATGTGCACTGTGGCTGCTTTGTGTTGGATGCAGCTAGCATTGGAGATGAGGCATGCATGTAGGGCTATCCACTAAAGTTGCCTTTAAAACATGTATATCCACATCTTCCTTTTTCCTTAAGCAGCAGTTTCAATTGATTAAAGGAAGATTGCAGCAGTTGCGTGTAGACCAGAATGAATTAATATTTTTTGTATTCGTTAATATATTTTTCACCCACATTTCTTCGTTGTGTTTAGACCCATTGTTTGTTTTTTACATGACACACCACACTCTCTAGGAACTTCTCCAGGTCGGTGTTAAGAAAGGTTGCTGGGCTCCAAGGTGGACTTGCATCTTTCAGGTCCTGCCACAAGCTCCGTGCCTAGGACCATTTCTCTCATGCAGACTCAAGCTCCTGCCTGACCTGCAGACTTTAGCATGGCGCTCTCATGATGCTGCAGCAAGGGGCACGAGATGATGGCTTTGTGAAGTTGAGAAATTCTCGGGCAGCAAACATGCCCATGACCAGGTGCTGTTGAAGGGCGGGTGTGGGCTGCTTGCTGGGACAGGCACTGTACTAACCCTGCTGATTATGATCAGGGTGAGTTGGTGTGGCATTGGGAGCTGCATGAGAATGAGCCGCTCGGATGGTCAGCGGAAGGGTAATGGGGCATTCTTCACCTACCAGTCTCTTCTATTGCATGGTGACTGTGTTCAGCCAGAAATCTTCTGCCGCCCAACCATAATGAAATGCATTAGCACACAATTCTCTAATAATTACTGAGTATAGTTTCTTCCCGAGAATCATTGAAGAGGGAATCCTCTACCCTATTCCTTGGGTCGTTTCTTTCAGTGATAGCCTTAAAATATGGGATGCTCCCAGTGCCATCCAAGAAAAATGGGGTGGGTGGACCAAGGAAGTGATTTCACCCTTAGTACTCCAGCCCAGGTGTAAGGGAATTATTCTCTGGTGAGGGGTGTGAAAACATCTATCCTAATGTTAAGATAGGGGAACGAGAATCCTGCAGATCCCCCACTAAAACCCTACTTGGAGTCTCCTACCAGGTGGCCAGGAGAGGGCAGACGCTTCCTCATCCCAATCCTGGGGGTGGTGTTCTGGGGAAGGATCACCTGGGTGGAGACCAGGCCCAAGTAGGTGTGGAGATTATGCAGGGTGAGACAGTATTTTTCCTTAAAGAGAAATACTGTTTACCCAGACTTGGAGGAGGAACTGGCTATTGCCATGTTGGTACATCTCAATCCCGTTTAAGGGAGAAAATGTCAAGTTGGAACGACTAGCTCCACTTCGTGTTGAACCCAAGAAACCAATCTTTTATACACCTAGGTTTCCCTATCCTCCACAATATCAAAAGTATTCCCACAGGAACAATGAACATGTGACCTTTTCTGTCCCTTCTGTCACTAAAAGGGGTAAACCACCTTCTCTAAATAAAATCTGGGGAAGAAAATTATCTTAAAACCTTTTGAAGAAATTTGAGAAATCAAAGTTTCTTGAATTAAACTACAAGTTCCAGAACCCCTCAGGGACTGTGAAGAAGAGGGCTGAAGTGGCAAGCCTAATGACTCTTGACAAGGTCAGGCAATTAATCAAAATGGCCTGTGCCTGAATCTACCTAGCCCACCTGATGGGCATAAAAGGCTGCAGCAGGGAGGAGCAGTTGAAAGAAGCTAGTGCAGGAGCTGGAAGGTCGGCAGGAGCAGAAGATGTAGAACACATAGCCAGCAGTTGACAAGTAAGTGTGACCACAACAGGGACGCTAGAGTAGAGAGGATGCAGATTTCACCTGCAGACTCTTAGTTGGTCCTGTGCTCACAAACCCTGTATAGCTGTGGAAGCACTGGAAGGGGATAGAAGCAACAGGCAGTCTTTCCCGGTGTGCCACATTGCTGTGAATGCAGAGCTGAAGTTGCAGTTCTTCCAAAGGCCCATGAGCAGAAGCAAGCTGAGGGAAACTGGAGAGTAGGAGACTCTCCCTTGAGGAGGCTGGATCGGAGACACCCATGCAGCAGAGGGGGGTGGATATCAAATGTGCCCGGAGTAGTAGCAGAAAAAGAAAAAGTCGGGAAGCCGCAGCAGCCTGCAGTCGTAATTGGGAGTCGGAAAAGGATGCTCTATACTCCTGAACAGCAGAATTACCTTGCTGGTAACTGTAGCCAGCTTTTAATTGCACGCGTGCTTACTCTGAGCGCGTAAAAGTTAACTGCAGAAGTCAGAAGTCTCCTTATTAATGGGAAAGCAACAAACGCTAATGTGAAATGCTTGTGTGTGATGAAAAGCCTTTCTTTCCCTAACATCAACATTACTTCGTGGCAGAACGGTCGCGTGGCTCCTGTTAACACAGAAAACACTGCTGGTAGCCTAACTGAAGTTAAACTGACTTTCCTGAAAAGTCACAAGTATTACTTAAAGGGACCGCACGTGAGACAATGTTTCCCCCGATACCTTGGAAGCTGAGTGCTGACTGAAAGGTGGGAGCGTGTCGAATTTGAAGTGGCAGTTCAAGAGTGAAACAAAATCTTGTGAGCCTAATTTTGTTTTCAGGAAGTCCACATCTTGCAACACATTAAAGGCTGAAGCAGAAGTCGTAGAAGTAGTTGAGGCTGAAGCCAGAACAGGCATTACCCAAGCCTATAGAGTGAGCTCTACAAATGTAAATCCCACGCACATAAAAACTGAACACCACAGTAGTTGGAGGTTGTTGAATTGATTGTTACCTGGGAATCTTAATCCAAGGCTGGAATAGTGGCATAACAGTTTTGGGGTAACCATTGAAGAAACAGTGTATACGAAGCTGGGGAAGGGATCTTGGTACTTGTGAACAAAGGTTGTATTCATATCTGCATGGCAGAGACTATTTAGAAGAAGCAGTGGTCTAGAAGGTAGAACCAGATTTTATGATAGCTGCAAGACCGACAAAGAGGCTGACCTTTTTTTATGGTATAGAAAGAAGAGTGCCTTCCCAACCTGTGGAGGTAGAAGTTGTCTTAGAAGTTGTCTTACAGTGATTGCCTATTCATGAAGTTGCAGTTGTAGCAGCAAATCATATAATTGCAGAAGTTGAAGTAGCAATAGCAGGACTGTGACTGTCAATGTTTTGTCAGAACTATAAAGGCTGGAAGAAGTAGAAGCTGAGCTTAACTGTGGCAGAACAGAGCCTGCTCTCACAGTTCTATCACAGAAGGAAGTTGCTGGGAGAAGAGCAAATCTTAAGTGAAAGCATCCTGAGAGATACTTTTGTGTTCAACTTCATCTATTCTTTCCTGGAAAGGAAGTCATCCAGGAAACTCCACTGGTGCTGTTATTTTCTTTGTTGAACTGTAAAGAAAGAATCATTTCAACAAGCAAGGAAAAGACTTTTGCCAATGGATTTTATTTGTGGGAACTTTTGTTTCTTTGGAACTTGGTTGAGCCTTTTTTTTTGTTCCTTGGAGGAAATTGACTGAGACATTCCTCGGGGAGCCACATCTGCCCAGGACCACGAGAAGTAATCCAGACACTGGGTGTTTGGTAACCTTTTATTTGTGTTGTATTTTTGTTGCTTTTAATGTTTATGTTGTTTAGTGCGAGGGTTAGTTTTGTGAATGGTAGGAGGTTTTCCCATAGATAATAGGTAGGTAATGCCCTGGTAGAGTAGGTTTAGTTAGGATTTTTGTTATAATTTTGTGTAGAATAAAATTTTAAATCCTACAAAAACTCAATACAGTCGAGAGCCTCACATTACTGACCCCTCACAAAACTCTCTCTCCCCATCTCCATGGCAGAGCAGTCTTGGATTCACTCAGGAGAGGGCAGAAGACTGGGGGTTGGTATGAGAAACCAGAGGGTGTCTCACCCGCCAGTGCCAAGGGGTCTCTCTCTCAGGTGGCCAGGGCAGAGCCATCGCCTTTGGATCCAGACCCTGTGGGTGAATCACCTGGTTAGGGGTCTTCGGGGAGTGGGGGTGAGATAGCCAATGGTGAGATGCTGTATTCCCCCTTACTTTGTTTATCCAACCCACCCTATGTTTTAGGATGCTCCGAGGTCCCAACCTCCCGCCCCTTTTTACACAAACACGGACCGAGGAAGAGGGTGACTAAGAGTAACAACATTAACTTTCACACATCGTACTGAACATGTCCCGCTAATCGGGTCAGGCAAAGTCAGGCACTTGATTCTAAGTGCATACACCCGATACCAATTTGCTCTCGTCACACGAATAAAAGGCAGAACCCAAAGACGCACTCTGAGCAAGGTGAAACACGAGTACGAGCAGAACCTGCGGGATGAAGGCAAACCTACTGGAGCAGAGTGACGGAGCAAGGGCTAGAGCAGTGGGTCGAAAACCCTCGGAGTTCCCTACCGAAGACCGTTGCCTTCGACAGGCCACAGAAAACACGTGGAGAATGCCAGATCCCATAAGTGAAGACTACATTGTGTTTCAAGGATGCCAGCAACCCTCCCAGGTGAGCGGCGGAGTTGGGGAGGCGAAGCCAAACCTGCGATACTAACCTTGACTCGTGAATTGGATATCGCAAAACAAATAAAAAAAGACACACAGCCGGTGATTTGGCCAGCGACTTGAAAGACCGGTGTGTGTTAAAGTTTGAAATAGCAACATTTTATCACAAGTGAAGGCTGCACGCGTGTGAGTGAGACGCGAGGAAAGCCAGACCTGTGTATGAAATTTGAAGTAAAAGAGTAACAGAGTGGTCCGGCGAAAGCAAGTAGCCCACTCGAAAGTCTCAGTGAAAAGTAAATTGTTCGAAGAGATAAAGCGAAAGAACAGCAAAAGTGAATAAACAAGGTTTAACTCCTAGAGAAGGGGAGATGGAAAGTTAAACTGTACTGCGAGTCGAAGTGGTCCTGCAGTGGTATGAAAAGGAAACAATGCACATTTGAAAGTCTACGACATCCGAAAGTGGTCCGAGCCAGACAGAGGGAGACCCAACGTGAATTGGGGAAGGAAGCCCCAGGCAAGTTTGTGTTGAACTTTATCGTGAGAGTTCTGAACCTGGCTGAGGGAGACCTACGAGAACTGTGTAGTGAAAGTTCTGAGCCTGACAGAGGGGGACCCTTTGTAAACATTTTGGTTGAAACATTTCAAAGTCGAGAAAAGATACTTAAACATGGAAGGACAGACTGGCCGTGATCCACATTCTGGAACGGTTTATTGTATTGGTAGCTGAGCCAGAATATGTCATCCTGCCTACATGGACAGCCTTACTCCATGAGGTTAACGTGGGGAGGAAAGCTGGTTCAACCACATTTTCATTTGAACACTGATTTTTCCTTTTGCATACATTTCTCTTTTTTTAAATGTTTTTGTGCAAGAAATAGGACAGGCATTAGGACCCTACAATTCCAGAAACCTAGTCACTGAGCATCAGACCCTTCTATTGCCACAAAAGAGTAGCAGCAGAGAAGCCACTATCCCTCCAGGGAAAAGAAGGAGGATTTCCGCAGACTTAGTCCTAATACCCCCTGCGGGTTGTTATAAAAGATTGGCCCCAAAAACTGGCCTGAAATATGGTCTAGATGCCCTGGCAGGCATCATAGATGCAGACCTTTGGGGAGACATAAAGGTTCTCCTATAGAACCATAGCGAAACTCCATTTGAAATACACTGTGTGGACAACATTGCACAGGGAATTCTGGAGAAGGCTCCATTTCCCAATTTTAAGGAAGAAAGTGAACCAGAGGAAACGGGGGTAGCTTAGGCTTTGGAGAGGGTGAAACGCCTATTAGTGAGGCAAAGTGGGAAGAACAGCCTACCATCCTTCCCAATCTAGCCTTCGCTCAGTGAAATAATCCAGCGCTTGTAGAGGCCTTCTTACTAGTGATTCCCAAGTGAGATGGACAAGAAAAGGGAGCCCCTTTTTCTTCCTGAAACAGGGATTATTATATAGAAAGGAAACCTCCACAGAAGGCCCACGTAAAACTCAGTAATACCCAAAACCCATCGCAAGATAGTGCTAAGATTGAACACTCATTTGACAGAGGTACACTTAGGACAATCTAAAACCCTAGCTCACATCAGTGGGAAATTCCACTGGCCAGGTATCCATTCCGACATAAAGAACTTCATTCAGACATGTGAGATATGCCAGAAAACCAGCACACATATTCCCTTACCTGCCCCTTTAACCCCCTTATCGATAATAGAAGTCCCTTGCTCCCGAATTGGGATGGATATCATTGGACCGTTGGAAACCTCTAGACTGGGTAATAAATATGTCCTAGTAATTGTTGATTACACTACCTGGTATCCAGAGGCTTTCCCAATGCGGAACACCATAACCCAGCACATTTTAAAATGCCTACCACCATTCTTTTCTAGGGTTTGTTTCCCCCAAGGAAATTCTAACAGATCAGTGATCCAATTTCATGAGTAAACTTATGGGTGAGGTCAACTAATTACTACACATTACCACCTTAAGAACTGCAGTTTACCACCTCCAAATGGACGGATTGGTAGAGAGATTTAACAAGACCATTAAAATGGTTTTGATAAAATTGGTAGAGGAGGATAGGAGAGACTGGAATTGCATGATCCCATGGGCCCTATTTGCAGTAAGAAAGACCCCTCAAGCATCCACTGGATTCTCTCCTTTTGAACTACTTTATGGTAGAGAACCAAGAAATGTCTTAGACATGCTCCGGGAGACCTGGGAAGAGAGAGAAGAGGCGCCTATTCCCCTCTCACAAACAGCTACCCGATTACGAGAGTACATGAACCTTATCTGGAGTCTAGTCCATGCTCACATGGAGAAAGCGCCAGCCCAACAGGAGTCCACCTATGACAAGAAGGTAAATTTAAGATCTTTTTCAGTAGGGCAGGAGGTATTAGTCCTCTTACCTACCTCTGAAAATAAATGTGTCTCAAAGTGGCATGGGCCATATGAGGTGCTAGAGCAAACAGGAACCTGTACCTATAAGATAGCCCAACCCGAAAGAAAGCAAAAGACCCACCTTTACCACATAAATCTCCTAAAGGAGTGGAAAGAAAATCCTTCCGCTACATCCTCCTCGATGTCGTCTTGTTTGGTACTGGAGGAGATGAATAACGCAAAACGTATTCCCCCAAGAACTATCTAGAAAAAAACAAGAAAATTTGAATGACCTTATTACGGCATTCCCCGATGTATTCTGCGAGAAACCAGGGAGAGTACTTGTTACTTATCATTATATCAGAACTCCAAAGAGAAAAGTGGTCCATTTGAAACCATACAGAATCCCAGAAGCACGAAAACAAATAGTGGTTGAAGAAGTGAAAAAAAAATGCTGAAGGCAAACGTTATTGAGCCCTCTTCCAGTCCATGGTCCTCCCCTATTGTGTTGGTAACTAAACCCAATCATTCTTGGAGGGTTTGCATAGACTTCCGGCAGGTGAACGCCATCTCGGCCTTCGATGCCTATTCTATTCTACGCATCGATGAGTTAATAGATAAACATGGAAATGCCACATTCCTATCAACCCTAGATTTAACCAAGGGATATTGGCAGGTCCCAGTATATGCACCTGATAAGGAAAAGAAAGCTTTCTCAACACTGCTGTGACTATTCCAGTTCAAAGTCCTCCCTTTTGGCCTGCATGGGGTCAGAGCCACTTTCCAATGACTTATGGACAGTATATTACAGCCCCACTCTGATTTTTGTGGGGCCTATATTGACGACATGGTCATTTATAGCAGAACCTTGGAAGACCATCTTTTTCATCTTTCTACTATTATGAGAACCCTCAGAGAGGCTGGCTTAACTGCTAATCCATCCAAATGCAAGCTGGCTCAATCGGCTGTGAAATACATAGGCTTCTTTGTAGGGAATGCCAGTGTCCAGCCCCAGTAAGAAAAGGCGAAAGCCATCCAAGATGTCCCACACCCAAGACCAAGAGAGATCTCCGGGTATTCCTAGGATTGATTGGTTATTACCGTAGGTTTATCCCAAAGTTCTCAGATAGAACGGCCAGGTTAACAGATAAACTAAGGAACGCTGAACCTCACAAGATTAATTGGAATGATGAGGATGATGTACGTTACAACAACCTAAAACAGCCTTGTGTCAGAACCCAATCCTAAAAGTAGTAGACTTTTAAAAATAATTTGTGTTACAAACGGATGCTTCTCTCACAGGGCTAGGAGCAGTTTGATCACAAATATACAATGGATTAGAACATCCCATTCTCTTCACCAATCCTAAACCCTTTCCGCATGAGAATAACTACTCATGTTGGAATTAGAGGCCCTTGCCATCAAATGGAGAATCATCCATTTAAGGTACTATCTTCTAGGGAGAAAGTTCACACTTGGCAACGACCACTCGCCTTTAGTATGGATAAGTCAATGGAAGGTCTCTGAACCTCGATGGTTCTTAGACCTGCAACTCTACTGTTTCACTGTGGAACACTGAAAAGGTAAAGAACAGGGGAACATCGATTTCCTTTCCCGGTTCCCCTGTGAAACAGATGCAGCTAAATTGCATAGGGTAAGGTTATGTGAGAAACCAGAGGGGGTCTCACCGCTAGCCCCCGGGGATCTCTCGCTAAAATGGCCAGGGCATGGCCATCGCCTTTGGATCCAGACCCTGGGGGTGGACCATTGTGGGAGGACCAATGCCATAACAGTTGCAATGAGTAGAAAACTGCCTGAACCTTAGCTCCAACCTGACACTTGCTGCCAAGATTGTCCTGCCAAATGCAGCCTACATGTTTTATCTTGGAAGCAAACCCCAGCTCCGTACCTAGGAGCGTGCTGGTTAACGATTCTTTAGTGGTGATAAGTAGGTGTCTGTGTCCAAACTGTCTGAGCTCCATTTTAGAAGCATTCAGCTGAAGTGGATCCATATGCATCCACTCAAATTTAACTCTAGTGAGAGTTTCCTCTAAATTTCTAATTTTGATTAAAATTCTAGGTTTCATCGCAAAGAGTGTCACTTCATCCCATGACACCTAAGAATATCCATCAATGGTCCTAAATTAAAGAGCAGAGGCCACAGTGAAGACCCTTGTGGAACTCCACACCCCGTCATGATAGGGTCTGAGATGTTACCTCCCAGTTTATCCTGCCGTTTGAATGATTCGAACCACTTGATGGCCTGCTCAGAGACTTTGCCTTCCACTCTCAGTCAATCAAGTAGAATATGGTGGTTGATTGTTCAAAGGCCGCAGACAAGTCCAACATAACTAAGAGTGATAGCTTGCCACGGTCCGCAACCTCTAAAAGATTGTCCTGTTTGGCCAACAAAGCCATCTCTTTTCCGAACTTAGGTCAGAAGCCCGATTGAAAGGTGTCATTTTCCACATGATCCTGCAGCTAGCAGGTAATCACCTTTTCCTAGATGTTCCCAGGCAATGAGAGTCCTGCAATTGGTCAATAGTTTTGGAGATTGGTGTTGCCTAGGTTCCGTTTTTTTAACAGTGGGGTCAAAGTAAGTTTTGTTAATGCCTGAGGCACTTTGCCCTGGTGCAGCGATTTAATAATGTAATCAGTCAAAAAGGGTGTGATGTCTTGAGCCATACGGATAATCAGGCACAGGTAGCATGGAATTGTTTGTGGGTTTAAGGGCGGTTATCGGGGACTGAACATACTCCTCGGATACTGAGTGAAAGTCAAGAGGGCAGTCGAGTCCATTGTCTCAGCCTGCATAAAAAATGGTCGGGGTAGCCTTCCCCATACATTTGGAACTATAGTCTGGGCTTTGGTCATAATATCTTTCTTAATAAGTTCAATTGTATTCTTGAAGAACACATTAAAAGAATTGTCTAATGTTAAGGATGGTTTGACAATGGGTACATTACAACTAGGCTGACAGAACTTAGATACAATAGCAAACAGTTCTCTTGACCGATTACTTGCTGCCGCTATTTCCTTGTGTAAGAAATCTTTTTGCCTTAAAAATGGCTTGTTTGTAGCTGCTTAAAGCCGTCCTTGCCTCACTAGCTCCCTCTGGTGAGCTGCGCTCCCTCCATTTTCGATGGGCCGAACTGACTAGTTTGTGAAGGGGTATCAAATCCTGGGTAAACCAGGGTTTTGATAACCTCCTCCTTTTGGGTTTTGGAGTCACCATATTAACGCATATTGCATCCAAAATCCTTGCCCCGGAGCCAAAGAATTCCTCACAAAATAGTGAGGTATCGATAGAGGCTAAAATCCCCTGAACTTCAGCTCTTGTCCAGAACTATACATTTCCATGCTAAAGATAAAGATCTATCTGTAGTATCTAATTTATTCCCCATTGGGGGATGCATGGCGAAAAATTACACAAAACGGTCAGCCCATTAAATTGGTAACGTTTCAGTAAGAGACATACTGTTACCTTTCGCCAGCAACACATCCAGGCAAAGGCCTTTCTCATGTGATGGTGTGGTTGCCACTTGGAAGGAACTTGGAATAACTCAGAAGACTGTTTCAGGACCTTCATCAGGCCAAATTGTTCAGAACAATAACCAGGTGTCAGCCTGAACCGGAGCCATGGCCTTCCTTGCGCATAACATTGGTGTAATTGGAGGCAGGTTAACAACCTCTTGTCAGTGAAGTACATGATGTACAGAACTGGAACACTTCTACCACCAAACCCCAAGTGAGAACTTTCCTGAGCCTCACTAGGAAGCACAGGGGTAAAGTTGCAGACTATAGCCATATAGTTGCCCCTCACTTCAAGGGGTGACGTGAACTCAGGCTAACTTAAGACAGCTTTTCATATCTTATACGACCTGTAGTCATAAAAGATGTTACACAACACTTTAACATACAATTTAATGATGTATACAACGTGTGCAACACTTGAGGGACAAGTGTTGGTAAGTCCTGCAGATCAGCCAACGACCAGGAAATGGTGCGTTTCCTGCTCTGGAAGGTCGGCCGACCAAAAAAACTGTCACACAGTTAAGTGTTATCTGATAAGGAGTCAAGAACAGGAAATTGACAGACGTGGACAGCAGCTTTCACATTCCCAAAGCCAAGGCCCATAGGGTACAATGGGAAGCACTGGGTAACAAGTGACAAAGAGATCCCTTGATAAAAGATAGCCGGCTAAGATAGCCTGCAGAAGTATATGATGCTGTGATGTTGCAGAACTTCACAAAATGCCACAGATTACAGTGAATGCATTTACTAACGGGTACAGAGATTTTACTTTTGAGATGCAAAAAACCATCTAACGTAGTTTGACATAGGAGTTCTGCCTCGAACGAACAGAGTGACGCTAGCTCCCTCAGTTTTCGAAACAGCGGATATGACGAACCAAAACATGCAGGGCCGCCATGTTACTTGATGGATATATAGCCCAGCACAAGGAGGGAAAGGGGAAGAAGGGAGAGCAGCAGACTTGCCAGTCCATTTTCAAGCCAGGGGGCTGGGGAGGAACGCAGAGCAGCATCATACGAGTGAGACAGTCAGTCCCAGCTAAGCAGAACTCATCAACCCCAGAAGGAGCGGTTTCATTTGAAGCACACTCCACTCTAAACGCGAGCGACAGGTGACGTTTGCTGTGTGTATGGAGACTGATGGCATATAGTGCAGCGTAGCTTAATAAGAGATAAAGGTTACTAATGCGATTAAACTAAACCACCACTTGACCTATTATTTACACATTCAAACATGCTCTTTGCCCACATGGCAATCTTGTTCATAGGTGTGATGTTATGTTATATCTGCTTTTTGTATTTGCTTGTTTAGTAAGAATAAGAACCCTCAGAAGATAGGGGGTTATATTAAATGCATTAACATGATAACTCCTGTGTCAAGTGTATAATTCAGAGCAACGCATCAGAGTGGTATCTCTGAGACTAAGAACTTTACAATTCCTGGCTGTATATGTTTAATCCTGTTGATGAGCACATGAACCTAGGCATACCTGTCTTTTAGCGCTGAGGCATGGCCTAGTGTGAGTTTTGACATGAGTGACCGAGGACCAGGGGTCTGTTTTCACAGTCTCAAGCGAGGTGGAGATAAGAGGCTTGTGGCGACGCCTAATCATAGGTAATCAAGACAGGGGACCTAAAGAATTATGGACCCTGCAGTGAGACAAGCCCTTCATTGATCTGAAAGAATCCCTGGATCAGGCCCCTGGTCTCAGGGCACCTGATTGGAAGAGACCTCTCATAGTGCAGGCAGATGCCTATGACACTGGGGGTAGTAGGAACACTATCACAGTTTGATGACAAAGGTGAGGACCAAACTATAGGTCACATCAGATACCAGTTTAGGAGTGGAGCAGTCAGGTGGCCCCAGATGGAGAAGAAATGTTTTACATTATAAAGTGCCTTTGAAAACAGAGCTCCTACCTCAATGGGACTCACTTTACTGTATATGCTCACCCTAAGCCTTTGAAGTGGTTGGTGGATATTAAGGGGGAGAATCCAAAATGGCTCAGGCGGTTCATGAGTCTACAGACCTTGAACTGCACTACTGGGCCTAGGCCAGATCCTAAATTTAGCATTGACGATGCCGGTGGGCAGTATAAAACATGAGGCACTTAGATGGTTGTTTCTTTTGGGGACAGGAAACTATACCATAGGTCTTAGGCGGTAACATGCAAATACCTGCCGTCATCACACTTATCAGACTACCTGGTTATGCTTCCAAGCACATGGAAGACGCGTAATAGCTATGTCTATTTAATTTATTTGCCTATTGCACTCAAAGATTCCCACCAGCCAGGTCCTTCCCAATGGTAGCATGCTATCGCCTTGGGAGTCTTGGGGGTCCGAAACAACCTGACAAAGCGACATTGAATATAAACTCTCTCCCAGGTGTATATAAACACACCATGGGCCTCATTAAAACTATTGCAGAATGGGTTAACGGACACCGCTAATGGTGGCGGCGCCGTTAAACCCATTCCGCAATATTACGAGGTTCCCTCGCGGGACCTGATGTGGACATCTGGTTTACCAGACATCCAGAGCAGGTCCCCCGAGGGGACCAGGCAGCTAACAACGGGCCGGTCGTAATCGGCCCGTTGTTAGCTCCCGCACCCATTCCCATTGAGCCCTATGGGGGCTTGCATGGGAATGGGGAAGGACCGGGCCCGGGTTCCCATACTCGGAATGGGCCGGTATTTCCCCATTCAGGGAACCCGGACACGGTTTTGGAGGCAGCCATGCCCTTATTAAGGGCATGGCTGCCTCCAAAGTCATAATGAGGCCCCATGTCTGTGGACACATGCAGCAGGCACGGCTCCCCACATCGATGCACTCTACAATGCAGCTATGGTATGTCAAATTCGATGTAGCTGCTCACATGGCCTATTGCACTGAAATACTAGACTTACCTCAACACCTCTGCCACTAGAATACAGCAACAACCTTCGACAAATTCTTGACCACCAACAGCAACAGACCATGTCCCTGACCTTTTGGGTTGCTTACAGGAGCATAGCCAGCCGTCCTAAATCCTAATCCCCGCAGAAAGCACACACGCATCTTAAAGTCTACTCTTAGAACGTTTACCATACCTGGACTTTGGTCACTGAGGCGGTGCAACCACAAAGAGGATTGAGGAAATAAAAAAGGGAAAATGGTGCTATATAAATGACGACTACAATACAATACTACATTAGCACCCTGATGGTGAGCCAGCCAATCAAGTGGCTAGGAACGCAGGCTGAAACCGACGATCTCAGCCCACGGTCCAAGCCCCTTGACAGCTGGTTCCCCTGCTGCCATCTTCCCTCTGCCCCCTGTCCGGGTTCTGTTCTTTTTTTGTTGCTTCCCCACCCCCCTACTTACCTAATTGCGGTGGTGAATGCCTTTGCATGGCGGTCATCTTTGAATAGTATTTTTCTTCTGCGAATGGGACGCATTGATGCATCTCGGTCTCAGAACGAAAATACATTTAATTAGCCCATCCCGTCCCAGCCAACTCTAAATGTCACTGCACCCAGAGACAATGCTGGGGACTAAGGAATACAGCAATTGCGAAAACCTCGATTTCTAGCCATCAACCTGTGCCCTACATGAAAGGGTGCATTTCAAGAGCAATTTGCTTTCCAAAGTTGAGAGAGAACAAGCAGAGAATAACTCTCTGGTGATCGTTGAATTACGCCCCAGCATTGTTTCTAGATGCAGTGATCACATTTAGGGTTGGAGCTGATCGCAAAGGGAATTTCTCCAAGACAGCATGGGTACACGGTAGATGGGTATGCAATGAGAAAACACATGTACAAAAAAAGTTGACAGCCCCTGATGAATGTCCAGCATTTTGAAGCATGAAGGACAGAAACTTGGACAAGTCAGGCTTATGAATGAATAATAATTTGTACATTGAGTGCAATTGATTTAGAAAAATCGTGAATAAGAATGTGAACTAATTCACCGGTGCCGGGTCTCTAATTAATATGTGTATGATGACATTAATTGTATGTTTTTTAACTGTATAGGTTTATACATTGTTTTCAGAAAAAGTGCATATGTATGGAATAAAATGTATTTTGTGTTGATAAATTGGGTTCAAAATCATGTATGATTAAACACTATTAATTGTATAGTGGAGTACCTTTGATAGGAAGTGATTGTGGAGACTTCCTTTTCTTGTGGTTCTGAGAAAACACAGCACTGGAATGGTAAAACATTAATGGTGAGTACAAGTAGTTTTGAAGGGCAATTTACATAATTCGGTCACCCAGGGACATGAGGCCTGGATAACAATGATTCTGACAGGGAGAAAGAAGAACAAACAGCTTTTCTAGGAGTGAAACCCACCAGCAAGCAGTGAAAGCAATGGCAAATATTACTCCAGGAGAACGGAAGAACCCAACAAGGAACGTTCTGGTGGCTCGATGGGAAAAGAAGGGCACCCTACCAGCAGACAAAGTTTCCACGATTAAGCTAATTGTGGGGGTGGTCTATTGCAGCCCAAACAAACAGGAGACATGGCGTTTTGGTGTCAGTACCTCTCTGGCCGATAGCTGCTTCCTAAACCAAGACACACACCCAAGGTGATAAAACAGGAAAGTAATGGTGAAAGATCACAGAGACGTTCCCAGGATGAAGTCCATGTCCAGCCGCAATAGGGAGAAACTGGGGGAGGAAAAGGACAGACCAGGAAGGATGACCAACAGCCCAAAATCAAAACCAGAGCACAGGGAAGGACCCAGGATCCAGCAGGTATGGCCAGATCCAGTCCTAAAATTGCAGCAGCAGGGTCTAGGTGAAAAAGCATCAAGTAGCAGGTGAACCTGCAGACTTCCCAGTAGATTACATAGAATTGAGGCACACACTCATTGGCTGGCCTAAACCAGCCCATCTCATCACAGACTAATGCACCTTACAAAGGTTTTGGTGGCCAGTCAATCAGGTTGGCCCAAAAAACTGACAAACGAGGTTCACCCACACAATGCAATGACCCGAATGAAAGGACTTGTACAATCAGTCCACAACACAAAAGAGGGTGCTGGTTTGGGCTTGGAGCGTGTGCACAACAGTTATTTTAGGCCATCCTTGTGGTTTCCCTGATCAAAGGCAATAACCCAAAATCCACATGGATAGCAGCAGGACTTAAAATAATACATCAGTACCCTAATGGCTACCAATTGATGTTTATTGATGTACCAATAAGTTACATTAGGCTACTAACGCAGTAAAACACCTTGCACCCCTCATGGAAGTCAAAAGTTAATAAAAGCAGTCATCAGCCTACTCCCTAAACTCAATTTAGGGAGATATAATCAACCCCAGAGTCAAAATAGGTTGCTTAAAATCACCCCTGTCCAGCGGACATATGGGCTACCATAGGGCCATAAAGTTAAAAAAAAGGTTGCAGAGGTATTGGATCTTCAGTACAAGTTACTGACAACAAAAGAGAGTGATGCATCGTAAAAACAAGGGGGGGGGAATAAATAGTTTAGCGGTCCCCTAAAATAGACAGCAGAACCACCAAAAATGAAATTCTGCAGGATGATCTTAACAGTACAATTCTAATAATGATTGCTTGAAAGGGGCCATCTTCGATAGTTAAGGTTGTGATGCAGTCTTCCATTTTTTCACCAATTGCCATCCGATTGGCCTATAGAAGAACAGTGTCCGCTAGAATTGTTGGCAAGTCAACTATAAACCTCACTGACCTATGCGTGGATGGGAACATACTGTTTATTTGCATTCACAGTGGTAGACACATATTCAGGGCATCTTGTGTCCCCCAAAGTAGATCCCAGAGGCACATGTGCTTAATATCAGGGTTAACAACCCGTATTCATCCGCATTGGATTGTGAAGGTATAAATAGTAGATATGCGGATGTCTAGCTCAGTGTCTGTCTGTCCAGAGTAACATTTTGCCTCTTGGTTAGAACAGTGTGCCTACTGATAGTGATGTAACTGTACATCACTATCAGTAGGCACAGTGGGAGGCATGGTGGCATCAGGGCTGGATCCTGCACTAGCAATCCGTTTGTCACATGCATATGCCAAGAGGGAAAGTTGGACTTTCTGCAATCCCTAACCACTCAGTGTTTACAGTGCACAGTGTTAAATATTAAGCCTGTCCTCAAACTATTGGAAATGGTAACAGCATGGCCACTCAACTCACCAACTCTGCAATTTCCAAAGTTTCTGCAAAATTCCCAGTTGCGTTTTCTTAAAACCATGAACCTTCTTCAGTGTCGGGTCCTCTCAACCTGTGACTTCCTGAGGCTTTTACACTTTGGCACTTGAATTGTGACGCGATCATGGGAATAAATTCAATTCTCAAGTCTACAGCACTCAAAAACAAGCACTCCTTTGAATCTGCATAAACATTTGTGACTGCAGTTGTGTCTTGTGCATTTTTGATCTTTGCATACCGCACTGTTATTTTTGTAGGGGATAAAGCAGTTCCACCAAACTGTAGAATTTCTTCCACTGTTCCGATCGTATGTAGGGCAAACGAAGTATCTAGAGCAAGCAGCAGTGATCCTAATCGCCTACGTTTTGTAAATGTATCACTTGAGGTACATCCCTTGGCTTTGAGTTGTTTCTCGATTCCTCAGCTCTGACAGCTCAATGACACACTATTTTGTAATGGGGCAGACGAATATGCAGGTAATCCCACTGCCCCTACTCAGATGAGTATGCAAATACCAATTCCTGCCCATAGCCTGTATCATCCAGGTTAGAAACGGTACCAGCGGAGACAGCCGTACCGCCCCAAGAGTCTAGGGTTAAAAGACAAAACAAACTAAGACTAGTAAGGTGCCAGTATGAATAGAATAGATGGTGTGACCAGTATGGTGACTGACAGTTATTATATTCGTAGATAGAGAATAAGTAGTTGGCTAAACACATAAAGATGATGTACACGTAGCAGACACGTGAATATAGACATGAAGAGGCCATGGACATGAAGGACATATGCATGCAGATATGAAGGAAAATTGCACATAGGCACAAAGAACATACACACGTATATGTGCAAGGCACAATATGGTGAAGAAAAAAGCAAAGCACAGTCTTTTTCCTAAGCGCAGAGGCTGGAAGCAGATTTAAGAATTAACAAGGCCTCAAAACCTCAGATGTTGGATTTACAAACACACATATTTGAGAAACTTGTGTGCAGCCCATGCAGTAGCTTACGATCAGAGCCAAGATAAGAAACTAGGAAGGAGTAGTGGATGAACGTAGTGCAAGCACGAGAAAACAGTCCCCAGGACGAAACATGATAGACTCCCCAGTTAATCAATTTTAATAAAAGTACTAACAACCATTGGTATCCGGGTGCACAAGATAAGCAAGTCAAAGCCTTTATAGAAAGTACCCGACTAGTGCCAGTAGGGGCCACAAAACACAACATGCACGTTAGAATTAGCTAAAGCCTTAATAAATAGAATGAAATCCACTCTCAAATCTGGCGCATATTTTTGCAGATGGCCTTTCGCAAAATTAAATTCACATCCTGGAGCTTGAAAGAGCTCAAGACACTGGTGAAGAGGAAAAAGATATTATGCCATATCAGGAGGCCAAATGTTGATATATCTTTCATGCAAGTGATGCGCCCAACTGAGGATGTGGCAAGCAAACCAAGGCGAGAATAGGCAAAGCAGGGTTTTCATAGATGCTTCAATTCGAGATACATGAACGTCAGCTTTCTAGTGCACATAAAACTAAGGGGTACTTCTGATCCCCATGTAGCATACCAGCAGGGCAGCAAGCCAAGGAGTAAGTGGTTTATGCCTTCCTCCCATGCTCTGGTGGCTGATATGAAGTGGCCTGAT
This sequence comes from Ambystoma mexicanum, assembly GCF_040938575.1. Taxonomy (NCBI): domain Eukaryota; kingdom Metazoa; phylum Chordata; class Amphibia; order Caudata; family Ambystomatidae; genus Ambystoma; species Ambystoma mexicanum. Next base: position 808,326,766 of record NC_090925.1, on the reverse strand, counting down.
GACACAGATGAGACAGGAGCCTCAGGTGAGTGTAGTAACTCCTAGTTACAAGTCGGAGATAGGAAGTTAAAGGCACATAAGGGGCCCATCAGGCAAGTTACTTGGAAGAAATAATGTGAGGGGTCAGAAATGAGAGACGGACACAAAGCAGCGATTTTCTCAACATTTGTCATGTTTATTAAAATAAAAAGGGGATGGGATAAAGGTTCATCTGTCTCTATTCTAATAAGAATGTTGCTACCTATCAAACTAGAGCGCAAGAAAATGGACCTTGTGTCCAAATAGGCCTGTCCCTCACACTTGCATATACAACCAAAAGGTGTAAGGTAAATGCATCTATTTCCAGATCAACAAAAAGGTGCAAAAGCTCAAAATTATTATTCCAACAAAGCAATCATTGTGTCCAGGGTTTGATTCCCTTCCCCTGAATCAATTCAGGAAGACTTTTGAAAGGGGTATGTTCCAACAATATTCTATTCAGTAAAAATGAAGCAAGTGGTGTGGAGAAGTGGTCTTCAGTGGTCGACAGAGGATTTTTTCCATCCCCGTTGCTAGTGGAGGCTAGCACGACAAAGCAGCTAAAACACCATTCCCGTGTGGCGCGGCAAGTGGGGTGGAGAAGTGGTCTTCAGTGGTCTGCAGATGGGAGGCAGTGGAGGTGCGAACATGCATGTTTGTTTTCTCCTTTCTGAGCCCACTTGTGCTACTTTGCGGAGGCTGTGATTAGAGCATGATCTGCTCTGCAGCTTAGCTCTTTGTTGCCACACCAAGCCTAAGCAATCATTAGAAGCTGCATGGACCCAGTAGCAGCAACAAGGGTGATTGTGGGTCACATGGAAGTAACTCTATGCAGTGAAAGGCTTTTGAGCGTCTACTGGCAAACGCTGTGGCAAAGGGAACGTTATATTCTTTACATCAGGCGAATGCACCAGAGGATGTATTGAACATGTTGAGGCTTGGTGAGATTGAGAGTGAGCGGCAACCAAAAAGTGAAGGTTGGAGTGGCTGGGGGAGGAGGGGAGTGGGGGTGGGGCCCCGAGTCGGACAAAGGTCGACCCTTGAGCCAATCGGGCATGCCCAAAGCGCTCCACCCTGTGTGGGTGATTCACCTCTGTTCCCTCTACTTCGTACTTTCTAACAGAGCTGCCATTGACGTAGTAATTGAAGGATCCCATTGATTCCAACAACCTCACGGATTTTAAAAGACCCAACTATTAGACCCGGATGGGCTTCCAAATAAGGACAGACACGCAGAGAGGACATATGCAACCTCTATATTCAAGTGCATAACATAACTGCCGTAAACGTTCCCTCCCCCTTGCGTCCCCCGTCACGTGAAGCTACCCACGTGACTAGGTCGTCGGTCTCGTAAGGAGACATTAACCCATTAACACCACCCCCAGCCAAAATGTCCTTGCAACAATGTCAACATTCTTCAACCAGGCGAGCTGGTTTCTTTACAACTCTTTGGGGCCAACTGCTGGCGGCCTCTCCTGAATCATCTTCTGGCCTCTCCGTTCTCTTCACTCCTGGGCGAGGTGAGACTCTTGGAGGAGTCCATTGTGTGTCTTGCAGATCCTGCGGGATCGGTTCTGGATCTAAGGGCCGAGGTTTCTCATCTCCACTTGTCATTGCTAGCTTGAACTGTGAACTGTTCCTGGTTATTTCTCCTTCATTTTCAGCGGTCACCATGGTTCCTTTTACTGCTGTGACTTGTAGCGGCTGTGGGGAAAATCGACAGTCAGTCTTCTTGACTGTCGTCTGTTGTACCAACACTTCATCTCCCACTTGAAACTCTTTTGGGCGTGCTCTTCTTTCATCTGTCTGCGTGTGGGCCCGTTCTTGCAACTCCGCGTCTCTCCTTAGGACTTCCAGATCCGTTTGCGTCTTGTTTGTTGGATTTCGTATTATTCGTGTGCGAACTTGGTATTTTACCATGAGTTCGGCTGGAGTCCTGTTTGTGGCTTCGTGTGGCGTGTTACGATAGCCTCGGAGCATCCTGCAAAAAGCCTGGTGTGGGTCGACGTTTTCTATTTGAGCTCTCTGTAGAGTCTTCTTGATGGATGACATGAATCTCTCGGCCATCCCATTGGCTTGTGGCCATCGCAGCGTTATCTTCTGGTGTTTGAATCCTAAGTGCTTGGCGAATGTTGCTAAATCATGGCCGCAGAAAGGCGGGCCATTGTCTGACTTGATGACGTCTGGTATTCCCCATTCACTCACTACTTCGTCAAATACGGCTGCTATTTGGGCGAAGGCTGTGGATGAGGATGGTTTTACGATCGGAATCTTGAGTGTTCATCAATAAATAGTAGTAGATATTCCCCTGATTCTAAGGGTTCATAAAAGTCTACTGCCACTTTTTCCCCATGGGTGTTCTGGCATCTGTGTTGGCTGTAGGGGTATGGGCGCATCAGCTCTGGCCGTGCATAGGCATGGCACGCAGTTCCTTACCCACCGGTCCACCAAAGCGTCGAGGAAGGGGAACCACACATGGCAGCATATTTGGCGTTTGGTGTTGTCGGCTCTGCAGTATCCCTCGTGAGCTGTCTTGATAACGTCTGACCGTAGAGCGGTTGGAACCACCAGTCTGCACCCTCTGAAGAGTATGGTTTTGTCTTTCACAGCCAGCTCCGTGTGGACTTTTGCTAACCTCTCCAGCTCATCCTCGTTGCGCCAGGGTGTGTCGTCAGTGCTCTCTGGTAGTCTTTCCATTTGTTGTGCTCAGTGAGTTCAATCGTCAAGGCTATGGATGGATCGGCTGCTGACGCCAGGGCGATGGCTTCCAGTGATATCGCTGGGGGCAGCGCAATTGTGGAGACATAGCTAATGTTTTCCATGTCACCTGGTCTTGGTATCGGTTTTCCTGTGGGGTGTCTGGACAAATAGTCAGCTGGGTTGTTTTCACCTCCCGGCCGATGGATAATCCGGTAATCTTATTCTTGTAAGAAAATGCCCCACCATTCAATTCTGGGGGGTATCTTTGTTCGAGGGTTCCCAAAGAGCGATAGTAAGGCTTGATGATCGGTGATGAGGGTGAATCTTTTCCCAATTATGAAGTTATGGAAATGTTCACACGCCCAGACTGCCGCTAGACTCTTTCTGCTTGGGAGTATGCAGACTCGGGGGGTGCCAATGCCCTGCTGGCGTATGCCACTATGTGCCTCGGGTGGGTGTCAGCTCCTTTTGTCTAAGCAAGTATGGCTCCGAGTCCTACCGGGCTCGCATCAACCACAATTTCAGTGTGCCAATCCGGGTCGAAGTAGGCGAGTTTCCTGGCTTCCGCCAAGGACTGTTTAATGGTGTCAAAAGCTTCTTGGCATTCTGCTGTCCAGGCGAAGAACATGTCTTTCTGAAGTAGTTTCCGGAGAGGTTCGGTGATTGTGGCGTAATGCGGTATATATCTGGCGCAATATCCCGCCATGCCCAGAAATGATCTGACGTCCGCGACTTGTCTCGGTTCTTGGAGGTTGAAAATTGTGGTGACTTTGTCCGGGTCTGGGGTCATTCCGTCTGCAGAGAAAATGTGTCCGAAGAATTTTAATTTGGCTTGCTGAATCGGCACTTGTCAATGTTTACGGTGAAACCCGCATCTTGGATGGCTTTGCATGTGGCTCGAAGGACCTCATTGACTGGTCATATACAAGAATGTCGTCGTGTTCAGTGCCCCTCTTATTGGTCGAATGACTTGGCGGATGGCCTTGTGGAAAATTTCTGCGGCTGATGATATGCCTTAAATTTAAACGTTTGTAGTGGAAAAGCCCATCGTACGTGGCAAAGGTGGGGATTCCTCTCGATTCTGGGTGGAGTACCATCTGGTGGTATCCATGATTTAGGTCGAGTTTGGAAAAGAGGGTGGACTTGTTCAGTTGGACTATCATGTCCTCAATTCTCGGGCCTGGGTGCCGTTCTCGCTGGATAGCGGTGCTGGCTATTCGCATGTCTATGCAGAGCCTGAGTCGTCCTCCGTCTTTTGATAGTATTACTATTGGGGAGACCCACGGTGTCGGGCCTCTAGCCGGTTCGATGATTCCATCTTCTAGCAGTTGTCTCAGTTCAGCCGACACTGCGGTTTGCAGATGGAAAACAACCCTCGTCAGATGTTGTGGGACGGGTCGGACGGTGGGGTCAATATGGAGTTTCACGGGTGCTCCTTTCATTTTCCCTAGGCCTTTGCAAATGAGTGGAAATTCCTTCATGATGGTGTCTTTTGACATCGTGTCTGGCAGGGTGGGCCCCGTTTGAACGTTGAATACTCTGTCTCTTGCGTTGGCTCTGTCGAGTGGATCTTGTCGCCCTCTTGGACGTGTATGTCTTGGAGTCCTAGGCAAGAGGCAGTTCTGTAGCTTAGGAGGCATCTCCCTTTGGTCAGACTGCGAATGACGTGAATGTCAGGTGTCGTGGAGTGGTTGCCATGGATGAGTCAACGACTGAAGGATCAAATTGATTGTAGGGGAGTTGCAGCGCCCCATTGGTATATCTTGGAGATGGATGGTATGAGGGTCGGTTTGTCGGGGATTTGTTGAAACTCTTTCTCTCCCATTATGTTGACGGTGGCTCCCGAGTCAACCAGGAAGCATAATTGTCTCCCTCCTATTTCTACCGGTATTTTTGGTGCTTCACGTGCTTCTCCTTCATCCATGATGAGATTGACGTACTCGTCTTGTGCATATTGGTCGTATCGATTGACTTCGTAGTTGAATCCTTGTTGTTCTGCCCCATAGTAGTTCTGGTGTGTCGGGGATCCATCATATTCATCTCTTATGTGGGATACCTGCTCTTGTCCCTCATTTTCTTAAGTCTCATCATTCAGGTAGACATCTTCAACTACTCTGATGTATCTTCTGGGGTTTTGGTGGTAGGGGTGTGTTTGGTGCGCCCGAGTTTGTGTGTTCCTGTTGGGCATTTTGAATTGGGGGGCCACAGGCATTTGTTGTGTCGGGAACGGTCTGCCTTCCCTGCAGACTGCCTGAAAGTGTCCTTCCCTACCACAGTTGCCACATCTCTGGGAGAGTGCAGGGCATGTTCCTGCATGGGGAAAGACATCCTACAGCGGTAGCACTGGCGTTGGATTCTCGGTGTCCTCGAGTAATTGGAGTTGGAAGTTCTCTCTGTTGTTCTGGTGGTGTTGGACTGCATTGCTGCGATCATTTCATTCTTGTCTTGTTTCGTCGAGGTGTTGCCCGCTATCTGTGTTACTTGTTTGTCGACCCTTTCTAAAATCCTAGCCATCTCACTTACTTCTTCAATGGTGATTGGCTTCTTGAGGAGTTGCTTTTTTTAAGGTTTTGGATACGCATCCTTCAATGACCCTCAGGCGTATGGCTTCATCGAGCGAGAAAGCATGAAATTGACAATTTGCTCCTTTTATCCATAGGCGGGTGATGAACTCATCGACAGTCTCGTCGATCTTTTGCGTGCACTGATTAAATATGTACCTTTCATATTCCCTGTTGGGCGTGATTAGCAGTGATTAGCACTCTCTTGTTCAGGGCTGTAATTAGTGCTGGGAAGTCGGTTTGTTCGGCCGTTGGAATGGTCTTCAGCAGGATCTGGATGTCATTACCTGCTAGGTTTAGGAACATGCTACGTAGTCTGATTTTTTCTCTCCTGCAGCGTCTATAAATGTGTTGAAGTCTTCTAACCACTCTACCCACCTCGAGCCTTTGTCTGCTTGTGGCGTGATGGAGAAGGGGGGGGGCATGCGCCATGCCATGGCTGCCGTGTTTCCTGTCAAAAATGGAGGGGTTGGCGCTTGCTGATCTTGTGGGGAACTCATTGTGAGAGGTTAGTGGTGGTGGTCTTGGTGGGTGTGTCGCCCATGAGGTGTGGACTGGGCCCTTTGGGTCTATTAATGTCTTGTGGGTGCTGTAGGTTTGGGGTAACACCCACCCTTCTCTGGAGACTGTTGGTCCGAAGACCTCCAGTGCGACCGCTGGCGGATTGCCGCGCAGTCGATACGTAGTGGGTGCTTTGCCTGCACCCTGCAGGGGGCCAGTTATCTCACTGGCAGTCGGCTCACCGAAGGTGCGTGGGGAATGCTGGAGGCGGTGGGCCACGTGGTGTTGGTGTCTCCTCTAGCAGGGAGAAGAGCGTGGCTGTGTTGAGGGAGAGAGGAGAGCGGCTTTGGAATTGGCCTTCTGCTGGCGTGATGGTGGTTGCGCCTTGGAGGAGGGCGGGCCTGGGATCAGGCATGCGCTGCTGCGGCCGGGATCAGTCCGCTGTCTGTGGGAGGAAGGAGGGCGGTTCTGGGATCAGACTCGCGTTGGCGGGCTGGATGGGCCTAGATCGGTCCGCCATATGGAGGAGGAGGGCGGACCTGGGATCAGACTCGCGTTGGCGGGGTGGATGGGCCGGGATCGGTCCGCCGTATGGAGGAGGAGGGCGGCCCTTGGATCAGGCCGCGCGTGCGCCGGCAGCCTGTGGAATCCTACAGAGCGGGATCGCTCTCGGAGTGTGGAGGGGGAGGAGGACTCGGCGGTCTAGGAAACGACCTTGTCGCCAGTTGTTAGACCCGGATACTGGTACAAACTGTATACAGTATACCATAATGGCCCCCGTTTCAGGTTATCACTTCTCGATCGTGAATTTCTATAACAGCCTGCATATTGCTGAATCCAATAGGTTGGGGATGCTGAAAGATCTGGTGGAAGGCATGATCCTTCAAAAACTAGACTGCCAGACAGTGTTAGTAATGGGAGGAGATTTCAACATCAAATTAGAAACGGGATCCCGGGTTTCTTGTATGATCACTTTGAGGAGGACGTTTATGGCATCTCACAGGCAAGTAAGTATGTTGTATACCCGGGTTTGTATAAAGGGTTTAGAAGTTGGGTTGTGCCTGTTGGAATGGGAAATGTGGTCCCTGAATGGACGAGTTGCACCCGATGTACCAAGGTCAGCAACTTTCAGAAATACTTGGGCCTTTTCTACTATTGATTACTTCATCATGCATGTTGTTCACTGGCACTGCATAAAAGAAATTTGAGGTGATAAAGGAATTGTGCAGTAACCACTTCCCGCTGACGTTAAGCCTACAGTGAAAAATGTATGCAGACAACTACATCTGTCTTTCCACATTTGGACACATGCAAGATTAATCAACACTGTAAAAGAAGAATGAAATGGGCCTTTGTGCCTCCAACAGAAAATTGTGTCTTCCAATTTACAAGTGATCCTTCCAATGCTGGATGACACTGAATCCCCAGAGATGGTGGTGGAATTGTTTAAGGAATTGATAGGGTCCTTAATTAACACCTTGCAGCTTGATTTCAAATGAATAAAAGGCAGGGAGAAAAGTTGTTTAAATGAAGCATGCAGAACATCAAAGAGGAATATGCAAAGGCACCGGATAGCTGTAGGGGGAGGCCATCATGGAAGAATACAAATTGGCTATAAAAACCAGGATAGAGTTTGTGAAAAAAATCAAACACGGGAAGATCTGCTCTTAGCTGTTTCCTCAAAGGATTCTAAAAGGTTTAGGGAGTTTGTTGCAAGAGGTCCCCCTTACAGGTGAAAACGGAACCTAAAGGAAACTTATGTGGAGGCAAGGGTTGTGGTGGATCACTTCTCTTCTCTGTATGGGGGCAAGGCTCATAAGATCATCCTTGAGGTGCCCAGCCCTATGGCTAATTTCTCTGTGAAAAGAAGTGGTGGCTGCGAACGATTCTCAAGCGAGAAATCGCCTCCCGGGCCGAGATGTGGTTCCCGCAGATCTCTACAAGGCGGCAACAGAATTATAGGCGCCTCTGTTGACTATCTGATTTAATGCATTTCAGCCATCGGGGGTATTCCCACAGTCCTGGAAAAATGCCATTATATATCCAATGTTTTAGAAGGGTGATCGCAAAAGCCCTTTGGCTTATAGACCCATATCCCTCCTGGATACATCATTTAAAAAATGTGGACGCATTTTACTGGGTCACACAGAGGACTGGATCTCTCTGCACTCTGTGCGTTCAGACGTCCAAATGGATTTAGACCTGGCACGGGAACTTGTGATCACGCTCTGGTGAGGGAGCAGTCTGGTATTTTTGAGGGGTGAACCTCTATATTTGGCTTTTAGGGACCTAAGCACCGCCTTTGATAAGGTAAATAGAGATAAGCTCTTGGTGGTGCTTGGGTCCATGGGTTGTCTAGTTGGAATATTGAGGGTCCTGAAGGAACTAGGATCTGTGCTTGTTTTGGTGAACAGTTCAAGTGCATGGGATATTTTTATGTTAATCCAGGAGTTCGACAGGGCTGTGTCTTGGCACCGGTCGTGTTCATCTTGTATACAAATGGTTTGTATAAACCCCCTGTAGACAATAATGGAGACTACCCCTGTGTTGGTAATAAACCTTTCCCCCTGTTAGCCTATGCTGACGATACAAGTGATCATTGCGCGTACACCAATAGCCCTGAAAAGACAAATTAAAATATGCAAAGATTTCATGACTTCTTTGGACTTGAAAATTAACATGCTGAAGTCTGCATCCTCATCTGGGCGGATGGGTGGAAAAAGAAAATAGAAATGAGTAAGATGTACAGCAATGGCTCTGTAATTCCACAGGTAAAAGAGTTGGACTATCTGGGAATCCCGTTTGCTGAAAATTGGAGGGGGGGCTCACATTAATAAACAGAGAAACAGACTGAGCCAGGCTTTGGGGTGGGGGCGTACATCGTTTTATGCAATTGTGTCAAGGCAAACCGCTTGAGTTGACAATGCACAAACAAGGGCAGCAACCAACTATGGGGCCTGCTTTGTGGGAATGAAAATGTTTCCTCATTACAAACTATAGAAAACAAGTTTTCTAAGAAGCTATTGGGTCAGCCGTGCTCGGCCCAGGCTTTTGCGGTGCATGCAAAGATGGGAGCAAAACATCTGGCAGACGAATGGCATCAGGCTCCTTTATTACACTGGTTGAGTATTTGGTCGAGAGCATTTGTAGCACAAGAAATTATGCAAACCCTGAGGTGTAGTGATGGAGGTGTAGTGATGTTTGGAAAAAGATACCCTGGTAGAAATGTATTTCTTTTTGTGTGACCCAGCTTAATGCACCTAGTCTCTACCAACAAAGCAATTTTATGAGCGAGAGGGAAAGGAATGCCCATAAAAGGAATTTGTGTACTTTACACAGGAAGGAACAGGAAACCATGGGGCTTTCTTTGGCTTTGAACCGCAAACATGCTATTGTGACCAAGGTACACTTTATGCAACTGTATTTGATTTATAGAAACAATCCAATAGATGGTTGGGTTGTCACAAGAGCCCGTTTTGATCTCTTGCTGCTAAGAGCGAATACAGCAAATTGGCAGGATTGTGTGCAGAACCCAGAATGCCCTTGCTGTAACTTGGCAGTTGAAAGTCTTGTGCATTTTGTACGGCTTTGCCCGCACTATATGGAACTGAGAAGGCAAACGATTCTTCTGATATCGAAAAGAGAGAAATTCACTCAATGTGGGCTGACACTAACCTTTTATTGCAGGCAGAGCCAGTTCTTGTTGCTTGAATATTTTTAAAATTTATAAATTTAAGGAGGGTGTGGAATGCCAGGAAACGTTGTTTGGGGCAGCTTGCTGTAGTCGATTATATGAATAGGAATGTTTTAGTTAATGTATAATTTCAACTACATGATGTAAACTTTTTAATGTTTGAACTGTTAATGTGGGATTTTCTGCTATTTTAATCTGTATAATGTTTAATGGATTTTATCCGAATAAACGTATTCGATGATAAATTTAAAAACAATCTTTCATCCAACACGCCCCTAAAATTGGCAAAGTAAAGGTCTCTTCCGTATAGCACTTATTCAATAACAAAGCAACTGTTTCTTTCATGACACATTCTTCTTAAGATGTGAAAATGATTACTTAGGAGGATGTAACAGTCTTTTCCATAGAATATTTTTCTCAAGATGTTAACACAAGAGTTTCTTTCACAGAAGGTTTTTCTCAGGAGGTCAGACTAGCAGGGTAATTCATAGAATTTCGCACAAAAGTGGCGCACGCGGCTGGCGCACAGTGTCCCCGTGTGATACACTGCGCCAGCCGCGTGCGATAAAATCCATTTCATCGCACAGCGTATTAATGGATTTTAGCCTCCAAAACCAGCCGTGGCGCAGAGTAGCGCAGAGACCCTGCAGCAGCGCCAGTTACGCCCCCAAGAACGCCCTCGCGCAAAGAAAAGCCATCAAAATCCCCAATTCATCGCAAATGTCTGCGCTAACCCTGGACCAGTTCACAGGGCTGCCAAACAGCAAACGCCAAGCGGGTAACATGTATTTCAGGGGTTCGCGGGAAGTTTCACACGCAATTGTCCTGGGTACGTGTATTTCAGGGTTGCGCGTGAAGTTTCACATGCGATTCCATCAGGGAACGTGTACTTCAGGGGTGCCACACCATGGGCATGCCCCCCAGCTAAGCCACATGTCACCTTGCACTACTGATCAACAACGCATGTCTCCCAGCACCCCCACCCCCAGCACTGTGGGGCACCTGCCAGCAGGCCCCCACTCATTTCCAACTCATGTCCCCCTGCACCCCCACCCCCCAGCAGTGCAGGGCACCCTCCACCAGGCCCCCACACATGTCTCTCAGCACCCCCACCACCCCAGCATCCAGGGGCACCCTCCACCAGGCCCCCACTCATGTCCAACTCATGTCCCCCTGCACCCCCACACCCCAGCAGTCAGAGGCACCCTCCACCAGGCCCCCACTCATGTCTCCCAGCACCCCCACCCCCCAGCAGTGCAGGGCACCCTCCACCAGGCCCCGACTCATGTCCCCAGCCAACACGTCATCACAATCTAGATCCCTGGCCCTTATGGGCTGCCTCCACATGCCAAACACCCACCCAAGGATTGCATCCACCCACTTAGAAATGCCAATTACATGATACAACCCCAATGGCAAGTATGTAAATGAACACATGTCCCTCACATACACACAATGGGTGTCAGTGAATGTGAAAACCCATATCATCATATGCATGAAACCAATGAGATGATACTACACATTGAAGTTTGATTAAGAAAATGTATTAAAAGCAACATAAATGGAATCAAAAATAAACAAACGACAATGGGAATTAAAAACCAAAAGCAGCATGTCCGTAAAATAATGCAAAACCACAAATCATAATCCAAAGGAAAGGTGTCCAAAGTCACAGTTCAAAAAAGTAAATCCAACGGAAAATCAAAACCGAAAACCATTGCTCCATGGGTAAATTCCAAAAAAAAAGATCCAACAGTCAACTATATACAGATAAACAATCCAGGGTCCATGATCCCAACAGAAGAAATAAAACCTATCTAATAATACTACCCAATAAAAAAAAAAACTATATACAAAAAAGTGGTCCATTGTCCAAAAGGTCCAAAAAAAAAATAAAAAAGCAAAGGAAACCTAACACTAACTACATAACTATTTACAAGGGCAGCGGGCTAGTCCGACGGCTCACTGGTTGTTGTCATGGGCCAGGGCATCATCGAACTCCTGTTCAATGGCTTGGAGGCGGGCATGTTCCCTGGCCCCGAGGTCTCGCAGGGACAATGCAGTGTCCAGCTCCAACTCCCTGCGAATACCCTCGAGGCACTCAGCCCACCTCAGCACCCCCCTCCGCATGGAGTTCTCCGCCCTGACCTTTGTGAGCCGTTCCTCCTCTGCCGCTCCGCACCTATCTGCTGGCCCATCCGCTCCCACACGGAAGACACTCCCATTCCAGGGTTCTCCTGCCCTCCGGCCAATGCCTGCCCCTCCGATGTTGAAGGCCCCGAGCCATCATGGCTCCCACCTCGTTGGTGCTGCTGCTGTGCCTGTGCCCGTGCCCTGGATCCTGCTGCCTGCACATCCTCCACTGGCTGGGGTGCAGTCGTTGATGTGGCCACCCCTGCTGGACGTCCGACTCCCGACTGTGGCAGGGATGTGTCCTCCACCAGCCTGGCCGCACCGTCAGAGGCAGCTCCACAGGGCACCCAGGTGACAAATGGGTGGAAAGATGGCACAGAGGACGACTGGCGCATAGGGTGTTCAGTTGAGGAGGGGGTCGAAACAAGCTCCAGCAAACGGAGGAATCCGGCCTGGGTGACCTGTCCCAGTAGGCCGATGCGGTCAACGAGCCATTCGAGATGACGTGCAGTCTCCTCATGAAAAGACTGCAGGTCACCTCGCATGGCCCGTTGACGCAACGCCACACCAGTCAGGACAGGCTCAACCCGTACCTGGATAGCCATGTCCGCAGGCAGAGGAAGGCCAGTTGTTGTAAGCTCATCCCCTGCCTGAAAACGGGTCTGGACCTAGGCATCCCTGCTGGTGCAAGATGATGCAGTGACAGGATCAGGGACAGGATTGCACACAGGCACCTCCGCGGCCTCCTGTCCCTGGTCCTGCACTGCACCACTAGCACCAGTGGAATCCCCACCTCCAGACCCCGTCTCTGTCGCTTGCACGGCCTCCTCCTCCACCAAACCCCCCACCAACCTGGATGACTCCGTGCCATCTTCCCCCGTTGGGCCCTGTGGGGTCCCAGCTGCCCCTTCTGCTGCCGAGGAGTCAAACTCCGACCTCCGCCTCTTGGACCTCCCCCCCGGCAGCTGCGGCCTGGGACGCGGCACCGGACTCCTCACTCCCCGACGAGATGACAACCTGGGAGGGGAGCCGGGTCTTGCGTCTCCGGCTGGCGGTGCAATCCCTGCCGCTGTGCTCCACAGCACCTTCTCCGCCCTCTTCATCAGTTGACGCTGCAGACAGGGAGAAATAAAACACAGGCATCAGGGCACTGTACAATGGACACATACACACGACAGTTGTACATGAGTGGCATTGGGAAACCTCAGACATGGCATCACAATCGCCAACACACATGTCATTTCAACTCGCACACATGAGCCATACACAGCCATATAGCAACAGCCAGCACCATCCATAAACATACAACAGCATGAGCAGGCAAAGGTGAGCCAGACATCACATGCAACACAGGGAGTGCACTACACATGCACACACACCACCACACTTGCATGCATGTGTACACCTCTGCCAACTGTCGCAGTGTTCAGATTGGCATCCATGTCACATCTGCCAATCAGGCTTCCACATCCCGGTGTCACATCTATCTGTATTCTTGTATTGCGCCACTAACCAATAGGCCTCAAAGCGCACACAAAAGGAAGAAGGAGGCAGACAACAAAAAACAATGTCAGACAGGGAAAACAAAGAGACATGGAGACTTGGTGAACCCAAACCTCACAAAGACCAGCAGAATGAGGAAAGATAGCGGAAAACTGATGTCAATACCGAGAGAGCTATGCTAAAGAGACAGAAGAGACCTATCCTTTGTCATCACTGTTGCACCCTTGTAAAATACACACACATGCACATGTACACAGTGCTGATACATGCAGCTGAAACCAACATCCATGTGTGACATCACGAACATGCCTACTTGCATACACATTCATCCAAACATGTGTGCCCACACATCTGCATTTGGCATGCAAGCCTACACACACAAGCACCATCCATGTCTCACACATGAGAGCCCTCGCATGTGTTAGCCTCACGGCCCTGTACACCCCCCCGTACTTGGCCCCATAAAAACACATGTGCAACCTGCACACTACTGGCACACCACCACACAATCAGGATGCATGTACACTTACCGCTCGACTCCAGACGGGTCTGCCTCTCAAGGACCTGGATGTGGAGCGCTGGGGATATGCGTTCCAGGACCCTCATCTGATCGTCCGACAAGTGGCCCCGGCGCCCCTTAGCATCCGCTGCCTTCAAGAGGCGCCAGGCCTTGTTGAGGGTCCTGGACCTGAAGTCCTCCCAGTGCTTCTTGACATGATGGAATAGTCGGATTGCCACCCCCTCCGTGTTGATGGCAGTCACGATGTCCGTCCAGATCAGAGTCGGTCCTTGCTTGTCGGCGCGCAAACTTCCGAAGAGGGCATCATACTGCCCCAGGACTTGCTCCACCAGGACACCAACTTCGGTGGCAGTGAAGCTGGTGCCCCTCTGCCTCTCTGGCGGGGGGTTGCCTGTGGTGCCAGATGTTGCAGTGCCCGACATGACAACCCCAGAGGCAGGAATGGGTGGGCAACTGGGTCCTGGGGCTGGTCTGTGGAGCGATGGAATCCCAGTTGGGAGTCTTCGGTTCCAGCAGGGGTGGTCACAGCAACAGCACCCCTGGCTGATGTGCAGGCAGCAAATGGCAGGGCACGTGGGCAGTAGGCAATCAGGCAGCAGCAGATGGCAGGTGGGAGCGTGCTCGGGGCTCTGGGGGGGCAGTAATTCGGCCTTCTGGGCAGGAGCATGGTCTTCCGTGTGCTTACGCGTGGCCAGCTTGATACGGAGTGATTTGGCACGTGAAAATCCAGCACGTCTGCGTGTAATTCGAGGAAAGGGCCTTAGCGCGTAAGCGCGTCAGCACACGTACGCGAATTCATTGGCCCAAAGGCCCCCAGCGTGTAGGCGCGTCTATGACGTTACGCGCACGTGCGTTTTCCATGGCGTGTAGAAAAAATGAGCATGTCAGAGTGTCATAGCGTCTAATTGGTGGAAAGGGCCTCAGCGCGTATGCGCGTCTGTGACGTGCGTGCGCGTTTCCCTGTACACGGTGCATGTTACACGTCCAATGACTGCACGTCAGAGTGTCAGCTCGTGTAATTGGAGGATAGGGCCTTAGCGCGTACACGCGGAAGTGACGCTGGACGTGTGGGCATGTTTAAAAGGTATGTGTAGAATGCCATTTCCTTGTACGTGCTTTTCGTGGAGAGCGAGTGGGTGAAATCTGTACTTCTTGTCGGTTCCAAGTTCGTACTCCCTGTTACCTCTGACAGCTTTTTCTCTTTTTGTCTTTTTCCTGGGCCTGTTTCCTCAAACAGCGTTCACTTCTTCTGTTGTCCTGTCTCCTCAGACAGCGTACAATTCTTTTGGCGGGGGTGTTGCCAACGCGCACACGCATGTATTTTTCACGCGATTTTTTCAGGCAGACGGTGAGTCACGCACATATTTAACATCTGTGCTTGCCCCCTGTGTCCCGTACCCCTTCAGAGGTCATTCTAGGCTGCGTGTGACACGCATACGTTCATTTTTGTGTTTCTGGGTGCCACAGCGTAGTGCAGGTTTATTTTTCCACGCACGTGGTCTAGGAGGGGTTGCGTGTACATGATCTTTTGAGGTGCCTGTGCGTTGCGTGACCCGTCATCTTCCCCCAGGGGTCACATACAGCCTTCCTAGAGCACTAGGGTACGAATTCCATCTAGTACCCTACCCCTTTGACCCCCAATTGCCCAGGACAATAGTTTACTGCAAATCCCATACACACAGCAACATCAGTGCCATGGTTGGGAGGTGAGCACGTGGTAAGGGTGGCAAAGGTGGCCGAGCCTCAAGAGGTGGCCGTGGTGAATACGGTAGGGGACGTGGCTGGGACTTGCAGGATGCCCTTAGCCCCCCCCATGTGTGGGTGACCACTCAGGGACATCCATGCCACCCCCCCTGGTTGAGGGTAACGTGGCTGACACCATCCCTGCTCAGGCCTTGTTGGACCAGCCCATTGTGGCACCAGACCTGGCACAGGGTAACTCCATGGCTGACTTCCAGGTCAGCAGGTCTAGGCCACGTGTGGCGGTGCACGTTGGCGTCACCAGGCCACGTGGATCAGGGGCAGCTATGTCATCTGCTGCCCCGAGTAGGCAGGGTGGGGAGGCCGCAGGGGCAGCTGCGGCTCCATCCACCCCAGCTCTGAGTCTACCAGCCAGGACAGTGTCGGTCCCAGTCCATCCTGCTGACGTTCCCCCCTGACTACATCACACTTCAGCTAATGCCTGCACCAAGTCCCATGGTGAGTGTTCATTCCCACACTCCTAGTCCACAGTCCACCGGGGCTCCTGCCCCTGGTGTCCAGAGCGGCGTAGGACACTCAGGATCCCCACCACCTTCCAAGCAGACGAGGAAGAGCACTCGTCCAGTACAGGCTGATGCCCCAGACACGGCTACACAGTCAGGCCCACCAAGGAAGCCCAGCTTCAATCAGGCCGAACTTGATGCACTTGTGGAGTATGTGTCAGCACATGACAGCGAAATGGTGATTACTGCAGGATGCAAGACCACACCTGCACAACGTCTGGCACACTGGCAGACCATTGCGGACATCATAAGTGCCCTTGGATTCGTGAGGCGCACAGCTAATGATTGCTACAAGCGCTGGAATGACCTGAAGCGCAGGGCAAAGAAAAAGCTGGCCTCAAGTCATGCCGCTACTCTAGTGACTGGAGGTGGGTCTCCAGCAGAGGACATTGAACTCACTCCACATGAGTATGTTGCTGGGACCTACGTCACCGAGGGACAGATCCAAGTCGTGGGAG
This sequence comes from Ambystoma mexicanum, assembly GCF_040938575.1. Lineage (NCBI taxonomy): Eukaryota > Metazoa > Chordata > Amphibia > Caudata > Ambystomatidae > Ambystoma > Ambystoma mexicanum. Next base: position 808,310,414 of record NC_090925.1, on the reverse strand, counting down.
ACCTGCCAGATTACGAGGCATTGCCCGGTGAGTGCACATGCATGTGTGTGTCATCCATGTGCATGGTGTGTGTGTGAGGGCTTCTGATTGAGTGCCAGGTAAGGGTGTGTGTGCCTGAGTGGTTTGGGTCACTCATGTGCTTCATCCAATACATTCTGCGCACCAGGATTTGGGTATTGCAGTATCCCATCTGGCAACAGTAGACATTTAGCCCAACCTCACGCCAGTTGCCCTTGAAGTGTCATCTTGCCACAACATAGTTGAGTATAATTCTGTGTTCATTTAGGCTGATTGTTTGCATTCCACCACTTTCACTAGGCATTTCTCAGTCCTATTGTCACATGTGTGACATGGCTATGGTACATGCCATCTGTGTGATGGCATGTCATGTATGTGTATTGGACATGCCAATCACAGGCCAATGTGTGATGGCACTGCTAGCCAGCATGCAGCAAATGTGTTGGTCTTCCATCTTGGTGTCATCAATGTGTGCCATTTGCCTCCCCTTCATACGCAGTGACGGTGCTTGCATGGGAGGGTTATAGTCATGTGGGACATGTGTCAATGAAGTACTGTTTCTGTTGCTTCTCAGCCCTAATTCTGTGCCATGGTGCTAATGCCTGTTCCCATTTCTTTTCTTTCATGTCTTTGCAGGGGATGACGCACTTGATACTGCTGGGGTTGTGGAGATGGTGCAGACCCAGGAGGGGTCTCAGGCCCGACCGGGCACCAGTGAGGGACGTGGTGTGGTGGTGGGTGAGAACCCACACTTGCTGCAGACCATTATCTCAAGGGGTGTCTCTGGGTGCACCTCCCCCGAGCTCTATTCAGGTGTCGATTCGGATGATGAGACCTATGTGCGGTCGCAGGTAAGTGTTTCTGGGAGGGATTCTGTATTGTCCAACCCACCTGCACCAGGGGTAGAACCCTCAATGGGGATGTCAGTGTTGGTAGGTCCGCCTTTGGTGGTTACGGATGCAGGGTCACACTCCGCAACATCTGATCCTGTTCCTGGGTCAGCAGATCAGAGGGGGAATGCAGTCCTGCAGCCTCAGGCAGTGCCGGCACAGCAAGGCGCAGTTCACCTTGCCCCAGACTGTTGTGGTGCCCGCCGACACGGTGGCCGTACGCCACCTGGCAATACCGCATGGGAGCAATCCATATCCGGTATGGCAAACCAACAGGCAGCATCATCTGAGATGATGGCTCAGGCCATGGATAGGGTGGCCACTTCCATTGTCCCCCAAGAAAGGCTGATGGAACAACTACACCAGGCAACAGACTCCATTTGCCAGTCACACAGGAGGACATGTTGGCGTCCAACAGGGACAGACGGGTGGCACTGGAGACTCTGCGGGAAGCCATTTCTATTGAGTCCCAGGGCCACAGGGAAGCCCTGAGGGTGGAACTCCGTCAGCTCAGGGTGACTCTTGTTGAGCTTGAGGCTTCAACTGACACGAGGACAGAACAGCAGCTGGAGCGACTCACATGTACGCTCTCAGCTGAGATGCAGGCAACTAGGGAGGAGGTCCGGGCATCCCGTGAGTTGTTGCATGGGGACCTCCGCACGATTATCCTCCAGAACCAGACCTTCCACACCCGCATGCTTGCTGCCATGGAGGACCAGACTAGGGCTTTGCGTGGGCTGCCTCCCATAGTGCCACCACCTCCTGATGCAGCTGCAGAGGGCGAGGAGAGCGACAGCAGCGAATCTCTCACAATAGGGTAGCCGTGCAGGCCATGAGCCCATGGAGGTGTTTCTCCCCCCCCCCCCAAGATCCACACAGGTGGGTTTTGGTGTGCACCGTGTCCTCGGACCTCCTGGGTGGCCTCCACCAGACCCCCTGGCCCATTCATGGCCATTTTTGATTTTTTTTACAGTGTGTTGCTTTGTGTGGCTCCCGTGGGCATACGCTGTATTGTGGCTGGGCACATGCAGGCTTGTCCTGAATTTGGGTTAGATGCTTGGGTTTGTGTGACACACACCCCTCCTGCTTCCCGTTTCCATGGGCTTGCAAAGGGTGTGCCCAAGTGACATTGACTTACACAGTGACGTTGGACTCCCATTTGATGTGTGAGCAGTCTGTAGTCAATACTGTGTATACATTCTTAGTGCATATTGTTGTTGTATTGTACACTGCATGGTGTATTGATATGTGCCTCTGCATCCATCTCATCCTCCTAATTTGAAGGTCCATTCCTCATGTCATCACAAGGCGGTCTACTTTGGAAATGGAGTCCATGTTGTAAGCAGTGCACCTACACTTTTGCGTGGCGCTAACACTGTACAGTTGGAAGTGTTCGAAGTGCTGGCATTATCAGGTAGTGACACTGCCAATTTTTTAAATACGTACTGTCATGTTTATGGTAGGTTGGAGGTTGTGTAGGTGATTAGTATTATTCCCAAATATTTGGTAATGTGTGTTGTTGGTCCTGCATTACTGTGAGCATTTCATGTGTGGCCAGTTTCCATTAGGGACACTGTACTTTGTGACACTTGTGTCATGTTGTGTGGATTAATTTGTTTGCGCTCACATAGCATGACATGCCATGGTGTGTTGTGTGGCGGTGCCGGGGAGGGGTTGGGTGACATGGCACTGTTCTCATGTTGTATTTTGCAAGTGGGTATTCATTTTTGCTGCATAGAAGTGTGTCTTTTGATGACACTGCATTGGTGGTGTTTATGTAAGTAGGGATGCACACATTGTGACACTTCCAGGTGAAAAATCTCAGGCTGCTATGGTTCTGACAGTTGACTGTCCCTTAATTCATCAGAATTGTCAGATTGAGTCATCATTGATTGTCAGATGGTATGTGCCAGGGCCGTGTGCACTCCACAGGGATGTGATTTCTATGTGAAGTAATTAGCCACCAGCTGCGTACGGGCTGCCTCACCCCGTGCCCTTTCCCCTCCCATGCGCAGTGGGCGTGCATGTGGTTGGGGATGTGGGGGCACCACCATGTCCACAGCCAGGCCCCGGCGTGTTGCAACATTGTGCAGGACACATGCTGCCACTATGATCCTGCACACTACTGGGGGAGCGTATAACAGCTGCCCGCCAGAACGGTCAAGGGAGCGAAAGCGTGACTTGAGCACTCCGAATGTGCGCTCCACTATGCCCCGGGTTGCATTATGGGCTGTGTTGTATCTTACCTCGGGAGGCGTGATGGGGTTCCGAATTGGCGTCATCATGTGGGTGCTCAGAGGGTAGGCACTGTCCCCTGGGGAGGTGGTGATGGGGATCATTAGTGGGGTAGTGACATTACTCTGTATCTGTCATGCATGCGTGTGCTGTGGCATTTATACTCACCAAGCAGCCATGCATCGCCATGCCGCCCAGCTTCCATGGGTTTAAGGTTGACATCCTGTAAATGAAGCGGTCGTGGGTGGAACCTGGATAGTTGGCATATACTGAGGTGATGATTCCCTTGGCATCACATACTACCTGGACGTTGATGGAATGCCAGTGCTTGCGGTTTCTATAGATGTGCTCAGACGCCCTGGGGAGACGTAGAGCCACATGGGTGCAATCAATGGCACCTAGCACTTTGGGGAATTGTGCCACCCTGTAGAAAATCCTGGCTGACAGCATGCCTTTCTGCAGGTGTTCTGGGTAGGTATATGTGCCTGCGGACTGATGGGCGTGCAGGAATGATGGCCAACACCTGGTGTAGGCACCGTGACTGCGTGGCCTGTGACACCCCCCCCCCCACTATGGCACTTGCCCGCTGAAAAGAAGCCAAGAAGTGCAGTACATTGAGGACCTTCTCCAGGGGGCTGAGTGCTTGGGAGCACAGGGTGGGTGATGTGAGGTCATCCTCCCACACACTGACCAGGTCCAGTATTATGTGTGGTGGAAACCTGTACCTCCCATACACCTGGTCATCAGGCATACCAAAAAGGCTGGTTCTGGGTGTGAAGATTCTGGCCCTGACTATCCTCATCCTCCTCCTGCGGTATCCCACGGCCACTGCTGCTAGGAACGGTATATTCATCCTGGCGTCTGAGCTGGTTTGTTGTTTGCGCACACTTTTATGCTGCGCGGGACGTGCGCCTGCTTCATGCTGGCGTACGTGTTTCCGGTTTGGACCTTTTTTTTGCGCGTGTTGTAGGCGACCGTGTAAATCTTCCCGCCCACCCCAGGAATACACGTAACACGCTCTCCCAGGCCCAGTCGCGAGTGAATATTCCAGCCCACCCCAGGAATACACGTACCCCACTCTGCCAGGCACGTACCCTGCTGATATCACGTGTGGAAGTTCACGCGGACCCGTAATACACGTACCCTGCTGATATCACGTGTGGAAGTTCACACGGACCCGTAATACACGTACCCTGCTGATATCACGTGTAAGACTACCCGCGCACCCCTGAAATACACGTACCCAGGAAAATCGCAATGCTGGGGGGTGGGGGTGCAGGGAGACATGAGTGGGGGCCTGGTGGAGGGTGCCCCTGGATGCTGGGGGGTGGGGGTGCAGGGAGACATGAGTGGGGGCCTGGTGGAGGGTGCCCCTGGATGCGGGGGGGTGGGGGTACAGGGAGACATGAGTGGGGGCCTGGCAGAGGGTGCCCCTGGACGCTGGGGGGTGAGGGTGCTGGGAGACATGATTGGGGGCCTGGTGGAGGGTGCCCCACAGTGCTGGGGGGTGAGGGTGCAGGGGGACATGAGTTGGACATGAGTGGGGCCTGGTGGAGGGTGCCCCTGGATGCTGTGGGGTGGGGGTGCAGGGAGACATGAGTGGGGGCCTAGTGAAGGGTGCCCCTGGATGCTGGGGGGTGGGGGTGCTGGGAGACATGAGTGGGGGCCTGGTGGAGGGTGCCCCTGGATGCTGGGGTGTGGGGGTACAGGGAGACATGAGTGGGGGCCTGGTGGAGGGTGCCCCTGGATGCTGGGGGGTGGGGGTGCTGGGAGACATGAGTGGGGCCTGGTGGAGGGTGCCCCTGGATGCTGGGGGGTGGGGGTGCAGGGAGACATGAGTGGGGGCCTGGTGGAGGGTGCCCCTGGATGCTGGGGGCGGGGGGGGTGGCAGACATGAGTGGGGGCCTGGTGGAGGGTGCCCCTGGATGCTGGGGGTGCAGGGAGACATGAGTGGGGGCCTGGTGGAGGGTGCCCCTGGATGCTGGGGGGTGGGGAGGTGGCAGACATGAGTGGGGGCCTGGTGGAGGGTGCCCCTGGATGCTGGGGGGTGGGGGTGCTGGGAGACATGCGTTGGTGAGAGGTAGTGCAAGGTGACATGTGGGTTGGCTGGGGGGCATGGCCACTGTGGATGGGCTGCCTGCGGGACATGTGCAGGGGTGCAGGGTAGTCCCCTGTGGTGTGGGCCGCCTGCAGGGGCCGTGGAGGGTGTAGAGGGAACAGCTGGGAGGACCCACACGACCAATTCACGTATAGTACTCCCCGGCACCCCCGAAATACACGTAGGCTGCTGAAATCGCGTGTGAAACTTCATGCGGACCCCGAAATACACGTATCACGGACAATCGCGTGTGGAACTTCCCGCGCACCCCGAAATACACGTACCCAGGCCAATCGCGTGTGGAACTTCCCGCGCACCCCGAAATACATGCACACGCTATTTTCCACACAGCGGGTGTCCGTGTTTGTCGGTACCCCTTTGCACCTCATTTGTCCTAGAGGGCCACAGTATGGATCATTCATCATAGCTGTATATAGGTGCTTTTTGTTAGCGCACATTTTGGCGCATATTTATTTCAGGCGCAGGGACGCTACCGCCTGCTTTCTTGTGGCAGACTTGTTTGGCCCTGTGCGCGTCTTTGACCGTGCGCTGGTTTGCCCTATTCGATTCCATGAATACGTGTTGTAGGCGAGCGTGTGGGGGTTCCGCGCACTTGCCTGCTGTACTTCCCCCGTGACGCCCATATTTTCACGCGTTGTTCCCCATTCCGAGTGTTACGCCCCGTGTTACGCCTACTTTTGTTATGTGCGCCCCGCTATGTGCGATTTCGCTGTGGCCGTGGCGCAAGCCGTTGGATGACCCGTGCGCCGCGCACTTTTTCAGGGCACATCCAATATTTTTCTCGCGCACGGACTTCCAGGAATCGATGTGCGCTGGTTTCCCTGCGATTTTCGCACTTGCACTGCGATTCGCACATTTTTGGCACCTCTGCGCCGGAATTTTCGGCACACATTAATTCCATGAATCGTGTTGCGTTTCCTTGATTGAATACTTCAGAAATTTTGTTTTACAATAGATTGTTTATAATGACAGTTATCTCCTTTACACAACTGCTTCTTTGCTGTTTTACTCTCCTGCCAGGAATGGTTTCCATCTCACACAACGGTTCCTTCCCTGGTTTACTCACCTGCCAGGAATGGTTTCTACTTCACACAACTGTTCCTTACCTGGTGTACTCTCCTGCCAGGAATGGTTTCTACTTCACACAACTGTTAATGTCTCTCTGCTTGTGGCAGGTTTGTTTCAGGTTTCTCCACACCAACATCTCATGTGAGGAGAATTGCACAATAGTTGCCCTTCTATATCCTCTTTAAGGTTTCTTAGCTAGTGGCAATGCGGTTACATGTTTCCCAAAACTGATCTCATGTGAGGGGAATTGTACCCTTTTTGCCCTTCTTTTCTACTTGGTCAGTATTCAAAGTGCCTCCCCAAGTGCCCTTCAACTTTATAATATGTCCCGGTGCCCCCTACTCCTTCTGGTTGACTCACCAGTTTAACGTGCATCTGTAACAAAGAACCATTGTCGGGCCGGTTTCCTCAGTTACATAGAGTCTCTGTTGATTTCAGCGTCCGTCTCTCACTCCTCTACCAATGGAACCTTTGCCATTCCGCAAGACCACGTCTCATAAAGACTGCGCCTCATCCGGTCCTGCAACAGCCGACTTTCACCAGAGTCTTTCTCCTACAGTATGCGACATCTCCAGGCGGGTGCCTGTTTGCACCCTCCTCCTTCAGCACGGCTCACCTCTGTGACTCTGCATCAGAGTCCGTCTCCCGCTCCTTCTCCTCCATAGCTTTCCGCTCCTTCTCCATCATTTAGACGGCGACCATATCCTCCTCGCCTTCCACACCCCTGTGCATGACAAGATGCACCATTTTTAAATCTCCCACACAGCTGATGATTTTTTTAAATAACTAGCCTGTGTCTTTAGCTTAAGGTAGTTCCTGTTTCACACCGACTCCTTTCGCCTCTTCTTCATCCCAGTACCATGGGTGTTATAGGAATTGAAGTTCATATTGTGTTAATATTTCCAGAGCTGTATTGTTTCAATTGTTTGTTGGACTTTAGTTTGTCAGAAACAGAAGCTGTTATGTGAATATTAGTAGTTAGACTACTTGGCTCCACTTCCCAATACGGCATCAGTTTTTCAGGGCGATTGGAAGAATCATGTGTTAAAGAAATGGAGTTATTGGCGTTACCACTTCGCCCCCCCCCCCAATATTTGTCTCCTTCCATATGATCCACCCTCATAGTGCCACCCCCAGGGTCGAATCAGGTAGCGGCTGCCGTCCCCTGGCCATATGAGAGGAGGGCAATACCGGGGTTTCAGTGATGATTTCACAGGATTCATCACAATAAGGAGACATCCACCACTAGCCTCTCTCTCAGCCAGGCTCTCTTCAACTCTCACACACAGAACACACAGCACCTAACATTCTCACAGCATTCTGCATCCAAGCACTCATATTTTCATTCATTTGTACCCTCTTCCTTTCTACCATACAAATACTCCAGTATTTATGCCAACATGGCATTTTCACGCCTAGTCAGCGCTAAGGATTCCCATGGAATTTGCCTGCTTTTTACATCAGAAAAAGCAGACGGATTCCATACAATCCAATACATAGAAATACGTTTGAGACTCTGCCTGCCATGCATAATGGTGGGCTAGATTTACTCATTTTTCATGGCGGAGTGCAAAAACGAGCTGTAAAGGCAAATGTACTCCACTTTACATCAGCTTTTTGCACTCTGACGTGCAAATGTCAAAATGTATGCAGAGGGACATGTTCCCATCAAAATGTCAATGCAACAGCTCCCCTCTGCTTAAATTACATAGAACTCGAAAATTAGCCCCTTTGCATTTTCCCCCAGATATCGCTCCAGTGCGGACTAAGATATACAAGCAATTGTGGTGGAAGTATTCATTTCTATCATGAAAGACGCAAACATGGTAGTCATGCATAAGTCTGGCAGGGACCCGCAGTAACGTGTCAGATGTCGATCAATCTGATCAACAATGACATTAAAGTTCTAATGTTCCAGTGGGCCACGAGATTGGAGGAGCTGATGCGTTACTTGATATACGCAGACCAAATAGGCTTAATAACAAGAAAGCATGTGCGAGGCAAATCTGGACTATTATTGAACTTCATACAAAGTTTAAAGCAGCATGAAAAGACCATGGTTCTGACTAGCCTGGATACTGTATACAGAGAAAGCATTTGACTGTGTGGAATGGGCCTACCTTATTGAAATGCTCTCAAAAACAAAGCTTGGAGAAGACTTCCACAAAGCGCACTATACACCGGCATATCCTAACTCAGCTAGAGTAATGGGCAAAGCATGGTTGGCTGCTCTCCCTCTAATCTGGTTACCTGGCTTTGGATCCATTGGCAAAGGCAATACGAGCAGACCTGCAAATATGCGAAATCATGGTGGGACACATGGACTGCACGGTGATGCTCAACGAAGGCAATATGCTAATTACTTTTCCACATCTTAAGCACACAATTCCTATGGTCCTCAAACTGATCATCTTTGGTATCCAGTAATTTTGCTATAGAAATGGTCACCAGAGGGTTGATATTCACTCACATTTAAAACCTTACTACAATCAAGCACTAACCCCTATATTCTAGGAGTGAAGTTTAGAATGGAGCAATATTACAATATTACCCGAGCAGGGGGGCCAGGGAATGACTAGAGCCAGGCAGGGGCCCAAGCAAAGTGAGAACTTTACTGTTAGTCTGGGGCATTACCAGGCCCGGTAATGCCACCCCTGTGAGGGTAATATTGCTATTAGTGTCCAGCACAATGTACCAAATATTAATAGTTGAAAAAGGACCCAGTTGTTTCTCAACTTAAGAAAAAAAAACGGCTGCCATGGATCTGGAGAAAGGACTACGTAGTCCCTTCTCCCTTTCCATGGCAACCATTCAAAAATGGAAAAAAATAAACGAAAAAGATGGCCACCATGGAACGGGGAAAAGAGATAACACGTAGTCCCTTAGTCCTTTCCATGACGCCCATTGCCAGGTCGGTGACACGTTGGGAACATTAGTGTTCCCAGGGCAGAAGGACAGAGAAGTGCAGGTAAGTGGGGTGGGGGGAGAGAGGAGATGTGAAAAATTGGAGTAGGGGACAGGAACGCGTGGGGTAGGAGGACGGGTACACGTGGGGGTCGTGCACTTACCAGTGATCCGGCACGGGGTAGTTGGCATCCTCCATCTCTGAAGAGGATCGCAGCAGGGGGCTGTACCGTGTGGTAAAGCCCCAATTTTGAGCCTCTTCATCGGCTGGGAGGCATAATGCACGCCCCCACGGTTAGTAATAGTTTATTTAACTGTGCTTAGAGCTTTCGAATTGTCCCACGTTAGGCATGTCTCCTGCCACACTGTTTTTGCTTTGCATTCTGATACTTTACCATAAAAATACAGAACTACAAATCCCAGAATACTTAACTGGATTAACAGCACATCCTCGAGAAAGTAACTTGTGGGTGCCGCAATACTTATAATTTTTCTATCTCATATTTCCTCTCTCTGTTATTTGTACTTACAGTCCATAGTAGCAGTGAGCAGCTGACACAATCCAATTTTCTGTGATCACGGATCCCCCACATATATGACCGTTATCAAACTGCAAGCTGACCTGCCAGGGCCAGGCCCCCTCCACTGCATCTTTTCCGCCCACAATTCGATTGGAGACCGATGGTATCCCACAAACTAAAAGAAAGAATAACGTACGTTATGCTCCGAGGATATTACAATAGTGTACAGAGGGGGATATTGATATGCTCCTGAACGATCAAAGCATGGGTTATGTTAACTGAGATGCATGTAACACACATGTGCTGTGGGTGTGCACTCCCAACATGTAAGCTTCTTTCAGGGTACAGTCCCAGTACACCATGTGCCGATTGCATGATCTGCTATCAGCAAAGTACAAAGCCATCCATACATGATTTGAAATTCCAACCAGAATTGAATGTATACATAATGGATAGAGGGGTGCTGTGAGATTTAGGGCAGACTTGGAAATCTGAAATTACTTTAGCACGTTCAAAAAGTTTGAGCATATTTCTTCAGATGCAAATTCCTGAAATATGTCAGTACTTACTGATCTGTCCAATGTTTATAGGGCGTATGCCAGCAATTTTGTTTGGCTCAAGATGTACAGAAAGCTTCTATTAATAGACAAAAACCTTATACTATAAGCAATCTGTGTTACATATAACTTCTTTAGTCACATATTAACTGCAAGACTACAAATGTATAACTAACATGTAAAAAGCACAAACTTTCAATATTTATCACCTACCACAGGCCTCATGTGGACCACAGCCGTACGCATGCTTTGGCAGTGCAATCCCTAGTCTGTACCTGTACTTGCATCCATTTATTTCATTTTGTGTTGGTTCCTTTGGAAGGGTAATGCCATTAAAAAAAAATAATAATAATAAAAAAAAAATGTAGAATACCTCATGTTGGCATTCAAATCCAATGCCCCAATCGTGGTAGAAGGTTCAGACTGCGGCAATTCTATTGGCATTAAGAGCAGGTCACTGCAGTGTCAGCATTTATGTCATTTGGTTTAGCATTTCTGCACATGTGCTATTTGAAGTTGGGCACAGCACGCTTTAGAAAGCATCACTTAATGAAAAGAGGAGTTGAAGCAATGTTATTACAACTAGGGGTTAGGCCCAGTCTGATGATATATCGGCTCTGTAGCCAGCATTAGGGAAGCATGTTGCGTTTCGTTTGCATTCAGGAAAACGTTTTGTAGCTGGTGGAAGAGTTGCTGAACTATGCCGCAAGTGCAAACATAAATTACGGTAAATGTTGGCGTGTAGAAGCATAAGGGATGGTGGTCATGTTAGCAGAAGCTTTAGCCATTTTAGGAGTAAGCCCCGATAGAGGTTGTTGCTTTTGTTACTTGGAGCCCCAGGTCGCATTTTGCAAGCTTCTGTCCTGTTCAGTTAATTAGGTTATTTTCGCTTCACTCCAGCAAGTGTTTTAGAATGTCAAGGTCTGTGTAGGAAGAGAGGAACTGCGCAGACGTTGGCTGCTGTTGCCAGGCTCAGCTGTTTGTAGGTGCTGGGAGTGAACCTCATAACACGTTTTTTTTCAGACGATAGTTTGATGTGCAGATGTAAAGGACACATTGTATTTAGAGCAAGGCCAAACATGCTGAGTGGTTCGACTAAACAGGGGTTATACTGCTGTCAATGAAGAAAGGCCGGTGCAGTTGAACTGCAGCGTCCAGTCAAAAAGAGAAAATCAATATGAGAAATGAATCCCCAAGAACAATGGCTCGGCTGCGTTTTTTATAAAGATACCTGGCCCTCAAGAGAGATAGGGCAGGATGTGTACCAAAAATGAAACATGTTTGAAGACGGTAGTCGAAAGATGTATTGCCAAATTATGCAGCTGCAAGGTCAGGAGGAGCCATTCAAGGGTGCCAAACTGTCCGGTTCCATGAGAAAGTCCACAATCGAGTTACCTCACTGATCCACCCTTTCTCATGATTGGCTCCTCTGGGGGCCATGTACATCCCGGTTGTTTGAAGTTATTATGACCAATAAGGAACATCCATTATTGCAACAAATTATCTCAATATAATAGACCTATCGCAACAAAGCATTTTCTGCTGTTTGAACAATTAGGTAATTCGCAGAGGGCTGAACTTGGATTAGCATGGAGACTCTACTGACCAATGGGGTGATGAACTATACAGTATGTTTAGATGTTTGTATAAGGGGCAGCCAATGGGAAAGGTGGGATTTAGTTGTATGGATAAAATGTATATGCAGATTGCGTGGTTTGAACCTATAAAACCTCTAAATTGTAGTGGGTGTGCCGAGTAAGTTTCAGTGTTCAGCTCTACAGAGTTGACTGTTGCCCTCAGCCATAATTGCATGTAATAAATTAGTTTTTCTGGCAATACGTGCACTTGTCATTTGGACCCCTGGGAGTGGTTATTTAACGATCGGTTTTGGGAACACCATGAACTCAAAATGCATATTAAGCTCCTGTTCACATCCAAAACATTTGTTTTTAGTATATTTTGGTTATTTTACATTACAATCTTCTTAATTAAATCAAAATTATATTTTGGAAAAGTAAAGTAATAATTTTCCTAAAATCATTTTGCAAACAAAAAAGTCTACAAAGTTTATTCTTAACATATAAAACCATAAATTTCAATACTAAAAAATCCTATAGACATAAAACATTATACCTTTTGCCAACTTTCAGCGTCTAATCAATGAATCCCCTGTCATCTTTCATAACATAATCAATTAAACATTCCCTGTTCCAGATCATCAACAAATACATGCATTTTTATAACTGGTTTATTTACAAAATCCCATTGTGATGCTGGTACATAGAGGTTGCTACCAAATTCACTTGCCAAACAAACTCAATCTTCCATATTTGAGATGCTTAGCATCCCCTTAATGTCTTTTGCATCAGTAAAAAAAATGAATACACTACAAAGGCAGTGGACTGATCATTCATAAGAAGGAGAAAATTAAAAGCCACCCTACATAACCGTATCCATGTAGGGCACAAAATAGACACCACAAAATAGGCACCGCTTCTTCGCTTTTCTTGTAATAATAATATTTATAGAATAAATTGCAGATGGATTTGTAATATTGTTACAATCCATATACTTGCCGGTCAATATTCTGTTGCTTCCAATTTTCACCTATCAATTGGAGCTAGTTGCATTATAGAAGGGAGATCAAAGATTTAGCCATCTATCATCAATCTAATTCTAAAATAATTTGTAATACCTATATTTGTTTTAAGCAAGATACAACCTCTTGACAGAGCTCTTGGAGAGCTTTACACTCTCTACAATGTACAGATTTAGAATAAAATACTTACCTAACTTTTTATGTTCGCCAGAATCTTAGAAGGATTATGTAATCTACTTACTAAATGAATATGAAGTATTTACTTTTGAATATATCTAATCCATGCTGTGTTGGTCCTATTGCTCCATATGCCTGGCCTCCACAGGAGCTTGTCTCAGAGTTGTGTTCCCTCACCCCACATGATGAGTCCACAGAGAAGCGGCTAAACTGCAAGAAATTTGTCCCATATTGTACTTCCAATTTCTTTTTTCTGTGGATTTATTCTGTTTTTATTATCAATGTTAATAAAACAATACAAACTCAACAAGAAAAGGATGAATGGAGGACAACTTGATGTTTAAGATCATTATATAAAAAAAAACATAAAAACAAACATATACATCATCATAAAAGTTTATTCGGAAACAAATTATCCATAAACTGTTAAGAGAATAAAAATGCATACATTACAAAAGTCAATTCAACGTATTAAAAAAATATCTAGAATATAAATTTACAAACAATATATACAGATTTAAAATGTGCATGTGTGTAAGTCAGGTAATATCCACAAAGAGCAGCCAAACAATTCATTACGATTAAAATTTCAGAGCTCAATCAAATTCTGTGCCACGATTTTGGATCTCCGATAGCAGGCCCGTCTCAAATAATCCACCATACCCCAAGCCACTGGAATCGTAGCTACTGACAGAAAATAACATAAGGCAGACTTAGCCTGAAACATGCCGGCCGAACTGAGTAGTGGCAAAAGTGTTCTCTGTCTTAAGTCTATATAATGTGGGCAGAACAATACAAAGTGTAGGAGATCCTCTGACGGCAACTGACAAAAGGGGCAGGCTGTAGGTTGCACACTATCTGTTCAGCTTTTAGTTCGTGCCCCTAACGATAAGCAATCAAACCGTGCTTGAGTCAAAGCTCAGCCGTCTACAGGATTATCACTATGGAGAAGATATGGCTGAATAGCATCTGTTGTTGCATACACAATATGCCTTCCGTTTGCACCAATGCGTAAGGCAGCAGACTCCCTATTTGCCCCCAAAATGGTTTTGAACAGTTGCTTTTGTGCTCTAAGCATACATGGGGTCAAAATGTTTGGTGGGCAAACTAGATTGGCGCCGTTTAACTGTCTGATGCATTTCTGAATATACCTGAGCCATGGGATTTTCTTCACTGCTGAGCTGCTTAGGAGGGCTCTTAAAATCTTATGTGAGAGAATTGCTTTCTGATTTGCCCATAATGCCAACCAATGCGAGACCGGAGCCAATAACCACTCATCAGCAATATGGGGGCATCCTAGTTCCAAATGTGTCCCATAGTTTGAGGCAGACTGCGGCAATCCAAGAAGTTTTTTTTAAGGAAGGCATTCTCCACGTCAATTTTTTGGATCCTTTCCATGCCCCACAGTGCAGCCCCGTAGTTGGTAGCAGTTTTTGTTTGAGCCCTGTATACTTCTAAGATAAGTTTAATTGGGCGCCCCACACAGTTCTGTTGAAAGTGTGACAGACCCCCAAGCGCCTGCCTCATCCTCAGACACTGCTTATCAACATGGCCCAACCCTTGCCAATTCTCCGTAAAGCAAATTCCCAGGTAGTCAAAACTAGTGACCCTCGGAATGGGTTTACCTCCACTCCATATCTTGCGCATTTTAAGGTGTCTAACTCCCGAGCTCTTACATGCCACGACTGCAGATTTTTATGAATTAACAGAAAGCCCATGTGAAACCATAAAGTGGGTGTAAACATCCACCAGACTTTGTAGGGTTCTAGGGGTGTGAGCGATTAGAACCATGTCATCGGCATAGCCTAGGACTGGGAGGGGGCCACCGCCCACCGTGATATAGTCCGTGTAAGATTTGACCAAGGCTTGGTATACACCATTTACATAGAGAGCAAACATTACCGGGGCCACAACACAGCCCTGACAAACACCCAAAACGGTTTCAAAGAAAGCTGTGCACTGTCCCTGTTCCCCAAATGTGACACAGGCTGAAGTCTGTTCGTGAATTAGCTGGAGGACCTTAACCAGATCCTCCGGGCATCCCATGTCCCTGAGCTCCGCCCAGAGCATAGCCCCATCTACTTTATCAAATGCAGTGCTCAGGTCCATAAATGCTAAGTACAGGGGCTCACCCCTCACATATTTATAGAGGTAGCTCCCACCAAATACAAATTCAAAGCCTGGTCCCTAGTTCCCAGCCCCGGGCGAGAACCATATGGAGTCTCTGTAATGACCCCAGAGTCGGAGATCCATTGTTCCAACCTTGCCAAGACCGCCCGACCAAAGATTTTAAAAGAAGTATCGAGCAAGGAAATGGGTCCATACGAAAGAGGACTACCGGGATCACCCTTCTTAAAGATGGGGAAAATTATTGCCTGCCTCCATGTTGATGGGTAAAAACCAAGCTCCAGAAATGCATTGAAGCACTTAGTCAAGATTGGAGCCCACAGGGCCACCTCATTGCAGAAAATGTCTGCTGGGATAGCATCAGGTCCAGGGGCATGATTAGGAAGTTGCTTATTAATAGCCACCTCTACCTCTTCTCTAGTTAATCAGAGTTGACATCCTCTAGGCTCTTTATAAGGAGTTAGAGGGTTTGCTCTATATAGGGAGCTAAAATGATTCGACCAAGCCACTGCACTAACATTATTTTCTTTATACGTTTTTACTCTTTTATGGGCGGGACCATTGGCCACGTATTCCCAAAAGGTCTTAGAGTCCCTTGACTGCACAGCCTGAATAAGATCTTCCCAGGCTTGTGCTTCTAACTGGGTCTTCTTTTTTGCCAGGACAGATTTATAATGCGCCCGAGCAGTGACTATCATATACGTCAAACAGCCATCCATCCCCTCCCCTTCCCAATTCCCTGGGAGTGCATGTCACATATCGTGTTAGTTTACACGTCACAGGATGATATTTTCGTCAAAATGAAGCATGTTTACATGAATATCAACAATAACGGAGCAGCTGTGCTAGCCAACCTTCTTCTAAAACATCAAGGCCATCATAATGTTTTAAACAAAAGCTAAAGCTAAAGCAGATCCACGTACCCAATCAAACTGATATACCAACCCTGATAGGGTGCTGTGCTTATAAATGGGTCAATATGCATTAACCTCACACAGCACCAGAAACCTATGGAAAAAGATACAAAACAATAGCAGGAGTCCCTAATCCGGTTAACTCTTAGATCCAGCTAGGTTCACTCAGACCTCCACACCCCGCCACATTTGAATTTACCAAGGTGTGAGCTGTCTAACAAGCATCCAGTAGGCAATCCCAATTATATATAAGAATCCACCAGACCCCAAAATTGATTTTTCCGAGCAGATCGAGACATCCACTTGTAGCCAACACGCTCCATTCCGCAGCTTAGATAGCATTGTTGAAAATAGGGCATTAGTAGGTGGCATTTCTGCCTTTCTGGGGAGAACGATAAGTCTGTGAGGTGCAAACAGCATGATATGAATTAGTTTACATTTCAGAGGATCCTCATGCTGGTCGTCTTTGCCCTCCCCAAACATGGGACCCTGGGAAGGTTCGATCTCAGAGTCACTTACATGTGAGCTTTGACAGTGTACCATATCCCAAAATGGTCTAATTTGTGGGCAAGGCCATAGTATATGTCCCATAGTGCCTAAGTCCACACACTGGGCCTCATTACAGGTCTGGCGGTAACCCTGCGGTGCGCCTGTCGGGTTGCCACCGGAACTGTAATGATTTATCAGCGCCTGACTTCCCGGTGCCACCGGGCTATAACAAATCTGGCAACTGGGAAGTCAAGCGCCAGTACATTTGTTAATCCCCATTCCCATAGAGTCCTATGGGACTCTATGGCAGTTGGGACATGGGAGCACTGGCACCTTTAACAACGGGGCAGGTGCTCTCTTGACAAGTCTGCATACCTTGGCCACTGTGCCCAGCAGGGTCCAAACTGTCGGGCACAGCAGCTCTGTGTGAAGGATTCTAACCGGGCATCACACACTGGATCAGGACTCTTGCCCTTAGCCTAGGATATAGCGCTCAATTAGAATACTTTCTCTTTATTTTCTATGAATTTGAATTGAGCCGATACCCAAACCGTCACACACCCTTTTTTACAAATACCCCGGGACACAATGGACCATGAACCAGGCCGGTTGGTGGGAATACAATATTTATTTTAATTTCAAAGAAAAATCACACCATTTTTGTATGGGGCAGCAATCACCAATGGGGTGATAATTACAACAAAATCCATTGAAATATACTTGGGTAACCTTCTACAAGAACATATCCAAAGTACAAATGAAAAGGAGCACTTTTTCAATTAGAATAGATAGCACCCAAGTTAAGGTTTCCCCCTACAATGTCCTCTCAACCCACAAGTACTCGAATTCTGAGTGGATAGAAAGAAGCAGTACACAGTCAGGGATATGAGGCAGCAAACAATCAAAATCTGACCTTCCCTCACAAAAAAAAAAGATTTTAAACCCTTAGCAATGGGCTAAAATGACACTCTGATTTCAACAAATAATTATCTGTGTAATTAAATAATGATGTACATATGTTTTATCACAGTCTCAGAGATGTTATATCACTAGCAGCTACAAGGTAAGGGATCACAAAAGGCATATAGTTCACAAAAAAAGGTTGATGCTGAGAACACAGTGCAGTCAAATCACACATGGAAAAGTCGAATTTTGCTCTTTTTCAGCTATAAATGTCAAAAAACGTTTTTTTTAAATGGGTAAAAAACCCAAAATCGGAATGCGGTTTTTGGGCTGGGTGATTGATCCACATCACAGGGACAATATAGAAGTGAAAGAGTGACTATAGCTGAAGAATTTAATGAGATTTTCAAGGTGGAATGAGGTTCGATTTTAGGAAAATAGAGCAGTTAAAAAGAGAACATTGGTTTTAAAACTAAATTATATAGACTATATTGTTAAAGAAAGACACGGTACGTTCCAAGATTGATTCGCGACGTCAACCTTTTTACCCCACGTTCAGCTTTATGTGGAAATTAATTTGATTATTCCAAATATGGCTAAGGATGTATGATCTTGCAAGACAAAAAGAGATCAAGGACAAGATGCACAGAGAATTCAAACAGTCTTAAACAAGTTACTAAAACAAGGATAGGATTTCTTAAAGAATAGAACAAAGACAAAGTATCAAAATGGGTAGACTATTTTTTTTTTTGTTTTTTTTTTTTGTTTTATTGGTTTGACAAAGTTAAACCTTTAACATTCCTTTAGCAGTCCCTCCTCAAAGAGGTGGAGGCCCCCCAAAATTGGGTAGTGTTCAAAGGGCTTCTAGGGGTCTCTGAATAATCACCCCTTGGCCAGAGTCGCCAGCTGTTAGGGGGCGACCACCTCCGACTCTCCCTCCTCCCATTCCAGGTTCAGGGATTCAACAAATTTCAGTGCGTCCAAGGTACGGCCCACTTTCTCAGCTGTAATGAGCCTTTCCCAATACTCTTCTTCATTCTCCTCCGTGATCAGACTCGTATAATTTCCCATATACCTAAGACGAGTCAATTTCAGGTTCGGACAAATTAGCATAACATGCCTTATAGTTTCCAGTTGGCCCTTCTTTCTACAGAATCTACAGTATGCTTGTGATTTGTCGATTTGCCTTCTACGCCACCTTATTTCTCTCGACTGCCAGATGTTAAATCTACAGCGCATAAGCAGATCTCGATAGTGCTGAGAGGGAAATTTCATCAGATATGGCGGTAGCAGATTCAGGACTTTGCGTTCCCAGATGATGTTGTGACATAGATCACGTGCTAATGTCTTTTCCTGGGTTTCCTCCCAATCTTTTTCCCGATTTATTCTTTTGGCTTTTTCTGGATTATTTTTCAAAGTGTCATCGGAAATTGTCAGGTGTTTTAAAGTTTCTTCACAGCTCTTTTTCCAGTCTTGAAGAATTGAGTCACAATAGAGAACGCCTGATTTTGCTAGAATTCTGAATGGTGCAGGCGGGTTGTCTAAAATACACTTTCTGTAGAATGATAATGATTTCCACGTTGTTATTGAAGAAATAGATTGCAGTCTTAGTTCCATTCTTATAAGATCCAAAGGTAGCGAATTTGGTAGGCGTAAGATCTTTCGCCAAAAATAGGCTTCGCAGTGGTTCCAGACCTCCCATTTTAGGGCTAAAAGGGCCTCGGCTCCATATGTGATGACAGCTATTACCTTTTGCTTATAGAAGATTGTAATCGGCAATAGAGAAAATTTTCCGTATCTGCGGTGTACAAGTAGCCCTTGATTAACCAGGCTTTTTAGTTTTTCTCTGATCAGGGTGTAGTGATCCCGCTCATTCTTGCTTCTGTTAATTCTTATCCCGAGGTAGATCGTAGTGTCGACCACTGCCAGTTTTTCTTTATCTAATGACCAAGACGGTATTTTCCCTGCCGATTTCTTTCCGCGAGATGATTTCAAGGTCAAAATCATAGATTTTTTTGCATTTACTTTCATGTCATTGGCTTTCAGATATTCATTGAAGGCCTCGATCCTGCGTTGAAGACCTATCGGTGTCTGGTCTAGAAGCACTGCGTCATCTGCGTATAGTATCCATGGTATTTCTATGCCATTTACCTTCGGAGGGAAGGCCCGGATCCGGTCTTGTGAGGATTTCATATCAGCCATATAAAGTATGAAGAGAAAAGGGGCGAGGGCACATCCCTGCTTAATACCTCGGGATGTCTTGATCCTCCTTGATAGGCCACCATCTGCATTGATCTGAACTTGGATCAGGTACCAGTGTATAGTGCCTGGATTGCCTCCAATAGGTCCACAGGGCATCCCCAATTGCTCAGTTTGGCCCATAGCCGTTCTCTATTTATTCCATCAAACGCCTGTTCTAGATCTATAAAGGCCAGGTAGATAGGTGTTTTTCCTTTTAAGGCCTTCGCTTTTAGTATATTGATCAGGAACAGGTTAAGGCTAGTGCCCACTCCACTCACGAAGGCAGTCTGTCTTTCGTCTAGAATTCCGGCTTGAACTGCCCAATTCTTTAAATCCCGTAGGAGAATGGATGCGAAAAGCTTGCCAATGGAGTCAAGTAGCGCAATCGGCCTGTAATTTCTTGGATTGCCGCGCTCACCTTTTTTGAAGATAGGCACGATGTAGGCCTCCGTCCATGAACTCGGTATTTGCTTGTTTCTCGCTACTTGCTTGAAGAGTGCGTAAATTAGTTCAGACCAACCTTCCATGCTTGCTTTCAGCATTTTATTGGAAATGCCGTCTGGGCCGGCAGCCCTGGAAGAGCTTAATTTTTTAATCAACATTTGAATGTCATCTTTATCAAAGTTCAATGACCACGTAGCGTTCCCTGGTCTTTTTCCAATAATCTTTGTCTCAGTTTTTCCTTTAAACAGG
The DNA here is from genome assembly GCF_040938575.1 of Ambystoma mexicanum. Classification (NCBI taxonomy): domain Eukaryota; kingdom Metazoa; phylum Chordata; class Amphibia; order Caudata; family Ambystomatidae; genus Ambystoma; species Ambystoma mexicanum. Next base: position 808,289,959 of record NC_090925.1, on the reverse strand, counting down.
GCAGTGTAATGGTCGAACCAGTTTTTCTCGGAGACTTGGTTAGTACCTATGGCCGACTGATTAGAGTCTCTGTTGTTGATTAGATCCCAGGTACTTTTTGTGTTGTTTGCTGCTAAAGCAGCCATCATGTGTTCTGCGTCGCTTTGAGTTCGTTGATATCTGGTTGATTTTAGCCAATTCTTGTAAGTTTGACATTTCCTTTCCAGATCGCATTTGTCCAGGCTATGGGATTTTTTAATACGCCTAAGGTCGGCTCTGTATCTTTTCCGTCTGGCGACTACAAATTCGTTGAAGGCGTGTTTCTTTTTTATCTGCTTCAGCTTAGATGGATCATACTGAACTTCATAGGCTTTGAACAGCCATTTGTAATCAACCACCTCCTCTCCCTTTTCTACAGCATCCTGGAAGTTTTTCACCAGTGTAGGTATGATCTGATCTTTCAGTCGCAGTCTGTTTCTTCCCCATGATATCTCAGTTTCCATCACCTTTCCTTCCTTAGGGAGAGTTCTTGAATCCCATGCAAGTTCAGTTTCCAGAAGAGAGTGGTCACTATTTGCTTGCTTGATGACTCGAAACGAGTTTATCCAGGCCAGCGTATCTCTTCCCACAAAACAGTAGTCCAAGCAGGCTCTCAATTTTCCGCTATGCCAAGTATCAGCCCCCAATAGGTCACCCTTTGTTTGGCTATTTAACATCATCATATCCACTATGCCCATTTCCGTCATCCATTGGCTTTCTTTTCCTGTGAGATTTTCAAACTCTTTAATTTTGCCCCTTTTGTCTAGGAGTTTGATGTTTAAATCGCCATTCAGCATTATAAGCTGATCATCTTCCTCCGTCATAGACTTGTCAATAGCGTTCGTGATTGATTTTAAATATGATCCTGGGTTTGGCATGTTTTCTCTCCAGTATGTATTAATCAATAGCAATTTAGTAGGCTCCTCCTGGTTTTCTGTTGTAGAGGTAATTTTCAATATTTGGACGTAAGGATTTGGAATTTCATGCTTGAGTATTTGTAAGTTGCTATAGATTTTTTTAGAACCATTAGGCCAGCAAACGGTCGGCCTCTCAGCCCCTTCTTTGCCCGATTGAAATAGACTTCAAATCCTTCGCATATTGGAGGATCACACAGCCATGATTCTTGGATACAAATAAGATCGTATTTGGTCAAGAAAGCGCTTTCCGTCGAGAACACGTGCTGGAATCCTCTGGTGTTCCATGAGGCACAGCGAACGGATCCATGCCCCCTTCCCTTATTCTATTGTTTCTTTTTTGAGTTATGATCACTTGACGTAGAGGTCCAAACATTTGGTTTATTTTCAAATTTGGTTTTCATTTTTGTTTCCTTCCTTGGGTTTTGTGAATTATCAATCGTGAACCTCAAGGATTTTAAGTTATCGACATTTCCTTTGGTGCTGTGTAAGTAGGTTTCAGGGTTCTTTTTGCCTTCTTTTAAGTTTCTTTTAGGAGTCTTCCTATTGTTTCCTTCTTTTTCTTGACCCTTATTTTCCCACCTTTCCCCCCTGGACTCTTCTTCGGTACGGGATGAGGGCTCATTATTTCCTTTTCTTCTGTCCTTTGAGGATATATTGATATTGTCATGCTTAATATCATCCTCCAATTCTGTCAGGCGGAATCCCTTCTTTTTTAGGATGTCAGTTGCTTTCAGAAATTTCTGCTTAATATCATTTGAGTTGAGATGCAATATAACTTGGTCCATTCTTAGTTCTCTTGGGAATTCCACAACTTTGATGTCCTCGGTAGATATCGTACGTAGAGCTGATGTTTGGTTACAAAGCGAGACGATGTATCTTCTATTGAGCAAAGCCCTTCTTGGTCCATTTAGTGTCGTCTCTAATTTCAAACGGTATTCTTTTGGTAGAGCTGGCCTCAGCGGGGGGGCGGACACTTTCGTTCCTTTATTGCTCTTCTGTGTTTCTATAATTCTGTTCTTTACATCCTGTTTTAGGTGAGAGTCTTCAAGTTGAAATTGTACCCTCCTTTCTTTAGCAGCCAGCTCTAATCTTTTTTTCTCCAGGGTTTTGAAGTCAGCAAAGTTGTCATCAGCTTCACTGGATTCTTCCATTTCGCGTGGGTCGGGTCGGCTTTTTGTCTCCTTTATGATAGTCGGTGGAGTATCTCGTCGGGGATTCTTATTATTAGAGGGATTAGAGCACCTCTCCACCATCTCCCAATTGTCCAGAGTTTCCCATTCTGATGGGCTGATGCATTGCCATTCTTCATCCTCCCTATATTCTTCCATCATGTCAATCAGATCACTTAGATCTGCTCGTTGGTCTGATTCATCGACATTGGTCTTCGGGGCAGGAGTGGGGTGGATCCCCCCTTCCACGTCCTTGGCATCAGTATCCATCAACAAGTTTGTATCTCTCATTGCCAGTTCTCTCCTCGGCTTCTTTGCCTGTTGGTAGTTTTCTCTTCTTGGAGGCGTTCTTAGATTCCTTAAGAATGCCCTAGAGCCGTTTGTCTTCCGTTTTAATCCTTCATTTTTTGTTTTTTTACCGTTTTCGTTAAGTTTATCCTTCAGTTCAGTTTTCTTGTTTGAGAGCAGATCCTTGGATGCCCCACCTCTAAAGATGGCAAAGTTTGTTTTTTTTGGTTGAAGTTTGGAGTCTAAAGTTCCCGTCCCCTTACAGCCAGGAGAGATCAATATTACCTCTTCGGTCATTTGTTCAGTTTGCAAAGGTTGATGTGGCTTGTTTTGACTTAGTTTCATGGGACCTTTGCCTCGACGCGGATTTTCAACCAAGCTTATCTCCTCTTTTCTCTGTTTACATTGGTTTCGCATCCACTTGCAGTCTTCCAGAACCGCCTCCATCAATAGGGACTTGTCATTGGCATCTCTCCTCGCCAGATCCGTTAGGCGATTTTGCCATGTGAGCGATTTTTCGGCTTCTTTGTCCATTCGTACATTCAAGTTCCTCAGGGACAGATCTGTTTGTATATTTGCCTCTTTAATTTGTATGTTAGTAGCAGTCATTTCTTTCACAGAGTCATTTATCATCTCGTACAATTTTAGGTATGGAGCCAGTGTGATGTTCAGCGAGGTCATGATCATTTGCTGAAGGTGATTCATATCTTTTTCTCTGGCCATTTGGTACGTGTCTTTAATTAGCTGTATTGTTTGGTCTTTCGTAAGAGCTTTACAACACTGCTCTTGGCCATCCGACACAGGCATCTGAGTTATCTTTGTTGTCACTTTGGGTTCTGCAAAATGGTCTTGTGGTTTTGAGCTTAGGAGTCTATCTTCAAGAGATCTTTGTGATAGGGTCAGTGGCCTGGGGTCTCTTTGGGTTTTTGTTACGAGAAACTCGGCCCCCACAACCTCCAACTCCACGGCACTCCCTTTGGTTTGGTCCTTTTCAAGTTCAGCCATTTTCTCGCTTATTATCGAGAAACTTCTCCTTTTTTCTCTCTCAATTTTCCCCGTCAAAAGGGTGAGGTCTTGCATGATTTTGCTAGCTAAATTTGAGTTACTCAGTTTAGCTAGAGGCAACATAGTCGTTCCTTCAGGGTCTGTAGTTTTTAGCGGAGATTCGCTTCCAAAATTCCATAGGGTTTCCTTTTCAAGTCTGGCCTTTGGGGGAAGCGTCCCCTTAGGGTATGGTGTCTCCAGTATATCTTTATGGAGGTTCCAAGGAGGAGATTGATGGGCCGTACGGTCATTAGGTAACAGGGCAGTAGTCCTCTGCTGGATGTTGTTTTGGGGGCTCCTGTCCTTGGGCCACTGACCTTGGTTCTCTTCCCTGTGTGGCTGGAAGACTTCGCTTATCGTTGTGGATTCCTCCATCTCTCTTAGGTGCTGCTTTTTTCCCCCTGTTTCCTTGTTTGTTTCCAGCGAAGCTTTCTCCCATAGTTCTAACTCATTTATGACCCGTTGATCCTCCTTTTCCTCGGTAGACTCCCACAGTAAAGATCTGTTTGTAGTATCCATTAAAGTCAAGGTAGGAGAGGCCAAAGCCTCATCCCGACTAGTATTTTCGTCCAGAATACTTCCACACATGTTCCGTATAGGTGCAATTCCACCATTGGCTACCTCAAAAATTGGCATGTTTACAGAGTCAATTTCTTTTCTTGGGGGAATTACAGGTGAAATCGGACCACGTGAGTCTCTCCAATTATCAGAGTTTCTAGATTGGTCTTGTGTATCCGTCTTCTTCACAAGGCTCGGATTAGCCGAGAGAACTGGACCTTTCTCGGAGGGCGCTCCTACCGTCTGATTAACTTCAATTAAACTTTTTCCTTTGCCTCCTGGGGACACAGTTCTAATCATTTTGCTCAGATAGCCTTCACCGGGAGTTAGATCTAAATTCTTAGCCTGATCGGCGCCCTCCTCATACAAGTTCGATGTTTCAGGGGAGGGTGGGGAGTGGCTTATAGGTGCTTCGAGAGTGGAAGCTGTACAAGCCTTAGGTAGAGCAGGTATTTTTGGAACTAATCGCACAGGATCTTCTGTAGCCATACTCAACCTTTTTCCACTACCTATATCGATCGTAGTGGCCCCCATAGATGAACTTTCCCGCTTCTTAGGGCAAAAGGGTAGACGAGATTGTTTCAATGACGGCAAGGTCTGTACACACTCCGGGCTGCCATTAGCTTCTGGGAGTGATGTAAATTGTTGCCTTACCTGCAGGCGAGTTCGCACAGCTGTTCCTGATGCGTCCATGTGCACAGCCGTAGATTTCATCTTGTAGTGCAGCTCCTCAGTGTGAGCTTTTATTTCCTCAGCTCTGCCTGTCGTAGCAGTTGGCTTTTATAGTGTAATGCTTGCTTACGCAGCCCAGCAGCCAAACAGCACAACAGCAGGGTAGTCCGTATGTCGATGCCCTTTGCGCGCTCGAGCTTAGCGCCGCAAGGGTGCTTGGGAAGAGCCTTTATGGCACTTCCTGGAGGCGGAGCCTGGGGGCGGGCAAGGGGCGGAGCTAGGACCGCACTTCCCTCTCCTTCAATGCGCCGCTCCTCGTTCTCCTCACTCCTCACTCCTCCCAACAGTAAATGCAGCCACAGCACAACAGCAGGGTAGTCCGTATGTCGATGCCCTTTGCGCGCTCGGGCTTAGCACCGCAAGGGTGCTTGGGAAGAGCCTTTATGGCACTTCCTGGAGGCGGAGCCCGGGGGCGGGCAAGGGGCGGAGCTAGGACCGCACTTCCCTCTCCTTCAATGCGCCGCTCCTCGTTCTCCTCGTTCTCCTCACTCCTCACTCCTCCCAACAGTAAATGCAGCCACAGCACAACAGCAGGGTAGTCCGTATGTCGATGCCCTTTGCGCGCTCGGGCTGGGTAGACTATGTGTGGCTATGGGATGGGGATTTGGACAGCCAACCGGATTCAGGACTCAAAAAGGTTCTGGTCACACGAAGGCAGCTCTCCTAACAGCAAAGAGCTGGGCAAGTATGGTCACTGGATGATGGCAAGGGTACAGCAGGCATGCAGGTAGTGAGCAAAAGGCCGGTCTGGTCACAGGATGCTCCCCAAGGTACCACCATTTTCCCCCTTTAATATTGGGAATTTGGTGGAATTTTTGGATCAATGGCCTTGCTGGGATAGGATCAGCTATGCTTTGGCCTTGCACTAGAGTCTGGAATCTTGCAAAGATGGATCTTGAATGTCAGGATACGCAGACACTGGAAATTCAGGAGAGTGTGTGTCCTGTCTCTGTGAGCTCCCACCCCTTTTATAAAGCGGGTGACAACACCGGGTATATTGTTGGGCAGAACTAAGCTAGACCTACCCCCAAGAACCAGATAGGGTAGCCAACGTTGGTTGCCTCCTCTAGGAGGGCACTCAGTTTATGAGGTTGTGTTGTATGAGGTGCAAAGCCTTACCACAGTCCTTTTTGCCAAAAATCTATCTTAACACAAATCACACATTTGTACAGTTGTGGCACTTTTGCGAATTACATAAGCAGATTGCCTATTTCACGCACAGCATGGCCGACCAACTTTGTACGCCACTGTTTCGTCCTTCTAATAGTTTTTTGCGATTTTAGCGAGAACCGCTTCACCCAAAATCCCACAACTTTAGGTGTGTGTGCATATTATCATAGAGCATATTTCTATTAATTTTTAACATTCCACCATATGTACTTTCCCCATGATTTACATACTCCTGGCCTTGGTGTCCCATATATGCTATTAACGGCCGCAATATCTTGTTCGGAAGCCACGAAAATCACATTTAAACTGTACAAACTTTACATTTCTGCGCTGTCCGGTTATAGAATTATCAGCCTTAAAAGTGTATTCATCAAATAGTATTTCGAGCCAGATGGGGCTGCCTTTGTCCTCCAAATATGATCATGTCTTTCCAGGCTACCACCAACAGTCAGTTCAGCCCAGGGTGGCCATGGGGGATTCCCAATTGGATTGAATGTTTATTGTCACTTCCCCCCTTCACACGTAGGTGTCCCAGATCCATTGTCTCAAGCTGAAGCCCAGACAGATGTCTGATGAGCGTGTGATATTTCTTTCTCTTGGTCCATTCAAAGGTAGCAATTAACATTCATGTGTCCCAGAAATGTCTGATGGCTCCTTTTGGGGGAAGGCCTTAGTTTAGCCAGCAGAAAAAACAGTTCTGGATCTTCCAAAGTCCAGCCACTGCATTTAATTCTTTATTTTATGTTGTTCTGAATCAGAAGCAAGCCTATTGAAATAAAACATCCCATATATGTTTTCCAGCAAAACCCCCTTTACATTGCTAGGCCAAGACAGGGCCTTCTTTCAACATTTTTCTTTTAAAAGGGGCCTTTTTCCTGGTTTGCAAAAGTGCATTTTAACCAGTGGTGAAGTCTGCTGGCTGACCATTTCAAAAGGTTTTCTCTTCCTTCTGACTTCCCAACATTGTTTTGCCCTAGTCAGTTTCACTTATACAACAATCTGTTCAAGACACAGGTCCACTGAAATTGACATATTCCCTTTGAGCTAGGTTTTCTTTTGAAGCAGTGATTTTTCACATTTTGTAGCCCAAAAGTCAAGTGTTTTTACATGCAGCTTAAAGTAAACCTTCTGTTGATTTCCCAGACTTGGTCTGACACAGCCTGCCATTCAGGGATAATGCTCTTTTCTGATGGAGCATAATCAGAATATTGATGGGCATGGCAGGGCCTCACCGATAAAAGCAGAGTAATGTAGAACAGATGAAAACAGCATCAAAGCGGAATCATTTTAAATGTAAAATATTTCCCCTTTTCAATGGGAAACTTTTGGCTAGCAGCAAAGCAGCGCAGCTTCTCACTTCGCTCCTTTAGTACATACAAGAACACACCCCAACAGCCTTTCTCTGGGTGCTCCCTGTTCTAACTTGCCCAATGGTGTTTGACAAAACAGTGCAGCCATCCTTTTGTAGCTGCAAAATGCAGTTTTGATGCGAGGCAGTGGTGCTCAAAGGAGCCAGTGCAGCCATTTTGCTGGTTCGGCTGACGTGCAGCTTGGTTATGGATGCAAATCCTGCGATTGTCAATGTATCCCACATCCGGCAGGCAGACTTGTAGTTTGCTGGTCTGGAAACAAGGGTGCCAGTGAGTTTACCAGCACCTTTTGTTTCCGGACCAGAAACATTATAATGAGGCCCACTGGCTCCAGCATGCCAGTGAGGGCTCCAACTCCAGTCTATATGACTTGGGAAGGCCTGCTGAATTATTTTTTTGAATCTCCCTATTTTTGAGGCTAAAAGACACTGCTGGAATACTTGGAAAATATTGATAAATGTCCCCAACAGCCAATGTCAGTCCAAAGTCGCTAGACCTCATTGTGGCCAATGTAATGTTTCTACCCATGCTATTTGGGATGTACATGCAATAGGACGTACGCAGGTGTAGGGACATAGTCACTTCACATTCTAATTCCATTTCACATGGAGAGGGTTTGGCATTTCTGGAATGGGTCCAAGTATGTGATGATCACAGAGAGCATGGTCCTATAGCAAAGCCAATCTGAGTCCCCAATGCTTAGGATGTGCAGCGCCTCTTGAAACGAAAGTTTCCAAGTCATCATTTACGTGCATTACCCTAAAAATTGCCAGTCTGTGTCTTGCCTGGGATGTAGCTTATATTGCAGTCCATATGAAAGCATTGCGCTCACACTAATCTTAGACAGGGCCACACGTGTGTCAATGCCCACCCTGGATTGCATTTTGTGCCAATGTCGACTCGTTGGCCCTAAAACAGGGTGTACCTTAATGTGCATGGAAGGTTTCATCAGCGGAATAGCCAGGATCTCCAACGGGGCACGCGGGTGTAGTAAAGCAAGTTCCATCTTTCTCCAACTCGACAACTCTTCAGAGTTGAACCATCTCTTAACCGAGCACACCTGTGACGCTAAATATTAGGTTCTCGAAGACGGCAGTGCCAGGCCACCATCAGCTTTCAATGACTGCAATATTTTTGCCTTCCCCCCCCCCCACCCAAGCCATATACATTTGGAAATGTGTGCGTCTAATTCTGTGAACATCTTAGCGGTGGGTGAAGTGGGCATCATAGAGGCCAGATATATCAATTTCAGGAGGGAATTCACCTTAAAAAGGCATTTATTTTACCTGTGAGCAAAAACGCTATTTTATGGAGCACACGTGAATAGTTCAACTCAAGAAATTCTTGAAGCTTTGCGCTTACATTTATCCCAACATATTTAATACAGTGTTGCTGTAATCTAAACAGCGTTGCACTGCCTGGATCCCAAGGAATATCTCTCCTTATTGAAGAACATATGCTCTGTCCCAGTTAACCCTATATCCCGCTATGGGCCCATATTTTTGCAACAAATGTAGTATAAGTGGTAGCGACCTCGCGCAACACCTCATGTAGAGCAGGGTATCCTCTGCATAAAGCGAAATTCGATGTTCCTCCAGTCGTCTCACAATGCCCATCCACCCCAGATTACTGCAGACCTACACTGCCAGCGGCTCTATAGCAGCAGCATATAAAAGAGGTGACAATGGGCGAGTGCCAGTGTGCTGAGAGAATGGGTTGGAGGTGATACCATTTGTCCCTACACACAGTGGGCATGTTAAAAAGCAAATCGGATCAGCCCTATGAACGGATCTGCAAAACCGAATGTATTCAGGATTGCAAACATATAATCCCATTTGACTTTTTTAAAAACCTTTTCAGCGTCAAGGGATAGGATTGCATCGTCTGGGTCTGCTTCTAATGCCATGACATGTAACAGTGGTCTTAAATTATTTGCTGAATGCCTTTTCTTGATAAATCCAGTCTGATTGTTATGGACCAGCAACGGAAGTACTATTTCAACACAATGTGCCAAATACTTTGCTAGAATGTTTGTATCAGAGTTTATCAGTGAGATAGGGTGGTAGGAGGTACATTCTTGAGTGTTGTGGCCTTTTTTGTGGACAATCACGATATTAGCGGCAAGCATAGTGTCCAGGAAAGAACCACACTCAGCTGATTTGGAGAACAAGGATTACGGAATTGAGTACAATGATTCGGCAACAGATTTATAGAGATCGATAGGCAAGCCATCTGTCCAGATGGCCTTCCTGGTGCCAGGGCATTAATCACCCAGCTTATTTCCTCCGCAGTAATCAGAGCATTGAGAGCATGCGACTCTAGGCAGCAGACTGGAACGCAGAAAATGGGAGGTTCGGCGTACAGTTCTCTTTAAAATTCTGCAAATCGGAAATTAATTTTGGCATCCCCGAAAGAAGAGATTATTTGAGCCCTCTGCCTACCTCTTAATGCCAGTGCCATCATATGCAATGGTCTATCACTCTCCACATAGAATGCTTGGGACCAGCTAAGTATTTTTGAACGCAAAGTGACAACACTTGTTTTAAGTTCTGCCGGAATTTTAAGTAGGTGCGCATATGTGTCAGGTCATGTCTGTTCAGCTGTGTCTCACGTTCTGACCAAGTCTTCAGTTTATGGGACCATCGCATGTACATTGCCCATGAAGGTATACCTTACAGGCGTCCCCACATTTATGAACCATATATTCCGTTGATAGATATATGTGTTACAAAGTCTGGGTATTTCAGAGCCACCAGGTTCAATCTGGGAAAAGAGACCAATTTCAGAGCGGTAGAGAGCGTCACATGCAGGGGAACTGGTGCATGTTCAGAGAGAGTCATGGGAAGTATAGTACATTTATCTACTATGTGCATAGCAATAAGCCAATAATCAAGTCTGGAGTAGCTGTGATGTATTAGGATAAAAAGTATAGTCCATTTTCCCCATAGGTTTCGTGTCTGTCAAATTTCAATTCCAAGGTCCCATTCAGATCCCCACCCACGATCGTCAAATTACCCAAATATCAGGCACAAGCTGCAGACATGTATGTGAAGAGGCTTGGGTATCAGCGGTGGGTGCATAGATGTTAAGTAGCATAATAGACTGCTGTCGAAGGGCCCCCTGAATCAGCACATACCGACCATCCTTGTCCGCTTGTGTATGAATCACCTTAAAGGGAACGTGCTTGTGTATTAAAAAGGAAAATCTTCTCTTTTCTTGACAGGGGGAATGCGCTGCTACTCAAACCCAACCACGGCAGAGCTTTCCAGATGCAATAGCATTAAAATGTGTTTCCTGTAGGAAGATTATATCCCTTCTAGATCCTTCATATAGTTAAGCATCCACCGTGCTTTAATGAGATGGTCCAAGCCCTGGATGTTAAGTGTAATGCATAAGAGTGAGGCTATCAGACCATATATGAGAGGCCTTACGAATGTTCAAGCAATGTCCCACCCCGCAATAGAATTATTGCATCATCATCAAAACAGAAGGCATGCACTCAAAGCCCCTCCCAACTATAAAAAAAGCAACACAAAACACAAATATTGGAATAGAGGAACTAGATCCAATAAGAAACCAAGGTAGCCCATGCATAGGGTAGCGAGAGTGAACCCCAGTAACCTGCATCCCATCTCCTCACATCCCAATGTCCCCTGGAAGGGGGGACATTGGACATTTCCAAAATAAAAGAGGATTAGAGATTGTCATGGGGGGAAAAGGTGAACCATGGGTGGCAAGCTATTCATAGCGCCTCGTCCCTTGACGATCGATGTAAAAGATCAGCAAATGTGCACAGCTCGAGTCCATACCTCAAAACGTAGGTCCAGATCCGTCAGATCGTCACCGCTGCACAATCTGGCACCGAATTCCGAACACAGGTCAGGGGAGCCGCCAGCCCCAACAATGGTTGACGCATGCATTGTGAACGCTGTCCTTTAATTCGGTCTTCAGTGCCTCAAACAAGTGGTTGAAGCCCTTCCTGCATCTGGAGACTTCCAGCGAGAAATGGTTGAAGATCCTTACTGTAGAAGTTTCTACTTGCATGTCCCCTGTTGCCCGATATTCCTTCAAAATTGCCAGTTTGTGCTGGAACTTCAACAGTTACATAGTAATAATGTGTGGGCAGTCCGCTGTGGCTGGCTTAGGGATGGGGGCTCTGCATACACATTCAATGGTGACAGAGCATGAGTTCTCCATGTGTGTCTTATCTTTTAAGAATCCTTCCAAATCAGTACCTCAGCATTTACAGGGATCCCAACGAGGCGAGGATTGTTGCGTCTGGGCCTATTCTCTTGATCCTTCATCTTGGCCCCCAAGCATTGCACTGCCTTAATCACCCAGTCTAGATCCGTGGAGATTGTGTCGGGATTATCCTCCAACGTGCTGATGTGTTGTTCATGGTCCGTTGTGCGTTCTGCTTGGGCATTAAGTTGGGTTTTCACATCCTTCAGCTCTCTCATAATGTCTTGAACCGTATTCATTTACCAAGTCAGTTGTACAATGGTCTTCATTTTGGTCAGTATAGCCTGCAATTGCATCTGAACCTCCATCCTCAGGTGTCTTCTAGTCAAGCGGTGCGAGAGTGTGCTAGTGGGGATGATGCTGCCAACAAAATCCATGTCGGATGTGCGTGGCTTAACAGTGCCGCCGTGAGCGTTCAAATTTGTTTAGAGTTTGGTCTGAAGCAGATCTGGATGAGGGAGGAATGGTGATAAAGGTGTTTTAGCCCCGGCTGGTACAGGTAGTGTTATATGGACCTCAGGCACATGAGGCGAGTCTCCAATAGTAGAGTAGGGTCACCAAGAGCTCGGGAGGCACTACTGTGAATCTACACAGTCGAATTTCCGGCCATTCTTACAGCCCACCAGCTACTCCATATTAAAAAGTTCATGGTGAGTCACACCATGTCTGAAGAACCTATTATATCATAGGCATCAATGCTTCTTAGCGCTAGTTCTGTAGGGCCTGTGCCAAGGTCTGCTCTTGGCCATTGGCGAGGCATGATCCCACAGTGACGGTGCACGCAGGAACGGGCCGTCACTCCATCTAGCAGGCCATTGGTGAGGCATCAGGATGCAGTGCAGCATACTGGGTAACAGCAGTGGGACGGCTGATCGGTCGGTTGTGATAGGCCCAGAGCAGCGGCTGATGTGCTGGTATGAGTAGTACCTTTGCCAACACCATCCGCTTCCCGTAGTCTCTTCCTCCTCTGGTGTGTCTATTATGTATGGGCTCTGCAGGCCATGAGGTCGGGCCGTGGCACATGCCTTCCTCCCGGGTTCTCCGGCCCTGGAGCACTCGGGCAATTCGCCGGTCCCACAGCAAGGAAATCTGTCAGCGGGTGCCAAAAGCTGTGGTGTCACAAGCTGCCAAAGCAAAATCCCAAGATAACTTGTGCATTAACAAACCAGTACCACCGCCATCAGGACATGCCTCACAACAGACCACCAGCAGTCGAAATGTTTAAGAATCATATCCTGTACATGAGGTGGGATGTTATTAAACTCATGCAACATAACTTGCTTGCAGAGGAGCTCCGTCACTCTGCGGCTATCTCGCTCAGGATCTCGAGCACCCCCCATGCCTCAATTTTCGGTTAGAAAATAAAGGTTGAAGAATTGTAACTTTTATTGAATTTTATTAACATTTCCAATGCCTATCATTTCACCTCCAATATCGTCATATGCGTAGGCTGTTTTCCCCGACTGTGTCCTTAATTTGCGTGGCCCGTGTTATTGTAACAATATGCTCAAGTTCATTAAAAGAAATGTACCAACTCAAGATTATCGATTGCCTCCTAGGCCATACTGCCAGCACGTTACATTTTGTGGCATTAATCTGCAGGTTACCATCAGACATGGTATTTACATACTCAATAATCCCCTTCTGTAGGACAGTAAGAGTCCAAGCAATCAGAACTTTGTCATCTGCGTAGGTGAGCAAGAGTATTCCCTCCCATGAGCCGGTGATTTGTTTATGAGGCATAAAACATACCTCACACAAATTCACACACAACAGAATTTCAAACATTTCATAAATATGTTTTATCAAAAATCCATTCATAGAATTAAAACAAGCAAAAATGTATAAACAAAAATCAACAAAATCTAGCCCTTTTAAAACCGAAAGCAACGTAAGACAATTTCATCAAACATTCCATTAAAAACAAACTCACGCCTTTCAGTTCCCTATTGGCATACTACACACCCTACTATCAGAAAATATATATTTTCAAAATGGTACCAAGGCAATAATTAGGGAGAGGTGTGTGCCATTTATCAACCTCTCCTACACGCTTAAAGTAATTACATATGACACATGGACACATATGTAATACAAGTTGCCCTCTAATCATCCAATCTCGGGGGAGGCATGCCCACCACATCTCACATTGACTCCATAAATCAGACAGATACAAGTTGAAAAGGGTCGGCGCCAGGACACAGGCCTAATTTTAACTAACTGAGAGGCCAATGCAGACTCTTGCCTCACACCCACAGTTTTGTGACTTCACTTGCTAATGCATCTCAAACGACTGATGAATTTGATGTCAAATATGGAGTATGGCCCTATCCAGCACCAAGGTCCAAGGTTTGCCACAGTTTATTAGGACTAATGCAGTGAAATGCTGATTGTAGGTTCATAAATGTGATAAAAACTTGCCCCTTTTTCAACTTTACACAGCATCTTGTCATAGCCAGTCACCTGGTAGGCCCGAAGTGACTGCTCAATGCCGGCACCTGAACCACCACTGAAGAGTCACTGGCCGGCTCTAACCGAGGCTTGCAACAGCGGCCCAGCCGAGCTAGCCCTTGAACTGCTGCCTCATTGACCTAGCCGAGATCACCAGTTTGACGACTGTCACCAGCCGACTCGAACCGTTGGAGCATCAATCATCGACCCGTCCTGGCGGCTAAAGCCCGACTTGGCCTGGCGAACTGCAAAGCGTTCTCGGGACTGTCCCAACCTGCATCTTTGGGAGCCGCCCTTTTACCACACAGAGCACCCACCTTCACCCCTACTCGACATCTGCTTGCTTGGGCCCACGCACTCCAAAGTGTCTGCACTGAGCTTGATCTGCTCAAATCTACATTCCACACCGGGTCGGACTACGCCAGCCCACCAAAAGTTTTATCCAAGTACTGTTTACACTGAACTGTCCACTGGGAACTTAGAATGGTTAGGTCACAATCGTGTCTGTTTTGATTAATATTTTATTACACGCTTAATACTGGAGAGTCTATAAGCGCGGGACTAGTATTCATATGTTGTTCTGCATGGTCTTGCTTCCATGACAAACGCGTTGCCCCAGAGATATCCTCCCGGCTTGGTTTTCATTAAAGATATCACATTACCACAAAAGGCGAAGGAGGCATTAACTCTCCCCGATTTACCTTTATGATTGCATTGTGTTTTGTTTGTACAAGTGTGAGGGCTGAGCAAGCCATTTTGCCCCTACTCATCCTTGTACTCCTGCGGGGCAGGATCCAATTCCTCGAAGTGGGGGAAGAGAAGACTGAACCGAATGCTATCGGGAAGAGAGGAAAGGATTAAGCCTAGGTCTTTCAAGCCAATGAAAGGCATTGATAACTTAACAGTGAAATTGACCAGAGTCTTTATTCCCTACACAACACAATGTTATACTTTGTCAGAATATTGTTTTATATTTAGTCTGGCAACCAATTTGTAGGATGGTGAGGACCTTTGAAAAGCCAGTGGAAGTTAAAAACGGTCTGTATTAACTGAAAAAAGCCACATGCACAGATGCTTATACAAAGGATGGCCTTTGAAGATTATTAATTAGCATCAAACATTTACCCAAGTCTATCTTTTAGCAGTGAAACAGTAAAGAGTGCCAGTAGACATCTGCATCATATTAACAGGTGCCCTTAATGCATGTTGACTCTTCAAAGAGAGAGAACATTTATTTATACATTTTTCTAAACGCCCAGACCCTGAGGTATCACTGTGTTTGTTACAGCATTGGCAGTGAGTAGTTTTTCAAATTACACATATTTGTTAAAGAGCCAGGGTTTTATTCACTTTTTGAAGGAGGCGTAGGAGGGTTCGTTTCGGGTGTGAGCTGGCAGGGAGTTCCAGAGAGCAGGTGCTGTAACGCACAAGATGACCCCTCCTCCTCTTATTTTAAAAGCGAGGGGTAGCAAGTGAGATGCTGCATCTTAAGGCACGCACCAGGAGTTTTTGGACGATACTGTTATTGAGATAGAGGGAGGCTTCTTTGCAGATGCAGCGGTGGGACAACTAAAGAGTTTTAAAGTCGATGCAAGCTTTGATGGGCAACCAGTGGACCTCACGTCTGGTTGCTAAAATGTGGTCTGTCCGACGTAAGCCAAGTGCTGCTTGTAAGGCTTTGTTCTGTAGTAGTTGGAGTTTGGCTAAATTAGCAGCTGTAGTAACCATGAGTAGGACATTGCAGCAGTCCAGTCTACTAATGAGGAGTGCTCTCACCATCGTGAGGCAGTTATTGGGAGAGAGGAATTGCCTGCTCAGGGAGATGAGTGTAAGGCATTGATGTGTATGGACATGGTCAGCTCTGCATCCAGGTGGACAAAGTTTTGACACGTTCAAGTACCGGAATGACCCGAGCCATCGATACTGAAGGAGAAAGATGGGTTGAGATTTTCTAGCCAGTAGGTAGAGCCCACGATGAGAAGCTCCGTTTTATCATCATTAATACATAGCCATCCAGTTTTGTATCATACTATATACTATGTTGATGGAGGCCATGTCTAGGGAGTAGTCCCCTGTGACGGGGATGAGAATCTGTGTTTCGTCTGCAAAGTTGATGTCGATGATGCCTAGTATGTCTAAGAGATCAAATAGAGGCTTGTTATACATGTTGTAAAGTGTGGGCGACAGGCAGGACCCTTGTGGTACTCCAAGGGGGACCGGAATGGGGTGGCAGCTGCATCACCAATAGATACTCTTGTGGTGTGGTCACTGAGTAATGATTTGAACCAGGAAGTGGCCTCCCGAGAGAAGTGGAAGTGCAGGTTGAGGCGATGACAAAAGGTGTCATGGTGAACAAAGTCAAAGGAGGCCAAAAGATCAATTAACAGGAGACTGGCTAGGCTACCCAAGTCTCGGATGTTGTCCATTTGTATTTTCAAATCGAGCAGGGCCGTTTCGGTGCTATGTTTTGGGCGGAAGCCAGATTGTCTTGTTCCCAGGAGGTGGTTCTGTCCTAGGAAGCATTGTATCTGTGAGTAGGCGATAGAGTCAAGGATTTTAAAGGAGGAAGGGGACAGTAGTTATGGGGCAATATTAGGTGGGGATGGTGGGGTTCAGACAGGGCTTCTTGAGGAGAGTTGCGAACACGGTGGGGACTGTGTTGGTCATGAAGGAGGCATTGACAAAATCTGTGATGATAGGTGCGAGTGTGGGGGCGCAGAGTTTGACTATATGCGCTGTACAGGAGCCACCCTTGCAGCTCGAATGGTTCAGGGATGATAGTTGTCAGGACTGCCTCTTGTGTAACTTAAGAGAACACGAAATGGGAAGGGGGGGGGAGAGAGAGAAAGTATATATATGGCCATAGGACATGAAGGCTCAAATGTAGTTTTTTTTAAATTGCTTATTTGAAGCTACATCTAACTTCCACCCAGGCTGCTACATTAGGATGTGCAATAGATGTGAAATCCAAACCAGCGTTTGTTTCCAATAGCACAATGCTCCCAGAGTGAGCACTGTAATACTGTGTGATGAAGGCACAGTATGCCACTGCATTTCCCCTGAGCCATCAAGGGAAACTGTACAAGTTACAAAAATAGAAACTATTGCCACATATTTCCATAAGGTGTAACCAAACTGGTATGTTGTGTCATCACTCATTTGAAAGGACAAGTAGTGCAGTATTATTTCTTGTGTTTCAATGGTAGGGTGGCAGGAAGCCCAACCCAGGTGTGCCTTTTGGAATGTTCAGAGAAAAAGAAAAATAGAAAGCAACAAACCTTCCTCTTCATGTACTAATAGCTGATAAGCATGCCTGCCTGAAAGATTACAAGAAGTCCATGTATTTTGTGATGTGAGGGTGATGTTAATGTTTGTACTGCGCACCGTCACCAACGGAATTGGACCTCAGGGGTTCGGGTGGATCTGCAAACAAGAAGGCGGGGTGGGGTTAGTCAGGTGAAGAGGGAGTAGGAAAGTGAGAAAGGTGATGTCCTGTTGGCAGCTTCAGTTCGGTTTTCACTGTGCACTGAGCTTGGGTGTGAATATCGGATCGATGCGAGTGCTTGTGTGCTGTTGTTGCGACTTCTGTGTTTGTTGCGGTGTGGTGTAGTGCGTGCGGTTTGCTGTGTGAGAAGGTGGTTGTGTGGATTTTTGTGTGAGTTAAGTATGCAGAAAGTTAAAGGTTTTGGCTTAGTGAGTCATATGTCTCTTAGACCTTATAATTCTTGTTCTAGGTATCCGATTGGCCTATGGAGTAGGCATATTCTCTCTTTTTCCTGTCCGTCTAATTGTTAGGAATGATGATGTGGCAAGTTCCCAGCTGTGTTATTTTCGACCTTTGTGTACCAGGTTGAGGCGTGCATTGTCCCCCACTCTGGTATTGGTGCTGTATTTTTACAATCACCCGCTCCCTTTCTATCTATTTCCTGTCAGTGATCCTTGCTGCAGGGGTGTTGCTAGGGCTGGAAAAGATCCGGGGCTATGCTCATTTTGGGACTATCGGGACTGGGGGCTAGCTAGCCTTTTTGGTTGTAACACCTGAGCTTCTATCTGGGGCTACAACCAAAAGACCTGGGACTGTAGTCCCTTTAGCCCCCCCCCCCCCACTAGAAACGCCTGTGCCGTGCTGCCTGTGTTTACTTTGTAGGCTAAGGTGTTGTTGGTCATCCTTACCCCTCCATCCCGATCCCTCTGTGATCGATCTTCGGTAGGATTCTAGCTCATTTATCTTATTGTTAAGTTGATATGCCGTAGATTGTTCTTCCCTTGCTTCAGTTGATGGGCGGTAGCTTAGCGAGATAGGGAGGATCGGATTCCTCTCTCAGCATGGTTTTGTGATGATGGAAGCTGGCCAGAAGTGCACAAGTACAACACATCGATAGTATGTGGCATTGAGTGAGATGACAGAGGTTGCATGAAAGGCCAGAGCATGGCACCCCTCCACAACTGCCATTAACTATTGGAGCCTATTTATGGTATTCCCTGCCATTCGTTTTTTCTCAGAGGTGTCAGTAAAGCGATCTCTATCAGCCAACACTGAAACGTTTCAATTAGAACCATACCAGGGAGCTAAGGGGCTCCGACATCTGCAATACGCAAATACTGAGCAAGGCATTCATCCAGAAAAAAACATTAATAGGATCTTCAATGTTCATTTTAATGCCTTCTAATAGTTAATGTGCCCTGTCGGCATTGTATTAAATGCGACTGCAATAGTAAATATTCAGTTTCCTAAAATAGGTTTGACTTATTTGGGCTGTTCGGTATCTAGTATATATTTAATGGTGTATGATACATCTGTTGTATGCAGTTTTAACAATCTCCGAGTGTTTCTATGCATTTGATCATGTATTCCATCACTTTATTGCTCCTCTACAAAAACCTTCATGTCAGCAGATTTCCACCCCTTCCAAATGATTGATCTCAGACAATTCAATAGGAGTTTAGCTCCTTACCAAGCATTGACCTCATTGCCTTTAACCTACTCTGGCTCCTTCCCCAGAGCTGGTGGAATTCCCTTGAATGGACCAAAGCACTGAAGGGTATGTCCCCTTTCCTGGCCTCCTACGAAACGATCCCCATCTCCCAGCGGAAGGACTTTGTATTATTTGATTTAACTTCATCTCCTCTCCCCCACCCCCCTTGCCTCCTACCTCGTTTCCTTGCATTCATCTATGCACATCCCAGTTTCTTGGTGCCGACAAATCTGCAGGCTAGATTGGCATACACAGAGCTCTCCCATGGTCTAGGGAAGATAGCTCATGGGCAATGCGCTCATCTTGGAAGCAAGACTACACAGAGCAACACAGGTCGATCCCCGGGGGCCACGCTTAGCAACTTCTGGCTATTAAGCAGGTTATAAATAACCAATTTTAATTATAATGATAGCAGGGTTGTTTCTTATAAAAATTAAGCCTCTATACATCAAGGGTCCTCTTGAGCATTCCTTAGGTCGATCACATAACCACACACTAACTACATCTAGTACTGTTCCTAGTTTGGTCTAGGAATTGCCATTGCGGTAACCACCTGCTCCTTAACAGGGATAGATTTCTGTTTGGGCTGTGGGATGAAAACAAACCAAGATCCTTGAAATACTATGGCAGGCAGGACTCAGATTCCCTGGAGCTTTGCCTTCTGCATCACCAGAGCAGTCTAGAGGATTGTGTCCCACGGGTTTCTGAATTAGCAGCACAGTAACATGAGTGCCATTGAATAAACAACTGTCATGCTTTCTTACCTTGAGCAGATGCAATGGCTAAAGGACCTACAAACAGGAAAGAGAAAAATAGATCAGTGATGCGAACCGGGTATACATCAATCATATGCCATCAACAGCAGGTCTCCTTACATCTCAATGACCATAAGCGAAGACAATACATCATATCACAGAAGTGAGGCAACACGAGAAGCCACAACATATACAAACACAGCACAGTATATGCTTTGGGGTCCTCTCCAGCACACACACGCATATGATAGAATTGCATGTTATTGGGGTGGGCATTGATTGGAGGGGATTGCGTCTTGATGTGGCATCTGAGGCTGCTGTGCACTCAGAAAATTGCATCCTGTTTTTATATAGCAATACATGACAACTGGTGGTTGAGGGATATTAAAATGACAATAAGCCAGAACCTCTTCTGTCATAGTGGCAAGAACATTCCTGTCAGAGGAAAAATACTGCGCCTCATCCCACGGAATTCCCTCTCCACCCTGGGCCTCGTCTCCACCCAGGTGATCCTCCCGCAGTACACCACCCCCATGGTTGGGACCGGGAAGCATCTGCCCTCCCCTGGCCAACTGGGAGGAGACTTCATGCAGGGCTTAAGTGAGGGATCCGCCGGATTCTTCACATGCATCACTGCCATTTGCTACCCTGGATTTGGGTGGGAAGGGAGGGGTAGATAGGCTTCAAGAGCATGGTATTGAGCTTTTTTCTGTTAAGTTAGTTTTGAAGTTATGTTATGGTTGCCTTTATGCTTTGGAATCTGGGAGAGCGCCTGTGAGGAGTGGGGCGCGTCGGCGTGATGGGGTAGACCTGGGATGGGTTGCAGGCCTAGGGTATATGCCCAGACTTGGGGTAGAATGTGGTATGATAGTAACTTATTGGTATCAGGATTTTCTTTCTTTATGCTAAGAACGGCGGGTGAAACACGTGGGAGAGGTGATTGTGGCATGTGTGGTTTCATGGCTAACAACATGAATGTGGTGCCCTAGAATGTGTGAGGGCTGAATAATTATCTGAAGCGCAATAGAGTTGGACCGCAGTTACACAGGAAGAGTGTGTAGATATCGCTTCTGCAAGAGGCGCATCTTACGGCCCACCGACAGGCTACTAGCTTGGTGAAGTAGGGAGGTGCTGGAAACCAGGCTACCTATTCTACATATGCTATGGGGGTTTGATGTGGGTGGCACCCTCGATACCTTTTAGACTCCTGGAGGTAGTAACTGATGAAGAGGGTAGAATGATATGGTTATGTGGAACACAAAGTATGTATTATTTTTTTCGCTCCCTGTATGTGCAGCTGGTCCCTTACAGGGATGTTATGTAGATTTGGGGTGGAGAGTTTAACTCCACACTAGACCCACGACCAGAAAGATCTGATGTTAAATATGTATGCACCCAGCACGAGTCCTAGGAAATTGTTAAACGACCAGGAGCTTGTGGATGTTTGGAGGTGAAGAAATGCGGACCGCAGGGCCTAGTCATACATTTTAAGCCCTGTAAGGAAGGCCTGGTATCAACAGTAAAACAGACACAAGTGACCACAATTCAAGGGTGTTTATTGTACTGTCACAAGGGTGTGACAGTATCAAAAACCTAAATCTAATAATAATAATGCAGTCCTAGTTGAGTCTGGTCAAAGAAAAAGGGCCTCTACTAAAATAAAAAAAACTATAGCCAATCCTTGCCACCAATTTACAACTAAGGTGGGGTAGAGTTCATGAAAAAGAAAGAAGTGTTCACAAAATGATATGTGTCATGTCACCCATTGCAAGTCCCCGTTTATGCCAAACCGGATCCCCAGCCAGTTCTCGCCCACCTGGTTCAGCGAACATCACCCACCGAGGCCCCTGCAGTTCCCGTATTCATACACAAACAACGGCAGCAACTCACCAGGCATGGGAGGTTCCTTACTGGCAATCCAGGAGTTTTGCGCCCCTTCTTACACTGGCATCTGCCATGGAGATTTCTGCATGGGCAGCGCTACCACACGGGCGTGCAGAGAATCTCGCGTCACATGACCAGGCATCAACAACAGCCTCCGTCAACATTGCGGGTCAAGTGACACGGATCTCACGTTCCCGGTGACCTACGTCATGTGACTATCTTAACCAGTCAAAAGGATCGGGGAAACACAGAAGGAATGCTTCACAGCTGCTTCCTTCGAGAACTGTTTGGCGTTTTGGATACTATTGGATTCTTCAGCTGCTATGACCACGGAACGTGCTACGGATTGCCTTTGTCCCTGGAATTAAGTCACACTGTTTGTTTTCTGGCACTTCGACCTCTGCATTTTGGAAACAAACTCTCTTGACTTTGTTGTTACTACTGGCTCCCGACCTCGGATTTGTTTACTGGACTACCCACGGATTAATCCGTGTACTGTACACTTGGCTCAGGTGTCTTCCATTACTCAGAGTGCTGCTGGGACCCTACCACCCGGTTGATGCTGCCGGTCCCTCCTGCCCACCCTTTTACTACTAAGGTTGTTTTCTCATCACACGTAGGTAAGCCCTCTTGCAACATCCTCTGCCACACTGCATTATTGTCCATTGCCACCGTTTGACTAACCATTCATTGCCTTGCAGTGGTCAGGGGGGTCCTTCCGGTGTTCCTGGTTCCAGACTGACGGCACTCTACACCTGTGGCCTCAAAGATTGCACGGGTAGTAGTTTTGATTTCTACCCGTGTGGTACTTGGGGACGGAGGTAACATTAATCTGCATGACCATCAAGTTCAGAACAATATGTCAGAATGGTCGACCCGTTGGCCTCCCTGCCCCGCATTTTCAGCACGGGGCAAGGCGGTTCACTCGAGCAAAGCACGCACTCTGGCTTCTTCGACACAAGGATACAGTTTTATTTCCAGCACCAGGGCCTTCTGTACCCAAGTCCCTTTTCTCATCAAAGTCTCTTGATTCAGAGGGCCTGTTGTACACAAAATTGAGATAAACGGTTCTTTTCACAGTTCAAGTATTCAACTCGGGTGCTTCACCCTGAATCCCCCTGAGCTGGGTTCAGATCCTTGTTATTTTACAATCGTTACTGCGGATCCCCCTCTTCCGGGCTCAGATCCCGTTATTACAAAGTTCAGAGAATATTCGCTTTCTCTGGTGACTCACGGGTCACTCCAGATGCCCCTCAGCCGGGCTCAGATGCTTCCCCTTTTCAATTAGTCTCCCACAGCCCCGCTCGGACCAATTGTAGTTCACCTTGGTTTATCGAAGAGTTTCAAATGTACACAGGATTTAGCTTGACCCGTTGCAGGACCACTTCGATAGAAACTTCCGTTTACAGTACAGTCACCATTCAGTTGGATATCTAACTGTGACCTTCGAATGAGCACCGATGTGGTGCCAGACCACTCCGTGTATGATATTTCACTTGGTGTCCTCAAGTTCATTCAATCCTTTGGATTTCAATTATATTCTCGTCACTCATCAAATGCGTTTCACACACTGTACCCTTTGGATTTCTTCATACAATGCTGCCTTGGTTCAAACACAAGCTGGTTTGGTATCAGTCTCTCTGACTCACCGGCTGTGCTGACTTTACTGGCGAGGCTTTGTTGTAGGAGCCAAAGACAGTACCACAGTGGCAATCTCTCCTCCCTGCCTTGGTTGTCGATGTGGGAGAGGCCGGGGTACCTTTGATGCACAGTGTAGGTTTGTTCAGCTTTAGTTCCCAGTCTTAGGTTTCTTACTTTGCAAGGTTCGAGAAAATAACTGTCTTTAGAGGTCAAGGGTACTTCCCTCCTTGCACCCCTCTCTGGTCTCACCGTCTTTCTCATTGTATTAAACTTCCATCTTGGAAATGCTATTTCCTAGTGCGCTTTTACTCACTCAGAGTGTGCTTTCGTGCTCCGCCTTTTATCCGTGTGGGGAAGTGTGATGGAAGTCAGGTGTGTGTAATGATCAGTAATTGCCTCACCTTACCTGACCAGGCTATTGGGACATGTCAGGTATACGGCTCTGGTGTAAGTCCATTGTTGCTCATGTTGAACCGTCTATGAGAAAGTGTTTGTGTCGGGAAAGGCGGAGGGTTGAGTTCCTAGGTATCCTACCTGGTAGGATGGGGAAAAGGTGCGACAGGGAAGGGGATACCGCGTCTCACCATCTGGTGCCCCACTTCTAATCCCCCATGTCCTGGCCACCTGGATGACAGATCCCCAGGGACTAGCGGGTGGGACACCTTCAAGTTTCTCACAGCCCACACCAGGTTCATCTGCACATTGATTACTTTTTCACTGGACCGGAACACATGAGTTCTTTAACATATGAGCTGGGTGCTGTCGGATCATGTTCTGTTGCTCATCACTTGGCGGGTAGGTGCAGGCATACTTTCTGTTCCTACATGGAGGCTAAGGGCGGAAGCAATGGCAGATGCTCTATTTCGGGACCACTTGGCAGATAGGGTAGGGATTTGTTTTGGGACGGTGCCAGTTGGAGTTCTCTGAACTGGTGGCAGAATACAGACTACATGCCGGTCAATCCCTGACGTACATCACAGTGATTAGAGAAGCAGGGACTCGATGGCAGGCCTGCCAAATGGCTGTATGGAAGGCTGCCAGCAGGACTACGTAGGGGGGGACCTCAGGGTAAAAGCCATATGGGAAGAGGATTTGGGCAAATGTATTGAGGAAACAGAATGGGCTATTGCGCTTTAATACACACGGATGGTGTCCAGGGATTCCCCGCCTATGCTCTTTCAAGTATGACATACATGACACCATATAGAATAGCTAGGTTCTCACAATCGGCATCTGTGTTGCCCCAGGTGTGATGGTGCAGGCAGATGATGTATATGTTTTGGTCATGCACTGTGGTGTGATAATTCTGGTTGGTGGTTAAAATGTGTATTTATGGGGTAGGGGTCACTAGGTTCCCATGGACTCCTGAAGTGTGTTTGCTGGGTATGTACCCCCACCCAAAGGCCACTAAACAGGTCAACAAATTGATTGATTTGGCATGCATATTAGCAAAATGTAGGATCGCCATGGCGTGGAAACAATTGATGGGGACATGGCAGGGCCTTAGTGCATTGATCTTAAGCGTTGGTCAATGGATGAGAGGACAGTATGGTACAGGTCTGTGCATAGAAGTACGTAGGAGATGACTGATAACATCCAAGCCTAGAACTCTCTCATACAGGCAATGTTCTTTCCTTCATATGATATGCCTCCTTGAAGTTCTGGCAGCCTGCGATGTGTGACTGCAGATTGAAGGGCGGAATAAACCCTGTTTGAAATGGATGCTGGTGCTTACCCATATGTAGGCCACTGACATTGGGTGAGCTTTGTGGTATTTGTATACTATTTACAGACAGTCACAATGGTTGACAGCAAGCTGGTATTGAGTGTATTGCTCATGTTATCTGAAGCAGTTGGCAACAAAATTATGTGATGATTTTACGCGCATCGCTGCCATTTGCGTGGTCTCCAGACGCTCACGCGGCTCTGTAAGAAAAGTGGGTGGGATTGGTTATTGTGGTACGAGGGATAGGATAGAAGCTGTGCTCTTCTGTTGATGCTTGCAAAACCAGGAGAAACTGGCGTCCGTGCCGGTTAGCATTTCTGTGGGTGCTTTGTTGTGTCCAAAGGGATAGCACCCAGTGTCTGGGTTGTTTATGGTTCACAACTGTTTTGTCTTGTGGCATGGTTAGCAGTGGGCGACTGGTTTGTGTGTAGTTTTGCTGTCCCTTTTTGGTGTGTGTAGTACGTGAGGTATGCAGATGTGGAAAAGAGGAGAGAGGTGGTTTGTTTTTCTATTTGGCTCGGGGTGTGTAGTTGTTTAATTGTTGGTTGTTCGATGCTTATTGTCCCAGGTTTGCTTTAGTCCCAGGGTATGGTTTGCAGGCGTGCACGTTTTTATGCTCATCTCGTTTTTTGCAAATTAGGTGGTCTTTCAGTGTTCTGATTTCCTTCGGTACCGAGGTCCATAGTTTGAATATCAAATAGGAGAATGTGGTTCATCCAAATTTCCTTTCCTCGTATTGTTTTGTTTCTATATGGACGTTGTTGCTTGATCTTAGGTTTCTTCCTGGTTGGTAGCGGTTGATTTTATGTAATTTCTGCCACAGTACCAGAGTGGCGGTTCGCTGGTATACATTCTTTTGTTGCTGTTAAATGCCAATGAACAGATTTAAACAAAAAAGAACGTATAAAACGTCCCCACCTTGCACCTTTGAACTATCCTACCCTGTAGTGGAACAGTACAGAGTGAAATAAAAGTGAAACCGCGTACATCAAGTTTGTGGGAATGCATGAATGCCTCACACCATTAAAGATTGCCAGAGGCACCTAAAATGGATTCCTATGGAATCCACCTATTATACGAAGTGGATGCCACAGAAATCCATTGCATTACCACCATCATGGAAATACTTGCTGGCCATGATGCAGGCCCATTTGTCTGTCAGTGTGGGACCAACAGGTGGATATGTGAACTCCACCTTGTGCCCCAACTCCACCTAACAAATTGAGGAAATTATGTGCATCAGTGAAACTAAAAGTGTATCACCATTTTTACCGACCAGCAGGGCTGGCAAAATGGCTGCCGCAGAATTTTGAGAAAGACCTGCGTGCCACACATGCACGCAAAATCTTTTACAATATTTCGAATGAAGGCCTGTGCAAAATTATATTCATAGGGGCAACGGAGCCCAGCTGCAGATCCACCAACAAACCTATTAGGAGCGGCTCCACCTTTCCCTCCCTAACCTGAATCCGCTGGCGCACCCGAAGTGCACCAAAGTGTGCTGTTGAGCTGGTTATGCCACCATTGAAAAAGTATCCAGAAGCTCTGCCGTCCCTAAGAGGAAGGGCTCCTCTCTGCTGCCGGGTGCCGCAACGCGGTGAATGTTACATTTTTAAAATTCAAAAATCTCTGGACTGGTCCCGCCTCCCGCTACCCAGAAACCCTACTTCAGCCCTGTGCGCGCACGCACCTGAAGTGCACCAAAGTGTGCTATTGGGCTGCCATTGAGAAAGTAGCCAGTAGCTCTGCCGTCACCACTGCTAAAAGGAAGGGCTGCTCTCTGCTGCCGGAACGCAGTGAATGTTACATCTTTCATTTTTGTTTGGATTCTCCATTACTCACTTTTTGCTTTCACCTTACAGGTGTTAAGACTGACCCGAACGCTCAACTTTTGTGTTTCCTTACCCCTAGTTCTCTGGACTGGTCCCTGCCTCCCGCTACCCAGAAACCCTACTTCAGCCCTTTGCGCACACGTACCCGAAGTGCACCAAAGTGTGCTGTTGGGCTGTGGTGCAGGGAAAAACTTGTACTGAACACGTGGGATGTTACTGCACATCAAGGTTTTGGAAGCATATTGTGAGGAATCTGATTCTGATAACTCCAATGTTACATGTTAATTGTATTTGATGCGCGCATGATATTCACCTGCAGGTTTGTGTACCCGTCTCAGCATTCTTCAGTGCATTTGTAAAATGTGGCCGATGGGGTAGACAGTGTCATTTGGTATGAAATTTTACATTTGGGGAATGCATTTACCAGTGTCTGAAACCCGTATAGTGGGATAGGACTGAACTAGCTTTCTGGGTGCCACTTTCTCTGTGTTTTTGGTTTTTAGGCTAACACGATCATAGGCACGCCAGGTATAGCTCCCTCTAGCAAACATAGTTGATTGTTTGCACATGTTATACCATTTAAATAGATATTTTTGCTGAGTCTCTCATACAAGAAAAGTGTGGGTAGTGAATGTGCCGAGTATCATGGTTAATGGTTTGAGAAGCGGGAGAAAGTTACATGTGATTTACGATAACAATAATGACCGAAAATCCACACCTAGATGACTCAGGGCTGTTGGACTCAGGGCTGTTGAAATTCTCAGATGATGAAACCCCAGTCATGAGGATCCACTTGAAGCCCAAAGCCAAGTGCAACTCCTGGTACAACTCAGACCTCGTCACTCTTAAACGCAAGTGCACAGTGGCTGAGAGGAAATGGCGTGCTTCCGGTACATCCTCTGACAAATTGACCTGCCGCCTGCTCCAAAGGCAATACTGTCTTTCTGTCTGCACCAAGAAGAGAGCCCACATCCAAGCCAGCGTCTCTGCGGCATCTAACTACTCGGCCGAACTCTTTAAAATCTGCAAGGAGCTGGCCAATCCTGCTGCAGTCTCTACCTCTCCTGTCCCCTCCCAGGCCCTCTGCACGGCCCTGGCTTCTCATTTCATCTCTAAAACTCAGGACATCCTGTCCTCTCTCCCTCTCCTCCTCCTCCTATTCCCTGCTCTTCCTCTGGCCCTTCTTCGGCCACCGCTCCTCCGTCCTTTTTATTTATTTTTATTATTTATTTTTATTTAATATTTATATTGCGCCGGTAGCTCGCGAGCCTCAGTGCGCAGAAACAAGGACACGAGAACGGACGAACAGATAGTGATTGGACAGAGCGGATGGGACAGTCACAAAGAGTTAAGCTAACTCAGGTATAGGCAGTGATGGCCGTTTATTTGAAGATGTGGATTTTTACCTGTTTGCGAAAACGCGAGTAGTTGGTTTCCAGCCTAAGGTGGTCTGGTAGGTTGTTCCAAAGGTTGGCTGCAAGGGTTGGAAAGGCTCTACCTAAGCCACTTTTGAGTTTGTGTGGTGCCGTAGCAATTTTACCTAGTTGGGATGATCTCAGTGTTCTATTAGGAACGTATGGTTTGATCCTAGTTTTTAAGTAGGTTGGTGCCTTTCCGTAGATGCATCTGTGAACAATGGTTAAGGTTTTGAAATTTCTGGAGTTGCTGATAAGCTCTGTTTTAGTTTTGAGCTTGACAATTCTTACCGCGTTGTTCTGTACAATTTGGTAGCTTTGTAGGCATTGCTTGGAGGCACCCAGGACTAAAGCGTTGCCATAGTCAAGGCGCGACAAGATGGTGGCTCTTGCTATGGTCGCGCAATTTTCCTCAGATATGAATGGTCTGATGGCTTTTATTAGATGGAGGTGGTAAGCACAGTTTTTTTTGATGAACTGTACTTGGGCGTCCGCACCCAACGATGCTTCTAGCAGCATACCTAGGGTTTTAACCTTGCTTAGGACCGGAATGGGGGTATCTTTAATGTGGAAGGATGTGTAGGATGAGGATAGCTTAGCACGAGCAGAGGATGAGCCGAAAATCATGAGTTCAGTTTTTTTCCGTTTAGGCACATCCAATTGGAGTCCATCCATTGCTCCACGTGGTTGTGTATCATAGTAAGTTGCTCGCTATCTTTCTGATAATTGCCACTTAGTTCGAATACAAGCTGCGTGTCACCAGCATAGTTAGTGAAATAGGTGTTTATGTGGTCGAGAACAAGGCATAGATACTTTAAGTAAGGATTAAACAGTAGGGGTGACATACTGGCCCCTTGGGGAACTCCACAGAGGATTTCTTTTTCGAGGGAGAACTTATCCCCCCAGTGCACTCTGGATATTCTGTTTTTTAGAAAGGACATTATCCAGCTGATGGCTTCATCGGAGCAGTTGGTGGTCTTTTTTAGCGCATTCTGGAGTAGGTTATGGTCGAGGAGATCAAATGCGGCGCTGAGGTCGAGTAGAACGAGGAGGCCCGTCTTACCCTTGTCAATAATACCGAGCATTTTGGTCTGCAGATCTAACATGGCCGTCTCGGTACTGTGTGCGGGGCGAAAACCAGACTGCTGTGGGTGGAGGGAATTGGATTCCTCTACGTGTGCCTGGAGCTGCATGGTGGCGATCTTATCCATGATTTTGAGGATGAAATTGTAGTTTGTTATGGGTTTGAGATTATTCGGATCGCGTTTTTTACTAGGGGGTTACTGTGACTTTTTTTGATGGCATTAGGGACTTCCTGGTCTCTAAAAGAGGCATTAATGATCTTTGTCAGGATGGGGGCGAAAATGTCTATGTTGTCCAATATTATCTTAGGTGGAATGATATTCTCTGCACAGGTCGCGGGTTTCATGGTCGCCAG
This sequence comes from Ambystoma mexicanum, assembly GCF_040938575.1. NCBI lineage: Eukaryota > Metazoa > Chordata > Amphibia > Caudata > Ambystomatidae > Ambystoma > Ambystoma mexicanum. Next base: position 808,260,333 of record NC_090925.1, on the reverse strand, counting down.
TACTTTGATCATTTCGCGGTTGTTGATCTCTGTGAACTTGAAAGTTCCAATACCTGCTGTTGCAGTCTCAGCTGGCAGAGTGACTGTCGTTTTTTTGTTGGTCAGGTAATTTATGATGGCGTCCCTGTCTTTTGAAATTTTGTTGAAGGCGGCGATCTGGGTGGCATCGCATTCTTCTTGAGAGGGTAGGAAAGGAGGGGTAATGGCTTTGGGTTTTTCTATGGATTTAAGGATAGTAAACAGTTTGCTGGTGGAACTGGTGGCTGTGGAGATCTGTTCGTTATAGAAGTTTTTTTTGGCCTTGGTTATCATATGTTTATATTTTATTTCGCTTTCCTTCCAGCGGGCTTTATTGGCTGATGAAGGATTTTTTAGCCAGACATTTTCTCTGTTTCGTTTGTCCTTTTTTTGTTCTGCAAGTTCTTTGGAGAACCATTGTTTTTTTTTGGGTGGGTCTAGTTGATTTAGTTTGGAGGGGAGCAATTTGGTCTGTGAGTTTCTCGAGGTGACTAAGTAGATTTGCTAACGTTGTTTCGCAAGAGTCATTTTCGATTTGGTTTTTATCCACCTCAGCTAGGCATTGTATGAGGTGGTTCCTATCAATGTTTTTGTAGTTACGGTGTGTCGAGAGGGTCGGGCAGTTGGGGGTTTTGGGTTTGGGAAGAGGCACAGTGATGTGGAAGGATATGCTATGATGGTCTGACCAAATGCAAGGTTCAGTCTTAAACTCTCGGGTTTCGAGATTGTTAGAGATGACCCAGTCAAGAAGATGGCCGTTGTCCATTGTGGGCTCTTGGTTGTTGATCTCAAAGTCAATGTTGTTTAGGGATCTTTGAAGTTTGCTAGCTTCTTTGTCTTTTGTATCGCCATACCAGCGGTTAAAGTCACCCATGACTAGTGTGGCTGCGTTGGGTCCTTTAAGCATATTGAGTTGATGCGTTATTTCGTCGTTGAATTCTTGGGTGGACGTGGGGGGCCTGTATAGGACAATCAAGTTTAAACTACTGTTAGCCGTAGGGGTGTGTTTGAGGTGCAGTATTTCACAGCCTGTACATGCTATGCTGCTGGGAAACATACGTATAGAGTCTCTTGCGATGACTGCTACACCACCCCTCTGGCCTTCTTCTCTGTTAGAGTAGAAGATGGAGTAGCCTTCCGGGACTCTGATGTCGCAGGTGGGGCCGATAGGGTCCTTGAGCCAGGTTTCAGTTATGCAGAAGATGTCTATTTGTTCATTGACAATCCTGTCATGAATACATTGTGCATGTTTATTGAGAGAGCGCGTGTTAAGCAAGCATATTTTTAAGTCTAGCTTATTTGAGGGGTGAAACTCGGGACAGTTCCGGGGGGGGAAACGGTCAATTTTTCTTTCTTGGGGGGCCTTTTGATGGCTAATTTTTCCTTTGAGTCCTGACTGACTCGGTTAAGGGCAGTTTCTACCACTTTTTGGACCAGGTTAATGCGCGCAAGCTTACTGAGATCTAACGCAAGCTTATCAAAAGGGAGCAACCCCATGATTACCTGTGAAGATGTTACAGCGGTCTATGGGAAGGCGGGCAGCACTTTCCGCCCTGAACGCCGCGGACGGCGAGGACCGGCGCAGACCGGCTTGCCCCCGAAAGCGCCGGCGCTCAAAGCGCCTGACGTATCCAAAAATAGGCGGCAAGTGCTCCTGGGAGCTGTAGTTCCCAGAGCCTGTAGTTCAAAAATAAATGCAGCAGGAAAGACAAAATACGAGTGCTTGCTCGTTGCAGAAATGTCAAAAAATACTTTTAAACACACAAAGGTAAATCTAATTTACAAAGTATTTCCAAAGCTGTACGTTATGTTAATGAGTAAATGGCAGCAGGTTTAAGAAAATGGACGATGCTTCTCTCCCTCCCACAAAATACAATTAGCTTTCTCCTTCTCTGCCTTTCCCCCGTTCTCCTCAGACGAGGTTTCTAAACAAGTCCGATCTATGACAGTCTTGTCAAAACAGGTTCACTGCTGTTCCTCCAAAACCATCAAGGACCGCATTGACTCCCTGGTTCCTGCTCTGGCTGACTTCTGCAGCCACTCCTTTGCCACTGGAGTCTTCCCTTCCCCCCTGAAGCACTCCCTTGTGCACCCTCTTCTTAAAAAACCCTCTTCCGACCCATCCTGCCCAGCTAACTATTGACCAATCTCCAGCACTCCTTTCCCTGGCAAACTCCTGGAAAAGCTGTCCATTTCCCAGCTTAATCTTCTGATTGAATCAGTTGGTCGTCTCCATGACCATCAGTCTGGCTTCAGAGCTGCCAGAAGCACAGAAACTGCTCTCCTGAACATCCATGAAGACCTGCTCTCCAACCTCGATTCCAACACCCGCTGTGTCCTCATCTTAGTTGATCTCTCTTCTGCCTTTGACACAGTCAACTATGCCATCCTGCTCAGCCGTCTCCGTGATAACCTGGGCATCACCCATCAGGCCCTGGCTTGGCTGACCTCTTTCCTCTCCGACTGACTCTCCCAGGTCCAACGGGTCCTTCCTCTCCTCCATCTTCATTTCTACCTGTGGTGTTCCCCAGGGGTCTAGCATCTCTCCCTGGATGTCCAACCAATACCCGACACTTCTTGCCCACCACATTGCCGCTCTCTGCCCCAAATTTCAGTGCTATGCGGATGCCACTCAACTAATTTTCAAGCTCCCTTCCACCACCTCTTCTCCTTCTCTGATCTCTGGCTGGCTGTCTGCTATTCAGGAGTGGTGTGCCATCAATGATCTCTGCCTTAATGCCAGTAAGACCGAGATTCTCCTCATCGGCACACCTGCGCCCTCCTTTCCAGTCACTCTCTGGCTGGCCTCTCTTGGCCCTCTTCCTGTCATCTTCGACGCCGCACTCTCCTTCTCTCCTCACATCTCTGACGTCCCTGTAAGAAGTCACACTACCAGCTGCACCTCCTTAGAGGTATTCTACCTTTCCTCTCCTTCTCTCTAGAGCTCTGGTTCCCTCTAGGCTGGACTACTGCAACAGCCTCTTTCTAAATGTGCCTGCTTCTACTCTCCGCCCTCTTTAACTCATCTAGAACAGGACTGCGAGACTTGTCCTTGGCCTCAAGCCCAGGGATCGTATTTCTCCAGGACTTAAATCTCTGCACTGGCTTCAAGTGGCTGCAAGGATTAATTCCAAAACCCTCTGCATTGTCCACAAGGCCTTCTGGGGCCTGGGGCCTCAATACCTTCAAATCTCTCTTCCTAAATATCTTCCTTCTCGAGCTCTTCGCTCATCCGCCTCAAACTCCCTCAGGGCCAGCCGCTTCTACAAGCAACGAGATGGTGGTAGATCCCTTTTTTCGGCTAGGGGCCTCCCTCTGGAACAGCCTCCCTGCCTCTCTGAGACTTGAGGAGAACCATCTCCGGTTCTGGAAGCACCTCAAGGCCTTCATCTTTGCTTCTGCTTTCTCTCCCCACTAATCTCCTGGTTTGAAACTGAAACTGCACTGGTTACCTGGCTACCCTCTGATCTCGGGCCCAGGTCCTGCCCCAGCCAGTTGCACACCTGCACTGCCCCCTGGCAACCCTTGCACTCGGGGGATGTTTCTGTATCCCTACAGCCCCGTACCAGCACTTGGCACCAGCTGACGCACTTTTTATTTATAGTTTTATTTGTTATTACTTTCATCCTATGTACTGCACTGCCCCCTCTCCCTGTCCCCCCGCACTTTCCCCCTCCCCCTCGCCTGAACGCGCGATCTCAATGTCACCTCACCTAGTAAGATTGTTGTCTGTGTCTTCCCTCTGTTCCCCCTCCCTTGCCTCGTCGCGCTTTGAAACACTTGTGTCAAGGCCATCCTTGAGTCTAAAGGCAGGCAGACCACAAAGTGTATTTGTCAGAAGAAGGCCCAGCAGTGTTGGGATGAGATGATCAGCACAAGTTGAGCATTCGCCTGGACCCCAGCACTGATGACCAAGTTCTGTTAGTGTCAGCAGGAGGCGCGCCGAGCCTGCGCAACGAATATCCAAACTTTTTCTCTGAAGGTCCAGGGAAGATAAAAAATAATGTGCACAAAATTTGTCTGGAGCAGGGAGCAGTGCCTGTGAAGCACAAAGTCAGGCTGGTCCCAGCAACCAAGAGAGCGGCACTAGTGTCCAAACTGCGCAGGATGGTCAGTGAAGGCACTCAGAATGTCTGAGCCCGGTCATGCTGCTCAAGAAACGGTCATCAGATAACTTAAGAGCTTGTATTGATGCGCAGCCTCAACATGGAGAATTACGGGCAGCTACCTGCTACCGAGCATCAATGAGTTGATACTCATGATGGGAAAGGCAAAGATTTTCTCCAAGCTAGATATGCGTGATGCATATCATCAAATCTACCTACACAAGGAATCACGCCTCCTAACGGCTTTCATCACTCCATTTGGCACGTACCAATATACCTGCATGCCGTTTGGGTTGTCATCGGCTGCCTCTGCGTTCCAGAGAATGATGAACTCCCTGCTACGTGTTGTCGTGATCTAGTGGAGGTAATCCCACTGAAATACTGTTAGTTTTCAGAAACTGGAATAATGAACAGTAGACCAAAGACAGAATAAAGCTCTCCCCCCTCGACCCCCCCAAGAGTGCAGCTTGCAGGACTAAAAACACCTGACAGGCCACATGTTTGGGTGAAAAGTCAGGAGCAGCAACAGAGCTAAGGAGAAAACACAAAGATTACAAATACAATAAGTAATGGTTCCCACCAAAGTTTCCCAGCTGCACCACCCTCAGCAACCCCACTTTTACCTGCAGTGATTGTGAAAGGAATGAGGAACCTACTGAACTCCAGAAGTGATGCAAGCAACACATGAGTAAGTATCCAACAGTTCCCAAAAGAGAAAAAGTGCAAATTAGCTAACCCGGATGGAACGAGGGTGCAACTATCTAACCAGTTCCAATTCCAGGTATCACAGCAGAGCGTCCCAAAAGAACCCACAGTCCTCAGCAAAGTGTCCTCAGAAGAGTCGCAGAATCCTCAGCAAAGCGTCCACAGTAGAATCAAAAAAAAGAAAAAGGAAAAGAGCAACCATGAAGCATCCCAAAATCAAGGGTGCACTGCAATCTAGGAAACAATAGAAAGCAGTGACCAAGTGATCATTCAGCAGAGTGTCCAGCGGTCACTTGGGTAAAGATGATCAGAGCTGGTGAGCAGCAGAGTTTGTGAATTGTTTTCTTTAAGAAGAGCACAAGAGGTACTGAAAAACAGAAAATCCGCAGCCGCAACAATTTGTATATGGCAAGCAGGACCAGAGATCCAAATGCTGCAGCTACATTCAAAGGCAAAAGAGTGGAGCCAGAGTGCAGGGAAGCACTCGAATAACAGGAGCATTGCGAGGGGACAAAAATCCGATTCAGGGGCAAGGCTGAAGAAAAGTTGGGTGGAAATGCCAGAGTTTAGGTAACCAGGAAGGGGAAGGAGACCTGGCGTCGGGAGACAATCAGGGGCAATACGGAAAGACGTAGCCAAAATGGAAGACAGAAGTCGGGAACCAGGAAGTCAGAGTACAGAAGTGTGACTTAACAAAACGATAAAGCACTTGTTAAGGAGCACTCGAGCAGTGTCCCAGAGCTGCATATAATGATGCAGAGGGACGCAGTGGTTGCCTGCGAGTCACGTGACTGCTCATTTTCCGGGAATGCAGGGAAATGTAGTTTTTTCTGCATTGACGCTGTACAAGGCGCCTGGGCAATTTCCATGTCTTCATAGGGGTAAAGCGTGATGTAGGCAAGTTGGCACGAGGCATGACAGTACCCCCCCCCCCTGCAAAGAGTGGCCACCCAAGGGACCACGAGAATGTTGTAGCCAGAAATTACGTAAGAGGCGAGGGGTATGCAAATGAGAGGCAGGTTCCCAAGACCTCTCTTCCGGGCCGTAGCCCTTCCAGTCCACCAGGTAAAATTATCTACCATGACGAAGGCAGGTATCCAAAATAGCCCGAACCTCATATTCATCCTCACCCTGCACAGAAATAGGTGCAGGGGCTGTGGGAAGACGAGTCCCAGGAACACAAGGACGAAGTAATGAAACATGGAATACCAGATGCACTCTCCAACGTGCTGGTATGTCCAACCGGACAGCTATCGGATTAAGACAGCATAAAACTTTGTAAGGGCCCACATAACATGGTAACAATTTGCATTTCCCATGTATGGACAAGTGTTTCGTAGAAAGCCAAACCAGGATGATAGGAGGGAGCCGGAGAACGGTGTTTATCAGCTTGATCCTTTGACCGTGATTGGGCAGTGAGTAATTGCTGAGAAACTGTTTTACGAATAGACACCAGAGCATCCCGTATGTCTTGGGCTGCAGGGACTCGTTCCAAGGAAGGCAGAACAGGTGAAAGAGAGCAATGGTGTTGGCCATCTAGAGCATAAAACAGAGAGCAACCTATAGAAGAAAGCCTAGAATTGTTGTAGGCAAACTCAGCAGCACCGAGTATGACAACCAGTCCACTTGATGTTGCAAACAAACAACGGAGGTACTGTTCCAGAGTGGCTTTAGTGCGCTGTTTGCCCGTCAGTCTGTGGATGATATGCTGATGAAAGAAGTGCGTCAAATACCCAAAGAATGGGTCAAGGCATGCCAACAGTGAGAAGTGAACTGTGAATCGTGATCCAAGATCATCACCGTAGGGAGACCAAAAAACTGCACCACATCATCGAAGAACAAAGCAGCCAAACGAGTGGCAGATGGAACACCCTGACAAGGTATGAAATATGCCATCTTCGTGAAGACATCAACCGCAACGAAGATGGTTGACATGTTCTTGACCACAGGTAACTCCACCACGAAATCAAGAATCACAGTGTGCCATGGACATGGAGGTAGGGGCATTCTCATAAGAAGACCTATTAGTTTACCTGATGGTTTTTTACATAGTACACATACAGCACACTGGGAAATATACTGGTTGACATCGCCCCTCATACCCGGCCACCAGCACCAGCGATGTAACAGGTCATATGTTTTTGTTTGACCCGGGTGAGCGGCTAGTTGTGAATAATGTGACCATTTCAAGGCCATACTGCTGGTACACATATCAGGTAGGTACAATCTATCCTTCACATAGGGAAGGCCCGAAACAAGCATGACCACTAGATCCTCAAGAGAAGGAACATGATCCCTGGCCCACCTTTTTAGGCAGTTCAAGAGTGAAGGGGAAACGGAACAAACACACCACTGATCCAGCAGGTAGTATAGAGGGCTTGTGCTTTGAAGTGTCAAGATCAATGCCAATGTGAGATAATGCATCAGCCTTACCATGTAATGGACCAGGTCGACAAGTGACCCTGAAATCGAACAGGGTAAAAAACAAATGCCAACAAATCTGTCGGGCGTTGATACACTTGGCATGTGATAATGCCTGAAGGTTGCAGTGATCCGTATAAACAACGACCGGATGCCGAGTGCCCAGATGATGATGTCTCCATTGTTTGAAGGCTGCTCGGATGGCCAATGGTTCCCTCTCCATAATGGTATAATTGCATTCAGCTGGTGACAAGGATCGAGAATAAAAGACCACTGGATGCAATCGTCGTGTAGCAGGGCACATTTGAGAGAGAATGGCCCCCACCACAATGGCAGATGCATAAGCTTCCACAATAAAGGGAAGGGAAGGATTGGGGTGTTGTAGAACAGGGGCAGATGTAAAAGCCTCCTTTAAGGTTTGGAAAGCCAACTGGGTCTGATGATCCCAACAGAACGGGACAGAAGGGCTAGTGAGACAAGTAAGGGGGAGGGGGACAATTTCAGAGAAAGAGGAGATAAAACGCCTGTAAAAATTAGAGAAACCTAGGAAGGATTGCAAGGCCTTCACTGAAGTTGGAACAGGCCAATCGAGAACTGCTTGTACCTTGGAGGAGCACATGTGCACCTCATCTGCAGAGATACGAAAGCCAAGGAATTCCACCGAAAAAGCATGGGAAACACACTTTTCCAATTTAGCAAATAGCGAGTTCTCCCGAAGACGTTGAAGGACAGAGACAACATGTTGCACATGATGTTGAAGGATGTCAGAAAATATGAGAATGTCGTCCAAATAAATCACGACATATAAATCCAGCATATCACTGAAGATGTCATTGACAAAATGCTGGAAGGTAGCGGGGGCGTTACAAAGCCTGAAAGGCATGACACAGTACTCAAGACCAAATTTGGTCTTAAAAGCGGTTTTCCACTCGTCACCCCGCCTAACCCTTAGCAGATTGTATGCACCTCTTAAATCAAGGTGGGTAAAGATAGTGGAAGAAGTCAACTTATCTAGAAGTTCTGCTATAAGAAGAGGCAAGGGGTACTGGTTTTTAATCGTAATTTTGTTAGGGGCTCTGTAATCTACACATGGGCGTAGATCCCCCTCCTTTTTAGGCACAAAAAATATGGGAGAGGCTGCAGGAGACCGAGAAGGTTGAATATGACCCAAGCGTAAGGCCTTGTCCACATATTCCTGCAAATAGTCCTCTTCTTTTTGGGTAAGGGAGTAGATACAGCCATGTGGAAAGATTGCCCCAGGCACCAAGTCGATAGGGCAATCGCAACTCTGGTGAGGAGGTAGCTTTTCTGACAAGCCCTTGTCAAAAACATCGGCGTAACCGGCGTACTCCGAGGGTAACTTGGGAGTGGAAACCTGAAGCGTGGCACTGATCCAAAGAGCACTGCCACCAAGGCTAGACAGGGTCAAAAATGTGTTTCAGAAAAGGTTTGCAAACAGTGTTGGGTGCAGTACTCTGAAGAGAACAGTAATGTTTGCTTTACCCAATCAATGGCAGGGTTATACAATTTCAACCAAGATAGCCCAAGGATCAGCCCAAACTGTGGGGTCGAGATTAGGTCAAAATTGATCCATTCTGAATGCCCTTCTGTTGTGGACACAAGGATGGTGTCATGGTGCCTACCCCCGGGGACCCAGACCAGGTCCAGCAACCCCGGAAGCAGGCATCAAGTTATTTTGGGCAAGCCCAAAAACCCCTGCTAGGGGCTGTTTGGGTGCGGTCCTGGCGCCTATGGCACCAGGCTCATATGGAGAGTCAGTCCTGGCGCCATAGGCGCCAGGCTCAGAGTAGAACTTACCTGATGCAGACCATACTGCAAGCTTACCTGATGCAGACCATGCTGCAAGAGCTCCAAGCCAAATGAGGTTTGGAAGGGACTATTTTACCTAGGGACTATTCTTTTACTCGGGCGGGGTTGGGGAGGAATACTTACCTGGGACTACTTTGGAGGCCATTTAAACCACTCCCAAAGAGCAGCACACGCTTCGTGTTATTCTGCATCCAGCAGCGTAACGCTCACCGTGCCTGCAAGTCTGCATCCAGTCTTCTGTCAGGCCCGCCTCGAGTTTGGAGCTCCTAGAAAAAGGGAGGAAGAAGGAGAAAAGGTTAGAACAAGAGCAATACCTTTGATCCTTACCTGAATTCCTGATCCATTGCACCTTTGAGCTGGAAGAAAGAAGTTGTTTTATGCACGTAGCCTCGCCTGCTGCAGCGCCGCGCTGAACTCACCGGCCTTCGCAGCATCTTCACATTCCACCGCATCCTCCTGCATGTTCCCGCCGCATTCCGGCACCTAAGGAGTAGACAAGAACAGCAAGGTGAGCCAAGGGAATACACAGAGGAATATTAGTAACCCCCCATAGACTTACCTGATTTTACCACAGGGGGTACTATTCCTCTTCACGGGTCAGCGCAGCTTCCACTGCATCTTCACCGAACCCCGGCCCCTAAGGGGAAACAAAAGGACAGCAAGGTGAAACAAAGGGACTATCAAGGGGAACCCTCCTCACCACATTAGACTTACCTGATTTTACCGCCGGAGGTATTATTTCCCGAGACTTCATACTTTCTCTCAGTGCCTGAATAAGGGAGAAAGCAATAGGTTACATATTGACATTATTTATCGAACTGTGTTGGAAATACAAATCCTTACCAGAATATTACCGGTTGCCACGATGAACTCTTCACTAGGGTCAAGCTGCAATGTGTAAGGAATCGGACAAGAGTGAAAGTCAGGCATTTGAACTCTTACGAACTACATACTTTTCAGAGTCAATATTGTTCTGGAACTCACCAATTCCTTCGACCCAGTGAAGCAACTGGTTATCAACGCACCCCTGCGCTCAATGCAGGATGGAGAGCTCATCAGGTAAGACTATAAGAGGGGACATCAAAGGTGATCCGTGGTGAGAACAGCGGGGGTGGGGGGATTTACACTCAACTCCACGGGTGGTTAATTCCCTTTTGCCATTTGCAGAAGAATATTCCTACGGGCAAAGCAATCAAAGCTAGGTGGGCCAGTCCAGTCCGTCATCTCGGCCCTACGCGTCACATTGGTGGAGACCGCAGCTGTCCAGTTCAGAGCGACGCCTCTGTAGGAGCCAGGTAAGCGTAACAGATGGAACCAGTGTTTTCAGTAACTTGTCCTCACACTAAACATGATCCATCCACGGCTTGTACCTCCTCTGGTTTACATTTCAAGAAAGTGGGCAACCCATGACTTTTAGCGAATTGGATTTCCATATAATTCCCACTTGCACCAGAGTCCAACATAACTGGGCAAGAAAAAGATACACCATCTGCCGCAGAAAAACGCATGCACAAATATATATGCATTGGAAAGCCTTCCGAACCGTCCAAAGGCAGACTCATCCTCCCGGTTCGGTTCAAGGACGAGTCCTGGCATTTCCCGAATAAAACGCCTGGAATGTCCACAGTAGAAACATAAATTGTTTACTAGCAGTCTTTCTCGCTCCGCCTTTGCCAGGGGACCTCGCACAGCCCCTATTTGCATTGGTTCAGGATCCCCTGGCAAGACAGGAGAAGACGAGTCAGAGCTAGAAGAACGTAATTCGGGTACTCTGCGTTCGCCTCTGCATTGTCGAAGTCGAGCATCAACTTGCAGGACTAATTCCATCAGCTCTGGAAACCCCGATGGAACTGAGGGCACAACAGACAGGGCATCTTTCAGTTCTTCGGACAGTCCCATGTAAAAGACGGCTGCCTTCTTTTGTTCAGGCCAAGTTGTTTCTGCAGCCTATTGGTTAAACCGGGCAAGATACTGCAGGAGTTCCTGTTTACCCTGGTTTATAGCTAGGAACTCCAAATTCGAGGCCTGGGCCTTATACCGAGCATTGAAAACAGAGTTCATAGCTTGTATGAGGGTATCAAAATCGTATAAAGCAGGGTCGTTGGCTTCCAATAATGGGTTTGCCCAGGCTGCTGCTGTCCCACCTAAATGGGATAAAACAAAGCAGCTTTCGTAGTAGCATGAGGAAAGGTCAAAGGGCGACACAGAAAATGCAGGTGACTGATTGATAAATGTCTGGTAAGACTTGGGATCTCCCATAAAACGCTCTGGCGGGGCCAATGGAAAGAGCCCAGGGAGGACCACCGGCATAGGGGGGAGGAGATGGTGGAACAGGAGAGGGGGCGGCTGCTGCAGCACCACCAAATTCCTCGTCGGGAAGCAGAGGTTGCACAAAGCTCTGTAGGACATCCATACGTTGATGGAGTGTCACAACAGCAGATGCCATATTGGTGCGTAAAGCAGCGAATGCTTGCATGAGTGCGGCCATAGGAACCGCCCCAGTTTCCATACCAATAGCCAACAAAGGCTCCTTAAACTGTCGTGATCTAGTGGAGGTAATCCCACTGAAATACTGTTAGTTTTCAGAAACTGGAATAATGAACAGTAGACCGAAGACAGAATAAACCTTCCCCCTCCCCCCACTACGCCCTCTCCCCTCCCAAGAGCGCAGCTTGCAGGACTAAAAACACCCGACAGGCCACGTGTTTGGGAGAAAAGTCAGGAGCAGCAACAGAGCTAAGGAGAAAACACAAAGATTACAAATACAATAAGTAATGGTTCCAACCAAGGTTTCCCAGTTGCACCACCCTCAGCAACCCCACTCTTACCTGCAGTGATTGTGAAAGGAATGAAGAACCTACTGAACTCCAGAAGTGAAGCAAGCAACACATGAGTAAGTATCCAACAGTTCCCAGAAGAGAAAAAGTCAAAAATAGCTAACACGGACGGATCGAGGGCTCAACTATCTAACCAGTTCCAATTCCAGGTATCAGAGCAGAGCCTCCCAAAAGAACCCACAGTCCTCAGCAAAGTGTCCTCAGAAGAGTCGCAGAATCCTCAGCAAAGCGTCCACAGTAGAATAAAAAAAAGAAAAATGAAAAGAGCAACCATGAAGCGTCCCAAAATCAAGGGTGCATTGGAATCCAGGAAACAATAGAAAGCAATGACCAAGTGATCATTCAGCAGAGCGTCCAGCGGTCACTTGGTGTAGAGATGATCAGAGCTGGTGAGGAGCAGAGTTTGTGAATTGTTTTTTTTTAGAAGAGCACAAGAGGTACTGAAAAACAGAAAATCGGTAGTCAAGAACCACAGCCGCAACAATTTGTATATGGCAAACAGGACCAGAGATCCAAACGCTGCAGCTACATTTACAGGCAAAAGGGTGGAGCCAAAGTGCAGGGCAGCACTCGAATAACAGGAGCTTTGGGAGGGGACAAAAATCTGATTCAGGGGCAAGGCGGAAGAAAAGTCGGGTGGAAATGCCAGAGTTCAGGTAACCAGGAAGTCAGCTGGAAGGGGAAGGAGACAGGGCGTCGGGAGACAATGAGGGGCAATCCGGAAAGACGTAGCCAAAATGGAAGACAGAAGTCGGGAACCTTGAAGTCAGACTATAGAAGTGTGACTTAACAGAACGATAAAGCACTTGTTAAGGAGACTCGAGCGGTGTCCCAGAGCCGCATATAATGATGCAGAGGGACGCAGACGTTGCCTGCGAGTCACGTGACCGCTCATTTTCCGGGAATGCAAGGAAATGTAATTTTTTCTGTATTGACGCTGTACAAGGCGCCAGGGCAATTTCCATGTCTTCATAGGGGGCGAGCATGATGTAGGCAAGTTGGCACGAAGCATGACACATGTTGTCAGTAATGTGTTATATTTCCAGAACGACACCCTTGTATACGCAGAGGACACCGAGACACATGATAATGCACTGAAGCAGGTCCTCGACAATCGCCTCCGCTATGACACATGCGTGTTAAGAGCTTAAGATCTAGAGCACCTTGGCTACCAGATCTCAAAAGAAGGGGTAAGCCCAAACAAAGATCTCCTGCAGCCCATTGTCAAGGCCCCGGCCCCAACGTCAAAAAACGAACTGCGATCCTTTTTAGGACGTGCGGACTACTATGCAAAATATTTACCCAGGCTCTCTGAAAATACAGCTCCGTTGAAGAAGTTACGGAGCAAGGGCACAGAATATGTGTGAGGTACACTGCAAGAGACGGTGTGCAATGAATTCAGGACGAAGATTCTTCATGCTGCATGTTTAAAACCCTTCAACCCAACGTGGGAAACATGTGTGACCACAGATGCCAGTGCCTATGGACTAGGACCACTCTCACCCAAAAGAAGGGAGATATTGCGCACATAGTCGCTTTTGCGTCGAAGGAACTCTCAGAAGTTGAAAAAACTACTCCACATTCGAGAAAGATGCTTGCATGTGCTTGAGGTGTGGAGTACTTTTGCATATACATGTGGTGAACCAGATTTTGACTGGTCACAGACCACAAGCCTTTAGTACACCTGTTGAGTCCAGGAGGGACAAAATGAGCATCACCACGATTGGCAAGGATAGCAGCAAAACTGCAAGAGCGCACATACGAAATCGTACATATAGCAGGTTGGAAGAATGCCCAAGCCGACTGCATGTCCAGGTTGTTAGACCACAAAACCCCAGGCATCACGTTCCTCCAAGACAAATGCATTGTTGCGTTCATCAAAGACTTAAGGAGCAGAGAATTTTTGGAGATGAGCAAAGCTCACTGGAAGGATGAGTCCTTGAGCAAAGTAGCAGACTGGGCTCGGAATGGCTGGCCAAGTGAAAGGGCAATCCTGGAAGGACTACACCCGTATTGGAATGCCGATGAAGAAATCATGGAAACGGACGGTCTACTGATGAAAGGAGATCAAGTAATTCGGCCCAGAGGCATGAGGAAAGTCATACTATGTAGGGACCATGCCAGACACCTAGGCAACAACATGACAAGACGGAGAGTAAGTGACGCATAACGGTGGCCAGACATGGACCAAGATGTCAGAACAATGATCGAGAGATGCCACGAATCTGTCAACAGTGATAAAAAGATTCACAGTAGGAAAGGCGCCCATGATTCCCACTTAAGTCCCCACTGGGGTGTGGCGCAAATTAGAGTTAGACTTTATCGGCCCGCTGGACGCTGTGTTATCCAATCACAGGTACAGAGTAGTCATGGTGGACTACCTGTCTAAATGGGTGGAGGTTGAATTTGTACTGGACATCACCACCGCCACTGTCATTGAAGTGCTGAACTCTGTGTTCCAGAGAGAAAGTCTGCCCAATGATATTTTGACAGATAATGGGCGTCCAGTTAGTCTTCAGAAAGATGGAAAGCTTTCTTAAGAAGCACAAAATTCGGCAGTTGAGAGCCAGTCTCTACCACCCGCAAACCTATGGCCTGGTTGAAAGAGTGAACCGGTTCGTGAAGGGAGACTTGCAACTGCCCATTGCAGCAGGAATGAAGATATATAAAATGGTCAAGGAATCTGTGGATGCCCATCGCCTGACCCTCAATGCAGTCACAGGGGTGTCACAGTTTCAGATGCTGAGAAGGAGGGCTGCATCTACGCTAGTACCCCCGTGAATACAGAAAGTCAGCCAAGATGATGCCATAGACATGAGATCGATAGTGTGGAGAATGCAGAAAAAACAAGGATCTGATGAAGGTGCAAAGTGATATGCGCAGAACAGTCCACCGCACGGAACTCCCAGGCTCTTTGCAATGCCCTTGCCCCTCACTTCAATTCCAAAACCCAGGACATCTTGTCCACCCTCTCCTCCTGCCTCCCTCCTCTCCCCTCTCCCTCCCGGCTTGCTGACACTCCTTCAGCCACCCTTCTTTCCCCCTTTTTCCTCTTTTCTCCTCTTTTCTCCCCAGATGAGGTTGCTAGACAAGTCCAATCTATGAAAGCCTCATCAAAACAGGTCCAACCCTGTTCCTCTAAAATCATTAAGGACCACATTCATACCCTCGCTCCGGCCCTTGCCGATTTCTGCAACCATTCTTTTGCCTCTGGATCTTTCCCTTCCCCCCTGAAGCACTCCCCTATGCATCATCTCCTCAAGAAACTCACAGCTGATCCCTCTTGTCCGGCTTACTACCGCCCAATTTCCATTACTCCCTTTTTGGGGAAACTCCTGGAAAAGCTGTCCATCTCCCAATTTAGCCTTCTTTTGGCTCACTCTATGACCACCAATCTGGATTCAGAGCTGCCCGAAGCACGGAAACTGCTCTCCTGCACATCCATGAAGACCTGCTGTCTAACCTCGACTCCCTCTGTCCTCATCCTTCTTGATCACACCTCTGCTTTCGACACAGTCAAGCATACCATCCTGCTCAATCGTCTCTGTGAAAACCTGGGTATCACTGATTAGGCTCTGGCTGACCTCTTTCCTTTCTGATCGACCCTCCCAGGTTACACTTGGGTCATTCCTATCCGCTATGTCCCTCTCTACCTGTGGTGTTGCCCAGGGGTCTAACCCCTCGCCCTGGCTTTTCAACCAATACTAGGCAACTCTCGCTTACTGCATTTCCATTTCCTGCTCAAACTTCCCGTGCTATGCTGATGACAACTCGTTTTCAGGCTTCCTTCAGCCACCTCCTCGCCTCCCCTCATCCCTGACTGCCTAACCGCCATTCAAAATTGGTGTGCTGCCAACGATCTTTTTCTGAATGCCAACAAAACGGAGATCCTCCTCATTGGTACACCTTCACCATCCTTTCCCCTCACTCTCTGGCCGGCCTCCCTTGGCCCTCCTCCTACCCCTACCTGCGAGGCTAAGAGGGTCATCTTTGATTCCACACTTTCCTTCTCTGCACACATCTCGGACATCTCTAAAAAGTCAAACTTCCTACTACACTGCCTTAGAGGTACTCTGCCTTTCCTCTGCTTCACCCAGAAGCTGTCTCCCAAGCTCCAGTTCTCTCCAGGTTGGACTATTTTAACAGCCTCTTTCTAATTCTACCTGCCTCCACTATTCGCCCTTTACAACTAATCCAAAAAAGGACTGAAAGACTTGTCCTTGGCCTTGAGCCCTGGGATCGTATCTCTCCAGCTCTGAAATCCCTTCATTGTTCCCAGCAGATGCAAGCATTACATTTAAAACCATCTGCATTGTCCACAAGGTTTTCTGGGGCCTAGGTCTGAAATACCTTCAACTATCACTCTGTAAATACCTTCCTTCTTGAGCCCTTCGCTCCTCTACTTCTAATTCCCTCAGTGTCAGTTGTTTTTCTAAGAAACAAGCTGGGGGCAGATCTCCGTCTTCGGCTGGGGCCTCCCTTTGGACCACCCTGAAACTTGAGGAGAACCATCTCCGGTTCAAGATGCATCTCAAGACCCTCCTCTTCGCCTCTGCCTTTGCCCTTCTTCTCCCCTGCTGATCTGTTTCTCTCTCTCTTGTCACTATGCACCTGGCCACCCTCTGTCCTTCAGGCCCAGATACCTGCTTACCCTGCCTCCCTCCTGCACTGCCTGCAGGCCACCCTCGGCACTGGGATCTGTATTCTGTTCCCATGCAGTCCCTCACTCTTCTTCTGCACTTATCAGATATACCCTATCTGACTCATCACGTACTTGCCACTTGTCTGGCTGCACTACCATTTTCATTGCATTTATTTATTTATTTCACTTATTTGTTTCTCTCCTCTGTTCCGCACTTTAAACACCTCCCACTCCACGCACTTTCCCCCTTTTCCCCCCCATTTTCCATGCACTTGCATGTAACACTTAATGTCACTGAGCCTAGTAAAATCGTATTTTTGTTCTCCCCTGTTCCCCTCCCTTTGCTTGGTCGTGCTCTGAAACACTTGTGTATGAGCGCAATATAAATAAAATATATCATATCAATGAAGGGGATTTAGTAAAAAAGACTGCCACACAAGGACACGATAACTGGCTCCAAGTATAGCCAGCCCATAGAGGTTGACCAGAAAGGCACCAATCACATTTACACCAGCGATGGCAAAAAGTAGAATCTAGACAGAGTAGCCATGTTCAGAGGGAAACCGCTTGAGAGAAGAACATTCACGATAGAAGAGGATATAAACGAACAAGTGGATCCATTTAACAGCACAGAGACAACAGGAAAGGAAGACTGGAGTATGAGAATCATGATGGGAGCAGCACCAGGAAGTTCGCACACAAAGCAAATGAACATCGCAGTGAAAGCTCTCAACTATCACAAGGGCCAGGAGAAACACTTGACGCTGACATTACCCACACGGGAGTGTCATCCAGTGAGACCCGACCCCAACAAGAGAAGAGAAGGCCAACCAAGTACAGAGACTTGTAATGGAGTAGGAACAAGCTGCTCAACAAAAGGAGGTATGTGAGGAACCATCCTCACGATATCGCGACTATGCGCGTGCACCGCGCACCAGCATAGCCCGCCGGAGTGGACCGGGAAGGCAGCAGACATGCCCCGGTGCTCCTCCTGCAATGGGAGCCTGCAGCCCCTCACTTCAGCTGCAACTCCGAGCAGACTTCCTATTGTGAAAGTGTAACTCCACAGCATCACCCTGCAGTGCTTGTGGTTGCTTCTAGACTTTCTATAAGACACTTTAATAAGGGACCAATCCACAGCAGTGCATTAACTGAATCCACAGCAGTGCATTAACTGCAGTGGTTGCACAGTTGATTGTTTACTGTCTTTGGTGGCCTCATGTCAGTGTGACTAGAAACAATAAGAAGGTGATCCTTCAAGACACCACAAGATGTGTTTGCAGAATTGGAGTCTCTGAAGATTTGGAACACTTTTTATTGATTTCTGAATGTTATGTTGGTATGCTTAAACCCGATGTTGATATATTTAATATTGGGATCCTCTTCAAAGCAAGGTCTTTTGGAATGAACTGCAAGGATATGATTTGTATTCATAGTTTACATGAATTTGTTTGATAAACACTTTTTTACAAAGGTTTAAATTCATGTGAATGTTTAGATATCTGAATTTAGACTGGCGTTTTTTTTTTGTTAACATTGACATCTTTATATTTCTAAGATTTTAAAATGTTATTACAATGTATTTAGACCCGTGTGGGGTGTTAATGGAGAATCTGATTCTAATAAATATAGACAGATTGATTGACTCCTTCCCACCTGGAATACATGTTTTCTGCCAATGATGTACATATGATGTTCATACACGCCAACATGTCCTATTCCAGTTGGGAGATGCGAGTCCAGTACCAGTTTTAAATTTGCAGTCTTGGACCTTTAGTGCTAGGTTCAGATTGGGGCAATCGGCCACTGCGAGTTCCAGAATGCAAAGTTAAAACCGGGACTGGCCTGCCAAAAGAAATGGGGCCTTTTAGAATACACGCTCCTTCTGCTAAAAAGACACAACATTGGACCTTTAACCGCACCCCCCCTTGCTAGTATTTAAATTAATTGTTAATGCTGTAAAATGTGCCGATTTGTACCACACGATTTCCTTTTTCTTACACAAAAGGTGTATGGGGGAGATCTGGCTATAAGTATTTTTTTTTTAAAAAAAAAAGGTACTCACCTAGGCCCAGGTAAAGGAATACGGATGGCATTAGATGAAAGGCTACCATGATCGCCTGAGATTTAAGTGACGCGTAATGCTCTTGACGGCTCCCCAAAAAGAGTGGTACGAATGCTTAAACAGCTCAGGTTAAAGGTGGTCAGGGGGAAATGCCGTCAACAAGTCGATGAAGGAAGCGTCGAGGCAACTAAGGAGACGAGGGTGTTGAGGTCCGCCTTGGGTCTCTGGGAGAGGTGCTAACGTGGCCGAGCTGAAGCCCAACGGAAGTATAGATTGAGGCAGAAGCGAAAACACTGCTTCTTAAACAGGTGCTCGCCATCAGCACGTCATGCCTTTGTTGCAGGACGCAGGGCTTGGGGGCAATTGTAGCTGCATTTTTCTTGAGCTCAAAACGACAGGTCGGAATGTCACGAGTAGGGTGCAGCCGCTGTGACAACAGAGAAGACAAAAGCATATGGCGCTCAGCTGCGAGTTTCCTAGAAACATGGCCGGCACGATTATCAAAAGCGTTTTACAATGGCGCAAGGCATCAAGTCCGTTGTCTACTGATTACAGCAACAACAGCAAGCAACAACAACAAAAAAACAACGACATGCCGGACGTTTCCCGAATGAACGTCATACGGACGTTCTGATTCTTAAACTTGCTACTCGCATAGGCCTCACTTAGCAATTTACAATACGGCACCCGCTGACCATTTAACAGAAAAAAGATGCCTCTTTCTGCTTCTCTTTTACCTTTGCCCCTGTTTGCATCTTTCAGGCCAAATGTTTTCCTAACATTTGGCCAGCGAAAGGTTGTGTTTTGTTTCTCTTCTCCCATCTCCCTAGTTGATTTCCAACATGCAATAAGTGTTCCGTGAAATAATGGCATTGATTGGGCCACTGCGTTCCGTGCGCTCCATTTCTATAGCATATCAGTGGTCAGATTGCAGAAACTGCACCGGTTCAAGTGCAACGTTGCACATTATTAGAACGAGGGCAAAGTCTGGGGTCATATTCAAAAACATTCGCACCATGACAAGCGCCATTTTTGATCTATCCTAACCAGATGGTTCCTACCTAGCAAACTAAAAGCTAAAGAAAGATGACCTTGTGTCCCAATGTATCTGACCCCCACACTTATACATACTTCAAAGTGCATACAGTAAATATGTCTGTTTTCAGTTTAAGCAAAATGTGCAAAAGTTCAAACTTAGGTTTCCCACAAAGCAATCATTGTGACCAGGGTTTGGTTTGATTCCCTTCCCCTGAATCAATTCAGGAAGACTTTTGAAAGAGTTTTGTTTCAGCCATGTTCTTTTCAGTGCAATAATGTCTCATTCATCCAACATTCTTTCAAATGGGTAAAGAAAATGTCTCTTTCACCAAATTCTTGTACAAAACCAAAGCACCTGTTTCTTCCACAAAGTTTTTTTTTCTCCATTTAGCAAAAAAGGATTACTTAGATTGATGACACAACCATCCTGTCCACATAATTCTTTTGTCAGGACAGCACAGAAAATGTCGCTTGTTACACAATAGTTTGCCAGGAGGATAAAGTAATAATAAGGTAATTATCTTCTTTCCTCTGTACTCTTTATAGCAACAAAGTTTTCTCCTTGAAGGTAACTGCTCCTTTCCTGGTTTATTCGCCTGCCAGGTGTGATTTCAACTTCATACACAACCCTTTTTATAACAACAAAGTTCTCTTCTTGAACACAACTGTTCCTTTTCTGGTTCACGCGCCTGCCAGGAATGGGTTTCAACTTCAAAACTATAAATGGTTTCTCTGCTTGTGGCAATGTTTGCTCCAGGTTTCTCCCCGCAAACATCTCACATGAGGAGAACTGTACAACGGTTGCCTGATTGCTTCTGGCAATGTGGGTTTCCAGCTTTCCCCAAAATGATGTCCAATGTGACAAGAATTTCACCCTTTTTTGCCATTCTTTTCTATTTGGCTGGTATTCACAACTGTCTCTGAATTGTAATTGTGCCTTATGGAGCGATCTGGTATTAACTCTCTCTCTAGGTCCACTCAGCATCTTCTTTCGGCATCTCTGGGTTGTTTCACTGTGCTCCGGTGTGGTCTCGATGCAGGCGGGACCTTGGTGCACTGCCATACCCTCTCTGGTCCTCCAGCAGCATTGACAGCTCTCCGGTGGCTGCCATTGCTTACCCAGCACTCCCTGGGAGCTCGCCAGGCTCCACCAGGCCTTTCGGGTCCTCTGGTCAGCTGGGAGCACTTCTCCCTCCGAGATGGTCTTCTTTCTCAAACTCCGCTTTCTTCCATGATTCCTGTACCCGCTGCGCAGACTCCACAACTTCTCCTCTGACTGCAGCCTCTGCCGTAGCCTTCCCTTCTGCTGTTCCTGACGCCCTCCTCACCGGTGTCTAGGTTTTTGATTTAAATGTCCCATTTTGCTGATTAGAATAGAAACAACTAGACCGCACGGTCTGCTTGACATCATTTTTGATTCTCATTAACTCTTTACTCCTCTTCCTCGTCCCAGTACTACAGGCATTATGGGCATTGAATTCCATAATGTTTTAGGTTTCCCAAAGTTATTTTGTTTCAACTGATGGTTAGACGAAACAGAAGATGTCATATGAACATTATGTGGAATAACATTTAGTTTGGGATTTTTACCCAAGACAGAACCATTGCAGTCAGGGGTACCACATGTGACCCAAATATTCCAAAAGTGGAAAATATATTCTGTTTAGGTGGTTTTTCATACATTATCTTTTGGGCTTCAACATGGGTGGGTTTTTGGGTAGTGACATTATGCCATCAGGTATTTGGGGATTATAGGATCTTTATCCTCACAAAAGGAAAATATCTGCATCCCTCCTAAGGGAATCACCACTTCTCCCTGAAAGCCATCTCCTCCCATGTGACCCTCCCTCATAATGCCACCCGCAGGGTCAGGATCAGGTAGCGGCTGCCTTCCCCTCACCACATGGGAGGAGATGCAGGATTCACAGTAGTCAGCGGGCATGAACCAACGAGGTGGGGTTCGGACTGTTCTCACTGAAAACATATCTTAAATAAAATAATTGCTGAAAATGCTGCAGTTTACAGCACACTTTCTTTGAAAAATTGAATGAAAAGCCAGAATGTCTGCATTCAATTCTGGAAGGTAGCTCGTGAAAAAATCCAATAGACTCAAGTCACTAACAGTGCACAGCAACATTTCCCAATGCATTTTCATGATACCTTTCCTCGCAATGTGTGCAAGTTTAAAAAAACATTCACACATTGGCTGTGCCCACACATTTCCTGCTGGCAGTATGCAAGTATTCCCAAATAAGAAAATACTCATCTTTGCTTTGTGCATAATGCCAGTAATGGTACTTTAAGAAAACATGTCCTAGCTGGCTCAGCCAAAATATGGCAGTATCCCCACTTAAGAACATACTACTGTTGTCTTTGCCATTAAAAAATCCATGCTACAAAAAGAAAACATGTCTAAATGGGCTGTACCAATGTAGGCCAGTCTATTCACGTAATAATACTTATCATGTTTGCTTTACCCTTGGTGCCATGTAAAAAATGCTGGGTCATTACAAGAATTTCTAGCTAGGCTTCCTGCACCAAAATATGCCAGGCTAGCCACACACTAACACTTATCATGTTTGCTTTATCACAGATGCCCAATATAAAATGCCATGCCACAATAAGAAAAAGTATAGCTACACTAGCTGCACCAAAATATGTCAGTCTTGCCACATAATAACACTTAACATGCTTGTTGTATCTTAGATGCCTACTTCATGGGCCATTTCCCATCTTGGCATCAGGTGAGCGTGTGCATGTGACCCTCTGGCCCCCTTTTGGAGCGTTATGGCTGCACTTTAAAAATCGGGACCCTTGCGGGCTCCCCAGCCGTGTGTGTGCTTCCTCCTTCATTGTCCCTCCTCCCACTCCCTCCTCCTGGCTTGATTGGCCATCTCCCTCGACTGTATTGGTGCCTGCTGATGTCGCTGCACGTCTGCTCCCTGTGCCATTTCCCATCTTGGCATC
This sequence comes from Ambystoma mexicanum, assembly GCF_040938575.1. Lineage (NCBI taxonomy): Eukaryota > Metazoa > Chordata > Amphibia > Caudata > Ambystomatidae > Ambystoma > Ambystoma mexicanum. Next base: position 808,237,704 of record NC_090925.1, on the reverse strand, counting down.
AGGTGAGCGTGTGCATGAGACCCCCTGGTCCCCTTTTGGAGCATCATGGCTGCAATTTAAAAATCGGGAGCCTCGCGGGCTCCCCAGCTGTGTGTGTGCTTCCTCCTCCATTGTCCCGCCTCCCATTCTCTCCTCCTGGTCTGATTGGCCATCTCCCTCAACTGTATTGGTGCCTGCTCATGTCGCTGCACGTCCGCTCCTTGAGCCATTTCCCATCTTGGCATCAGGTGAGCGTGTGCATGCGACCCTCTAGCCCCCTTTTGGAGCATCATGGCTGCAATTAAAAAATCGGGAGCCTCGCGGGCTCCCCAGCCGTGTGTGTGCTTCCTCCTCCATTGTCCCGCCTCCCACTACCTCCTCCTGGCCTGATTGGCCATCTCCCTCGACTGTATTGGTGCCTGCTGATGTCGATGCACGTCCGCTCCCTGTGCCATTTCCCATCTTGGCATCAGGTGAGCGTGTGCATGTGACCCTCTGGCCCCCTTTTGGAGCATCATGGCTGCAATTTAGAAATCGGGACCCTTGCGGGCTCCCCAGCCGTGTGTGTGCTTCCTCCTCCACTGTCCTGTCTCCCACTCCCTCCTCCTGGCCTGATTGGCCAAGTCTGTCCTCATCCTGGACCAGACCTGGGCAGCCCTCTGCCCGGCAGCCCCTGCGGCTAAGGGCCCCAAGGCAAAGGACGGCTTCAACAGAGTCGACTCAAGATCATGCCTGCCGGTGTCCGCAGGGGAAGCCAATGAAGCCAGCAGTCAACAGACACCAACAAAAACTGTAAGTGTGGCATGGGTGGGGTGTAGAGCAATTACTCTACTCCAGAAAGCCCCGCCACTCCACCCCACCTTTCCATAACATAGACTGCCATAGACATACACCATGCATACTTAGAGAGATTTGTGACCACCTGCCTGAATCTATTCATGGCTGGACTGTAAATGTTGAACAATTGAGATGGTATCCCCTACACCGTGGACCAGGGGAACTATGTAAATTGCAAAAAAGAGGAGTGGGGTCACACGGATAAGTACAGAGATTCAAAACATTAAGAGACTTAGTAGGGTGCATGGGCGATAAGAGACATGGACAGGCCAAAAGTCAAATTCACATATTTTATTCAATTTGTACAAAAATCACAGTAAAAGCCATTTTATTTAATCCACACTATAACATTTTCTAAAATGCATACAAATACATAATATATATCAAATAGATTCTCAAAAAAATATATATATCTATCTAAAAAACTATCTGATCAAGCACTGCTAGCTATAGTACATGTAGCCACTTTATATCTAAAACAGCTAGGCCACAAAAGTCAGTGCACCAAGGTTGTCAAACAAGTGCTTAGTGCCTGGACTGTAAATGTTGCCTTGAATTACACGCTAACTTACTTCCCAATGTTAACTAGTGCCACACCCGAAGAGAACTGTGAAGATAGGCCTGTATCACACCTAAATAGGATTGTGAATGTTCGCATGTGCCACACTTAGATGAATTGCTTAACTTAGCCCACGTCACATCCAGATAGGATTGTGAATGTTAGCATGTGCCACACTTAGATTAATTGCTTAACTCAGCCCGCGTCACATCTAAATAGGATTGTGAATGTTAGCATGTGCCACACCTAGATGGAATTCTTAACTTTAGCCTGTGTCACACCTAGATAGGATTGTGAGTGTTAGCATGTGCCATACTTAGAGGAATTGCTTAACTTAGCCCGCGTCATACCTAGATAGGATTGTGAATATTAGCATGCGCCAGACCTAGATGGAATTCTTAACTTTAGCCTGCTTCACACCTAGATAGGATTGTGAATGTTAGCATGCGCCAAACCTAGATGGAATTCTTAACTTTAGCCTGCTTCACACCTAGATAGGATTGTGAGTGTTAGCATGTGCCAAACTTAGATGGACTTAGATGGAATGCTTAACTTGGCCCACGTCACACCTAGATAGGATTGTGTATGTTAGTATGCGCCAAACCTAGATGGAATTCTTAACTTTAGCCTGAGTCGCACCTGGATGGGGTTGTGAATGTTGGCATGTGCAATACTTAGATGACTTAGATGGAATGCTTAACTTTAGCCTGCGTCACACCTAGATAGGATTGTGAATGTTAGAATGTGCCACACCTAGATGAAATGCTTAACTTAGCCCGCTTCACACCTAGAAAGGATTGTGAATGTTAGCATGCGCCAAACTTAGATGGAATTCTTAACTTTAGCCTGCGTCACAACTAGATAGGATTGTGAATGTTAGTATGTGCCACACTTAGATGAAATACTTAACTTAGCCCGTGTCACACCTAGATAGGATTGTGAATGTTAGCATGCGCCAAACTTAGATGGAATTCTTAACTTAGCCCGCGTCACACCTAGATAGGATTGTGAATATTAGCATGCGCCAAACCTAGATGGAATTCTTAACTTTAGTCTGCTTCACACCTAGATAGGATTGTGAATGTTAGCATGCGCCAAACTTAGATGGAATTCTTAACTTTAGCCTGCTTCACACCTAGATAGGATTGTGAATGTTAGAATGTGCCACACCTAGATGAAATGCTTAACTTAGCCCGCGTCACACCTAGATAGGATTGTGAATATTAGCATGCGCAAAACCTAGATGGAATTCTTAACTTTAGCCTGCTTCACACCTAGATAGGATTGTGAATGTTAGCATGCGCCAAACCTAGATGGAATTCTTAACTTTAGTCTGCTTCACACCTAGATAGGATTGTGAATGTTAGCATGCGCCAAACCTAGATGGAATTCTTAACTTTAGCCTGCTTCACACCTAGATAGGATTGTGAATGTTAGAATGTGCCACACCTAGATGAAATGCTTAACTTAGCCCGCGTCACACCTAGATAGGATTGTGAATATTAGCATGCGCAAAACCTAGATGGAATTCTTAACTTTAGCCTGCTTCACACCTAGATAGGATTGTGAATGTTAGCATGCGCCAAACCTAGATGGAATTCTTAACTTTAGCCTGCTTCACACCTAGATAGGATTGTGAATGTTAGCATGCGCCAAACCTAGATGGAATTCTTAACTTTAGCCTGCTTCACACCTAGATAGGATTGTGAGTGTTAGCATGTGCCAAACTTAGATGGACTTAGATGGAATGCTTAACTTGGCCCACGTCACACCTAGATAGGATTATGTATGTTAGAATGCGCCAAACCTAGATGGAATTCTTAACATTAGCCTGAGTCGCACCTGGAAGGGTTTGTGAATGTTGGCAGGTGCCAAACTTAGATGAAATGCTTAATTTAGCTCGTGTCACACCTAGATAGGATTGTGAATGTTAGCATGCGCCACACTTAGATGAAATGCTTAACCTAGGCCGTGTCACACCTAGATAGGATTGTGAATGTTAGCATGCGCCAAACTTAGATGGAATTCTTAACTTAGCCCGCGTCACACCTAGATAGGATTGTGAATGTTAGCATGCGCCAAACTTAGATGGAATTCTTAACTTTAGCCTGCGTCACACCTGGATGGGTTTGTGAGTGTTGGCATGCGCCACACTTTGATGAAACTGTGAATGTTACCAGGTGCCACACTTGGGTGGAATCGTGATCACTAGTCTGCCGCACATCTAGGTAGGATATTGAAGATTAGCAAATGCCACACTCAGATGGAATAGTGAAGGATAGCAAGCATCACACCTAGACATAATTGCTAGGACAGCAATGCCAATTAAACAATCCACTAACAATCTCACCCATCTGCATACATCTCTCAAACTCTAACCAAACACAACCACAACCCTACAACACAACAAACCGCACAAACTTCACTACACTGCAACAACAAAACAAACCACACATAGACTCGCACAACAGCACACGACTACCGACTGTAAAACACCCCAAGCCCAGCCATCGGACCCACCGGGCTGAGGCTGCCAACAGCACATCACTGATCTCTTGCACTTTTCCAGCTCATTCCCACTAACTCACCCTCCCATCCCCTTTTTTTTCAGAGCCGCCAGAGCGCCAGGGGACCACTCCGGTGGTGATAGTGCGCGGTACAAATATTCTTTACCATTTACATTAATATGCCATATTAAGATATGCCTCCTACTGTCAAAATCACTGCCCCAGACCCAACACAAATCCAAGGGCACACACATTCACACAACATTTATTTGCTCATTCACACACACATTTACACAGTACTCACTCATTAACATGCACACCCATAAAACAAATGGTTGCTTATTCACACACAGATACACGCGTACATACATAAATAACATACAGCCTCAGTCTGGACTCTGCTTTTCACTGCCTCCAACAAAGCCCCTCAGGCTCCCGCGCACACGAACAGGCACCAGGAAGCATATAGCACTTCCTTGTTCTTCACATGTGCGGAAGAGCCAGAGCACTCAGTCAGCAATGCCCCTGGCCATCTGAATGTGCGGGGAGGCACAGTAGAACCCCATACACACATTCAGGCATGCAAATCTCCCAGCCTTCATGCCCAATGAGCCATGCAAGGCTGGGGAAGCAAAATACCCCCAGCAATACATGGTCCATTGGGCATGTGCACTGAGGAACAAAAACTATCAAAGGGAAACTATGCTTCCCTTTGACAGTCAAAGCCAGCCCAGGAGCACTTCCTGAGCTGTAGCAAACAGCTCACAAAGCGCTCAGTGTTTTCCCTGGGCTGGTTCGGCTCATCCACAATGGTGTTGGTTCTGCTGGTTCTGTGGCCGTCTCCCATTATGTAGGAACTGCCCCTGGCATCAACCCACTCTACATTCCACTCACCCCATAGCTGCCTTGTCATCATGAGTGTCGGAGTTTCGAGTGTCCAAAATTCCGTTGCTTGCATTGCCCTCGCGGCACAGACATCAGAATCTGACAGTCATTGACAGATTAGGGACCGCTCACAACCCCTCCCCTATACCGTGGTAAATTCAACATGGTTTCCGCTGGGCCTCACAGATACTTAGCCTTTTTTTGTTTTCTGCACATGGCAAATACTACTCGTTTAATAAAAAGGTAAAAATGCATTTCTGGAAAGCCCACACGACACGCTACTTATCTGCCCAAATCTGAGACTTCTTTGAAGACAAACTGAATCATGCAAAGAAAAGTTTTAAAATGTCTCCTTTTTTAATGATTTTTGCTTGTTTGACACATCCAAAATGGGATTGCTGTTTAACAGAACTTCACATCCATCCGCAAGTCCTTAACATATCGGGAGGATAGCTCAGGGGCAATGTGCTCGCCTTGGAAACAAGACGACACAGAGCACCACAGGTTCGATCCCCGGGTCCACGCTTAGAAACCTCTGGGTATTAAGGGCGTTATAACTAACCTATCATATATAATAAACTTAAGTATTGGTCTGGCCCAGCACCTATTAAAGAACCACGCTGTGCTGGTTGTGACTGTTAATTATTATTATTATCTTTATTGTTTTGGTTTATATAAACCTTTACAAAACATATTTCTCAAAAAAAAAGCAAAAGAGCAAAAGTTAATACAAAATTACAAAAATACAAACATTTCTCATCTAAAACAGTTACATATATACTTAAACATAAGCCTATAAAAACATTTATATACGTATACCGAAATAACATAATTGCTAATACTGGATAGCGAATTTCTCATTACCTTTTTTTTTTCTTTTTTCTTTTTTTAAAGGAGATTAAATATAAAGCTGCACAAGTCAATATTAAAAATCTTATATCAAGAAGAACGTTAAAACTCTGTCATAATATAACCATTTTCATATCAAATCACAGATAATTCTCAAAAATTCATTAATACGTATTTTTAAAACCGTAGAGTTTCCATGAAGCATTTCATACCACAACCTGGCTCTGTTCACATTAGAGGTGTCATTTACAAACATTGCAAAATATTCAATTCTTTGTATTACAAGGGCCGGACATACCAACAATAAATGCATCAGTGATTCAATAACCCCAAATACATTGCAGTGTCTGCAAAATTTGATTTTCGCAACGTTGCTATTCCTAATATTCTGAATTTCTAAGGTGTTTAAAACATTGAAGCAAAATCTCATGGTCACATTTCTAAAGGCTCTAGAAGGATATTTTTCTAAGTATTTCTCGGGGGCAGCTTTCCATTTCCAAAAAGATATGGCTTGCAAATATAACCTAGAGTTCAGGATCACCACATTGTTATTCAGCCAATCAAAAGCTTTTATCAGTTCTTTCACTTTGCCCGGATTCCTTATAAGAATCTCTATAGAAAGACCCAATTCCGCTAATATTTTGGTATCTCTTTTGAGATCACACATAAATATACCTTCAACGTCTGTTCCCAAAAAATGATACAAGGTATTGGCCTCAGAGATAACACATTTGTGTAGTAATTGTAGCTTCTTCCAATGCATAATGCTCCTTAATGATGGCAAACCCAACTCGTACCGTATTAGTTCCATAGGAATACATTTCGGTATGTGTCTTAAAACCTTTCGCCATACTTGGGCTTCAATAATTTTCAAAAATGGAGCCAGATACTCTGAGCAAAATTCAATTCCATATGACAAGCGTGGGATTGCCTTTGTGCGGTAGAATAGAATACATGGAGTTTGAGTAAATCTCCCGAATCTTTTCTCCACTATGTTCAGCTGATTAGCAATTACTGAAGCTTTTAAACTAAGATTTCTTTTTTATGAAGCCAATTGCATGTGAGGTGGTATAAGTATAGCCCAGATATTTCAATATTGGTTTGTTTTTTAGCTTTACACCACCACAAACAACAGAAAAGGAATCTTGTTTTATAAATCTCATACCTGTATAGAATATCACTGTTTTAATAGGGTTTATCAGTAGTTTCCTATCACGTATAAAATCTTCAAATGCAACAATCGTTCTCTGTAGGCCTACTTTTGTGCCATCAAATAGAAGAAAATCGTCCGCATATGCGATCCATTTTATTCTTAATTTTGGTGATGCCAGACCACTAGGATCCAAGAACAACCCAGCCTTAGATACGTAAAGATTGAACAGCGTGGCTGCCAATCTGCAACCCTGTCTTAAACCATTGTAGGTCTTATTTTGGTCAGACATTAAACCATTGGTATTGAGTCGCACTCTCATCTCTGTGTTTGCATATAGGGCTATTAACAGGTCTAATAGACTTTTATCTATACCCAGGTCATATAGCGTCCTCCAAAGAAGTTTCCTGTCGACCATGTCGAAAGCCATAGACAAGTCCATTGAGGCTAAATATAGAGGTTGCTTATCTTTGGCTTTAGCCTTACTTAGAAAATTCGCTACAACTGATCCACCCAAATCTGTCCCCATAGCCTGTCTGAAGCCTATTTGTCTTATATCCAATATATGATAGGCCTCTATCCATATATTCAATTCTTCCAAGACAATTGCTGCAAATATCTTGGATTCCACATCAGTTAACATAATTGGACGATAATTCGATGGACTTAAGCGATTTCCCTTCTTATATATTAGAATGACATAGCACATCTTCCAGGAGTTGGGGATTTTCTTCTGACACAATATAGTACTAAACAAACAATTCAATACACCAGCCCACATATCTACATTGTGTTTCAATGTGATATACGACAGGTTATTGGGGCCAGGAGTAGTTGTAGCCCTCACCTTCTTTATGTGGATGGAAATGTTATTAACTGAGATGTTCAGTGACCACATCTTATTACTATTGTGTGTGACATTGGGAAGGGTATCAGGGTACTTATATAGCTTCTCAAAATATTCCACCCACACATTCCCAGCTATAGGGTTCATTGTCATCTGCAGCTGATTTGCTTCAATGCCGTTAATAATTCCATGTATTTTTGTTATTACCTTTTTCTAAGGCAGAAATCATGGCTTCACCATCTTTTTGAGCCATAATTGCTCTGTGTGATAATAGCCAATTCTTAAATCTTTGTTTACGTTGCTTTATTTTACCGCACATTTCTATAAGATTTAAATTTTGCTTTTTTAGAATGCGCAAATCTTTTCTTAGGAGAGTCTTTCTCATTTTTACTTCATTGTCAAAGATATGAGTGCGTTTTTTTTTTGGAGTGACCAAATTCTGTTTACTTACATTAGCTAACCCCAACATATAATCAACATAGGTCTTAAAACATTCACCTGAATAGGTTACCATTTTCCACTCTAGAGGGTGCGTTGTGTAGTCATGTAACATCAGGGTGTTCATCTTATTTATATTAGCTGGAGACCATTTAATCCTGGATCCAGCAACATTCACTATGACATTCTCCATATATGATGTCTCCTCTTTTTGAATTTTCAACCAGGGCACATTTGTTGAAATCATTGCATGATCGCTTTCATCTAAGCTATACACATTTAATAAACATGAGGCTTCCTGGAAATGATTACTCACAAAGATGTAATCCAGAATGGAATTCTGGCCTCGCGCTTGCCACATTGGAGTAATGTTAAATATGGGATACATACACCAACTCAACTAAATTCCAACCACAGACTCCCCCTATATTCCTTATTTGAAGCCCCTGCACACTCAATACCTATAGATGCTAAAATCCATAGTGCATCACCATGATCCAGATTACAATCCGCGTTCAGGTCACCAGAGAGCAACAGAGCACCACCCATATTTATTTCCAGCCAATCACTTATATTTTGATTCAACATTGCAAATAGATGTAAAAGCTGTTCATTAGAGTGTTTGGCAGCATTCCAATAGATGTTCATAAGCATTATATCAATGTTGCCCCTGTCCGTTGCTAAAATAAAAGTACCAACAATTGCACAATCTAATATCACTTGCTCGGAGACCAATGTGATGTTGGAGCCCGACCGGTAAGCTAATGCGAGTCTGCCACTTGGACGACCAAGCGAACCCTTAATTGCTTTTAGATTAATTATACCGTAGCCATCCCACAAAAGGTTACCGGTTGCCCAAGTCTCTTGCAACAACACAAAATCAAACTCTTCCAATATTTTTACAATTTTTGTATTAGTCGTCAAATGCAAAAATCCCCTCGTATTGCATGATACGAGCCTTAATGGGGATTTCTTGCTAAAGCGGATCCTTCATTGAATTTAGCTTATCAATGGATTCCTTTAACTATAGGGCTAGCCATCTCCACTCTTGCATATCAGACTTGGTTTCTGCCATAGATACCTTACAACCTGCCATACCTACAGATGCCTGTGATTCATTTGAATTCAAGCCTTGATTGTTGGTATACTTCGAGTAGCCTTCAGTCTGGCTAGGAGCAACAATTGGGTTAATTAGTTCTTGAAATTCCATTACGTCAAATCCTCTTTTTTGGAGGGCACCAGCCTCCTTCAATATGAGGTTCCTGACCAGGGGGGAATTTATTTTTAATCTGGCATAATCATATCTTTCATTGTGAATGAAGTCAACCAGCTGAATATCTGCAGAGGTTATCAATCTCAATTCCTCGATATCATTGAATAAACTTAGTATGTAGGGCCTATTTAGAGATCTTGGGCCTCCTTCATCAAATACATAATAGAGCATTAGGCTTGGTTCTTTTGGAAACGCTGGTCGTCTAAGATTTTGCGTCTCCAACCTCTTACCACTATTTTCCCAGATATTATAATCTGGTGGTATAGTATATTCCTGCCTTCCGTTTGTCATCCCACGTCCTGCTATTATGCCCTTGCTTGGCAACTCATTGTTTAAGACATTGTCAGGCAGCCTGGTGTTTATACTAGGACCATTAGTATTTGGCACTCTCATTTTTCCCTTGACATAAAACTGCTAGGCTTGGTAGAAATGTTTTGGCTTCATTCAATTTGTGATTCAGAATGTCTTCGATAATACTAGACTGCTTCTCTAGACAATTGTGAACTCTCAGCAACAATTTTACACTCCAACTCTGTTTTATCAATTAGAGGAGGGGTAGCTGTGTCAGACTTTATACAGGGAGGTACATCCATGCTATCCTTCGGAATAGGACCAGTTGGCATTTTACTCTCTAAATAAGCAGTATTAAAAATACTTATAGAGTCCCCACAGATTTTATTTTCAACTATATGAGCTATGTTAAGATCTTTATTTTGTACAACTGCTGTAGTAGGGCAAAAAGAGGTCGAACCCTCAATGGCTACAGGGGTATTTGGTCTGGATATAACATCAGGATTCTTAAAGATGTCAAATATATCTTGTACCCCCCTTTCTAGGGCGTGGAGATTACTATCAATCCTATCGGACGTTGCCTTATTTTTCAACACCTCTGACAGCATAAAAGTCCCCTCGGTGTATTCTGATACTCCAGGACTGCGTGAAGCCACCACTGTAGAAGCTGACGTTATTGTTGAGGTCACAAATTGAGCTGGTTCTGCTACTTTACTGTTGACAACACTACTATCAGTCACAACTTGAGCTGGTTCTGATAGTATACTACTAACAACATTTTTAGCAGGTCCAGTTTTTACTTGTCTGTCAGACCAGGCCTCACGTATGTCCAGAGTTCTCATAAATTTGCGAGATGAGTTTAAACTGGCCTTCGCTTGTTTCGCCTGTTTTTTAAAAAACATTTTTTCCTTTTTTTTAGAGATTTTTTCGATAAACACACCGGTATCTTCATCGCTTATGACTGTTACACCATCATTTTTTACATTGCACACACTGGGATCAAGTACACCTATTATAGCTTTACTAGCTTCAAAGTTGCCATTACCCATGGTGGCATTAGCCAAAACAGCACCCATGGCATGATCTGTAACCTTTACTATCCCACTAACATCTGAGACCTTTTTTACATGATTTAGCTCATCCCGATGGTTAACATATAGTTCATTAAGCAACTCGGGTAGAGCTGTAAATGCGAGCACCAATTAATTTAATAATCTTGTGTGCGTTTTTAATTCCAACAACACCAGCACATTATGTTCTTTGCAACATGGCTCAGTGACCGAATCCAAATGCACGCTATTTGTCTTTGGAGCTGGTACATTGTTGCAAATAGCATCGTGATCCAGATGCTGCGACATAGCTAGCAGAGAAATTTCACCTGTTATAAAAATCAGTGGAGTGTATGCATAAAAAAAACTTTCATTCATGTTATTATTTCTGCAAACAAACTCCAACTCCTGGCTCACAGCATCAGAGTGACCTTCCTCAGCAAACAATGATTGCGAACTATCTGGCAACTGAGTATCATTAGCATCATTCTCTACAGCTTTCGGAATGATTAACATTTTCTGCTCCAGCGAGCAGAGCTGGGCACAGTCCAGCAACTCCTCCTCAATACCAGATGAGTCAATTGCAATTACTGCTGCGGCTCTAGCAACACTCATTCTGGTCGCCATATGGGGCACAAGCACAGCGGCTGAATGATGTTAGAAGTTTCTTTGGGCTCATTGTTTAACATGTGAAGGAACACAGACAATGCAATTCCACTAAGTGGGGCTCAATGTTTTTACCAGACTGTAATATTCATACCAAGCTCGACACCAGAATGACTTACCACTTTACAAAACACAGGCTAACGCCGCCCCCGCAGCCCCCACAGACCAAACAGACACAACAGGCCACTTCGCTTGGGCGCGCGCGCTTGGACGCGCACGCGGTAATTTTTATTAAAAAAATGCTCCACTGGGGGCGTGGCCTAAAGTGAAGAGATATAACATATAGTTAAGGTTTACGGTGTTCAAACACGTTTAAACACAAACGTTTAGGAAGTCCTTAATATAAGTATTCACCAGAAGTCCATTCAGTGATGTAAATGATGGAAAGGTTTACGAGGCTTCTCATGTCACGGCATTCCTTTCCTCCAGGAGCCTGAGCAACAGACACAACAGGCCACTTCCAAGGTCACTTCGCTTGGGCGCGCGCGCTTGGGCGCGCACGCGGTAATTTCTATAAAAAAAATGCTCCACTGGGGGCGTGGCCTAAAGTAAAATCAAGAGATATAACACATAGTTAAGGTTTACAGTGTTTAAACACGTTTAAACACAAACGTTTAGGAAGTCCTCAATATAAGTATTCACCAGAAGTCCATTCAGTGATGTAAATGATGGAAAGGTTTACGAGGCTTCTCATGTCACGGCATTCCTTTCCTCCAGGAGCCTGAGCAACAGACACAACAGGCCACTTCGCTTGGGCGCGCACGCAGTAATTTTTATAAAAAAAATGCTCCGCTGGGGGCGTGGCCTAAAGTAAAATGAAGAGATATAACATATAGTTAAGGTTTACGGTGTTTAAACACGTTTAAACACAAACGTTTAGGAAGTCCTTAATATAAGTATTCACCAGAAGTCCATTCAGTGATTTAAATGATGGAAAGGTTTACGAGGCTTCTCATGTCACGGCATTCCTTTCCTCCAGGAGCCTGAGCAACAGACACAACAGGCCACTTCCAAGGCCACTTCGTTGGGCGCATGCGCTTGGGCGCGCACGCTGAAATTTTTATAAAAAAAATGCTCCGCTGGGGGCGTGGCCAGAAGTCCATTCAGTGATGTAAATGATGGAAAGGTTTACGAGGCTTCTCATGTCACGGCATTCCTTTCCTCCAGGAGCCTGAGCAACAGACACAACAGGCCACTTCCAAGGCCACTTTGCTTGGGCACGCGGTGTGACTGTTAAACAAACTTTACAAGAAGAGCAGGGGGCTCAGTTCTGTTGCTCAGTGCACATATTTGAGAGGTATGTGGGGCTTTTATATCGCACGTCAATTGCCTGTACATTCGCCATGGGGGCATAGGGGGGACAAACCCCCCCACAAACTTAAGTGGAGGATACAATGGCATGTATCCTCCCAGTTTCCCCCAGTGTGTGTGTCTCTCTGCCGCACCAGTTTGTGTATCTGCAGCGTGTCCCGGTGCAGTGATGCGTGCAAACTTCAGACTCTGAAGTTTGCACGCAGTTCAGACACTGGCATGCATGGTGGTAGGACATGGGGGAATAGGGGGGTCAAATCCCCCCCACAAATTTAAGTGGGGGGATACTAATGGCATTCATCCCCCCAGTTTCCCCCAGTGTGTGTGTCTCTCTGCTGCACCAGTCTGTGTGTCTGCAGCGTGTCCCTGTGCAGTGATGCATGCAAACGTCAGACTATGAAGTTTGCACGCAATTCAGACACTGGCATAACAAGGCCCCCCGCAGTGTGGGGGCCTCACTAGCACATGTCCTGGGAGATGCCTCCCCTGGAGAGAAAAAAACAAAAAATATATTTTTTCAAATATTTGTTTTTAAATGTTTCTTTTTGTAGTCACTCTGCATTCATAAAGAAATTATTTCTGTAAAATAAATAATTTCTTTATGAAGACAAAGTGACTACAAAAAGAAACTTTCTTTTTGAAGTCCGAGGGCTCTCCCCACCCCATGACATGCAAGACCCCAGGCTGGAGGCCTCCATCTCATGGGGTGGGGGAGCCCTATGACTTCAAAAGAAATAGTTTAGTTTTGAAGGCACTCTGCCTTCGTAAAGAAATGATTTACGTTATGGATCGGTCCTTAATGGAAATAATTTCTTTATGAAGTCAGAGTGCCTTCAAAAAGAAACCATTTCTTTTTTCAAGTAATAGGGCTCCCATCAACCCCATAACGTGTGCGTGTCTGAGTGTATTATGAAAGGGTGTACACTTAAACGTGTAGGTGGCTGCCTCTGTGTGTGTATGGTGAAAGGGTGCACACAAATGCATGGGTGGCTGGTTGTGCGTGTGTGCATGTATGGTGAAAGTGTGCACACTTAAATGTATGGGGGGGTGTGCCTCTATGGTGAAAGGGTGCACACTTAAATGTACGGGTGGCTGCTTGGTTGTGCCTGCATGGTGAAAAGGTGCACACTTCAATGTATGGATGGCTGCCTGGGTGTGCCTGTATGGTGAAAGAATGCACACTTAAATGTATGGATGGCTGGGTGTGGGTGTGTGTACATGTTGAATGGTGTGTGTGCTTGTGTTCAGGGGTGCAACAAAACCTACATTTCAGGGGGGCTAATCCTTCAAATGTTGGGAGAGGCGCTAACTTCACGGGCGGTGAGGGAGGGGCAAACTTATTTGTGTGGGGGCATCTAACTTCTTTACGCATTTTAGTGAGACTATTCTAGTCTGCTTCAATGTGACATGCAGTTAACTCTCTCCTTTAAGTCTGAAAGCACCCATTTATGGACTGCTGTGAGAATGAGCGGTCTCCTGTCCCCTCTCTACCCTTCCAATCACTCCCCTGAGATGCAAGTACTAAACCCACATCACGATTTCAATTGACTAAAAAATGTGGCATTTGAATGCAGGTACTAACTGTGAAATGCTTTACGTTAGTAATTGCTGGGCCCTTGTTAACAGCGAAACCCAGGTGCCGTTTAACATCTGTGTCCTGTTCTGTCCGGCAACAGCTCTGAAGGTCAGCTAGGTTGAGTGAACATAGCCCAAAATGTCAGGGCGGGGAGGGGTGCTGAAGCCCAGTCAACTCAAGGGTGTTATGCCACTACTTGTGTTTAATGCCTTGATTACTTATTGGTAATCGTCATTATTCCTAGCCCTATTCTTCCTCGTCCCTGTACTTGTGTATGTTGCAGTACTTTTGTATGAGGCACTTTGCCTCATACACAAGTACTGGGATGAGGTAGCGGTACATGGAGGTAATGTCTGACTTAGCTACCGGTAATCTACATTACTCCTGGTCCCACTCTTCCTCATCCCATTACTTACCTATGAGACAAGGAGCCTCATATGAAAGCTCTGGGACAAGGAAGAGGGACGTGAAGGAAATTCTGGGCCAATGAGCTGATTTTGATGGGGTGGGGGGTGGGAGAGAGGGGGGAATGAGTGGGGGTCGGGATTGTGCGATAAATCATAATGGTTGTCCATGTCCAGGCTAAGCAGGCATGATATGTGGTATTAGTGGCTAGAGAGGCATTTTGGTGCAGCCAGTCTAGTCATTCCTCAGTTTGGTATGTTTTTTTTTTAACTGCGCATTTCTGATAAAGCAGACCTGCTAAGTGTAATTACCTGGCTAGACTGGCATTTGGGTGCTTCCAGTCTAGCCATTTCTAACTGTGACATTGTATATTTTTCTGGACATCTGTGATAAAATGATATGATATTATATAAGTAATTTATAACAGGCCTGTACACAAGTGTTTTTAGGCACGACAAGACAAGGGAGGAAAGATAGAGGGAGAACAAGACAAACAATCTTACTAGACCTTGTGTCATTCAGATTGTGCAAGTGCGAGAATGAGAAATCGGAGGGGGAGTGCAAGGAAGAGGGGAGGGGAAAACCGGTCAGTAATGCTCTGAGTGGGTGCAGCCAGGGCAGCGCGGCTCTAGGTAGTGCAAGGAGAACAAGGGACTGTAGGGTTACAGTTACAGCTCCTTTGTGCGTGGTAGGCCTGGGGGCAGTGCAAGGGTGACTGATCAATAAAGAGCCTGGACTAGGTGAGACTCTTAGGGTAGCCAAGCAACCAGTCGGTACAGTCGACAGGTAGGTCAGCTAGGTCAGCAGGGGAGGGAGAGAGAGAAAGCAGAGGAGAAGAGGAACGTTTTGAGCTGCTTCCCGAACTTCAGGTGGTCCGCTTAAGTTAGAGAGGGGCAGTAAGGCGATTCCAGAGGGAGGCACCTGCAAAGGAGAGCGATCTCTCCCCTCCAGCTCCCCCCACTCTCTGCCTGGAGAAGCATCTAACCCTTAGAGGGTTGGAGGTATCTGGGGGAAGGGCTCGAGAAGGAAGGTATTTTGGAAGAGAGCGTTGGATGTAGTGTGGGCCCCAGCCCCAGAAAGCCTTGTGGACAATGCAAAGGGTCTTGAACTTGATCCTTGCAGCCACCGGGAGCCAGTGCAGAGATTTCAGGGCTGGAGAGATACAATCCCTCAGCTTGAGGCCAAGGATAAGTCTCTCAGTCCTGTTCTGGATTAGTTGCAGAGGGCAGAGAGTATAGGAAGGCAGATTGAGAAAGAGGTTGTTGCAGTAGTCCAGCCTAGAGCGCAACAGGGCTCTGGAGACAGTGAGCTTCTGGGGGGAAGTGAGAAAGGGAAGAGTCCCTTTGAGGAGGAGCAGCTGGTAGTTGGACTTCTTGGCGACTTCAGAGATGTGAGGAGAGAAAGAGAGAGGTTTTTTGCCTTGAAGGAAGGTGAAGGAAGAGGGCCCAAGGTGGGCAGCCAGAGTGAGAGAGGGAAAGCAGGGGCAGGGGTACCAATGAGAATGATCTCCGTATTACTGTCATTAAGGCAGAGATCGTTGGAGGCGCACCAATCCTGAATTGCGGATAGACAGTCATGAATGAGCCAGAGAGGAGAGGAGCCTGAAAGAAAGCTGAGTGTCAACCGCATAACACTGAAAGTTAGAGGAGAAGGTAGAGATCAGGTGGGCCAATGGGGCCAAGTAGAGGTTGAAAAGCCCGGGTGAGAGGATAGAGCCCTGGGGAACACCACAGGTAGAGAGAGAGGTGGTAGATAGAAAGGGACCAAGTTGGACCTGGAGGGACAGTGCATGAAGAAGGAGGTCGGCCACTCCAGGGCCTGATCCATGATGCCCATGTTCTCACGTAGTTGATTGATCAGGTGAGAAAGTGGGAAACCTGTGACAGATTGAGACGCCACCTAACTGAAGTCAATACAGACATGGAGGCATCCATTCAAGATCTTATGCGCGGCACGCAAGAACTAACGACCAAAGTACAAAACCTAAAGGCAGAGAATGCCGCATTAAAACAATTAGTCTTGTCCCGCGACTCCGCCATGAAAGAAAGCGTACTATTGGGTGGCATTGTGGACAAATACGATGGGTCTGCAAAAAGACTTTTTGAATTCCTTGATTCCTGTTTAGTCCACTTTACCTTTAAGCCCTATTATTGTTCTACTCCCAGGGCTAAGGTGGGCTTTATTATTTCGCACCTTTCCGGGAATGCATTAACCTGGGCCACACCTTTAGATAATGCAGGAGATGCCCTCCTGAATGAGTATGACGGATTCATTCAAGCTCTTAAAACCATGTTTGGCCGCCCAGAACAGGTCTATAGTGCTCAGGAACGTCTCCTCAATTTCCAAGAAGGCTCCCAGGACATGCTCACATATGTAACACGGTTTAAACAATTGGCTAAAGAAGCGGATTGGTCCTCAGAAGCCTGCTTCACTCTTTTTCGAAGAGGGCTAAATGAAGACATCAAGGATGAACTAGCCAGAGTGGCTCGACCAAGTTCATTCCAAGCCCTTATGGATCTCGCTCTGCAGATTGACTTCCGCATCCAGGAAAGGAAGGCAGAGAAAAGGAAGACCAAGATACCCCTCCAGAAAATCCCTATAGAGACCTCCTCGAAGCCTGATTCTGTTCCTGCCCCTAGTAACAAACCCGAACCCATGCAACTAGGGGCTTTCAGTGGACCCATATCCCCCCAAGAAAGGATGCGAAGGATCCATACGGGGTTATGCATGTATTGTGCCTCGGACAAACATTTAGTGAGAGAGTGTCCTATAGCCCCTCCACAGCGTTCGGGAAACACCAGCTCCCAATCCTAGATGGAGCACAGTTTCAGGAGAGAGATGTTTGCTCCACATCTATTCCATCCTTGAACTCTCCTGGACAAAACAATCTGGTAATTTTACAAGCCTTTCTATCGCCATCCAAGAAGGAAACCTACCCCATTTTGGCATTGGTGGATTGTGGAGCCATGGCAATATTCATAGATCAAGATTGGGTCTTTAAACACCCTAATCCATATGAAACCCGGGATATCATGCAACCCGTAGAAGCGATCGATGGAAGACCCCTTTCCTCAGGACCCATAACCCTTCAAACCAAGGATGTTGAGCTTGCAATAAACTACCATCGAGAGAAGATAAAGTTTGACATCATAAAGCCCGCCCATTACCAATGGTTTTAGGTATGCCCTGGCTACAAAGACACAACCCATACATCAATTGGGCAGCATGTTCCTTGTTTCTGGGTTCCGAACATTGCATGTCTCATTGCTTACTCCTGGATTCTGCTCTGACACCATCGAAAGGAGCTTCAGCAGACCATCAAGGCCCGCTCACAGTCTCAAATATCATCCATGTTCCTAAAGTCTATCAGGAATACGCCGATGTGTTCTCTTCTGCCATTGTTCAAGCCTTACCTCCTCATAGACCCGAAGACTGTGCTATTGATACCGAACCTTCAGCTGTGATTCCCTTTGGAAGGATGTTCATCTTATCCGAACCTGAGAAAAGGGCCCTCCATGAATACCTAGATACTAACTTTGAAAATGGCACCATACGACCATCCAAATCCCCAGCCGGAGCCTCACTGTTTTTTGTTCCAAAAAAGGATACCAATGAGCTCAGACCTTGTCTTGATTATCGAGGTTCAAATCAGTGCACACTGAAAGATCGCTATCCATTGCCCTTGATCTCAGGAGCCGTAATCTTCACTAAATTGGATCTCAGAGGAGCCTACCAACTGGTCCGTATTAGAGAGGGAGACGAATGGAAGACAGCCTTTAGAACACCCTTTGGTCACTTTGAGTACTTGGTCATGCCCTTCGGACTTGCAAATGCCCCAACGGTCTTCCATTGCTTCATGGATCGGGTGTTTTCAGATATGTTATTTCTCGTCGTCATTGTGTATCTGGACGATATCTTAATATTCTCTAAGGACCATTTTAAGCATGAGGCGCATGTTAAGGCAGTGTTACAATGGCTACGTGAACACAAGCTCCTGGCTAAACCCGAGAAGTGCCTTTTCCATGTCTCTACTGTTCACTATCTAGGATTTGTCCTTAGCCCAGAAGGTATTGGAATGGATCACTCCAAGGTAAAATCCATACTATCCTGGCCTATTCTGACTACCCTGAAACAAATCCAATCCTTCCTGGGGTTAGCTAACTTTTATCGGAAATTCATACCTTCCTTTTCCAAGATAGTGAAACCGATCATTGCCTTGTTGAAAAAACATACTCCCTTTCTTTGGATAACAGCTCAAGAGGAGGCATTTCAATGGTTAAAGACAGAGTTTACACAAGCTCCAATCCTGGCTCAACCTGACATCAATCGACCTTTCCTAGTGGAAACAGATGCCTCCAACTACGCCATTGGAGCAGTTCTAAAACAGGAATTCGACGACAGCCTGGAACATCCCATTGCTTATCTTTCACAGACATTAACTCCCAGTGAAACCCACTATTCTGTTTTGGAAAAGGAACTGTTAGCCATCCGTCAAGCCTTCACAGAGTGGCCTCATCTACTTCTAGGAGCAAAACATCCTGTCCGGGTCCGCACAGACCATCGGAATCTTCAAGTTTTACAGGCTCTGGAATGTAGAAATAGCCGTCAAGCCTGTTGGGCCTTCTTCTTTGCCCAGTACCAGTTCCAGATTCATCATGTCCCTGGAACACAGAATATAATTGCTGACGCTTTATCTCGACGTCCTGAATACGAAACTCTTGAAGACCGGTCATTCCCTAAAATGTTTCCACATACGATATTCGTAGCTCAAGCAATGAGCCTCCTGGACGATGTTCGGATACAAACCCAGTCCTCTGAACTATGGAAAGAATTTTCAGGAAAGAACCAATGGAATCTGAGAACAAAGGACGGATATCTTTTCAAGGATAAAGGTTTAGTCATCCCCACACAGAAACTACAGCAAAAGATAATAACCCTCTGTGACCATACCCTTCACTCCGGACATCGTGGCATCACAAACACCCTCCATCTAATACAAAGACAATTTTGGTGGCCGAGAATGAAGACTGACGTACGACTGTACATTCAAGCCTGTGCAATCTGCAGTCAAAACAAACATGATAACAAAAGACCGGCGGGCCTCCTACTTCAGCCCACACTACCAACAAGGCCCTGGGAAATTATTGCTACGGACTTCATTGTGGAATTACCACCTTCCAGGGGGTAAACGACTATCATGGTCACCATAGATTTATTCACTCATATGGCTCATTTTACACCATTATATAAGCTACCTTCTTCCTCAGAACTTGCTGGAATCTTCCTGGAAAACATATTTAGACTTCATGGACTCCCTTCCAAGATCATATCAGACAGAGGACCTCAATACATATCTCAATTTTGGAAACACGCTTGCCCGATACTAAGAATCCAACGTGCCCTCTCTTCAGGGTATCATCCACAGACTAATGGGGCTACGAACGTGTGAATCAAACCCTGGAACAATATCTTTGTTGTTTCACTACCAAGGTCCAGGACGATTGGTCACTTCTAATACCTGTCGCTGAATTCTCCTATAACAATTTGGATCACTCGGCTGTCAAGACCAGCCCCTTTTTCTGCAGCCAAGGATTTCACCCTTCGGTGCTACCTTCCGTCCTACCACATCCTACACCTGTTCCTACAGTTGATTCCTGGATCGAAACACTCATCAATGTACAGAGGAAGCCAAAGAGCATTTAGAAAGGGCCGAACTCATGTCAAGCATTATGTGGATTCCAAAAGAAGACCAGGTCCCTCCTATGCAGTAGGAGATAAGGTCTGGCTTCCTCGAAACTACTACACCGACATCTACGACCGAATAAACTGGCTCCCCGGTATTATGGGCCCTTTCCCATAAAAGAAATCATTAACCCAGTGGCCTTCCGACTCAAATTACAGACTCCTGGAAGAAAATTCACCCAGTTTTTCATACGTCTCTAATGAAACCATACATCCAGTCCTCCCGGACTACCCTCAGGCCCAATCCTGTACTTGTCAATGACCAACTAGAATATGAAGTGTCCAGAATATGTGAATCCAGATACAAATGTGGTCACCTCCAGTACCTGGTTGAATGGAAGGGATAATCTCCCAGTAAACGCACTTGGGAACCAATCTCAAACTTAAATACCCCCAGATTACTCAGAAGGTACCATCTCATGCACCCGGGCAAACCCGATGGGACGGGTTTTCAGAGGAGGCATGCTGTCATGAACTGTCAGACACGCCCCTTTTAGACCTCCTGGTCCTTGACAAATCGGGGCTTACACTCTGCTATACTTCCAACATGGCCATTAAACACAGAACGCTGCCTACCAGCTTTCACGTCCGACGTAGCACGTTCTATAAAGAAGCCACGCACCCGTGGCCCCGTGCGTCTCAACGCTACTGATTGCTGTGGCTAGACGTGTGCTCCGTAGTTCGCCTTCGCTGAACTCTGTTGTTTCCTGGTTCCCGGACCCCCACTTCCTCCTACTATCCTCCTACCTCCTTATCCTGTTTTGGTTCCCGGACTCCGTGTACCCGCCTCCGAGTACACCATCTTCGAATCCTGGACTTCTTGGAGTTTCCAATTGACCCTTGACGTAGAAGCTGAACGAATGCTGGAACCCAAAGACGGCCGTACGGGGTTGTACAAAACCCGAACCGTACGGAAGAAGACTCCTCCCAAGAACTCCAGCAAGCAGAGAACTCAGGTGAGAAAGTGGGAACCCTGTGACAACAATGCCCTATCAATCCATTCAGACACACCACACATTTCCAGATCTCTGCTTTCATTGGAAAGAAAAACTGCACACATGAAAGTTCGAGGAAACAACCTACCACTAGATCTACTTGATCAATTAATTCCTTCCAAAAAGTTAGTACCCTATAACATTCCCAAAGCATATGCAGATAAGTTCCTTTTGAAGGAGAGCACCCCCAACACAAATCCGACTCAATCAAACCCCGCTCTGTCATCTTCACTAGTGTCCAATAAATACACCCCAGAATTTGCTGATGAATGTAGCTCAGGTTCAAATCCATTTTTGCTCAAAATTTATTTTTTATAATTCTGCTTCTCTCTGGTCAAATCCTGGTTTACAGATTGAGAACAAAGTGTTGCACTGGAGGGGTTGGGCTAATAGTGGTATTTTAAAGATTGAAGTTGTGTGGAAAGATGGTGGGATGGTACCGTTTGGAGACCCAATGGATTAATATGATTTAGGAAATAAGGAAATTGAGAGATATAGATCACTAGAACATTTGATGATAGAGAGGCATCAAAGGTTGAGTGAACCATTAAGTGAAAAACCCAAAGTGTGCATATTATATGATGCTGCTCTGAACGTAGACTCTACTTTTACAAAACGTATGCCTGTACAGGTGTGTATGCAGGATTCCTGGGAGAAATTGTGGAATAAATGGATGATTGAACTGGGTAGGGATATATCTGAAGATGAATGGGATAATGCATGGCGAGTGACGGTGAGAACATATCTTTTTTTCATGATTTCTTTCATCATGTTTCAGCTACGCCTGTTTAGGATTTGATGTCATCTGTTGGTATTACAACAGAGCTCCAATTCCTACAGGCCTTTAGGTCTCTGTAAAACATCTTAGCACAATAGAACATGGAAGGTAAAAAGTTTTACTGGAGGGTTCCCACAAGGAGCACATTAACTGCTTGCCCTTCTGTCATACGCATGAACATTGCCACATTTGCAAGCCTTTTACTTTAAACATCCAGATTCAGAGAAAAGGGGAGGCTACTCCCTTCTGGCTGAAGGCCCTGCACACACATCTGGCTGAATCTACATGGGCTGCTCCTGGTCCACCGCCAGAGGAAGAGTGTAGCAGAGTCAAGTTCCTCACAAGCGGAATGCTGCCTCTTCTGAGGACAGGAAGCCACCAGCTAAGACCAAGTCTGTAATGTCGCGAGCGTGACAGAGTTTAGCCTGTCCACACCGTTGTGTGGGCCAGCCCCTTGTTTGGGCTGTATCACTGGGGAAGTGGTATTGGGGTTAGGGATGCGGGCAGTGAGGGGAGTCAGTTCCGGATACTACATTGAATAAAGAAGTCATGTAAAAGGCAGCTCTGGCCCCCGCTTCTTTATTCTCACAGTGGGTGAGACCATGCAAGAGTGCATGGTGCCCAGCAGTCCCTGTGCGCCCGAGTGTTGACATTGGCGACAAGGAGGGGACCCACGCGGAGCACCGAGTCAGCCTCGCCGGAGCAAAATACAGTTGACACAACTGACGGAGGGCCCGGAGGATGCTGTCGGGCATGTGCATTGCGTGTTGGCACACCTCTGTGTAGTAGACATGCCCCTCCCCCACTCACCAGTACAACGCCAGCCTCCACAGCAATGGCACGTGGGAGGAAGCGAGATAATTACCCTTTCCAGTTACAGCAGCAGCCTGCCTCCACAGCAAGGGCACGTGGCAAGAAGGGAGAAAATTACCCTTTTCAGTTACGGCAGCAGCCTCTAAGACAAGGGTAAGTGGAGGGAAGGGAAGCAAATAAACCCCCACTCAGTGCTGGCCCGAAGTGGTCACCAGCCCTCACACCCAGAATGGGTACAGGCAGCAGAACCGCTGAAAGGGAGGCAAGAGCACGGTAGGCTATGGGGCCCTGATGCAAAGGGAGGACCAGTGCAGTCCAGAGAACACTGGAGCCTACACCCTCAAACAACAAGCTACACCGAGATGGGGAAAGACGACACAAGATAAGCCTGAGGGCAGCCACATGAGACACCCACAATGTCGGATCAAGAGGCCTCCTCCACATCGGCCGATGGCACGCCAGGAGGTACAGCAGGACTGGCAAATCCATACGGGGGTGCCTCACAGGTACATCTGGCCCATGCGTTTGATTTACGAGACACCAGTAACCTGGGGGCCTGATGGGCAATTTGGCTGAGAGACTTAAAATTCTATGCAGGGGCCATAGGATTCATGGATGACGCCCGCCTAAAGAACACCCCTATCCAGGGCCGTAGGGCCTTCAGTACGAGACATTGCAGGGGAATTACTCAACCTGGAAACTGCATCATAGAGCAAACTGCATGAGAAACTATCAGAGTACTTAACACCCCATAGCAATATTGATTATGAGAGGCACGTCTTCCACACAACACGCCAGGTTAAAGGGGAGTCGCTCGACAACTTGTCATGAGACTCTGCATAAAGCTCAAGTACTGTGAATTCCATAGGTAGTCGAACAAAGAGGCCCTGCGGTCTCAAGTCATCGCAGGCTGCGAGTCACAAACATTCCAAAAGAAACTACTTCAGAAACAGCGGTCGCTGGAAGACTTTCTAGCGCTGGCCCGGATGGAAGCTGTGGTAGATTCCCAGCTCGACAACCTGGGGAAAATCTCGATACAGCACAAACCTACTGAAACAGACACCATTAATAAATTATCCACCACGCCGAACCAAACAAGCAGGAGATCAGAAGCCATTTATTTTCTGTGTGGGTACGAGTATCCTCACGCGGGCGACTGCCCAGCCCGGGACAACAATGTGCGGCATGTGGTGGAGATGACAACTTTCGAGCTGTCTGCAAAAATGCACCAGTCATTACGCCCAGCCGGCAAAGATTTCAAGAATGACGAAGAAGCATCCGGGCAAGCCCGCCAGGTAACAAGTGTGAAGGCGAGGCAAGGGGTCAGAGGTAGGAAGAACGAGAAAACTGAAGCACATACACCCGAGATGACCGCGGGCCCCAGACAGCACCAGGCGCAATGGCCAGGGAAGATTTGGCCGATACATAGAGATGAGATCCCCATCGAGCAGTGAGTCCTCGTCGTCAGGTGATTACCAACCAAAGAAGGCATATGTGTGGGCTCTCAACAACAATACCGCCATTCAACACTGCCCTGTTCTCACAATCCACGCCAATGATAACATGCTAGAGTTCCTCATCGACACAGGGGAGACAGTCAATATGATTACTGAAGAGGCCTATAACGCCGCCGAAACTCAAGAATTCGACAGTGGACATTTACCCATATGGGTCGACTATGCAAGGGCATCATAAATGCCTGGCACACTCACAAGACGAACGCTGCAGAGATCCCACTACACGTCCTGAAGATGGAAGTCAACAGCGGCTGCATACTTTTTTTTTGTAAATTTTTTTTTATTATTTTGAAAACAAATAAACAATAGAAACCAAACTTGCAGAATTATTTACAACAGACTTGTGAACATCAATTAACGCACATTACTGCTCCCCAAATCCCTCCCCCCTCAAGAGCTTATTTGCGTTTCTCGTTCTGTATCTGCTGCGTGTGGCAGGGTATCGCTTCCTTCCGAAGCTGCCGAATCCATTATTGTGCCAAACAGTCCTGTTATTAACACTCTCCAAGCCATCAGGTTACCCACTTCTTCTTCCCCGCACTTGCTACATGCCTCCTGCACACTACCGTTTCAGCCTCCGCCCATTTTTGCAAATCCCGCCACCATATCTCAACCCGTGGCTTGTGGCACTGCTTCCATCCCATGGCAATCCTTCATTTAGCAAGCACACATGCCAGGTCCCTCAGTTTACCAACATGTTTAGTATCCCATGGTCTGGGAAACCCTCCCAACAGGCAGGCCCAGGCCGTATCTATGTTGAGCGTGACCCCTTTATCTGCTAGTTTTCGTGCCACTTCCCCCCAAAAAGCTTCAATCACTGGGCAAGACCAGAACATGTGTGTCATATCAGCATCTTCTTCATCGCATTTTGGGCATGCTTGTCTTCCTGCGTTTACAAACTTAGATATTCTCTTCGGGGTCATATAGGCTCTATGCGTTATGTATAACTGTATCTGCTGCAATCTGGCGTTTCTGGACACCTTCTTGGGGTATCCCATAGCACGTTCCCACATCCCATCGGTCATCTGTGCCCCCACCTCCGCTTCCCAGTCCAGCCTCGAAATGCGTCAAATCCTTCCCCAGCCGGGTCATCACCATCTCGTACAATCTAGAGATCTCGTGCCCTCCTTCTGATATGTCATATTTTTTTCCCATTAGGACGTCTGGCTCCTCCGCCAGTACAGTCTCTGCCCAGGTTTTACGAATAATCTGCACTAGCCTAAGATACGTGACATATAGGCCTCTGTGCAAACCTGCCTCTTCTCCCAGTTCTTCGAAATCTTTAATAATCCCTTCTTGCCATACATCTCCCAATGTGACCAGCCCGACCGATTCCCAATAGGTCCTAATCATCATTCTGAGTTGGTTGTCTCCCCAGCTAAGGCGACTAGCGGCACCTGTGGGGAACACGGGTACGGGTTCTCCATCAGTCGGCAAACTCTGCGCCACATCTTCCACCCAAGCAACATCATACTTGGGCGTTCTTTCATTTCAAGTCTAGGCACCCAGATAATCTCCTTTAGGTAAAACGGGGTGCAGTCCTGCCCAAACAGCCTAAATTCAGGAGTTGCCTCATCAGAAAGCCATTTGGTTACATATTGCAACTGACTAGCTACATAATAGGCCTCAGATTTTGGCAGCTTAATGCCCCTTCTATCATGGAAGTTCTGCAGCTTCCATAGCGCCACTCTATTGCGAGTGCCATGCCATAGGAAGTCCCTGCACATGCTATTCAGTTTGACAAAAAACTTTTTGGGTATCAAGTATGGTATATTACTGAAGAAATGTAACAGCCTGGGCAGGACCACCATTTTGAGTATCGCCCCCCCATCCCATCATCGCCAGCGGCAACTTCTCCCAAAACTTCACACTTGTTCGGATTTTTTTCACAGCCACCTCGGTATTATGCAAGTGTTCCCCCTCCACCATATGATACACATATATTCCGAGGTAGCGGAAGGAATCAGCCGCCAAAGGTACGGACAACACTGGCAACCGTTCCAGAGGGGCTCCTATGTAGCTCCCCAATGGGAACATGCTCGATATTTGGGGGGTCACCGCTATGCCGGACAGTTCTGCATACCTTTCCATAACCTCTAGAATATACTGAAGATTTTCCTCCAGATATTTCAAGTATAGTAGTAAATCGTCAGCATACAGGGATATTAGGTGTTTCTCTCCCCCTACCTCAATACCAACCATGTCATATTGTTGTCTGAGGTACACTGCCAGGGGCTCCAGGGCTAGAATGTATAACATCAGGGACCAGGGGCACCCTTGTCTGGTGCCTCTACTGAGTTGCCATCTCTCAGATATCACCGATCCTGTGCGTATGTCATGAGGACAGGACGATGGAAGTTTTGGACAAGGTGGAAGCGCCATTAAATTACCCTTCACGGCGCCCTGTGCAGCGTTCTAGCTGTTACGTTCCGTTCTCTTCTTATTGAGGCTAGCCACGCCCCCTCCCTGCGTTGCAACTGTTTCTTGTTCGTCGCCTACACTGGTTCCTTCGGTTCCTGTGCCTTTTTGGGTGCTTACCTTCCGTCTGGATATCCTCTCCATAGCGCCTTGGCTGCCGAGTTATATATTTCCCATCTTTGGCGGTTTCTTTTCTTTCTGTTATTTTTTCTCCGTTTCTCTATCTCCCCTCAGCTTTTCCCTTTCAGATTACTCCGCCTCCTTTTCTTAGCGTTTTCGTTTACCCGTTCCTCTGGGGCTTCGCCACTTCCAGTCTGTTACTCTTATGGCTCTTTCTGGCTGTGGGTACTTCCACTCGACATATTTTCTTTTTTCTCCTCGTGCACTTTTGGGGTGAGTCTCACGTAGTTTTCTCGACTACTTTATCGGTAGTTTCTTAGGTCTTTCTCTCCAGTTTTCTCTTTCTCCTTACCTGCTACCGATCCCTTCTAGCATGAATGAATGAAATTGAAATCCCCGCCTTCTCCTGTCGGTTGCTGAAGCTGAAATTGAATTCCCCGCCTTCTCCTGTCGGTTGCGGAAGCTGGATCTATTACTTGACACTTACCGGACCTTCTGCTGCAGAACCTGCTTCCGATTTCCCTGTAGCGCCAGTAATTGCGCACCTCAGTGACTGCCTTTCCCTCGAAACTGAAAGATCTATTGGACTTCCATCCAGCCTTGTGAATCTTCCACTAATTCAGGGGTTTTTTCTGCCACTGGCTTTTTCCCCTAAACAGGCTGTGCAGGGAATCCCCCGCCTTGGTTGTTGTTGCCTTCTTTTACAACCACTGTGGCGAGTTCCCGGAACAGACCGTATCTCTTCTCAAAAAAAAAGACCCCAGATCGGACTACGACATCTGCTGAGGCTGAAATATCTTCCTGCGAATCTGACTCCGAATCACAGGTGAGCCCTATTGTTGACAGATTGCAACGCCCAGTTATGGCAACAGCAGAGCAAGTCCAGGAGTTGATAAATGCAGTACAGAGTCTCTCCCTGGAGATGCAGGGAGTGAAGGCGGAAAATGCCGTGCTTCGACAAATGGTCACCACCAGAGATGCTCATCTGTCCGACCTACCGCCTTTTTCTCTTGCGGTAGGAAAATTTGATGGGGCACCCAAGAAGGTTAAAGAGTTTTTGGATGCCTGCTTGGTCTATTTTACGTTCCGGCCAAATACGTATGCCTCAGACCGCACTCGAGTAGGATTCCTCATATCGAATATGATTGGGAATGCCCTAGCATGGGCCACTCCGTTGGTCACGTCCAACAATCCAGTCCTACAAGATTATAACGCCTTTACTAACCTGTTACGACAGTCATTTGAACGCCAGGAGATCGGTTTCTCGGCGGGCGAAGCTATGTTTGACATCAAGCAAGGTTCTACGGATCTAATGTCCTATATTTCAGCATTTAAGAGACTGGCAGCCGAAGTGGGTTGGCCCGAAACTGTGCAATATACCGCATTCAGAAGAGGTCTACATGAAGATCTAAAAGATGAGTTGGCAAGGGTCCCTAGACCTGCTACACTAGCTGAGTTATTCTCCCTGGTTCTTCAAATAGACTATCGTATTATGGAACGAAAGACGGAGAAAAGGAAGGGTCGATCCCAGATAACCCCAATTCCTGGACCCCCATCCTCGACACCTCAAACATCCAACCGGGGAGGGGAAGAACCAATGCAGATCAGTTCTGCCAGGGGTCCCCTTTCCTCTGTGGAAAGAAACAGAAGAAAAGAAAGAGGCCTTTGTATGTATTGTGCATCAGACGCCCACCTTCTTAGGGATTGCCCAGAAGTACCCCCACGGCGTCGGGGAAACGACGGACCCCGGTTTTAGAAAGAGCCGCTTACCGGGGTGTAGTGAAAGGCTCACACTGTGCTCAAACTTCAGGAGAAGATCCACATCTTATGGTTCTACAACTCACTTTGCAGTGGAAAGACCAATCCAAGAAGAAGGCCCTAGCCCTCATTGACAGCGGAGCAGCTGGTAATTTCCTCGACATAAACTGGGCCACACAAGAAGGCATCTGCTTAGTCAATAAAGAGGAAAAACAAAAGGTGGAAGGAGTAGATGGACGCCCCTTGAGTTCTGGACCTATTGTACAAGCAGCTACCAACATCCAAGTATGTATTGCACATCACAAGGAAACCCTCGAATTCGATGTTATAAGAGCAGCACATTTTCCTGTTATTCTAGGGATTCCTTGGCTACGCCGACACAATCCAACGATAAACTGGGCCCTCAACACCATAAGATTTGATTCCGAGCTTTGTGTCCGACATTGTTGTCTCCATAATCAAACCGATAGAGCTGTGGTCTCGTACCCCTCGGTGGCTTCTGATTCTCTTCAGGTCCATCATATCCATTCAGTATTTCAGGAATACGCGGACGTATTTGAAGACCGTTTACCTAAGGATCTACCTCCACACCGTCCAGAAGACTGTGTCATTGACCTGGTTCCAGAGACTTCGGTTCCCTTTGGCGCATGTTCTCCTTGACCATACCCGAAAAGCAAGCTCTAAGAATCTATTTAGATCAGAACCTGCAAAACGGATTGATCCGGCCTTCTAAATCCCCAGCTGGGGCTTCTCTGTTTTTTATCGCCAAGAAGGATACCAGCGAGCTGCGTCCTTGCATCGATTATAGAGGACTAAATAAGATCACTGTTAGAGATCGCTACCCAATGCCTTTGATCAAGGACATACTGGAAGCAGTCGAAGGGGCACGCCTGTTTAGCAAACTAGACTTAAGAGGCGCCTATCACCTCTTGAGGGTAAAAAAAGGGGATGAGTGGAAGACGGCTTTCCGTACCCCTTTTGGACTGTTTGAATACAGAGTTATGCCGTTTGGTCTAGTCAACGCCCCGGCAGCCTTCCAGAGGTTTATGGACCATCTATTTGGTGACTTATTGTTTGTTTCGGTAATCGTTTACTTGGATGACATTTTGGTGTTTTCTCGTCACCCTCATCAACACCAGGAACATCTTACCGAAGTTATGAAGCGATTGAGGCGCCATCAACTCTTTGCTAAACCGGAAAAATGTCTTATCGCAGTGACTTCAGTTCCCTACTTAGGGTTTATCCTATCCGAACAAGGCATTGAAATGGATCAGAAGAAAGTCACGGCCATTCTCAAATGGCCCTCTCCCACCACTGTAAAAGAAGTACAAGCTTTCTTGGGTCTCTCCAATTTTTATAGAAGGTTCATTCTCAACTTCTCAGAACAAGTCCTTCCCATCACTGCTCTTCTGAAGAAAGACGTTCCCTTCAATTGGAATCACACTGCGGAACAAGCATTTCAAGGATTAAAGAAGGCCTTTTGTTCCGCACCCATTCTAAAGCAACCGGATCAGAGAATCCCCTTCATTGTTGAAACTGACGCTTCAGCTGGGGCTTTGGGGGCAGTTCTCAAACAAAAGCATAACGGGGTGGAACACCCTATTGCCTACCTCTCACGCACACTAAACCCCAGTGAGTACAATTACTCAGTAATTGAGAAAGAGCTGCTGGCCATTAAAAAGGCATGCTCGGAATGGAGACATCTGCTTCAAGGATCAAGACACCCATTTGAAATTCGTACAGACCATAGCAATCTTAAAGTGTTACAACAAATGGAGTGCAGGAACTCCAGACAAGCCCGATGGGCTTATTTTTTTGCTCAATATGATTTTTATATTACCTACCTTCCGGGTAGCAAGAACATATTGGCAGACGGTTTATCTAGAAGTCCATCTTCTTTCATCAGTCCACCTTTTAAGGAAGAAGGAATGTTCCCAGAAGTCCGATTTGTACATTCAATCTCAAAGTTTCTTCAGCAAGTAAAAGAAGCATCAGTAGAGGCTCTTAAACCCCTTCCCAGACGGATAAGAAATAATCTAACCAAGAAAGAAGGAATGTGGTTCCATCTAGGAAGACTCTTTTTACCCGATGCTAAACTACAAGAACGAGTTCTTCATTGGGGTCACGATTCTCGGATCGCAGGGCACAAGGGTTTCACTGCCACATCAGACCTGATCCGACGGATGTTTTGGTGGCCATCCATGCTCTCTGACATCAAACAATTTGTTAATTCCTGTCCCATCTGTGCCAGGAGCAAGTCGATCCTTTCCAAACCGGCGGGGCTACTTCTACAACCCAGACTACCAACTACTCCGTGGTCACACGTCTCCACAGATTTTGTAACTGATCTTCCGTTATCACAAGGATATACAGCAATTATGGTTACGGTTGATAGCTTCAGCAAGATGGGTCATTTCACCCCGCTGAAGGGAGTACCTTCGGCTCCAGAGATGGCACAGGTATTTCTCAGAGACGTTATTAAACTCCATGGTATTCCGACTACCATTCTATCTGATAGAGGCTCTCAATTCACTTCAACATTCTGGAAGACAATATGTAACCTACTAGGGATAGAAAGAGCTCTTACCTCTGGTTACCATCCCCAGTCAAATGGACAAACAGAGCGACTCAATGCCACCATGGAGCAGTACCTCCGTTGCTTTGTCAATGAGCAACAAGACGACTGGGTGTCACTTCTCCCCTTGGCCGAGTTCTCGTATAATAACACAGTACACTCAGCTATCAAGATGTCACCCTTCTTCTGCATTTATGGGCAACATCCCCGATCCTTTCCGCTGGATAAGATCCAACCTTCTAACCTACCAACGGTGGATTCTCTGTTGGAAGACATCCACAAGACCCAAGAGACAGCTATTAGTAATCTACAGGAAAGTAGAGCCCGATACAAACGCCAGGCCGACCTACACCGCAACCAAGAGCCTTACTGGCAAGTCGGGGATAAGGTCTGGCTCTCTACTAAGTACCTACCCAGATGGACTCATCCATCAAAATTGGCCCCCAAATATCTAGGTCCATATTCTATCACTGCTAGGATTAACCCAGTAGCTTTCCGATTAAAACTGCCTCATCAACTCAGCCGAATCCATCCAGTATTTCACTCTTCCTTGTTGAAACCATATATCCCTGACCTTCACCACCGGAAAAAGAGGTTCCAGATAAAGAGCAGGGAACCTGACCCAGAAGTCTATGAAGTAGACAAGATCTTGGATTCCAGGTATTATAGAGGCAGACTTCAGTACTTGATCCGATGGAAAGGATACTCTCAGGCTGAAGACTCCTGGGAACCCGTGACCAGTATTTCAGCTCCCAGATGTGTACGGCAGTTTCATGTCCTTCATCCCGGTAAACCCGGGGTAGGTGCCCCTAGAAGGGGGCATACTGTCATGAGGACAGGACGATGGAAGTTTTGGACAAGGTGGAAGCGCCATTAAATTACCCTTCACGGCGCCCTGTGCAGCGTTCTAGCTGTTACGTTCCGTTCTCTTCTTATTGAGGCTAGCCACGCCCCCTCCCTGCGTTGCAACTGTTTCTTGTTCGTCGCCTACACTGGTTCCTTCGGTTCCTGTGCCTTTTTGGGTGCTTACCTTCCGTCTGGATATCCTCTCCATAGCGCCTTGGCTGCCGAGTTATATATTTCCCATCTTTGGCGGTTTCTTTTCTTTCTGTTATTTTTTCTCCGTTTCTCTATCTCCCCTCAGCTTTTCCCTTTCAGATTACTCCGCCTCCTTTTCTTAGCGTTTTCGTTTACCCGTTCCTCTGGGGCTTCGCCACTTCCAGTCTGTTACTCTTATGGCTCTTTCTGGCTGTGGGTACTTCCACTCGACATATTTTCTTTTTTCTCCTCGTGCACTTTTGGGGTGAGTCTCACGTAGTTTTCTCGACTACTTTATCGGTAGTTTCTTAGGTCTTTCTCTCCAGTTTTCTCTTTCTCCTTACCTGCTACCGATCCCTTCTAGCATGAATGAATGAAATTGAAATCCCCGCCTTCTCCTGTCGGTTGCTGAAGCTGAAATTGAATTCCCCGCCTTCTCCTGTCGGTTGCGGAAGCTGGATCTATTACTTGACACTTACCGGACCTTCTGCTGCAGAACCTGCTTCCGATTTCCCTGTAGCGCCAGTAATTGCGCACCTCAGTGACTGCCTTTCCCTCGAAACTGAAAGATCTATTGGACTTCCATCCAGCCTTGTGAATCTTCCACTAATTCAGGGGTTTTTTCTGCCACTGGCTTTTTCCCCTAAACAGGCTGTGCAGGGAATCCCCCGCCTTGGTTGTTGTTGCCTTCTTTTACAACCACTGTGGCGAGTTCCCGGAACAGACCGTATCTCTTCTCAAAAAAAAAGACCCCAGATCGGACTACGACATCTGCTGAGGCTGAAATATCTTCCTGCGAATCTGACTCCGAATCACAGGTGAGCCCTATTGTTGACAGATTGCAACGCCCAGTTATGGCAACAGCAGAGCAAGTCCAGGAGTTGATAAATGCAGTACAGAGTCTCTCCCTGGAGATGCAGGGAGTGAAGGCGGAAAATGCCGTGCTTCGACAAATGGTCACCACCAGAGATGCTCATCTGTCCGACCTACCGCCTTTTTCTCTTGCGGTAGGAAAATTTGATGGGGCACCCAAGAAGGTTAAAGAGTTTTTGGATGCCTGCTTGGTCTATTTTACGTTCCGGCCAAATACGTATGCCTCAGACCGCACTCGAGTAGGATTCCTCATATCGAATATGATTGGGAATGCCCTAGCATGGGCCACTCCGTTGGTCACGTCCAACAATCCAGTCCTACAAGATTATAACGCCTTTACTAACCTGTTACGACAGTCATTTGAACGCCAGGAGATCGGTTTCTCGGCGGGCGAAGCTATGTTTGACATCAAGCAAGGTTCTACGGATCTAATGTCCTATATTTCAGCATTTAAGAGACTGGCAGCCGAAGTGGGTTGGCCCGAAACTGTGCAATATACCGCATTCAGAAGAGGTCTACATGAAGATCTAAAAGATGAGTTGGCAAGGGTCCCTAGACCTGCTACACTAGCTGAGTTATTCTCCCTGGTTCTTCAAATAGACTATCGTATTATGGAACGAAAGACGGAGAAAAGGAAGGGTCGATCCCAGATAACCCCAATTCCTGGACCCCCATCCTCGACACCTCAAACATCCAACCGGGGAGGGGAAGAACCAATGAAGATCAGTTCTGCCAGGGGTCCCCTTTCCTCTGTGGAAAGAAACAGAAGAAAAGAAAGAGGCCTTTGTATGTATTGTGCATCAGACGCCCACCTTCTTAGGGATTGCCCAGAAGTACCCCCACGGCGTCGGGGAAACGACGGACCCCGGTTTTAGAAAGAGCCGCTTACCGGGGTGTAGTGAAAGGCTCACACTGTGCTCAAACTTCAGGAGAAGATCCACATCTTATGGTTCTACAACTCACTTTGCAGTGGAAAGACCAATCCAAGAAGAAGGCCCTAGCCCTCATTGACAGCGGAGCAGCTGGTAATTTCCTCGACATAAACTGGGCCACACAAGAAGGCATCTGCTTAGTCAATAAAGAGGAAAAACAAAAGGTGGAAGGAGTAGATGGACGCCCCTTGAGTTCTGGACCTATTGTACAAGCAGCTACCAACATCCAAGTATGTATTGCACATCACAAGGAAACCCTCGAATTCGATGTTATAAGAGCAGCACATTTTCCTGTTATTCTAGGGATTCCTTGGCTACGCCGACACAATCCAACGATAAACTGGGCCCTCAACACCATAAGATTTGATTCCGAGCTTTGTGTCCGACATTGTTGTCTCCATAATCAAACCGATAGAGCTGTGGTCTCGTACCCCTCGGTGGCTTCTGATTCTCTTCAGGTCCATCATATCCATTCAGTATTTCAGGAATACGCGGACGTATTTGAAGACCGTTTACCTAAGGATCTACCTCCACACCGTCCAGAAGACTGTGTCATTGACCTGGTTCCAGAGACTTCGGTTCCCTTTGGGCGCATGTTCTCCTTGACCATACCCGAAAAGCAAGCTCTAAGAATCTATTTAGATCAGAACCTGCAAAACGGATTGATCCGGCCTTCTAAATCCCCAGCTGGGGCTTCTCTGTTTTTTATCGCCAAGAAGGATACCAGCGAGCTGCGTCCTTGCATCGATTATAGAGGACTAAATAAGATCACTGTTAGAGATCGCTACCCAATGCCTTTGATCAAGGACATACTGGAAGCAGTCGAAGGGGCACGCCTGTTTAGCAAACTAGACTTAAGAGGCGCCTATCACCTCTTGAGGGTAAAAAAAGGGGATGAGTGGAAGACGGCTTTCCGTACCCCTTTTGGACTGTTTGAATACAGAGTTATGCCGTTTGGTCTAGTCAACGCCCCGGCAGCCTTCCAGAGGTTTATGGACCATCTATTTGGTGACTTATTGTTTGTTTCGGTAATCGTTTACTTGGATGACATTTTGGTGTTTTCTCGTCACCCTCATCAACACCAGGAACATCTTACCGAAGTTATGAAGCGATTGAGGCGCCATCAACTCTTTGCTAAACCGGAAAAATGTCTTATCGCAGTGACTTCAGTTCCCTACTTAGGGTTTATCCTATCCGAACAAGGCATTGAAATGGATCAGAAGAAAGTCACGGCCATTCTCAAATGGCCCTCTCCCACCACTGTAAAAGAAGTACAAGCTTTCTTGGGTCTCTCCAATTTTTATAGAAGGTTCATTCTCAACTTCTCAGAACAAGTCCTTCCCATCACTGCTCTTCTGAAGAAAGACGTTCCCTTCAATTGGAATCACACTGCGGAACAAGCATTTCAAGGATTAAAGAAGGCCTTTTGTTCCGCACCCATTCTAAAGCAACCGGATCAGAGAATCCCCTTCATTGTTGAAACTGACGCTTCAGCTGGGGCTTTGGGGGCAGTTCTCAAACAAAAGCATAACGGGGTGGAACACCCTATTGCCTACCTCTCACGCACACTAAACCCCAGTGAGTACAATTACTCAGTAATTGAGAAAGAGCTGCTGGCCATTAAAAAGGCATGCTCGGAATGGAGACATCTGCTTCAAGGATCAAGACACCCATTTGAAATTCGTACAGACCATAGCAATCTTAAAGTGTTACAACAAATGGAGTGCAGGAACTCCAGACAAGCCCGATGGGCTTATTTTTTTGCTCAATATGATTTTTATATTACCTACCTTCCGGGTAGCAAGAACATATTGGCAGACGGTTTATCTAGAAGTCCATCTTCTTTCATCAGTCCACCTTTTAAGGAAGAAGGAATGTTCCCAGAAGTCCGATTTGTACATTCAATCTCAAAGTTTCTTCAGCAAGTAAAAGAAGCATCAGTAGAGGCTCTTAAACCCCTTCCCAGACGGATAAGAAATAATCTAACCAAGAAAGAAGGAATGTGGTTCCATCTAGGAAGACTCTTTTTACCCGATGCTAAACTACAAGAACGAGTTCTTCATTGGGGTCACGATTCTCGGATCGCAGGGCACAAGGGTTTCACTGCCACATCAGACCTGATCCGACGGATGTTTTGGTGGCCATCCATGCTCTCTGACATCAAACAATTTGTTAATTCCTGTCCCATCTGTGCCAGGAGCAAGTCGATCCTTTCCAAACCGGCGGGGCTACTTCTACAACCCAGACTACCAACTACTCCGTGGTCACACGTCTCCACAGATTTTGTAACTGATCTTCCGTTATCACAAGGATATACAGCAATTATGGTTACGGTTGATAGCTTCAGCAAGATGGGTCATTTCACCCCGCTGAAGGGAGTACCTTCGGCTCCAGAGATGGCACAGGTATTTCTCAGAGACGTTATTAAACTCCATGGTATTCCGACTACCATTCTATCTGATAGAGGCTCTCAATTCACTTCAACATTCTGGAAGACAATATGTAACCTACTAGGGATAGAAAGAGCTCTTACCTCTGGTTACCATCCCCAGTCAAATGGACAAACAGAGCGACTCAATGCCACCATGGAGCAGTACCTCCGTTGCTTTGTCAATGAGCAACAAGACGACTGGGTGTCACTTCTCCCCTTGGCCGAGTTCTCGTATAATAACACAGTACACTCAGCTATCAAGATGTCACCCTTCTTCTGCATTTATGGGCAACATCCCCGATCCTTTCCGCTGGATAAGATCCAACCTTCTAACCTACCAACGGTGGATTCTCTGTTGGAAGACATCCACAAGACCCAAGAGACAGCTATTAGTAATCTACAGGAAAGTAGAGCCCGATACAAACGCCAGGCCGACCTACACCGCAACCAAGAGCCTTACTGGCAAGTCGGGGATAAGGTCTGGCTCTCTACTAAGTACCTACCCAGATGGACTCATCCATCAAAATTGGCCCCCAAATATCTAGGTCCATATTCTATCACTGCTAGGATTAACCCAGTAGCTTTCCGATTAAAACTGCCTCATCAACTCAGCCGAATCCATCCAGTATTTCACTCTTCCTTGTTGAAACCATATATCCCTGACCTTCACCACCGGAAAAAGAGGTTCCAGATAAAGAGCAGGGAACCTGACCCAGAAGTCTATGAAGTAGACAAGATCTTGGATTCCAGGTATTATAGAGGCAGACTTCAGTACTTGATCCGATGGAAAGGATACTCTCAGGCTGAAGACTCCTGGGAACCCGTGACCAGTATTTCAGCTCCCAGATGTGTACGGCAGTTTCATGTCCTTCATCCCGGTAAACCCGGGGTAGGTGCCCCTAGAAGGGGGCATACTGTCATGAGGACAGGACGATGGAAGTTTTGGACAAGGTGGAAGCGCCATTAAATTACCCTTCACGGCGCCCTGTGCAGCGTTCTAGCTGTTACGTTCCGTTCTCTTCTTATTGAGGCTAGCCACGCCCCCTCCCTGCGTTGCAACTGTTTCTTGTTCGTCGCCTACACTGGTTCCTTCGGTTCCTGTGCCTTTTTGGGTGCTTACCTTCCGTCTGGATATCCTCTCCATAGCGCCTTGGCTGCCGAGTTATATATTTCCCATCTTTGGCGGTTTCTTTTCTTTCTGTTATTTTTTCTCCGTTTCTCTATCTCCCCTCAGCTTTTCCCTTTCAGATTACTCCGCCTCCTTTTCTTAGCGTTTTCGTTTACCCGTTCCTCTGGGGCTTCGCCACTTCCAGTCTGTTACTCTTATGGCTCTTTCTGGCTGTGGGTACTTCCACTCGACATATTTTATTTTTTCTCCTCGTGCACTTTTGGGGTGAGTCTCACGTAGTTTTCTCGACTACTTTATCGGTAGTTTCTTAGGTCTTTCTCTCCAGTTTTCTCTTTCTCCTTACCTGCTACCGATCCCTTCTAGCATGAATGAATGAAATTGAAATCCCCGCCTTCTCCTGTCGGTTGCTGAAGCTGAAATTGAATTCCCCGCCTTCTCCTGTCGGTTGCGGAAGCTGGATCTATTACTTGACACTTACCGGACCTTCTGCTGCAGAACCTGCTTCCGATTTCCCTGTAGCGCCAGTAATTGCGCACCTCAGTGACTGCCTTTCCCTCGAAACTGAAAGATCTATTGGACTTCCATCCAGCCTTGTGAATCTTCCACTAATTCAGGGGTTTTTTCTGCCACTGGCTTTTTCCCCTAAACAGGCTGTGCAGGGAATCCCCCGCCTTGGTTGTTGTTGCCTTCTTTTACAACCACTGTGGCGAGTTCCCGGAACAGACCGTATCTCTTCTCAAAAAAAAAGACCCCAGATCGGACTACGACATCTGCTGAGGCTGAAATATCTTCCTGCGAATCTGACTCCGAATCACAGGTGAGCCCTATTGTTGACAGCGTACCCTGGCCAGTGGTTCACTGTATAGTAATTTTGCACACCTAACATAACTCAGCCCCATCCCGTATTCTTCCAGGGCCTCCAGCAACCATGGCCACCTCACTGAATAAAAAGCTTTGACTGCATCTAGGGACACCACCGCCATTTCCCCCTCGCTCCTGTTTCCCTCTTCAATCACCCGGTGGTCGCCTATGATTGTGGGTTATATTTCTGTTGGGGACATAACCTGTCTGGTCCGGGTGTATCAGTTTGCTAATAACTCTACCAGCCTATTGGCCAGGACCGCCGTCAATATCTTGCTATCCTGGTTCAACATTGACAACCGCCTATAGGAGCCGCAGCTATGCTCTGGCTTGTTGGGCTTAGGGAGCAGCACAATTAACGCTTCTCTAAGCGATTCCGGCAGCCGACCCATCTCAAAAGACTCATTGAGCATCTCTAGCATAGGGGGGAGTACTTCCTCACTATATGTTTTATAAAACTCACCAGGGAATCCGTCCGCGCCCGGGGTCTTACAGGTGGGCAGCTGCTTCACCAGCTCCTCCAATGTAACGCTCACCTGGCTCCCACGGAGGCGCTGGTCTGGTCTGGGTTGCTGTGGCCTCTTCAAGCGTGATGCGCAGAATTCGGACCAGCGATTGAACAGGACCCCCAAATCTTGCTTGTCTGGCCCGTAGGAATATCCTTCTGCAGATGAGAAAGGGGATTAACTGTCTGCTGAATAGTGTGCTTGCTCCCCCTTTTCTCCCTTCGTTCTTCTCTGATTCCTCCAAAACCCCCGGTTTAAGCTCACCTTATGGTTTGGAAGGATGAACTCCCCATCCTGCTTCTGGTGCAGGGGCGCGCGTTCGTCCAGTTACTTCACTGGTTTTCAGAATGGCGCTGGCACATCCACTTGACTTTTCTGAGCGATACGCCGTAAGTATGAAGATGCAAAAGTTCAAGTGTGAGCCTCCTTTTATGTTGTCTTTTCTGTCCTTTTTTTCAGGTGCAGAACATAGGCGATGCGTTGAGGGGTTAAATTGCCAGTGGTAAAATCAGGTGAGTTAGTGATGAGGGCGACCCCTCTAAATGTCTTTATAATTCCCCAGTAATGTCTTTTGTACTTTCCCCATAGGGGCCGGGGTGCGGTACCTGCCAAAGATGCAGTGCCAACCCGAGATGTGGAATGGTTCACCAAGAAAAGCCGGTAAGTAATATGGCTGAAAATTCGGCTTTCCTCTTGTGTTCCCTTGCTCACCTTTTGTCTCTTCTTCTCTCCCCTAGGTGCAGAGATGTGGCGACCGGTGCTAAGAGCCGCAATGGAGCCGGGCGGCGTCTCGGGAACAGGTGAGTGAAGCGCGGCGCTGCAGCGAGCAACGCGGTGCTTTTAAATGGAAGTCTTCCTTCAGGAATGCTGGCGTGAAGATTCCGGATGCAGGTAAGAAGGTTGAATAAGTTCTTGGTTTTCACCTTTCTCTTCTCTTATTCCCTTACAGGTGTTCCAGGTTTGAGGCCGGCGTGGCTGGAGTCCAGGTGCAGGAGCAGACACGGTGAGCGTTCAGCTGCTGGGATGCAGAACAACGTGAAGCACGTGTGGCTGTCCGGGCGTGGCTTAAATAGCTTTGGAAGAAGTTCCAGGTGAGTATTCTTCCACAGCCCCACCCAAGTAACAAAATAGTTCCTTCAGAAAAATAGTCCCTCTTAAGCCTCATTTGGCTTGGTTCTTCATGCAGCATGGTCTGCATCAGGTGAGTGTGCAGCATGGTCTGCTTCAGGTAAGTGCACCAAACACTTCCCCTTATGAGCCTGGCGCCAACGGCGCCAGGACAGAGTCCAAAGAGCCCCTATAAAGGGCCGCTGGGCTTTTACCCGGGGGCGTGATGCCTGCTCCCGGGGGTGCTGGGCCTGGCCTGGTGCTCCGGGGGTAGGCATCATGACAGCACTCCCCCACAAGGCCCCTCCCAAGGTCGTTTTCCCAGGAGGTTTCGGTTTGTTCGGGAAATTCCGATGGAACCTTTTTACTAGCCGAGGTGCATGTACGTGGTCGCTGGGTTCCCAAGATCTTTCCTGAGGCCCGTACCCCTTCCAATCAATTAGATAGAAAAGTTTTGATTTTGAGATCTTAGAGTCCAAAATGTTCTTCACCTCGAATTCAGGCTCCCCATCTATCTGGATTGGTTCTGGTGGCTTTATTAATCTGGTTCCTGGTTGCACTGGTTTCAAAAGCGACACATGAAAAACGGGGTGAATCCGCATGTTAGCTGGTAGATCTAGCTTGACTGCCACTTGGTTAATTATAGCTTTGATCGAGTAAGGGCCTAAATACCTTGGATTAAAAGTCCGAGGTCCCTTGAGCGATAAGTGTTTGGTAGCCAACCATACTTGATCCCCTATTTGGTATGGAGGCGCCTCGTTTCGATGCAGATCCGCATTCTTTTTGTATTTCCCTTTCGCATGTTGTAAGTGTGCAGTGGCATCCTTGAAGGCTTGAGTAATCGTAGAATGCAAATGGTCCACTGCGGGCATTTCGAGGCTCAAAGGTGAGTCCAAGTCTGAAGTACGAGGGTGATGTCCATATAGGGTATAAAAGGGGCTCTGACCAGTTCCAGAGTGTATCGAGTTATTGTATGCATATTCAGCCACCCATAAAATATCCTTCCAATTACCCTCCGATTGGTGCAACATACCTCGTAGATATTGTTCAAGGGTCTGGTTCGTTCTCTCCGTCTGACCACCGGTCTGTGGGTGGTGGCTGGTTGAGAGTCTTACGTCGATTTGTGCCAGTTGACAACACTTTTTCCAATAATGAGAAATAAACTGGCTTCCCCGATCGGAGATTAATATGGACGGGAATCCATGCAGACGGATGATATTTTCGAGGAATTCCTTGGCAAGAACAAAAGATGGAGGTAATCCTTTCAACGGAATAAAATGGGCCATCTTGGAAAATAAATCCACCACAACCAGAATAGTATTGTATCCATTACAAGAGGGCAGGTCCATGATAAAATCTAGTGACAAGGTGTGCCAAGGTGCTGGTGGAATGTCTAAGGGTTGAAGAAGACCGGCAGGTTTTGTTTTTTGACCTTTGTTTTGGGCGCAAACTCCACAGGACATCACGAAAGATTTAATATCCTTTCGCCAGGACGGCCACCAGAATTGTCGTTTATTTTTTTCCTCTGTTTTGGCAATGCCAGGATGTCCTTCCATCAGAGTATCGTGATGACGGGAAATAACCAGTTCTTGCAATTCCTTTTCTGGCAAAAATAAACATCCTTGGAAGTAAGGTAAGCCATCGTTGATTGAAAAGGCAGACCCCCTTTTGATCCAATCCTGCAAGGCTGAAGAGTCCAGGAATAGTTTTACCCGTGCTTGAATGTCTTCAAGGGTTTGTAAAGTGGTTATCCCCAAGATTCTTTGTTCAGGAATTATCGGCACAGGTTCTGAGTTTGTGTCCATTTCTCCCATTCCAATTCGAGATAGCGCGTCCGCTTTGCCATTCTTACAGCCGGGACGGTAGGTGATTACAAAATCGAACTCAGCGAAGAATAAAGCTCATCAGAGCTGTCGTGAAGACTGAGCCTTGGCAGTTTTTAAATATTGTAAATTTCGGTGATCAGTGATCACGGTGATGGTATGCCTGGCGCCAAGAAGATAATGCCGCCAAGCCTTAAAGGCGGACTTAATGGCTAATAATTCCTTATCGGTGATTGCATAATTTATCTCCGGCGGCGATAACTTTCTGGACCAAAATGCTACGGGGTGCAGTTGGTTGGTTTCGGGGTCTCTCTGAGACAGGACAGCTCCCATGGCTAAGCTTGATGCGTTGGTTTCGACTATATATGGGAGATCAGGACGCGGGTGTTTCAAAATAGGTGCAGACGTAAATTTAGCTTTTAATTCCTGAAAGGCCTGTTCAGCTTCCTCGGTCCATTCAAAACATTTATTCTTCCGCAAGAGTGCAGTGATGGGTTGCACCATCCGTGAAAATTCTGGGATAAACCTGCGATAAAAATTGGCAAAACCAAGCATGCTTTGGACACCTTTCACCGAACTAGGTGATGGCCATTTGAGGATGGCATCCACTTTCCATGAGTCCATTCGGACCCCTTTAGGTGTCAGGATGAATCCAAGAAACTCAACCTCGGTGGTATGGAAAACGCATTTTTCCAGCTTTGCAAACAGTTTGTGCTGGCGCAATTTCTCAAGGACGGCCCTGACATGTTTTCTGTGATCAGATTCCGAAAAGGAGTACACCAGAATGTCATCGATATACACGACAGCACAGACATCGATGAGTTCCCGAAGGACATCGTTCATGAAGAATTGGAAGGCAGCAGGCGCGTTGCACAACCCGAAAGGCATCACCTGGTATTCGAATAGTCCATATTTTGTACGGAAGGCCGTTTTCCATTCGTCGCCTTCTTTTACTCGTACCAGATGATAAGCCCCCCGGAGATCTAACTTGGTGTATATGCAAGCGTCCTTCACCTGGTCAAGGAGTTCAGGGATCAAAGGCAGAGGGTAACGATTTTTAACAGTTATCTGGTTCAATGCACGGTAATCGATACAAGTTCTAGGGTCGCCTTCTTTTTTTGGCACGAAGAACAAAGCCGAGGATGCCGGAGACTTTGACGGGCGAATGAAACCATTGGCTAGGTATTGATCTAAATATTGCCTCAAATGCAGATTCTCCGGCTCAGTAAGGGCATAAATCCTGCTACAAGGGGGTTGTGCACCGGGCACCAGATCGATTTGGCAATCGTACGATCTGTGAGGAGGTAACGTGTTTGCCTGTTCTTTTTGGAAGACGTCCTGAAAGTCTTGGTATTCCGCAGGTAGTTGCATGGAGACAGAGGTTTCTGATGCTAGACTGATCTTCAGATTTTCTGGGTAGCAGGTTCGTGCACACTCCGGAAAGGTTATTCTCTTCGCTCGCCAATCAATTCGAGGATTATGTGTCTCTAACCAAGGGATTCCGAGAATAACCTGAAACTGTGGAGCCTTGATTACATCAAACACAACTGCCTCCCGATGGCCGTCCGGACCTACAAGTGTCACCTCAGCTGTGTAATGTGTTACCGGTCCCGAGGCAATTTCGGTTCCATCAACTGTGGTGATGACATCTTTGCTGGTTTTAGGACGCAGGGGAAGGTTAATCCTGGAGACCAATTCACGATCCACGTAGTTTCCTATAGCCCCACTATCGATGTATGCCTTTATTGCATGCAACCGCTTAGGCTGTTCCGGATCTACGAGGACCATTGGCACAGTGAAATGCGAGGTCTGAGAGTTCGTTTTGAAGCTCGGCAAGCGGACCCCTACGCTTGTCGGGCGGGGTCGTTTCCCGATACAGAGGTTTCATGGATTTTATCAGCGGCTCCTACCACCTTCCTGGGCGGCCTTGCCGGGCAATCTCGTAGAAAGTGTCCAGAGGATCCACAATAAAGACATAAGTGCATCTGCCATCTTCTTTCACGTTCCTTTTGCTTTAAAGGTCCTTTAACTCCTCCGATTTGCATTGGCTCAGAGGCTTCAGCCCCCTTGAGGTTAGCGTGGGTCTTGACTAACACCCGGGTCTCAAACTTGGACCGATCTGCTTTTCTGTTTTGCAGTCTGTGATCCAATTGGACCACTAAGTCTATATATTCTGAGCATTCTTGGGGCGGATTTACAACTTGGGCCAGAACATCTTTAAGTTCTCCGCGTAGACCTCGATAAAATAACAGGATTCTTTTATCCTCTGGCCACCCAGTTTCCACAATTAGTCTATTAAAGGTTGCAATGTAGGAAAGGAGGTCTTGATTGCCCTGTCGCAGAGATAGAGGTTCGTCATCTAGAGCCTGCCCCTGGGAGTGACGAGCAAATAACCTTTCCATGCTTGCTTGAAATCCTTGAAAATCACGAAGAATCGGGTCATCTTGAGTTACCAGTGGAACTGACCAATCGGCAGCACTGCTGCTGAGATATGACAATACAAAGGCTACCTTGGTCTGGTCATTAGGGAAGGCTCCAG
Organism: Ambystoma mexicanum; assembly: GCF_040938575.1. NCBI lineage: Eukaryota > Metazoa > Chordata > Amphibia > Caudata > Ambystomatidae > Ambystoma > Ambystoma mexicanum. The sequence continues at coordinate 808,193,127 of NC_090925.1, read as the reverse complement.
GTCTGCACAGGAAATGCAAACGACACTGATTCATGAATACGGCGAATCGTTTGGGGTCCCCAGCAAAGCGTTCGGGTGGGGCCAGCGGCATGTTTCCAGGTAAATTAATCTGCACCGGGTTACTGGAAAGCACAGGAGCGGGGTTCCCTCCGGAACCGGGTAAAGGAGTTTGTCCAGCTTGACCTTGCAAAAGCTGTCTAGCCAGGTCATCAGCTCTTTCCTTTGTTATAATCACTTCCCTCCTGAGAGCATTAGTCTCTTGACGAGCGGCGTGTACTTCGGCCCGTAATTCTCCCAGTAGTTGGGCCAACTGGTCAGTCTCGGAAGTTTCCATAGTGCCTGGGTGGGAATTTGTAGGAAGGCTTTGCATTCTGTAACGCTCACCTGGCTCCCACGGAGGCGCTGGTCTGGTCTGGGTTGCTGTGGCCTCTTCAAGCGTGATGCGCAGAATTCGGACCACCGATTGAACAGGACCCCCAAATCTTGCTTGTCTGGCCCGTAGGAATATCCTTCTGCAGATGAGAAAGGGGATTAACTGTCTGCTGAATAGTGTGCTTGCTCCCTCCTTTCCCCCTTCGTTCTTCGCTAATTCCTCCAAAACCCCCGGTTTAAGCTCACCTTATGGTTTGGAAGGATGAACTCTCCATCCTGCTTCTGGTGCAGGGGCGCGCATTCGTCCAGTTACTTCACTGGTTTTCAGAATGGCGCTGGCACATCCACTTGACTTTTCTGAGCGATACGCCGTAAGTATGAAGATGCAAAAGTTCAAGTGTGAGCCTCCTTTTATGTTGTCTTTTCTGTCCTTTTTTTCAGGTGTAGAACAAAGGCGATGCGTTGAGGGGTTAAATTGCCAGTGGTAAAATCAGGTGAGTTAGTGATGAGGGCGACCCCTTTAAATGTCTTTATAATTCCCCAGTAATGTCTTTTGTCCTTTCCCCATAGGGGCCGGGGTGCGGTACCTGCCAAAGATGCGGCGCCGACCCGAGATGTGGAATGGTTCACCAAGAAAAGCCGGTAAGTAAAATGGCTGAAAATTCGGCTTTCCTCTTGTGTTCCCTTGCTCACCTTTTGTCTCTTCTTCTCTCCCCTAGGTGCAGAGATGTGGCGACCGGTGCTGAGAGCCGCGATGGAGCCAGGCGGCGTCTCGGGAACAGATGAGTGAAGCGCGGCGCTGCAGCGAGCAACACAGTGCTTTTAAATGGAAGTCTTCCTTCAGGAATGCTGGCGTGAAGATTCCGGATGCAGGTAAGAAGGTTGAATAAGTTCTTGGTTTTCACCTTTCTCTTCTCTTATTCCCTTACAGGTGTTCCAGGTTCGAGGCGGGCGTGGCTGGAGTCCAGGTGCAGGAGCAGACACGGTGAGCGTTCAGCTGCTGGGATGCAGAACAACGCGAAGCACGTGTGGCTGTCCGGGCGTGGCTTAAATAGCTTTGGAAGAAGTTCCAGGTGAGTATTCTTCCACAGCCCCACCCAAGTAACAAAATAGTTCCTTCAGAAAAATAGTCCCTCCTAAGCCTCATTTGGCTTGGTTTTTCATGCGGCATGGTCTGCATCAGGGGAGTGTGCAGCATGGTCTGCTTCAGGTAAGTGCACCAAACACTTCCCCTTATGAGCCTGGCGCCTATGGCGCCAGGACTGATGCCCAACATGAGCCTGGCGCCAACGGCGCCAGGCCAGAGTCCAAAGAGCCCCTATAAAGGGCCGCTGGGCTTTTACCCGGGGGCGTGATGCCTGCTCCCGGGGGTGCTGGGCCTGGCCTGGTGCTCTGGGGGTAGGCATCATGACATCCAATTCCTCTAAGGTAATCGGTGCGTCCAGCTCCTCCCTTTCTTCAGCACTAATCTTAGGTAATTCCATGTCTTTTAGAGTTTCTCTAGTCTCCTCTCGATTGTCCCCTCCTCTGTCCTCATATAATGTCCTATAATAGTCGAAGAATGCCTCGTTGACTCCCTCCTGGGTGTCAACCACCTCCCCGTCTTCTCTAGTTATTGTCCTAATCGGGGGCCTGGGGGTTTCGCTCTTATATAACCACGCCAACAAGCGGCCAGTTTTATCCCCTCCTGCATGTTGCCTCTCGACATACTTCTTATAGTTAAGGTTGCAGAGCCTTTCCCAAAGCTCTGCGCACCTCTGCTGTAACTCGAGTACAAGTTCTGCATCCCTCCCGCCCTGTTGCTGTCCCGCTCCAGTTTCTCTTCCGCTTCCTCTAGTTCCGTTAGGACCCCACCCTGTAGGCCCTTTGATTTAGCAAGAGCAGCACCCCGCAATACTACCTTAAAGGCCTCCCAGAGCATGCACGCTGAGTCTACGCTGCCTGTGTTTACCTCAAAGTACTGTGTGATCGCATCCCTGATAACTTCCCTGAAGACCGGGTCCCGGAGCGCCTCCGCCCGGAGGCGCCATGTCGGTATCCGCGCCCTGGGGCGGCAGTACTGCCAACTAAGCACCAGAGGCGAGTGGTCCGACAGGACCCTCGCTTTATAGTCTATTTGGGTGGTCTCTATCACCACATCTGGCATGGCAAAAAAGTAATCCAGTCTCGTGTGCAGTTGCTGCGGAGCTGAGTAATGCGAGTAATGTGTTTCATTAGGGTGTTTCAGCCTCCAAACATCTGCCAGCCCAAAGTCGTCTAGTAATGGCTGCAATACCCTGGCCGCTGGGGTGGGCCTATCAATCTTCCCATCAGATCTGTCTGCTTTTGGGTTGAGCACGCAGTTGAAATCCCCTCCCCAGATAACCGCTCCTCCCATACACGCGCCCAGATGAGTACACAGGATTCTAAAATATGTCGCAGTGTTTTGGTTGGGGGCATACGTATTTATAATGCACACCGCTCTATTCTCTACCAAAGCCTTCAATATGACCAACCTCCCCTCCGTATCAACCACTTCTAGTGTAAGTTGGAGCGGAACGTGCGGTGCCACTCAGACTAGCACTCCCCTAGCGTAGGCAGAATACGGAGAGCCTACTACAGTACCTCTCCACTTCTTCCCCACCAGTTCCAATTTTTGCTAGGTCAAATGTGTTTCCTGCAACAACGCAATATCAATCTTCTGCCTTTTCAAGTACATCATGACTTTGTTTCTCTTTAAGTAACTGTTAAGTCCCCTGACATTCCATGTTACAATCTTAAGGTCCCTCATGGCTCATGAGTGTCTTCTGGCCTTCCGTGTAGCGACTCCCCTTTGCCCACGTGATACAGATCCAGCTCTCCATCTTTACTTGTAGCTTCTTGTACCAGCTCAAACTCTCCATAACTATGTACACAGCAAATTCCCAACTTCCCTCCCCTCCCTCCTCCCGTCCCTTCCCCAACATCACACACCCCAACTGCTGCCCAGCTCCATTCTTGGAACTCAGGCACCCCCACATCTAGCCCTGCAAGCCCCAAACAATGTACAGCGCTCAGTAGGGTGAAGTCGCCCTAATGGCCACTTAACTAAAATTGTTGTGGGGTAAAGAGATCCGCTCTGTAAGGCTCCCATTATTTCAATAATAACTGCAGTGCTTATAACATCTAGTGCAATAGTCTGACCTTCTCTACTGAAGGCTGCGCAAATGACTATATTCAAGTCCCACGTGCCGCGCCATCTTGTGGCACCTTCCTTGTGCATTACTTATCTCTTCTGTGCTCTCTCTCCGTCCGAACTTCTGACTCCTGGGGACATCCCTGCGCATCGAGCCATCCCATGGCATCCTCCGGGGTCTCAAAAAACAAAGTTTTGTGTTTATGAATGACTTTCAATTTTGCCAGATACAGTGACATATATTTGTGGCCCGCCTCTCTCAATCACCGCTTTACCGTCCCAAAGTTCATGTGGCTACGCTGCACAGACAGGGTATAGTCCGGGTAGGCCGTGATGTTTGCTGCTCCTCGTGTAATCGTTCCTCCCTTGCGAAAGTGTTCCAATATCCTCTCCCGATCTAGGTAATTAAGAATTTTGGCAATCACCGGCCTAGGCGGTTTCCCGGCGGCGGCCTCCTTGTTAGAGCTCTATGTACCCTTTCCACCGCAAATCCTTGAGATAGGGCTCCTCCGGGTATCTTTTGCAGTAGCATGGACTCAATAAATTCCGTGGGATCGTGGCCCTCCAATCCCTCCGGCAGGCCCACGATGCAGATGTTATTTCGTCGGGCGCGTCCTTCCGCCTCCTCCGCTCTGCTCTCCAAGTTGCCCATTCTTTGTATCAGGGCATGCAATTCGGCCTTATGGGAGGCACAATCTGCGGTATTCGGGCTAACTTCCTTCTCAAGGGACTCTGTGCGCTCCGCCAAGGCCCTGACGTCCTATTGGAGTAGATTAACATCCTCCTGCACCTCTCCGACCTTGAGGTCCAGTGCCGTTTTCAGTTCAGTGACGGCTAGTATGAGTTTAAATTCCCAGGCCGCCTTTAGGTCCGCAATCGCAGCTAGGACTTCTTGGTTAGCGCCCGATGTCGTCATGCCGCTTGCAGACGGCTTATCCCTGCTCTTGATATTGTCTTGACCCGGGGACGTCTTAGCGAAGTCGTCTAAGGTGGGCTGTTTCGCCTTCGGCCTCACCGTTCTATTCGACATGACCCAGAGGACCTGTATTTTGCACAGATGACAAATGTGCACCCAGTACGCCCCTTTTCCTCGGTCACCGTGCGGCCTGCTCCTTCCTTTGTTCCGGACATTGGTCGGCCATTTTGTGTCGTCTTTCGTCTCCAGCGCACGTTATCCTTTCCGCACAGATCTCTGCCGCCGTTCTTCGTACACCTTCCAGCAGTTCACCAGGCGTGGCCCAATCATTCACACACCGACATGTGTATTTTCAGCAGTCGTCGGCCCATCGTTACGCACTTTTTTGCCCGGATCATTACAGGAACTCGGGAGCTCCTCCAGATCACGTCCTCTTACATGGCCCTCGTAGCCACGCCCCCTGCAGCGGCTGCATACTTAGCTTCAGGGCGGCAGTCGACATGGGACTGGTACACACCTTATGCCAACTAATGGCCCACAAGTACTTCGCCATTCCAGAAGACGCGGAAGCAGCATTCCCGAGGTTGTTCAAATGGCTGGGAAAACTGAAACACAGGAAGATACAGCTGCATATTAACCCCGAGATTCACCTGGTGGCCCAACACTATCGGGGCATACACGTTAACATACAGAGGCAAGTAGAGGAGGGAAACTCCTGCAATAGCAAGTGATCGAGCCAGTCACCGGTCCCACCCTGTGGGTTTCACCCATAGTCCCGGTGCCCAAGAAGTCAATTACTGTCCTTGTATTCGGAAAGACCAAAGTAGAACATGATGTGTCCCTACACCGGTTGTGCTCTACACTCGAAGCAGACAGCCTCACCCTCAACAAATCCAAATGCGAAATTGGAAAGGGTCACTCCGATTCTTTGGGCACATCTTCTCAGGAAAAGGGATGCAACCTGATCCGGACAAAGTGGCAGCACTCAATATGGCGCAACCTCCCCAAAACACATCCAAACTACGGTCCTTCCTGGGCCTGGCAAGCTATTGCTCTAGATATCTCAAGGACTATGCCACAGTGAGCAACCCTCTTCGGCTACTAACACGCAAAGATCAGCCATTCGAAGGGTCCAGAGACTGCCAGAATGCCTTTGAAACAATTTGCAACAACATCGCCAGGGCTGAGGACATGGCGTACTTCAACGCTCAACACTCAAAGAAAGACAGAACTAATCGTGGACGCCAATCCCGTTGGTATGGGAGCAATCCTGGCACAGAGTGACCACGCTCACCCCCCCAACATATTCATTGTGGCGTATGCCAGCAGGAGCCTCACGGCCATGGAACAGGCCTACTCTCAGGCGGAGAAAGAGAGACTGGCGGTGGTATGGGCATGTGAAGGCATTCATGGTTTACGGGGACCCGAAAGCCAGAATGCCCCCCAGGATTGCTAGATGGGGACTACACCTGCAAGACTACAAGTTTGATATCAAACATCACCCAGGCAAAGAGGACAACCCAGGGGACTACCTGTCCCGCCACCCGACGGGCCCAGCATACGCGCAGCCATCCATTGCGGATGCACTCATCAACTATGTGGTGCACCACCTCCAGCCACTCCCAGTGGACTGGGCTGACCTTGCAGCCACGTCCGAGCAAGACAAGGCTCTCAGCTTTGTGACGCATTACATCAAGTCGGAAAGAATCTACCACCTGAAGCATCAAGCTAGAAACAAGAGTGAATTTGTACGGGACGACATCCAGTGTTTTCACCTGATAAAGGATGAGTTATCCACCGTCAATTACCACATCCTCCTAAAAGGCTGCAAAGTAGTCCTCTCTCATGCACCAGTGAACCCTCCCGATGTTCCTCCTTACCTGGATCTTCTGTTGAGCTATCGTGGGTCTCTGTCTTCTTCTTGCATCAAGGTTTTTTAGGGTCTTCTCCCTTCCTTTCCTCCTTCTTCTCGTGGAGTTAGGGACGAGGTCTCCCAGAGGCCACCTTGACCAGATAAGATATGCCAGACAAGAGGAACCCCAAGGAGCAAGCCCCCAAACAGGGAAAAAGCCTTGCAGCGCAAAAAACCCTGAGCGGAAATAGGCAGTAGATTCCGAGGTGAAAGATGCTTCCAGATCTTCTGTCTGGCGTTCTGAAGGTGGACCTTCAAAGGCAACTGTATACGATGATTCAAAACCAGTCTTGGTCTCCTCAGAATTGACAGAGTCAGGTACTGATTGTGCCAGGTATGTCTTCCAGCGCAAGCTGGAGCCTGGCTTTGGAAATGAGGAAGGTGGCTGAAGACTAGTAGTGGGAATTAGCCAGAGAGCTACCTTCCACAGAGTCAACAGGCGCGCAAACCAGGATGGCCCCAGAAAAGAGACAAAACTGGAGAAAAGGAGAAAAGTAGGGAAACGTGACACATAGCTGTCGCGTGGCGGAACAGAAGAGAGAAGAGAGAGGCAACATGAGGCTCGGACGCGAGCCAAGCCAGATAGAAAGGAGAAAATGGCAGAGGGTACTAAGAGGAAGATGCACAATGCGAGAAAGAACAGCAAGCATCTCACCAGAAAGACGGGATACAACAGACTGCTCTGATGGTATCGCGCATAGAAGTAATAGACAAGACCGATTTGTTGTAGACAAGACCGCTACTCAGCTGACGGAGGAAGACATGATGGCTCAATAATGGAGTTTCCAATGTTGCCAGAATTTCCACAGGAGCAGCATGAGAGTATGACCCCTCTTTCTCAGTGGTTCCCCAGGTTTGCCTGGGTGTAGCTGATGAAAGCGTCAAATGAGTCTGGGCGTGTGGATGTGTCTCCTGTCCTTTCAGCAATAGAGTACCCCTTCCAGTGTACCAGATATTGTAGGGTACAGTGTCTGGTCCTGGAGGCGATCAACCTGGACACTTCATATTATTCGGGATCCTGGCGCTTAGTTATCCGAAAACCTGGTGCCTTCCATCGGTATGGGTCATCTACCTATTCCTTCAGAAGGGAAGTGTGAAATACTGGGTGCACTCTTCTCAAGGTGTTGGGCAATCTTAGGCGGAAAGCCACTGTATTGAGCTTGGAAATAATGGAATAGGGCCAATGAATCAAGGAGAAAATGTACCCGCATGGACCCACCAAGGGAGAAATTTGGTGGATAACCATAGCAGGGTACCTTTGTCCCAGGATGGGCTCTTTCTCCTCTTCTGATCTGCCCAGTTCTTGTAGCCTCTTCGACTGTTTTCTAGGGACTGTAGTGCTTCCTTGTGAGTTAGTCTCAGGTTAGCCAGCAGGTGATCTATAGCCGGAGATTTGGTAGGCGGAGATATGGTAAAGGGAAGATGCTGTGGTTGGTATCCATAAGTGCAAAAGAAAGTGCTCATGACAATTGCTGTATGCTTAGTGTTGTTGTATGCAAATTCTGCAAAGGGAAGGTAATCTTCCCAGTTGTCCTGCCCTTGATTGCAAAAACAACATAAGTATTGTTCAAGGGTGTAATTGAGTCGTTCCGTCTGGCCATTACTTTGCGGGTGATACCCGGATGATGATGCCCACTGGATACCCGGTTGCTTACATAAATATGACCAGAATTTCGAGGTAAACTGGGATCCTCGGTCTGACACTAGGGTATGAGGGATACCATGCAGTCTTACGATGTCTCGCAAGAATCCTGTAAGCATCCACGGTAACCATAATGGCTGTGTTGCCTCGTGATGGTGGAAGATCCACTATAAGTCTGTAGATAAATGTTCCCAGGATCTTGAAAGCAAAATCTCCTGTTCAAGTAGACCTATGGGCTTAGAGGTTGAGTATTTGTTGGCCGCACAAATAGGACAGGAGGACATGTTAGTCTTGATATCCTTATGCAGCAACGGCCACCAGAAATTCCTTGACACAAGGTCTAGAGTGCCCTTCTGTCCCTTGTGTCCTGCTGTCAGAAGGTCATGACACCATGAAATCGCTTTCGTCTGTAAGGCTTTCGAAGGCAGGAATAGAGCTTTGTTGTGGAAGTATAGCCCGTCCTTCTTGTACAACCGGTGAGTGGGGAGACAAGGAACACCCGTCTCACTGCTATGTAATCGCACATCTAGAAGGAAAGTGTTGACCTGTGCTAAAAACCTCTTGCCTGGAAGTAGCCTTTCGTGTCCTTGGTATTCCCCAGTATCATCTACGAAACTCAGAGACAAGGCATCCGCTAATGCGTTCTCTGTACCTGGGACGTAAGTTATTTCAAAGTCAAATTGTGAGAAGAAATATGCCCAGCGGGCATGACAGGAATTCTAGCACTCCATTTGTTGAAGAATGCGTCGGTTCCTGTGGTCGGTGCGGTCAAGAAATGGATGGGCTCCCCCCTATAACAAATGTCTCCATTCTTCACATGCTTGTCTTATAGCAAGCAACTCTTTCTCCAAAACGGAATAGTTTCTTTCACTGATCATGAGGGTCCGGGAATAGTAAGCCACAGGATGTTCAAGTCTGTCCTTGGCCTTCGGTAAGAGTGCTGCCCCCAACGCCTTTCCTGACGCATGAGCTTCCACAATGAAAGGCAAGGCCTGATCAGACTGAACGAGAATGGGGGCAGTGGTAAAGTAGGCTCTGAGTGTACGAAAGGCATCGTCTGCTCCTTGGTTCCATTCAAATTTCACTGCCTTCTTGAGCAGGGAGGTAATGGGCAAGACTATGTTAGAGAACTTGGGGATGAAACGCCTGTAAAAGTTTGCCAATCCTAGAAATCGTTCAACATCCTTTACGTTCAAAGGCTCGTGCCATTGTAGAATTGCCTTAACCTTCCCTGGGCTCATCCTTAGATACGATACACTCCAGATACGACACTGAGGACACCTCAAAATAAAAAATTTCCGACTTTGAAAAATTGTCTCGGAGACAGCGTAGCACCTCTCTGACTTGTCTGCGGTGTTCCCACAAGGTGGTTGAAAAGACTAGTATATCGTATAGAGAGACAACAACTGAGGCATACAGGAGATCAGCGAAGATGTTGTCAATGAAGCACTGGAACACTGCAGGGGCATTGACCAGGCCAAAGGGCATCACTTGGTATTCATAGTGTCCCAGCGGGGTCCGGAATTCTGTATTCCATTCATTGCCTCTCCTTATTCTTAACAGGTGGTACGCTCCCCGGAGATCCAGCTTGGAGAAGACAGTGGAGCCTTGTACTGCCTCCAATACATCCTTGATCAAAGGCATTGGGTATTGGTCTTGTACGTTGAAGTGGTTAAGGCCGCGGTAATCGATGCACGGACGGAGTTCATGTGTGTCTTTATTAGGGACAATTCTCTCTTTAGGCTGAATTTCCTAACTTAGTGAGTCCCCCAGCAGCTTTGCTGGATTTCTGGAGTTTGTTTCTTTCTCCTGCCAAGAGTAAGACTCTTTTTCTCCCACTCTTGGACATGATTTATGGTGTTCCTTTGACTGTTAATGTGTTTTATGGGCTATGGGGTCCTTTACCCCATAGGGTCTCATGTGTTTTTACTATGTGTGTTACACAGCACCCTCTGTGCAGTGACACAGGGGTGTCATAGTGACACCCCACCATAGACTCCATACCTTGGGACTGACTACTGTCTCCCAGGGCATGTAAAGTCACCATTGGCTTTACTAGTCCCAAATTATTAACAGAAACCGGTACAAACCAGCATATTGCGGACGTACTGGTCGGGGCAATTTGATTGCCCCGGGGTCTGTTAGTCGAGGGGGCATGTTTCCGTCCCCCCTGATCGAGTTTTGGCTGGCGGCAGTGGATACTACTTTTTATATTCGACCGCAAATATATCCCTATGGGATTTTCCCATTGTTCGAGGCTACCAACTTTAATTATTTAATTCTCATAGCCTCGAACATACCGCCGGTTTATTTATTTAATATTAATTCGCCGGTTGGTATTTTTTGCCTGGACTCGATTCTAAAATGGCGTTTGTGTTCTCTTCTGTGACTCCAACCCAAGTCGAGCCCTTTGTTCCACTGTTTGGCGGGCTTCTCCACAGAAGCCTCCAAAAGTGGTGCCACTCTGTCTGGGTACCAAAGGGGGTGTAGGAGGGGTTTAGGCACCCTGGACTGAGTTACCTTGGTAACTCAAGTCGCACTCTTGTGTGATTGGCCGAAGTGGTGAGCCGGCCGGCTCACCACTTAGCATGGTTGATTGACAGCGAGGCTGAGTGAATGGGGTGTGCTGCACAAAAGCAGGGCTTTGGGGACTGGAACTTCAGAAGTCGCCACAGGACCTGAGAATCCGACGAGGGAGAAGCTGAGCCGACCTACCCCGACGACACCACCGGTGGAGCCCTGCAGAAACGACTCACCACTTCCCGACGACAGAGAAGATCTCCCGGCTGGAGAGGCTTCTTCCCCTGACTGGTGGGCACAACCAGTTTACCTTCTTTTCCTCGCATCCCAGGACGTCTTGTGGTCGAATTGCCCGTGCCAAGCACCCCGGCAACCGGATAGCTACTTACCACTGGACCGCGAATAAAAGGACCGCTCCTTTTACCTGAGAACTCCGCGGCTGGTTTCTTCCTTGGCAGTGCAACAGACTCCTATCTTCCTCCCCGACGAGATCCTCTCTTCCTCCGGACGAAGCACCGACTTGCATCTGCTGCCAGGAACAACTGCCCCCGCTGGAGTATTCTCACCACTTTAAGGTACCATGTCCGCCAGGCCTCCCTTTCTAAAGATTGCTACAAGGTAATAATAATCCCTTAACCTTCTGGACTGGGCTGGCCGCCTTGACCCTCTAACTGGTCCCTTTCTTTTGGTCCAACTCTTTCTGAACCTTTGCAAAAGTTTTGTGCACTTCAACCGTGTGACCTTGGACACATTTCGTTCTGATCCTCTTAAAGTGGATCCGGCCTTCTGAACTCTAACTTCACGGTTTTATTTGCCTTCCTCTCTTGTTGTGTTCTTGTGAAAGTGTTGGAATCTGTTTCAAATTATACTCTGCTTTTCTCTCCCTTTTAAAACAAATTATTAGAGTGCCATCTGCGTTAAGCGCTCACCGCTGTCTGAAAATAAGTGGGGCTTTACTTAAGACTTGTCTAATATTCTTCTAATGGAGTGTATATCTTTTAGTGACCTTGTTTTTAACTGCTTAACATTAGTGCCTGTATGTTTTTCTAGATGTGGTTTTAAATAAATCATTATATCTCTTTTACACCAAGCTCTGGTCAGTGTTTACTTGTTCTACTGTGTTCTTTTGACCTATTGTGAATACTCTGTATACTGCCTAACTCTTCTTGAGGGAAGTCTGACTGCTCAGCCACAGCTACCAAGTGAATCTGTGTGGTACAGACTGCTACCAAGTGGGTTTACTGCCAAACACCTGCAGTCTTAAATCTTTTGCAGTGGTCCCAGAGGGAACTGCACAGGTTTCTGCCTAACAGTCTTTCTTAGGGGTGAAAAATAATTAAGCTCCTCCGGAGGATCGGGATTCCCTGATGAGGCCGTTTTGAAGATTTACATCCAGATAATCCTTGAGGGCTCTTCATTCAGACAGGGACAGGGGATACATCCTACCGAATGGCACAGAGGCATCTGGTACCAGATTGATGGCACAATCTTCTGGTCGGTGTGGGGGCAAAAGACGGGGAACCTTGTCTTCGAAGACTTTGGATAACTGCTGATAGTGGATGGGAATGGAGAGAATGACTGAGGTGGATAAAGAGACTCTTCTTCCCTCCTGGATCTCAGGAACTTGTTGATCAAAAAAATGCTAGCTGCAGAAGGAGGAATTAAACCATAACGTGTTGGCTGTCCAGTCGATTCAGGGATTATGACGGTGCAACCACAGAATTCCCAGGATGATGGGGAAGTGGGCTGCCCTGATGACATCAAAAACCTGACTTTCTTGATGGCCAAAGATAGATACCTGAATGGGTCTTGATTCCAATACTATAGGTCCTGAGGTAAGTGGGGAGCCATCCACCCCTTCAACTGGGATAGGTTTCTGCTTTTCATGTAAGGGAATGTTGTTCTTTTTGGCCCAAGATATGTCGATAAAGTTTCCGGCTGCCCCGCAGTCGAGCATAGCCAAAACGTCCAAAGGAGTTAAGGGTTCGACTTGTAGCCAGACTTGGAATACCATGAGTCAATTGTCTTCCCCTTCACCTACCAGTTGGGTGTTGATGCAGGGATTAGTACTATCACCCCGAGAACCTCCCTGCCTAGGATTGGGGTGTAGCGTTTCCCTGTCGCTGAGGAGGGACTTCGGGACAATTCCTCAATATAAGTTTCACAGTACATACATAACCCCAGATCACAACGTCTCTTGCGTTCCTCTGATGCCAAGGGCCCTCGGGGTGTGACAATCTGCATGGGTTCCTCACCTGGGGTTCTTTCCATAGGAACAGGAGGATTGTTAGGAAGTGGAGGGTAGTTCCTGGTCCGTCTCCTTTCCTTCCTGCGTTCGGTTAGTCGAAATTCAATCTGCAAAGACAGGGTTACTAGATCCTGAAATGTCACGGATCGTCCTATTCGGGCCAGCTCGTCCTTTATATCCTCATGAAGACCCCTCCTAAACAGAGATTGCTGGGCAGAATCCGGCCATCCTGCATCAACAGAGAGCTTCTGGAAAGTAGACACATAGGACTGCATGTTTTGGGAACCTTGCTTCAAGTCTACATTGCTTCATAGGAAGCACATTGTACTTCTGGTCTGTCGAACCTGGCTTTGAACAGCTGGATGAATAAGGCATAGTAACAAGGGGGGTCCTGGGAGTCCCTCTGCCAGACATTAGTCTGGGTTATGAGAGCCTTATCCAGATTCTTTAGCTCACTATCTTTCACAAAGGAGAAATATCCAAAACATATCAGTCTTTGTCCTGCCCTGGGGAAGTCCAGCACTGAAATGCTAGGCAATTCTCCTCTGAACAAGAGTACCAACAGCAACCCCAGACAAGTGTTTCGGTCTGGTTGGACCTCATCAGTATGGTGGAGCTGTGCCTCTATAAGAATAGTGAGCAAGGGGGCCACATCTGGTTCCCCCTAGTAACTTGGGATGGGACCCAAAGTTACTTAATTTATGCAAACTAACAAGGGGGGGGGACCTGGGAGTCCCTCTGTCAGACATTAGTCCTGGTTATGAGAGCCTTACCCAGATTTTTTATCCCACTATTTTACACAAAGGGGAAATATCAAAAACATATCAGTCTTTGTCCTGCCCTGGAGCAGTCCAGCACCGAAATGCTAGGCAATTCTCCTCTGAACAATAGTACCAACAGCAACCCCAGACACGTGTTTCGGTCTGGTTGGACCTCATCAGTAGGGTGGAGCTGTGTCTCTCTAAGAATAGTGAGCAAGGGGTCCACGATTGGTTTCCCCTAGTAACTTGGGATGGGACCCAAAGTTACTTAATTTATGCAAACTAACAAGGGGGGGGGAAATCCTGGGAGTCCCTCTGTCAGACATTAGTCCTGGTTATGAGAGCCTTACCCAGATTCTTTAGCTCACTATCTTTCACAAAGGACAAATATCCAAAACATATTAGTCTTTGTCCTGCCCTGGGGCAATCCAGCACCGAAATGCTAGGCAATTCTCCTCTGAACAAGAGTACCAGCAGCAGCCCCAGACACGTGTTTTTCGGTCTGGATGGACCTCATCAGTAGGGTGGAGCTGTGCCTCTCTAACAATAGTGAGCAAGGGGTCTGGTTTCCCCTAGTAACTTAGGGTGAGACCCAAAGTTACTTAAATTATGCAAATAAACAAGGGGAGGTCCCTGGAGTCCTTTTGCCAGACATTAGTCCTGGTTATGAGAGCCTTACCCAGATTCTTTATCTCACTATCTTTCACAAAGGGGAAATATCCAAAACATATCAGTCTTTGTCCTGCTCTGGGGCAGTCCAGCACCGAAATGCTAGGCAATTCTCCTCTGAACAATAGTACCAACACGTGTTTCGGTCTGGTTGGACCTCATCAGTAGGGTGGAGCTGTGTCTCTCTAAGAATAGTGAGCAAGGGTCCACGTCTGGTTTCCCCTAGTTACTTAGGGTGAGACCCAAAGTTACTTAAATTATGCAAATTAACAAGTGGGGGGTCCTGGGAGTCCCTCTGCCAGACATTAGTCCTGGTTATGAGAGCCTTACCCAGATTCTTTAGCTCACTATCTTTCACAAAGGACAAATATCCAAAACATATCAGTCTTTGTCCTGCCCTGGGGCAGTCCAGCACCGAAATGCTAGGCAATTCTCCTCTGAACAAGAGTACCAACAGCAACCCTAGACATGTGTTTCGGCATGCCCGGGTCCAGCGGGGGGGGGAAATAGGGGGCCGGCCCCACCTAGAAAGGAGGCCTCTGGTCGGACCAAAAGTTGCTGCTGCTTGTGTGCCGTACCGTTTTTTTTTTAGTTCCTTTAATGAACGTGAACAAAAGAAAACGATACATGCACACAGCGCACACATCGCACAGTAGTCAAGAATAGGGTTAAGGTCAGGCGGGCTGCTATTATTAGATGCGGCTGCTTTTTGGACTGCCCTTAAACCTGGAGCACTGGAGTAAGTGGCTAAGTCACTCACAGCGCACGCACGCAGAGCAACACAGAGCAAGGCTGCTCAGCAGCTGGTGCTGGATCGACGCACAGGCTGCCTTGGCCCACGCCTGCGCATTGATTGAGCATTTTCATGTGCCCTCACTATGTGCAGGCGTGGGCTAAGCCTAAACACCCTTCCCTTGCTGGCACAAACATCATACTGCAGTGAATGCAGACACGGGTCGGGCCAGCTGCAGTGTCAGTGCGCCTACAATTTACGTTGGAACTTCCCAAGTTCCAAGGTTGGAGTCAGTCGGTCTCGGAGACAGAGTAGAATTTCAGTTGCAGGTAGGTGGTGGAGGAGGCAGAGGCCAGTCTGCCGTAGCCCCGGGGTGGCATAATTGTCAACCGTACAGATTTAGGCTGTGGGCAGTAGGCTACTGCTTTTTAAGCAGTCCTACCGCCTACAGATAATCTTTTCTGCTTCGTAAACTTCAAAAAGCAGTAGGATCTGTCACTGCAATCATCTCTACAGATTTAGGCTGTAAGCAGTAGGCTACTGCTTTTTAAGCAGTAGCCTACTGCCTACAGATAATCTGAACCTGCAGCCTGCCGTAGACTCACATAAATGACTACTCGCCACTTTAAAAAGCAGTAGCCTACTGCCTACAGCCTAAATCTGTAGGGTTGATTTCAGTGACAGATCCTACTGCTTTTTAAAGTGGCGAGTAGTCATTTATGGGACTCTACGGCAGGCTGCAGGACCAAGCATGCAACACATAATTATAAATTTGTAACATTTCAACATCTTTCCATGTTGTGCTGTTTGATGGGTTGTGTATTTTAGAATGCTCCAATAGTGACAACAATGTATGTTTTGCATTTTCCTGTGATGTCATTGTTATGGGAATTATTATTTCTGAAACTTGAAAAATCCTACATCTTTTTGGTCACTGAATGTTGGCAAGTATGTGGCACTGGCACACTGAGATTCCAACCAGAAACTGGTAGTCAGGGCACTGGCAGAGGACTCAGCACTGATAGTCTGTCAGGTACATCAGAGAAAGAATGACTGCCTGTCCTTCTCAATGAAGCCGGTAGACTCTACTGGCAGCCTGTGCTTACCGAGATACATGCTGATCGCAATCAAAACAGCTGTGTGCAACATTTCCAAGTTTAGTCCAAGAAAAAACAGTTTCATTTCGGCTTTAGTTGACACCTGGCCAGGAATTAAATAGGAAATATTGCACAAATATATTTCACAGGCATGCACTTTTACTTTAAAAAAAAGATTATTTTGAATTAAAAGCAGCAGGACGCACTTTTCACGTATTGGAACTTTTTAAGGGAGTGCAAAATCTGATGCAAAGCAAATGGTCCTGGGAAATTCCAATATACTGTAATTGTGACTATTGAAGAGTTTTCACCACAGTGAGGGAACAGGCCCGCACAGACTAAATCACACTGTAGTGTCGTGCTACCAGCTTCAGTGAGAACGAAGGACAGACTGGCCTGGCAGGGAACAAGGTTGGAAAGCCTGATGCTCTCAATGCCGGGCACTGTAGCTCTGCTGCCCTTCTGGGCTTTTGCATTTGCAGCAGGAGGTAGGCAGAGAGACACGGTAGTGGGCTAGTGGCTGGTAGTTTGTTTGTTGTTGTTGCTTTCTTGGTTGTGCAGGGTTGGAAAGTGACAGGTGCAGAGGGAGAGGTGCCGTGCTTCTTTGGGAGAGATACACCACATGTCAGAATGAGGTGCAGGGAGAGATATATTGCATGAGGGAGACAGCAATGTGTGGTGGGGTTGGGAGTGAGGAAGGAAAATGGGAGGAGACACCGCAGTAGAGTGTGGTGCATTTGACAGTAGGGTGCATGGGACGGTTGTAGTTATAGAGGGAGAAGTACACTGAGAATGAGCAGTTTAAGTAATAGGGAGGTAGGTTCAGAGAGCGTGGTCTATGAGAAATATAGCTAGGAGGGACTCGAGACAGGGTTTGCATGAGAGAACTCAGCTGTTTGGGAGAGAGACGTGCACTGTAGAAGTGAGAGTGCAATGGTATATAGGGAGAACCCAGTGTTAGTTGCTTAGGGGAAGAGAGGAATATGCAGTCGGTGAAAGTGTGAGGGGGTACAGAGACAGGGAGTGGTGCTGGTGAAAGAGGAGGGTAGAGGGGTGAGGGATGTAAGGGGAGGTTGTAAGGAGAAGAATTAAGGGAGAGGGAAGCAGTGTGTGAGAAATGTGCAGAGAGGCTGGGAGGGACCTTATTGGGGTGAGAAGCACATGGGAGACGATCAAAGCAACAAAGAGGTGTACCGTACGTATAAAGAGGGGTGCATTGGGAAAGATTGGTGCATGATAGAGGAGCAGTGGCAGAGGGAGAACATGGGGATGTGCACACGAAATACCATATTGCAATCGGCATAATCCACGCAAAGCATGTGTCACCATACTGACATGTTTTCTAGTATATATGAAGTTTTCTAATATATATGTGTAACTTTACAAACTAGAGGCATGTTGTAACATGAGAAGATATAAGATATGAGCCTGTGCCTTGCATAACTGGCAGGACCTGAGATTTCAGGCTGCACTTGTCTGATTATGGCAGCGCCTAGGCATGTGAAGCTGTACTTTGCATAACATGGTTACACCTCACTCATGCGGCCTTATCTGACATTAGAAGGTATGTTATGTTATGTTAATTGAACTTGGTTAAGCGCACGTACACCCAAAGGCATCTTGGCGCTGGCTACTGCAGGGGAATCAAAACCAGTGCGGTAATAACACCAAGGAGAGAAGCGGCTAATACAGGGTAGTTTTAAGCAGCCGGCGAAAAGTGAAGTGGTCTTCAGTAGCGCGGAGGGCCAAAGGCAGCTCATTCCAGGCTCTAGCAGCCGTCACCGAGAAGGCATGGCCTCCCATACGAGACAAACGATAGCGGGGGGCACTGAGAAGGCACGCAGATTGGGAGCGCAGCAGACGAGCAGGCTTATAGTGAGTAAACTTTGCTTGGAGATACTCAGCGCCCAAGCCGTAGAAGGCACGATGCACCAGGCACATCGATTTAAGCAAAATCCGACTGGATACAGGAAGCCAGTGTAGATTCTTGAGCAACGGGGAGATGTGGGATCCAAAGGGGGGGCGGAGTACAGAACGTGTGGCAGCATTTTGTAGCAATTGAAGCCTTTGGGTCAAGTAGCGCGGCTGGGCCAGATAGAGAGAGTTACAATAATCAAGGGTGCTGAGAACTAGGGCCGCCACTACCGGAGCCTGGCATTCAGCAGGAATAAAGGGCAAGACTTTCCGCAAAATGCGAAGTTTAAAATGATCAGCATTACATACAGAAGCGACCTGATTATCGAGAGACAGAGAGGCAGAGATTTTAACACCTAGATTGTGGACCGATTGAACCGGAAGCGGGAGAGGGTCCAGGCTCGATGGCCAGAAATGCGAGGTCCAAAAAAGAAGGGGGGAAGAAGTACCCACCACCAGGACCTCGGTCTTACTGCCATTCAGTTTTAGCCAATTAGTCATCATCCAATGGCCTAGGTCCTCCAAACAGTTCCTGAGATGGGCGGCAGTCTCAGCTTGAGTAAGATCAAGGCGAACGAGGATCTGTGTGTCGTCCGCGTAAGAATAATAGCAGAACCATGTGAATGAATAAGAAGCAGAAGAGATCTAATATAAACATTAAAAAGAATAGAAGGCAGTGCCTATGTACAGGAGGGCGTACTTGGTGACATTGATTAATCCCTCACTCACTGAGTGAACCGTGGGGGCCTCCATCTTGTTGCATGGGGTTTGAAGAAATCCCCTACTGCATCCAACTGTATGTATGGTAGTGACTCCTGCCCCAGGCTGATTATGTCAGTGGAGGTTGATTTACCCATTACTGGCACAGTTGGGTGCACAGTCACCGCCCACAGCCCGAGCGGAGGAGCTGGCACTGTCTGCAACACTGGGGGGAGATGGCACCTCCTGCAACTCTGGTGGGGGAGGTGCAAGAACCCCCTGCAACACTGCAATGGATTGGCCTCAGACCTTCTCCCTTACTCGCGCTCCCTCTGATAATCACATGATCACCCTGTTCAGTCTCCTCAGCTCTTCGAATCCCCCCTCTCTTACTTCCAGCCTCATTCACTTTTTCTTCCCTGCCACTCCTTTAGTTTCTTTTGTGGCTGGAAGATATTTCCCCAAACTCTTCATACACTTAGCAACTGCAGCTTGTCTCTACCTGCCCCACCCTACTATTCCCCACACATACCCATATGTGTTCTCTTCCTGTCGCCTTACTAGCCCCTCTACACTGCGCTTCCTTCTTCCTACCCCTACTCTCCCTATGTTGTCTGGACTCTTTTTCACCCTGTCATGCCATCCCTCTTGCCCCTTGCCTGTGCCATTTGATCCCATTATTTATGTAAGTGGAGGGGGTGCATGCATATCCAGGGGTGGGGCCGGGGTCATACTAGCAGCAGACGCCATGCACAATCAATGTCGAGGAGGCATAAGGTCATACGATATGCAGGACGCAGATGGGCATCCCTTGTATTATCGGAACACACTTCAGTGTGCCCCGAGCCCACTCCTGCCCTCAGCGCTCCTGCATTGTGGGACATCAGGGCTGTCACAGCTTATCTTCAAAGAGGCCGCCAAGAGAATGGGCAGGAAGGAGGCATGAGGGGGAGAGATGTGCCTCCGCCCCAAACGCCTTTTTATTCAGCGGTCTCATGTACTCACGAGTCCTATGTATTCACAGTTCTGATGTGCAGCCATATTTGGTTTCACATTCCCACACTTCCTACCCATGATGCCAGGTGCTACAGCTATGTGATAAAATTCTCCAGGCACTCAGAGATCCATATACCAAGGCGTTCATCTTCTTGCAGCTGGACTGGTCCCTTGAGGTTGCAGGTGCTGTACTTTCCGAGAGGGATGGTTCAATGGACTTCAATACTGTCAGTTGGATGGGGGTCATTTCATCAGTGGCACGATAGGCGCTTTTCCTTGTCTGGAAAATTGCATCTATCTCAAAAAGAAATGTATTATTTGTGTCCCCGTAGGTGGGAGAGGTGCTTATTTGCAGAAAACAGATAGTCCACCTATTATTGCCTTGCTCTGCGTGTGTTATCTCATCTGTGTGAGTTTGGTAACAAGATTGAGATGCTTGATAGGAAAGCATAGGCTGCACTCTTAAATATCACAAAGGTATGAATGGCGGTGTTTAGGGAACATGTTCTCTTCCATCTGAATAGTAATGCAAAGCAGGGATGCACATGAACATGCTGTCACTGCCCATCTTCCTTTCCCTGGGCACGTGCCTCTGTGCTTGTGAGACTTGCAATTTAAACAGTGCAACTGCATCTGCGTGCAGGCAGGCCTGATTAAAGAGAACTCCTCTGCCATTGTGCATGCGTACTTCTGGTCGATATATAAAGCAGTCTCAGACAAACAAATATTAGTACTGTTTCAAAACGCAATAAAATGACAAACAGTGCATTGTACTGCACTGTAGACGGTTGCTTCTCTAAATTACATTTAATGTGTTTTTTTATTCACATTTCTGCATAAATGCTGTGTTAAGACTTGCCATACGTTGTTATGCCATATTGGTACCTGTTGTCAATGGTCGACGTGGGAGCTAGCCTTTGGGTGCGGTGCTTCTCTACTTTTTTTAAATGTTTTACTGTTCCTATACTTTTCTTTTTTAAAGAAACAGTTCCGGAATGGTTGTTTTAAAATAAAAGTGTGGGGAGAAGTTGAAACCTGCACCTCAGTGCACTGCACTGAACGCTCCCTTAAATAGCAGGCATGCTTGTTTGGGCATTTGGACTGCACGTGGGAGTGGGTGTGGTAGGTCAGCAGGGATTAGTTCCACTATTTTTATTCGGAAAATTCCACTACTGGGAGCAGATTGCTAGTTAACATATTGGCATACAATGTGGCCACAGTTTCCTTGCATCTGTTCCTTTCATTGGATTCCTGTTAAAACAATAATTTGCAAAGCCAACAACCTGGGCCCTGGCATAGGCTTTAGACAAGCATTTTCCAGGCAATGTCATACTATGCTCATGTACTAAGACAATTTACCTGCTAGCTGTTGCTGTATTATGAACAGGCAGTACCATCATGGCATTGTGTGCAAAATGCCTATGTCATGCCTGCACAAATGCTAAAACTGTTTGCTGCTTTGCCAATGAGTGTTCACACCCAATAGTTTTTTTGTATTGTTTCAATAAGTCCCATGTGTTAAAGGTACATCCTTGCCGCAGCAAAGAAAGCAGCATCTCCAAAGAGCCAGAGAGGAGGTTGGAAATCTTCTAGTGTCTGTGAATGGGCGATAGGGTATGGGCCAATATCAATGCACAATTTAAAAGCTGCCACTGGGGGCACAGTCCATTTAAGGCCCTGTATTCAGAGGGGAGTTGTATTATTAAACATCTGGAGAGCTGCAGGTTGCTGACCCCATTGTCTAATCATTCAGTGCAAAGCTTCATTCATGCAACGAGGATCAATTTTAATAACAAAACACATGCCTCTTAGTTGGGTAAGCAGAAGGAAGGTGTTCATGTAACGCATGGCTGTATTTTAGTTGCACCTTTTCTTCTAATAACGTTTTCAATGATCTTTCCAGGATCTCAAGAGAGCAAAGCATTTTTTACTTTTGAGGAACAAATCAAGTGCTTGCCATAAAAGGGCAGGTGCTCTGGCCTACAGAAATTTCTAATCAGATCACTCTGGAGTCCCTTTTATCGTGCTTATTTCATAATTGAACATCTTTTTTGTTTGTTTTGCATTGTAGTTTTTTTACTCTAGCTCGAGCCAAGCATCATGGACACATTTGTCATTAGAAGAGGTTCTGTAGAAGACACCCACAGTGCATCACCGTTTCCATCAGGTTTTCTGTCCGTACCTACTCTCTTTTTGTGCAAAAGAGATAAAACGGTCTGATCAGCTAAGCCCTATTGATCAAGCACAGCATCAATCATGTGCTAACACAGACAATATTATTGATTTGAATAGTGGAAAACCATCCCAGCCTTTACTGCAGTCCTATCCAAAAAGTAAATTTGGTACCCGTGAAAGAGCATTCAGTTCAGAATGGTACAAAACCCGAAAATGACTGGAGTATTCTGTAAGCAAGGATGCTTGCTTTTGTTTTCCTCGTCATGTGTTTATCACGGGGCAGAATGACAAGGACATTGTCTTTACTGTAATTGGTTTTCGAAAAAGGAAACATGCCTTGGAATCTGGCAAAGGTTTTGCGAAACATGTTTTAAGCCAAACACACACCTATGCTGCTCTTGCTTTGGCAGAAAGTGCAAAAAGAATGCAAAAGGGAGACAAAATTTCCTTTTTATTAGATACAAAAGTAATTGAAAACAATAAGTATTACTTAAAGAGCATCGGAGAAGTGATTCAGTTTCTTGTTGTTAATGAACTTCCTCTTCGTGGTGACACAGAAGATGTGCTGGATTTCTCGGGTGGCTTGTTTTTGAAGCTGTATCAATACACTTTGAAAAAAGGTAAAAAGCTGGCTGATATTGCTCAATTCGTTCCCAAAAATGCCAGTTATACCTCAAAAGGTATTCAAAATGAAGTAATAGATACTTTCAAAAGCATGGTTCTCTCTAAAATCGAGCAACGGTATGACAATTGTCATTCAAAGAGTTTTTGTATCAAAAGTGATGGTACTCGTGACAAGTGCAACATTGAAAATGTGTCACTTATAGTACGTTTTGTAAGTAAAGCCAAACCAGAAGAGCATTTAATCGGCCCTTTACAGTTAGAACAGTTGGATGCAGAACACATTGCCGAACAGATATTAAGCCACCTGACAAAATGTGATTTTAGACCAGAGCGCATTATAGCTCAGTGCTATGATGGAGCGTCAGTGACGAGTGGCTGTAATGGGGGAGTTCAGGCTGTCACACAAAAGCAGTTAAATCGATGTATACCCTATAGTCACTGCTATAATCATCAGCTCCATCTTGTTGTTATACATGCAATTCAGAGTGAACCAAGTGCAAAACGTTTCTTTGATTTATGCAATCTTTTGTATACTTTCTTTCATCGCCATTACGTAAGCCAACGATATAATGGGCGAGCTCTTAAGAGATTGCTTGAAATCAGATGGACTAGCCATTATGAGGTTACCAAATGTGTAGTTGAAAACCTAGACAACATTTATGATCTTTTATCTGAAATATAATGGTGACAGTGCTTAATTTGAATTTTATTACACTTGCTGTTGATCCTGAAACCAGCCAACTCTGCATTACAACAGCGCAAACAAATATTTCATTTGCTGTAGAGATTGTGCAATCTATACTCGAGGCTCTAAAAAGTATACGCGCTGATCCAATGTTTTATGTTAAATATTGCTCCCCTTCTATCGCTGAAAATATTTCAGGTGATGTCAAGCATTTAGACAATGGATCAAAAAGACAAAGAACCCTAAATAGCCGATTTGCAGATTCTGTGGTATGTACCACAGTTGGACAATCTGAAAATGACAATGATTCTTCAATTACAGAACAACAAATACTAAGGACACCACTGCTCTACATTCTTGACAGAGCAATTGCTGAAATGGAAACCAGATTCTCCCAGAAAAACACTACGTTAATAGAACCCATTGCTGCTCTGGTTCCCTCATCACACCATTTTCTGGATGTCAATGTGTGTTCACCTCTTTTAGACCTAAAACAGGTCAGCAAATCCACTTTGGAGGCAGAACTGGTAGTGGCAAAACCATTGCTGCAAAAAAAAATCACAGCAGGTTCAAATATTGCCACACTTTGTGAAGTGCTAAACAATTATGCAGATGCTTTTCCAGGACTGCATGAAATATATGTCTCTGCACTGGTCACAGGCATTTCAACTGTGTCCTGTGAGAACTACTTTTCTACTATGTCCCATGTAGTCACAGCCTTTCGGCCCTCAATGCTTCATGATTGCAAAGAAAATCTGACCATATTAGCATATTAGAAAGAACTGATGGAAAATCTTTGCATGGATGACTTTGTAAGGGAGTTTTAAAAGTTAAAGAGAAAATTACCCTTTTAGTTTAAAGCAGTTGTCAAAGGATTATTCTCATTTGTCGAGAATACAGCTTTTTAGAGAAAAAAATTCACGTCTTGCTCATTTTTTTCTCTATTGTTTTTTGTTCAAAGTATTTTTGTTTTTCGGGAGTACACCTTAAGTCTAACCTAATTAATCATAAATATTTATGCAGTTTGAATTCTACAAAAGAAAAAAATTGAAAGAACACAGATGGGCTGATTGGTTAAAAAGGCAAGGACAAAACCAACGGTTTGAGCTTTTGGTTGGGTATGTGGTAGGCATTTGCTAGGCACTGCTACTATGGTGGTACTACCTGGCCATAGGTTTGCAACAGTGCCGGGAAAAGGATGTGATTACCTAGACACTTGATAGCAGTGCTTGGCAAATTCCTACATAATACTTATACATAAGCCACCTGGCTTTGTCAAGGACTTCAGTGCAAGGAACAGATAATAATCAAGTGGCTAATAGCACACTTGGTCAAGACATGTTTATTGCACTAGCCATTTACTTCTGCAATACACTCTCAGCAGACTACTTAGAAATTACTCTGGCAGACAAAAGTGTGAAATTTCAGATTGATAGAGTGAGCTCAAAGAGATCTCACGGGGATGTGTTTTGGGTGGGTAGGGGCAGGTAGAGGGTGTGTCCTTTCTCACTTGCCAACTCCACTTTACTGTCCTCGAATACAATAGTTTCAGATTAAAGGTGTCACCTCATAGCCCAAACTAAAAATAAAATGGGTAAGATGTGCAGGTATGGACCTTGTAGAGCTCTTAATCTTTATACAAACTGCATGCAGAGTGCCAACCTAATAACAATGCTTGATGCCTGCCCTAATTGAAGATGCCAAGAATGGGACTTTCAGAATGTCTCTTCTATACTTGGGTGTCAGGCAGCCTGCCCTCCCTGAAAATGTGTCAAGGCAAGAATGATTACTTTGTTCCTCTTCACTCTAAGGGTACCGCTCATAATGATTCCCACGTAGTCAGAATGTATCCTTTGTACTTGGGCGGGTTTAGCAGCTTGCCCTGCCTGCCACAGACTAGGGCAAGATGGTGAGTATGGGCCGTGTTTTAGTGCTTTCTGTCGTATGTACTTACTGGAGGGTTTCTGACCAAACAAGTGTGGAAGACTGCCCGGCCAGAGGATGTCATGGCTGCGGCTGTTTATAAAGAACTGATCCTCATTAGCTCATGCAGTTTGGATAACTGTCCATAGTGCCTGTATGGAAACAGAATCTAACCCGTGTATTTTTTGTGCCAGAAGCTTGGCAGGCTATATGATGTAGCTCTGGGGTGGGTTAGGCTACTCTCACACGAACTGGAAATTCGGCCCACCAATAACACCTCTGGCCCACCTAGATGCTACATTCTGGAGCCGGGCCTGTGTTTCGGTCTGGTTGGACCTCATCAGTAGGGTGGAGCTGTGCCTCTCTAAGAATAGTGAGCAAGGGGTCCACGTCTGGTTTCCCCTAGTAATTAGGGTGAGACCCAAAATTACTTAAATTATGCAAATTAACAAGGGGGTTCTCCCAGGACACCCCTTGTTTTTTGATTATCTGAGTAACTTTGGATATCACCCTAAATTACTAGGGGAATCCAGACGTGGACCCCTTGCTCACTATTCTTAGAGAGGCACAGCTCCACCCTACTGAAGAGGTCCATCCAGACCGAAACACGTGTCTGGGTTTGCTGTTAGTACTCTTGTTCAGAGGAGAATTGCTTAGAATTTTGGTGCTAGACTGCCCTAGGGCAGGACAAATACTGATATGTTTTAGATATTTCTCCTCTGTGAATGAAAGTGAGCTAAAGACTCTCGGTAAGTCTCTCTTAACTGGAACTAATGTACCAGGACTCCCAGGACCCCCCTTGTTTTTTTAATAAGGTATAGTCATTCATGGCAGGGGTCCGAGTGAGTGAACAGGGGCGTAGCCCAAGCCAATGCATTACCGGCCAGGTTGGAGATAAGGAATCCTACCCTGGCTCAGTCCAATTGGTAGGCTCTGGGTCTGAAGGTAAAGTACACCAGACAAGCGTCTAGAAAATCCTTAAGCTGTTTTGGGTTTCTGTCGTACTTTCCAAATGTGAATGTTAGAGGTGTTAGATCTCCTCTGTTCTCTTCACGGGCTGCGATTTGCTGACGAAGGGTTATGTTTTCAGTGCGAAGTGACTGTACCTCTACAGTCAAGCTTTGCAAGGCTGCAACTAGTTCCTGGTACTGCTCCAAGGAAGCCATGGGCTCTTTGTGATGTTGTATACTCTCATGCACCGGTGAACCCTCCCGATGTTCCTCTCCTCACCTGGATCTTATGTTGAGCTATCGTGGGTCTCTGTCTTCTTGCGTCAAGGTTTCTTAGGGTCTTCTCCCTTCCTTTCCTTCTTCTCATGGAGGTAGGGATGAGCTCCCCAGAGGCCACCTTGACCGGACAAGATATACCAGAGAAGAGGAACCCCGAGGAGCAAGCCCCCAAACAGGGAAAAAGCCTTGCGGCGCAAAAAACCCTGAGCGGAAATAGGCTGTAGATTCCAAGGTGAAATGTGTTTCCGGATCTTCTGTCCGGATTTCTGAAGGTGGAACTTCCAAGGCAACTGTATACGATGATTCAAAACCAGCATCGGCCTCCTCAGAATTGACAGAGCAGATACTGATTGTGCCAAGTACGTCTTCCAGCGCAAGCTGGGAACCGGACTCGGGAATCCAGAAGGTGGTTGAATATTCCAGGTAAGTCTTCCAGCGCAAGCTGGGGCCTGGCTTCAGGAATGAGGAAGGTGGCTGAAGACTAGTAGTGGGAATCAGCCAGAGATCTACCTTCCCCGTGAGTCCACAGAGTAAACAGACGCACAAACCAGGATGGCATCAGAAAAGAGAGAAAACTGGAGAAAAGGAGAAAAGAAAGGGAAATGTGACACAGAGCTGTCGCATGGCAGAACAGAAGAGAGAGGAGAAAGGAAACATGAGGCTCGGACGCGAGCCAGGCTAGATGGAAAGAGAAAACTGCAGAGGCAGGAAGATGCACAATGCGAGAAAAAACAGCTAGCGTCTCATCAGAAAGACGGGATACAATGCACTACTCCGATGGTATTGCATGTAGAAGTAATGGCGGTGGCCATCTTTGTTGTAGACTAGACCGCTACATGGCCGATGGAGAAAGATGTGATGGCTCAATAATGGTGTTTCCAACATTTCCAGCATTTCCACAGGCGCAGCATGACATCATCTCAGAGGCCCTACGGGAGAAGATAATCAGGCGGGCACACGAAGGCCACCGGGGGCTGGTGTCAACGAAGAGCCTCCTTCGATAAAAGGTGTGGTTCCCGAAGCTGAACGCCATGGTAGAGGAGATGGTAGGGGGAGGCCCAACATGCACACATGTGGCGCCACATCCACACCCAAATCCGTTACACATGTCCCCACTCCCCAAAAATGTCTGGGACGAACTAGCGGTGGACTTTTTCGGCCCTCTTCGCAATGGCATGTATGTTCTAGTGCTGATAGATGAGCACTCCCGCTTCCCGGAAGCCCAGATGGTCGAGAGCACGGCTGCCACGTGTGTGATCCTGGTGCTGGACGTCATGCTGTCAACGTATGGAGTCCCGAAAATGATACAATCAGATAATGGCCCGCCATTCACCAGCCAGGACTTCCAGAACTTTGCGAGGCACATGCGGTTCCAGCACAGGAAGATAACCCCACGATGGCCTCAAGCTAATGGCATTGTTGAGAGGTTTATGGCAAGCATCAAGAGGACTCTGCAGATAGCCACCATCCTCAACAAACCGTTCGAGCAAGCCCTCTATCAG